>NC_142439.1:57382000-58063000 GCF_059453495.1 Arachis ipaensis | reverse complement strand
GGTTCTCTTCTCAACCTCCAAAGTGTTTTAGGATCAAAAGGTGTGGATTCATCGCTTCTTCCTCCTGACATAAACACAGAACCAGGAACCAGAATTAAACACTCTATTGCTAGAGTGAAGTTAGTGTTAGCTTAAGCAAAAATTCAAATAGTTAATATGCTTAGTAAAAAGAAAAAGAAAAAGTGCTTAATCTAGGCCACCACCTTACTTAATCATTGTCAATCTAATCAATCCCCGGCAACGGTGCCAAAAACTTGATGTGTTGGAACCGAATTCCAACACCTAAAACTCACCGGCAAGTGTACCGGGTTGCATCAAGTAATAATAACTCACGTGAGTGAGGTCGATCCCACAGGGATTGAAGGATTGAGCAATTTTAGTTTAGTGGTTGATTTAGTCAAGCGAACAAGACTTGATTTGAGTGATTTGTATCCAACAGAAGCTAAATTGCTTGAAATTTAAAGGGAGAGGGATAATTGACAAGAATTTAAAGTGCAGAAGAATTAAAAGAGCTGAATCTTAAAGTGCAAGTAATGTAAATTGCAGAAACTTAGATTATAAGAAATGTAAATGACTGAAGCTTAAAGTGCAAGAAATGTAAATTGCTTGAATTATAAAAGGAATTAGAAAATTGGGATTGCAGAAATTAAATAAGAGAAAGTAAAATGGCATTAAACAGAGAAGCAGAATATGAATGAAAATTGCAACAGATCAAATCAGAAGAGAACAATTGCTTGAAAATTTGAACAGCAAGCAAAATGTAACATCAATTGCAATGGTTCAAGAGAAGCCACAGATCTCAGGGTTAGAAGAGACTAGAGAACAAGTCTAGATCTCGATCCTTCCTTGATCCAACCAAGAACATAATTGCAAACAAAATGAAAAGATGAAAATCAGTAAAGAAACTTGAATCATGCTGAAAAAGAAACAAAGAGATCTTAAGGTGAGGTTGAGATAGAATTTCCTCAACTCTTCACTTTCAAGACTCAAGCAAGCTTCGCAGAAAAGAAAACAGAAAACTTAGAGAGGAAGAAAACTCAATTCTCCTCCCAATTCTCCAAGATCCAAAATCAAAGTTACAGAATGAAAAATTCTAAAAGAGGTAAAACGTTCAAAGTAAAAGTTCCCCCTTTTAAATTAAACTAACTTCTATTTATACACTTCCTTCTATTGATTATTAAACCTTGAATTTGGGACTTGACCTTGATGGAATTGGGTTGAAGATAGCCCCGGTTGATTGCTCTTGGTCTTGAGAAGAACTCTGTTACATTATGGGCTTTAGGATCATTCACGTTTGAGTCAATGTTTGAGGCAAACATTGACTGAAACTTCATGTATTAGAATTATGCAGAATAGAGTTTTGCTGTCACTCACGTTTGAGTTCACGTTCGAGGTGAAACGTGAGCTCAAACGTGATTCTCTCTAGGGTAATTTTGCAGCCAACGTTTGACCTCACATTTGAGGCAAACGTTGGCGCAAACTTTAAGTCCTCCTGGGTGTGTTTTTTAGCCAACGTTTGACCTCAAGTTTGAGGCAAACATTGGCTTCCCCCTGGGTGAATTTTTGAGCCAACGTTTGACCTCAAGTTTGAGGCAAACGTTGGCACAAACATTGGCTTCTCTTGGGTGAATTTTTGAGCCAACGTTTAACCTCAAGTTTGAGGCAAACATTGCCGCAAACGTTGGCTTCTCCTGGGTGAATTTTTGAGCCAACATTTGACCTCAAGTTTGAGGCAAACGTTGGCACAAACGTGAGCTCTTCCCAGGGTAGCTTTGCTGCCTTCATTTCCATTGCTGCCATTCCCTTTCTTCAACCTTCCTCCAAGCCCTTTTGGTTACCTGTCATCAATCAACAAATGCATCAAAGCTATGCTAAAATCATGAGACTTCTTCTCATCCTTGACATATAAGCAATTATAGCACGAAACCTCATAAAAATGCATCAATTTACTCATGGTTGATTGAATACAAATACACATGAATTTCTACCTAAATGGCTTACTTGTAGCTTAAGAAAGTGTATAAAACCTATTAAAAACAAAAGAAAAAGACTAGTAAAACTAGGCTAAGATGCCTTGGCATCATAGCTCACTCCAAGCCAAGACTCTTTTTGATGCTTTCAATATTTTATACCTTTATATGTTGATTTCTTTTATACTTTACTTGTTTATATTGCATAGTCGGTTCTTTAATTTCTTAATTTGTTCAATCATCACAATTTTGCATGTTCTTTTATTGCTTTATATGTTCATTTCTTCATTCACAAACCGTTGATAACTACAACCGGAATTACACGCTCATTGTTCTAAAGTGCTCATAGGGAGATGACTCGAGAGTCTAATACTCTTAGTTTTATATGTGTTTTGATTGTAACATCTTCTGACTTGCAATCTGATTGACAACTAATGAGTGGATAATTTATATGCTTTTTGGCATTGTTTTTAGTATATTTTAATTAATTTTTATTATATTTTTATTAGTTTTTAAATAAAAATCACATTTCTGGACTTTACTATGAGTTTGTATATTTTTCTATGATTTCAGGTATTTTCTGGCTGAAATTGAGGGACCTGAGCAAAAATCTGAATCAGAGGCTGAAAAAGGACTACAAATGCTGCTGGATTCTGACCTCTCTGCACTCGAAGTAGATTTTCTAGAGCTACAGAAACCCAATTGGCACGATCTTAATTGCGTTGGAAAGTAGACATCCTGGGCTTTCCAGAAATATATAATAGTCCATACTTTGCCCGAGATTTGATGGCCCAAACAGGCGTTCCAAGTCAGCTTAAGAATTCTGACGTCAAAACGCCAGAACTGGCACAAAAGATGGAGTTAAACGCCCAAACTGGCACAAAAGCTGGCATTTAACTCCAAGAAAAGTCTCTACAATGAAAGCTTCAATGCTCAGCCCAAGCACACACCAAGTGGGCTCGGAAGAAGATTTCTGCATTAATTACTTATTTCTGTAACCCTAGGCTACTAGTTTTCTATAAATAGGACCTTTTGCTATTGTATTTTCATACTTTCATACACTTGATCACGTTTTGGGAGGCTGGCCTCACGGCCATGCCTGAACCTTGTTCTTATGTATTTTCAATGGTGGAGTTTCTACACACCATAGATTAAGGTGTGGAGCTCTGCTGTTCTTCATGAATTAATGCAAAGTACTATTGTTTTTCTATTCAATTCACGCCTACTTGATGAATGTGATGATCCGTGACACTCATCATCATTCTCACCTATGAACATGTGCTTGACAACCACCTCTATTCTACTAGCAATGGCTTGAATGCGTATCTCTTGGGTTTCTAATCTAATATCGGAACCTTCGTGGTATAAGCTAGAATTATTGGCAGTCATTCTTGAGATCCGGAAAAGTCTAAACCTTGTCTGTGATATTCCGAGTAGGATCTGGGAAGGGATGACTGTGACGAGCTTCAAACTCGCGATTGTTGGGCGTGTGACAGACGCAAAAGGATCAATGGATCCTATTCCAACATGATCGAGAACCGACAGATGATTAGCCGTGCGGTGACAGCGCATTTGGAACATTTTCACTGAGAGGACGGGAAGTAGCCATTGACAACGGTGATGCCCAACATAAAGCTTGCCATGGAAGGGAGTATGAATGATTGGATGAAGGCAATAGGAAAGCAGAAGTTTAGGAGGAACAAAGCATCTTCATACGCTTATCTAAAATTCTCACCAATGAATTACATAAGTATCTCTATCTTTATTTTTTGTTTTATTCATCTTTTAATTATCAATCCTCCATAACCATTTGAATCTGCCTGACTGAGATTTACAAGATGACCATAGCTTGCTTCAAGTCGATAATCTCCGTGGGATCGACCCTTACTCACGTAAGGTATTACTTGGACGACCCAGTGCACTTGCTGGTTAGTTGTGGGGAGTTGTGATAAAGAGTTGAGATTACAATTGTGCGTACCAAGTTGTTGGCACCATTGATGATCACAATTTCGTGCACCAACAACCAATTATTGGGTTTGGACTATACTTGCAACGTCAATCCTATTTTTAGAGTGAGATCCAAACCTATACCTTTGGTCGTTCACCATCAAAATTTTGGCGCCGTTGCCGGGGAAGTTGATGACAAGTCATCATATGCTAGTTTTGCAAGCATTTTTCACTTGTTTCATTAGCTTTTATGCACTTTCTTGCATTGTAAATTAGTAATTTGGAGTGGAATTGTATGGTTTCTTTGAATCAATCAACCACCCTTTAATTGACACAAAATCATGAAGTTTAAGCTAAAATTAATTGGTTTTAAATGAATTTTAAGCTTTGTGATTTTTGTGATACTTTTATTGGTTGTTTTAATTACTTGTAGGTGAAGAACTGAAAAAAAAATAAGGAAAGCGTAGCCTAAGGAGCATGATCTAAGGAAATAAATAAAGTGTTCACAAGGAAGAGAAGCGTGGCCCAAGGAAAGAAAAAGCGTGGTTCACACAAAGAGTGAGAGCACAAAGCTCTTGCCAAGAGCTTTCCTTCTAATTCACCCTTTACTTCTCTGTTTAATGCCATTTTACTTTCTCTTGTTTAATTTCTGTATTCCCAGCTCCCGGATCCTTTTATTATTCAAGCCATTTACATTTCTTGCATTTTAAGTTTCAGTTATTTACATTTCTTGCACTCTAAGTTTCTGCCATTTACTTTACTTGCTCTTTAAGATTTAGCACTTTTACTTTCTGTTCTCTTTAATTTACTGTAATCCTCCCTTCTCCCTTTACAATTCATGCAGTTTAGCTTCTGTCAATTACAAATCACTCAAATCAACTCTTGTTTGCTTGACTAAATCAACTACCAAACTAAAATTCTCAATCCTTCAATCCCTGTGGGATCGACCTCACTCACGTGAGTTATTATTACTTGATGCGACCCGGTACACTTGCCGTTGAGTTTTGTGTTGGATCGTTTTCCACACATCAATTTTTTGGCGCCGTTGTCGGGGATTGATTAGATTGACAATGATTAAGTGAGGTGGAGGTCTAGATCAAGCACTTTTCTTTTCTATTTCTTTAATTTTTGAGTAACCCACTAACTGTTTGAATTTTTGCTTAAGCTAACTAAAACCTCACTTTAGCAATAGAGTGGAGTTTTCCTGGTTTTTCTGGTTTTGTGTTATTTTTATGTTTTAGTTGTATGTCAGGAACAAAGAGAGCTATACCCAACTTTTGTGAACAAGAGGAAAGAATCCTTCGGAGGTTAAGAAGAGAAGAAAGAGGGAAAGACATTGTTGGAGAAGAGGACTCAGAAGAAGAATTCCAAGACATGGAGGAACACTCAACAAACCCAACAAATCCACCAGCAGGAGCAGCCAACAACAACAACAATCACCACAGAGAAGAGTTTTGGCTTCCTATACATTTGCAAATCCTAGACATTTTGGGAGTAGCATTCATACCCCAAATGTTAATGCAAACAACTTTGAACTGAAGCCACAGCTCATCACCTTGGTACAAAACAACTGCTCCTATGGCGGAGGACCACTTAAAGATCCAAACCAACACTTATCCACTTTTCTGAGGATTTGTGATACTGTCAAAACCAATGGTGTACATCCTGATATTTACAAGCTGCTGTTATTTCCATTTTCCCTCACAGACAAAGCTACTCAATGGTTGGAATCTTTTCCAAGAGATAGCATCAACAATTGGAAAGATATAGTGAGCAAGTTCTTTGCCAAATTTTACCCACCTCAGAAGATTATTAAGTTGAAGACTGAAGTACAAACATTCACACAGATGGATACTGAACCTCTCTATGAGGCATGGGAGAGATACAAGGCTCAAATTAGGAAGTGCCCTCCTGAAATGTTCAATGAATGGGACATGTTGCAGAATTTTTATGAAGGCTTGACATTGAAATCTCAGGAGGCTCTGGATCACTCACCTGGAGGCTCTTTACAACTTATGAAAACTGCAGAGGAGGCCCAAAATCTCATTGATATGGTGGTTAACAACCAATATTTCTTTACTCACCAAAGGCAATGCCAACCATCACAAAGGAAAGGAGTGATGGAGTTGGAAGGAGTGGACTCAATCCTAGCTCAAAACAAAATGATGCAGCAGCAAATTCAGCAACAATTTGAGCAAATGGCCAAAAGGATTGATAACCTCCAAGTTGCAGTAGTAAATACAAGTCAGCCAGTAACCACATGGGGGCAGAATGAAGAGAATCAAGAGGATCAACAACAAGAACAAATTCAATATGTGCACAATCAAGGGTCTGGATTAAATTAGGTTTATGGTGACACTTACAATCCCTCTTGGAAGAACCACCCCAACCTCAGATGGGGAGACAATCACACTCAGACTCAACAGCCATGGCAAAGGAATTCAACCCAAAACAGTTGGAAAAACACAAACCACAACAACCAGCAGAATAATAACTAAAATACATACAGAAAACCCCAAAATACTTACCCCAACTCTAACCATCATCCATCCAATAACCAAGCCACTAATCAAAACACCTACCATCAACCCTCAATATCTCACAACCAACCAATCTCACAAGACTCTCAGAGGATCACCAACTTGGAGCTCTTAATGGAGAAAATGATGAAGCACCAAGAGATGACAACAAAGAACCAGGAAGCTTCCATGAAGAATATGGAGAGGCAAATTGGACAGCTTTCCAAGCAAATTACAGTTGAAAGGCCATCAAGCTCATTACCAAGCGACACCATTCCTAATCCAAAAGAGGAGTGCAAAGCTATACAGCTAAGGAGTGGAAAGACATTGGTGGACAATAAAGAAGCAACCAAAGAGCCTAAGGAAAGCAACAAAGAGCCAACAGAGAAAGAAGAAGCCAGCAACAAGGATGTGACAACAGGCAAGCAGGCTCAAGAAAAGAAGGATGACCAGCCACGAAATTTGAAGAAGGGGAAGCAAATTATGGAAGAACCAATCAAGGAACAAAGGCAAGGAGTGAAAACTTTCACACCTCCATTGCCATATCCCCAAAGATTCAACAAAGAAGCAAAGGATCAACACTTTCATAAGTTCCTTGAGACTTTCAAGAAGTTGGAGATAAACATTCCCTTGGCTGAGGCATTAGAGCAGATGCCTCTATATGCCAAATTTCTGAAAGAGCTTATTAACAAGAAGAGAAGTTGGCATGAGATGGAAACTATACTGCTCACTGAAGAATGCAGGACACTAATCCAAAAAGGACTTCCCCCTAAACTTGAAGACCCTGGAAGTTTATTTTTGCCTTGTACCATTGGCAGCATGGTCATCAATAAGGCGATATGTGATTTAGGGGCAATTATCAATCTAATGCCCTCTTCTTTGGTGAAAAAGTTGTGCATAGGGGAAGTGAAGCCAATACAAATGTCTCTAGAATTAGTGGACAAGTCAGTAATCTGTCCGAGGGGTGTGATTGAAAACCTTCTAGTTAAGGTGGACAAATTCATATTCCCTGCAGATTTTGTGGTCTTAGACTCAGATGAGGATGAAGGTGATTCCATTATACTTGGAAGACCATTTTTGGCCACAGCAAGGGCCATTATAGATGTGGAGCAAGGAGAGCTGACCCTCAGAATGCACGATAAAAGCATCACCTTAAATGTCTTTCCAGAAACACAACACATTGATGAAAAGAGAAACTGCATGGAGACTGATAAAGGAGACTTGCAACGGAAGAAGAAAACAAACAAGACAATCATTGGTTACCTTCCAGAGCAAGAAACAAACAACACGGCAGGGCAAAAAGAGAATAAAACTGTGCAGAGTGATGAAGGAAAGCAAGAAGAAATTGAAGTGTTAGCTACTAGGAAGGAAAGTCCAAAGATGCAGTCCATTGCCAAAAAGGGGGAAGGATCCACACACAGAAAGAAGAAAAGTAAGAAAAGGGTTAAAAAGGGGTGGAAGAACAAAAAGATCCCAACTGAGGGATTCCAAAAGGGGGATAAAGTGCAGTTAATCTACCAACAACTGGGGGCAAGCCAACCAGTTGATGACTACTACACTGTCAGCAAAATACTCTCACTAGAGCATGCTGAAATTGAGCATCAAGGGACTAAAAGGAAGATCACAGTGAGGGGAGACAAGCTAAGACACTATAGTCATCAACCACCCTAATGAGGGGCCAATGTCAAGCTAGTGACAATAAAAGAGTTCTTGTTGGGAGGCAACCCAACCTGAGGTAGTTTTCTTTTCATAGTTATTTCAATAAAAAGGTTGAGTAGTTTTGTTTATATTGCAAGGATCTAAGTTTGGTGTTGCACACCAAAACAATTTAAGGGAGAATGAAGGATTCTAAGTTTGGTGTTCCACCAACATTTTATCCAAAAAGCACACTTTCACTTCCTGCATAATGCTAACTCCAAGCAATCAGACAAATCATATAACCATTTAGTTGTTTTCTAGTTTTTAGCTCCATAACCTTTAGCAAGGCCAAGAGAATTCATAATTGGTTAACTTGTTGCATCAGAGGCAGTGGCAAAGAATTAAGTTTGGTGTTCCTACACCAAAATAAATCCAAAAGACACACTCAATTCATGCATACTAACCATTCACTTAAAGGCTTGAGAAGCAGGCAACTTTTGAGAATTACGCAGGAAACTAGCCAACATTTGAAGACAATTTGCATTATGACTCAAAAGGGATACAACAAGAGGAAGAATGAAAAGCTGCAACCCAAAAGGTTGTGTCTACACTTAATCCTTGTTGTTGAAAAAGTACTTTAAATTGGGAATTCTTGTATGTCTTACTAAAGTGTTCATTTGGTTGCAAGTGGAATTATTTGTCAAGAATGCTGATCTGCATAATGCTTGTTGTTCATTACTTAGCTTGAGTTTTGTTTTGTTTCCCATATACTTGAATAAAAGAGAAATTTTTGAATTAGGAAGTAAATATCCAATGTTGCATAAGTTAGAATGAAAGTTAGTGTTGGTATTTGTTGATTTAATGCATGGTTCATGAAATAAATGCTGCATAATGATATAATCTTTGAAGTATGAACTAGTTTGCGGTTATAAATGCTTGTATCATTAAAGATCCATTGAGAATGAAATAAAACAGAAAGAAAAAGAAAGAGAAAAAGCCAAAAGTGGCAAAGGAAACAATCAATAAGGCTAGGCACCAATAAGGCTAGGACACATGCCTGTGGTGTTTTTGTACTAGGATATGCTTGGGCAAGTAAGTTCTGAGGAGTATTTCAAAACTTGGCCACTTAGATCAACTGATTTGGGATTGCCAACTAAAAGTCCACAATAAAGAGCAACCTAGATACACAACACTTAGTTATCCAAAGAGATGCTGGGCATCAATGATCCTATGAAGAAAAGGGTGAGCCATGTGTCTGTGGTGAAGAAATGTTGAGCAAAATAAAGCCAAAGGCTGCTGCAACATTTGCCACCAAGCCTTCAAAGAATAATAAGCTCTCTAAGCAAAACAAAGAAGGAAAAGTAGCAAGGGAATAAGTAAAAAAAAAATAAAGCCTTATAGCAGCAAACTTAGTGAATCCTTGAGGAAACATCTCTTATGTAACAGCAAGCAATAAATGAGCTATCATTGTCTGCATAAAAACCCCATGAACCAAGTTCAACTATATGCCTAATAAGGATATGCACACTTCTCTGTTTCATTTCATTTACTCTTATGTTTGATGCCTGCTTGGGGACAAGCAAGATTTAAGTTTGGTGTTGTAATGACAAGTCATCATACGCTAGTTTTGCAAGTATTTTTCACTTGTTTCATTAGCTTTTATGCACTTTCTTGCATTGTAAATTAGTAATTTGGAGTGGAATTGCATGGTTTCTTTGAATCAATCAACCACTCTTTAATTGACACAAAATCATGAAGTTTAAGCTAAAATTAATTGGTTTTAAATGAATTTTAAGCTTTGTGATTTTTGTGATACTTTGATTTGTTGTTTTGATTACTTGTAGGTGAAGAAAAGAAAAAAATAAAGAAAGCGTAGACTAAGGAGCATGATCTAAGGAAATAAAGAAAGCGTGCACAAGGAAGAAAAGTGTGGCCTAAGGAAAGAAAAAGCGTGGTTCACACAAAGAGTGAGAGCACAAAGCTCTTACCAAGAGCTTAGAGCTCTTGCCAAGAGCTTTCCTTCAAAAAATTTAAAGGCCAAGCTCCTGCCAAGAGCCTAGAGCTCTTGCCAAGAGCCTAGAGCTCTTGCCAAGAGCTTAACCAAGTGCACAAGGAAGAAGGAAGCAAGGCAAACCCAAGACAAAGCTCTTGCCAAGAGCTTTCTCCAAGAGCTTTCTCGGGCTTCTTCAAGGAAAAATCAAAGGAAAAAGAGCTCAACAATGCACTCACCAAGGCTTGAACCCAAGACCAAGGGGGAGGGGGGCAGCGCTACCTCACAAGAAAAACAAGCCGAAATTGGCTTGTTTTCACTCCATGGGGTTCGAACTAAGTCCCTCAAGGAAGCAAGACTTTGGGCGCTACTCTTGTGCCATGAAAAATGGGCAGCTTTTACACTCCCCAAGGATTGAATCGGGCACCTTAAGGAAGGGAGACTTTGGGCGCTACTCTTGTGCCAAGGAAAATGACCAGCAAGTGCTTCACCCAAGACTTGAACCAGGGACCTCAAGGACAAGCAAAGCTCTTGCCAAGAGCTTAAAGCTCTTGCAAAGAGCTTTGTTCTTTCGTCACAAGGAAGGAACGTGCACACACTTTGGCAAGGAAGGGAACCAAAGCTCTTGGCCAAAGCTCTTGCCAAGAGCCGAGCTTTCCCCTGGGAGGTGCACCATGGGCCAAAATCCATCAAAAATCCAAATTAATTCATTTCTTCACCAAATTTTAGAGCCCACCCAAATTCTTAGATCGAAATTAGGAAGTGTATAAATAGGTGTTAGTTTGATTTAGAGAGGACCTTTTTCTTCTTTTAGAATTTTCAATTGTAATTCTAAGAGTTCTATTTTGGGGAATTGGGAAGGAGAATTGATCTCTCTTCTTCTTTGTTCTTGCTTCTACACTTTTTACTCTTTGTTTTGGATCTTGGGTGGAGAATTGAAGAAATTCTGTTTCAATCTCACCTTGGGATCTCTCTCTATTTATTTGTCTGCATAATTCAAGGAATTGTGATTTTGGATTTGAATTCTCTTTACTGCTTTCTTCTCTACTTTTCCTGCAATTTACTTTTCTACTTCTTTTGCAATTGTTCTTGGTTGGATCAAGGAAGGATTGAGATCTAGACTTGTTCTCTAGTCTCTTCTAACCCTGAGATCTTTGACTTCTCTTGAACCATTGCAATTGAGCTACATTTTGCTTTCTGTTTGGATTTTCAAGCAATTGTTCTTTTCTTATTTAGATCTGTTGCATTCTAATTCACCCTTTACTTCTCTGTTTAATACCATTTTACTTTCTCTTGTTTATTTTATGTATTCCCAGCTCCCGGATCCTTTTATTATTCAAGCCATTTATATTTCTTGCACTTTAAGTTTCAGTTATTTACATTTCTTGCACTCTAAGTTTCTGCCATTTACTTTACTTGCTCTTTAAGATTTAGCACTTTTACTTTCTGTTCTCTTTAATTTACTGCAATCCTCCCTTCTCCATTTACAATTCATGTAATTTAGCTTCTGTCAATTACAAATCCCTCAAATCAACTCTTGTTTGCTTGACTAAATCAACTACCAAACTAAAATTTCTCAATCCTTCAATCCCTGTGGGATCAACCTCACTCACGTGAGTTATTATTACTTGATGCGACCCGGTACACTTGCCGGTGAGTTTTGTGTTGGATCATTTTCCACACATCAGAAGTTCACTTTATGTGCAATGAGTGCTACAATTTTTGGTTGTTGTAAATATGTGAATATTGTGAATACTTGATTCTAGTTTGCTACATGGCACTAATTAGTAAGAGGTACCTCTATCCTAGTATTGATAGCAACTAACACTTTTTGCTTGTTTAGGCCTAGACTGGTAGATATAATTAGAACATATATACTCATTTGTTCATTGCTTTTGTTGATATCGTTGTGTTTTGTTTTTTTTCCTATTCATCATGAATTATCACCTTTTGGCTTGGAGTCTAGTTGTTATCATGTTGTCGGGGTGGCAATTCTGACGTTGGTTCACTTCAAGGTATGGGATGTCAATTTGAGGGAGGGTCACAAGCCGTCAACTCTTAGCAACAAAGACTATTGCAAGGGCCCTAGGATCCTAATTTCTATCAACCTCTCACACCTAGTGGAACACGTCCTCACTACAATTTTGGCCATCCATATGCTCATGCTCCATACCCTCGACATGAGATATAACCATCATACTTTCAAGCCCCTCTACCTTTTTCGCCACCAATTCCATATTCACCCCTCTACCTACCGCCACAAGTGGGACAACCCAGATTTTCCTACCATTCCACCCCAATTAACTTCCCTTATGGAGAGCCTAGCCTTCAAGTCCTCATCCAAGAGCAAAGGGAATTTCAAAGGAAGCAAGAGAATTGCATATCCACTCTTGCCGAAGCTTTGTCGTGATTAGCACCCTCTCACTCCACCCCTAGTAACCTTGCCCCTCCACCCTTGACACACCCATCAACCCCGGAATCTAGCAGTGATGCTATAACTTCGAAAGGAGATGAGCCGCTTAGTAAGGTAACCCCTCAACCCGCTCTTCCGAAGGAGGAATCTATTGATGTGAGTGAGAAATTTATTGAAGAAGATAGCCACTATGAGCTTCAAAAAGGTCTAAGTGATGAGGTGATCTTCCAAGTAGGGAACCATGATGAGGAAGAAGATGAGAGAAGCCCTCCAAATCTCCATAATCAAGAGGACAAGTTATCCCACCAAGAAGCGAGGGAAGATTTGAAACCATTACCACCTCAAGTTAAGTATGCGTTCCTTGATGAGGAACATAAATTTCCTGTGATAGCGGCAACCGACCTCTCCGATCAAGAAGATCACCAACTCCTTGAAGTTATCCGAAAGTATAAAAAGGCGATCGGATGGAGCTTAAGTGACATTGTGGGGATAAGCCCTCAAGTATGCCTCCATCGGTTTTTCTTGGAAGAAGGCGCCAAGCCGGTCCGACAACCACAAAGACGGCTGAATCCTACAATCCTTGACGTAGTCAAGAAGGAAGTGACCCGCCTCTTGGAAGCGGATATCTGATGCGTGAGCATCTTTCCTATCTTTTTCTAGTGAATTTGCATCTAAATTGTTGAGTTTAATAAGGAATTAATTATCTTTTAGCCAATATGGATACTACTTTGAGTCTTTTACAATTTTGTTTATTTTAGGTAGCATTCGGCGGAATTTGATGGAGTTTCTGCATCACAAGAATCAAAGGAGATGGCAGCGAGGAGCGACGCGTACGCGTGGCTGACGCGTACGCGTGAATTTGGGGTATCCATGGCGACGCGTGCGCGTGCCTGATGTGTACGCGTGATTTGAAGATTTGCTCAGCAACGCGTACGCGTAATCGACGCGTCCGCGTGACTCGCAGAAAAGACCATCGACGCGTACGCGTGACTGACACGTACGCATGACATGCGCCACGTGCAGAAAACGCAGAAAAATACTGGGGGCGATTTCTGGGCTGTTTTGACCCAGTTTCCAGCCCAGAAAACACATATTAGAAGCTGCAGGATGGACAAAACAAGTGGTCCCCACCCATCAATTGAAGACTTGATTATTTAGTTAATTTTTTATTTAAATTCAAATTTGAATTCTAAGAAAAGATATTATTTTTAATTTTAAAAATTAGATTTTAAATTTATTAGGATTAGTTATAAAAGGGAGAAGAAACCTCTCTTTTGAGAGAGATCCCGGGGAGGATCCCATTCTATTCCATAATTACATTCCGTATTCCATAACATTCTACTCTAAATCATGAGCAACTAATCCTCCATTGTTAAGGTTAGGAGCTCTGTCTATTTCTATGGATTAATTAATTGCTTTTTCTATTTTAATTTATATATGGATTTATAATTTAAGAATTGTTTTCGCTCTTTATTTTATGAATTTGGGTGGAACGGAAGTATGACCCTCTTTCTATTTGAGTTCCTGTAAAACATGGAAAAGCTCTTTACTTGAACAACAGCTTGAAAACATATTCTCCTAAATTTTAATTATCTGAATTTAACAGGATACGTGACATATAATCCTTTTATTTTTGGGTAATTAGAGTTTTTGTGGCATATAAACTGGAATTTGATCATGTAGCTTCTAATTGGAATTAATTGACCAAGGAATTGGCAGTTAATAAATTTTAGAGGAGACTAGAAAGGTCTAAGGACTTAGGGTCTAGTCACATATAGTTTGCCATAAATTAAATCCTACATAATTAAAATAGTCAGTAATAAAAGTTAATCCAAAAAAATAGATAACTCTGAAGCCTTAACTATTTCCCCATATATATTTCACAACTCATTTGCTGCTTGCTTTCTGAAATTCTTAATTTACTGTTTAATGCTTTTTGAATACCAAAACACTCTTTTCTGTTTGTCTAACTAATCCTATCAAACACTATTGTTGCTTAATCCATCAATCCTCGTGGGATCGACCCTTACTCACGTAAGGTATTACTTGGTACGACCCGGTGCACTTGCCTGTTAGTTTGTGGTTAGAAATTCCGCACCAAGTTTTTGGCGCCGTTGCCGGAGATTGATTGTGATTAACAACTATTAGTTGTTTGATTGCTTAGATTAGGCATTTTGATTTTAATTAGTTTTATTTTATTATTATTAATTTTTTTTTAATTTTTGTTTATTTTCTTGAAGTTCGTTCATCGCTGATGAGCGGACATTTTATACGCTTTTTGGGGATAATTTCATATAGTTTTGAGTATGTTGTAGTTAGTTTTTAGTCTATTTTTATTAGTTTTTAGGAAAAATTCATATTTCTGGACTTCACTATGAGTTGTGTGTTTTTCTGTAATTTCAGGTAATTTTCTGGCTGAAATTGAAGGAGCTGAGCAAAAATCTGATTTAGGCTGAAAAAGGACTACTGATGCTGTTGGATTCTGACCTCCCTGCACTCAAAGTGGATTTTCTGGAGCTACAGAACTCGAAATGGCATGCTTCCAATTGCGTTGGAAATTAGACATCCAGGGCTTTCCAGCAATATATAATAGTCCATACTTTGCACAAGGATAGATGACGTAAACTGGCATTCAACGCCAGTTCTCTGCCCAATTCTGGCGTCCAGCACCAGAAAAGGATCAAAAGCTGGAGTTGAACGCCCAAACTGGCATAAAAACTGGCGTTCAACTCCACAAACGGCCTCTGCACGTGAATTGCTTAAGTCTCAGCACAGCACACACCAAGTGGGCCCCAAAAGTGGATCTCTGCATCATCCATCATAGTATACTCATATTTTGTAACCCTAGGCTACTAATTTAGTATTTAAACAACTTTTAGAGACCTATTTTGTATCTCATGACATTTTAGATCTAAACTTTGTATTCTCTGACGGCATGAGTCTCTAAACCCCATTGTTGGGGGTGAGGAGCTCTGCTGTGTCTCGATGAATTAATGCAAGTATTTCTGTTTTCTATTCAAACACGTTTGTTCCTATCTAAGATGTTCATTCGTGCTTAACTGTGATGAAGGTGATGAGCCGTGACACTCATCACCATTCTCAACCCATGAACATGTGCCTGACAACCACCTCCGTTCTATATCAGATTGAATGAGTATCTCTTAGATCTCTTAATCAGAATCTTCGTGGTATAAGCTAGAATTGATGGCGGCATTCATGAGAATCCGGAAAGTCTAAACCTTGTCTGTGGTATTCCGAGTAGGATTCAAGGATTGAATGACTGTGACGAGCTTCAAACTCCTAAAGGCTGGGCGTTAGTGACAAACGCAAAGGAATCAAGGGATTCTATTCCAACCGAATCGAGAACCAACCGGTGATTAGCCGTGCTGTGACAGAGCGCGTGAGCGTAGTTTTCACTGGAAGGATGGAAGGTAGCCATTGACAACGGTGATCCACCAACACACAGCTTGCCATAGGAGGACGTGCGTGCGTGAACAAGAAGACAGAGGAAAGCAGAGATTCAGAAGACAAAGCATCTCCAAAACTCCAACATATTCTCCATTACTGCATAACAAGTAACCTTTAATCCATGCTCTATTGTTTATTTACAATTCAACTGATAAACATAATTGACTTCTTGACTAAGATTTACAAGATAACCATAGATTGCTTCAAACCAACAATCTCCGTGGGATTCGACCCTTACTCACGTGAGGTATTACTTGGACGACCCAGTGCACTTGCTGGTCAGTGGTACGAGTTGTGAAAAGTGTGATTCACAATTTGTGCACCAAATTTTTGGCACCGTTGCCGGGGATTGTTCGTGTTTGAACAACTGACGGATTATTTTGTTGCTTAGATTAGGAAAATTTTCTTTTTTTGTTTAGAGTCTCTTATTATTGTCGTGTTAAAATTTTAGAATCTTTATTTTCTTTAAAAAAAAAAAAATAGTTTTCAAAAATAATTTTTCTATTAGATCCTGTGCCAAACTTTAAGTTTGGTGTTCTCTTGATTGATTTTCCTTAAAATTTTCGAAAATTTTGGTTTGGTTTTCTAAAAATTTTAAGTTTGGTGTTCTTTCTTCGTGCTCTTGAGTTTTCCTTGTGACTTGATCTTAAAATTTTTAAGTTTGCTGTTCCTTGGTGTTTTCCCTCCAAAAAAAAAAATTTTCGAAAATAAGGAGCATTAGATCTAAAAATTTTAAGTTGTGTGTCTTTTCTGTGTTTTTCTCTTTCATCATAAAATTCAAAATTCAAAAAAAAAAAATATCTTTTCTAACTAATTTTAAACCAAGTATTTTTCGAAATTTTTTATAAAAATTCAGATTTCAATTTCAAAAATTTTTCAAATCTTCTTAGTTAAGTAATTATTTTATTCAAAAAAAAAATTTAATTTCAAAATTCAAATTCTTTTTAGTTATTTTATTTTATTTAAGTATTTACTTCTTATAAAATAAAATAAATAAAAAGGTAAATCAGTCCAAGTTATATCCATATATCCATCATGGACATAAGTGGAGATAGACAGTCCAGGAGGACTTTGGGGTCATATGCTAACCCCGCTACTGCTTCATATGGAAGTAGTATCTGTATACCTTTCATTGGAGTTAGTAGCTTTGAGTTGAATCCTCAGCTCATTATCATGGTGCAGCAAAGTTGCCAGTATTCCGGTCTTCCACAGGAAGAACCTACAGAGTTTCTGGCACAGTTTCTACAGATTGCTGACACAGTACATGATAAAGAAATAGATCAGGATGTCTACAGACTATTACTGTTTCCATTTGCTGTAAAAGATCAAGCTAAGAGGTGGTTGAATAACCAACCTAAGGCCAGCATAAGGACATGGAAACAGCTGACAGAAAAATTCCTGAATCAATATTTCCCTCCAAAAAGGATGACACAGCTAAGGCTGGACATCCAAGGCTTTAAACAAGGAGATAATGAATCTCTTTATGATGCCTGGGAGAGATACAGAGAGATGCTACGAAAATGCCCCTCTGAGATGTTTTCAGAGTGGGTTCAGTTAGACATCTTCTACTATGGGCTTGCAGAAGGAGCTCAGATGTCTCTAGATTACTCAGCTGGTGGATCTATCCACATGAGAAAGACAATTGAAGAGGCTCAAGAGCTCATTGATACAGTTGCCAGGAATCAGCATCTGTATCTAAGCAGTGACCCTTCCATGAAAGAAGAGGTCAAAACAGCAACTGCTGAATTCAGTACTGTAAAACAAGCTGCTGAATTCAATCAGCAATTGGATTTTCTAACAAAGCAGCTAGCTGAATTCAAGGACAGGCTACAAGAGACAAGGATAGCTAATATACAGATGGACGAACAGTTTAAGCAAACAAAGCAGCAGCTATCAAGGCAAATAGCAGAAGAATGCCAAGCAGTTCAATTAAGAAGTGGGAAAACATTAAATACCCCACCTCAAGGGATCAAAAATTCAAGAAATGAGCAACCCACCAAAGATTCACCTGAGGACAGTAAGAGCCCAGGGAAAAATAATTCTGGCACTAAAACGCCAGAAAAGGGGTGGAAGGCTGGCGCTGAACGCCCAGACCATGCCCAAAACTGGCGTTCAGCGCCAGAAACAAGGCAGGATTGGCGTTCAACGCCAGAAATGGGCAAGAATCTGGCGTTGAACGCCCAAATGGGGTAGAATCCAGCGTTGAACGCCCAAAATGGGCACATTTCTGGCGTTCAGGCGCCAGGAACAGACAGTAAGCTGGCGTCTAACGTCACTCCAGCCTCCGACTCTGGCACTCAATTGCCAGTGAGGGATCAGATACACACAAGTGCTGATAACAACCCCTCTAAAAAGGCTTCTTTAACCACTAAGGTTGAGGAATATAAAGCCAAGATACCTTATCCTCAAAAACTCCGGAAAGAGGAGCAGGATAAGCAATTTGCTCGCTTTGCAGATTATCTAAGGACTCTTGAAAGAAAGATTCCATTTGCAGAGGCACTTGAGCAAATACCTTCTTATGCCAAGTTCATGAAAGAGATCTTGGGTCATAAAAAGGAGTGGAGAGAAACAGAAAGAGTTCTCCTCACTGAAGAATGCAGTGCAGTCATTCTGAAAAGCTTTCCTGAAAAGCTTAAAGACCCTGGGAGTTTTCTGATACCATGCATATTAGAAGGTGATTGCACCAAGACAGCTTTGTGCGATCTTGGGGCAAGCATCAACCTGATACCTGCATCCACTATCAGGAATCTTGGCTTAACTGAAGAAGTTAAACCAACCCGGATATGTCTCCAACTTGCTGATGGTTCCACTAAATACCCATCAGGCGTGATTGAGGACATGATTGTCAGAGTTGGGCCATTCGCCTTTCCCACTGACTTTGTTGTGCTGGAGATGGAGGAGCACAAGAGTGCTACTCTCATTCTAGGAAGACCCTTCCTAGTAACTGGACGATCCCTCATTGACGTCCAACAGGGGGAAATAACCCTGAGAGTCAACGATGATGAGTTCAAGTTGAACGCTGTCAAAGCCATGTAGCATCCAGACACATCAACAGACTGCATGAAAGTTGATCTTATTGACTTTTTGGTAGAAGAGATCAACATGGCTGAGAGTCTCGAATCAGAGTTGGAAGACATCTTTAAAGATGTTCAGCCTGATTTGGAGGATTCAGGGGACATGAAAGAGCCTCTGAACTTCCTTCTGAAAGAGGAAAAACCTCCTAAACCAGAGCTCAAGCCACTACCACCATCCTTGAAATATGCATTTCAGGGAGAAGGTGACATTTTTCCAGTGATCATAAGCTCTGCTTTAAATTCACAGGAAGAGGAAGCACTTATTCAAGTGCTAAGGACACACAAGACAGCTCTTGGGTGGTCCATAGGTGACCTTAAGGGCATAAGCCCAGCTAGATGCATGCACAAAATCCTATTGGAGGATAATGCCAAACCAGTGGTTCAACCACAGAGGCGGCTAAATCCAGCCATGAAGGAAGTGGTGCAGAAAGAGGTCACCAAGTTACTAGAGGCTGGGATTATTTATCCTATTTCTGATAGCCCCTAGGTGAGCCCTGTTCAAGTCATCCCAAAAAAGGGAGGCATGATAGTGATTCATAATGAAAAAAATGAACTGGTTCCTACAAGAACAGTTACAGGGTGGCGCATGTGTATTGACTACAGAAGGCTCAATACAGCCACCAGAAAGGATCATTTTCCTTTACCATTCATAGACCAGATGCTAGAAAGACTAGCAGGTCATGATTATTACTGCTTTTTGGATGGCTACTCAGGTTATAACCAGATTGCAGTAGATCCCCAGGATCAAGAGAAAACAGCATTCACATGTCCATCCGGGGTGTTTGCTTATAGAAGGATGCCATTTGGGCTATGTAATGCGCCTGCAACCTTCCAGAGATGCATGCTCTCTATTTTCTCTGACATGGTGGAAACATTTCTGGAAGTCTTCATGGATGACTTCTCAGTATATGGAGACTCATTCAGCTCCTGTCTTGATCACCTGAAACTTGTTCTGAAAAGATGCCAAGAAACCAACCTAGTTTTAAACTGGGAAAAGTGTCACTTCATGGTGACTGAAGGAATTGTTCTTGGGCATAAAATCTCAAACAAGGGAATAGAGGTGGATCAAGCAAAAATAGAGGTAATTGAAAAATTACCACCACCTGCCAATGTTAAGGCAATCAGAAGCTTTCTGGGGCATGCAGGATTCTATAGGAGGTTTATAAAGGATTTTTCAAAAATCGCAAAACCTCTAAGCAATCTGCTAGCTGCTGACACGCCATTTGTGTTTGACACAAAGTGCCTGCAGGCGTTTGAAACGCTGAAAGCTAAGCTGGTCACAGCACCAGTCATTTTTGCACCAGACTGGACATTACCATTTGAGCTAATGTGTGATGCCAGTGATCATGCCATTGGTGCAGTATTGGGACAGAGGCATGACAAGCTTCTGCATGTCATTTATTATGCCAGTCGCGTTCTAAATGATGCCCAGAAAAATTACACAACCACAGAAAAAGAACTACTTGCAGTGGTTTACGCCATTGACAAGTTCAGATCATACTTAGTAGGATCAAAAGTGATTGTGTATACTGACCATGCTGCTCTTAAATATCTACTCACAAAGCAGGATTCAAAACCCAGGCTCATCAGATGGGTATTGCTTCTGCAAGAGTTTGATATAGAAATAAGAGACAGAAAAGGGACAGAGAACCAAGTGGCTGATCATCTGTCCCGGATAGAGCCAGTGGAAGGGACGCCCCTCCCTTCCCTTGAGATCTCTGAGACGTTTCCTGATGAGCATTTATTCGCCATTCAGGAAGCACCATGGTTTGCCGATATTGCAAACTATAAAGCTGCAAGGTTCATACCCAAGGAGTATAACAGGATACAAAAGAAGAAATTAATTACTGATGCAAAGTACTACTTGTGGGATGAACCTTATCTCTTCAAGAGATGTGCAGACGGAATTATCCGTAGGTGTGTGCCTAGAGAAGAAGCACAGAGGATCCTGTGGCATTGCCACGGATCTCAATATGGAGGCCATTTCGGAGGTGAGCGAACAGCCACCAAGGTCCTCCAATGTGGCTTCTATTGGCCCACACTCTATAAAGATTCTCGAGAGTTTGTACGTAATTGTGACAGTTGCCAAGGAGCTGGCAATCTGCCTTATGGTTACGCCATGCCTCAACAAGGAATCTTGGAAATTGAGTTGTTTGACGTATGGGGAATTGACTTCATGGGACCTTTTCCACCATCATATTCAAACACTTATATTCTGGTGGCAGTTGACTATGTATCAAAATGGATTGAGGCTATTGCCACACCCACCAATGATACTAAAACAGTGCTGAAGTTCCTCCAGAAACATATCTTTAGCAGATTTGGTGTCCCTAGAGTACTAATCAGTGATGGGGGCACTCACTTCTGCAATAAACAGCTTTACTCTGCCATGGTTCGATATGGAATTCACCACAAGGTGGCCACTCCATATCATCCACAAACCAATGGGCAAGCTGAAGTCTCTAACAGAGAATTAAAGAGAATCCTGGAACGGACAGTAAATACCCGTAGAAAGGATTGGGCACGAAGCTTGGATGATGCTCTGTGGGCTTACAGAACAGCATTCAAGACCCCTATAGGGACCTCTCCATACCAACTCGTGTATGGTAAGGCATGCCACCTGCCCGTGGAACTGGAACATAAGGCCTACTGGGCAACCAGATTCCTAAACTTTGATGCCAAATTAGCAGGAGAAAAACGATTGCTCCAGCTAAATGAGCTAGAGGAATTCAGATTCACAGCTTTCGAAAATGCCAAGCTTTATAAAGAAAAATCAAAAAAATGGCATGACAGAAAGCTGTCATCTAGAATCTTTGAACCAGGACAAAAGGTCCTGTTGTTTAACTCTAGACTCAGGCTATTCCCCGGGAAACTGAAATCCCGGTGGAGGGGACTATACGTGATTACAAGTGTGTCACCATATGGTTATGTGGAGCTCCAAGATATTTATTCTGATAAGAAGTTCATTGTCAATGGACAGAGAATCAAGCATTATCTTGAAGGCAACATCGAGCAAGAATGCTCAAGGCTGAAGCTAGATTAAAAGCTCAGCAAGGTCCAGCTAAAGACAATAAAGAAGCGCTTGCTGGGAGGCAACCCAGCCATGGGGCAACAATCCTCTAAGCATTTTGCCCTATTTCTATTTTTATTTTTATTTGTTTATATAGAGTTCATTGACATCAAGGTAAATAATCATTTATAGAAGACCTCGGCACACAAAACAGAGTAAAAGAGCTCAATGGCAAGAAAACGCCAGTAAAGGGACATTTTGGGCGTTCAGCGCCCAAATGCTGATCTCCTGGGCGTTCAGCGCCCAGTTGCTGCCTTTACTGGCGTTCAACGCCCAGTGGGTGGCCATTTCTGGCGTTCAGCAGTGTTTGGGCGTTCAAACGCCAGGAAGACAGGGAGGAGCCAAATCCATTTGTCCCACACGTATTTTCATTTTAATTTCAAATTTTATGCTTCAATGCATGATTTTTACATGAACATGTCAAGAACCCTGATTTCTAAAATCCTTAATTTCTAAAAATCCATCTTTCCAACTAATCCATATCTTTTTCAAATATCCATATTATCTTTTTCAAAATTCAGAGTATCTTTTTCAAAAATCTATCATATCTTTTCAAAATTAAACTCTATCTTATATCTTATCTTTTTCAACTCAATCTTTTTATCTTATCTCTTCCAATTTTTCGAAAACCCACCCCCCCACCCCTTTAAAATTGGGTTCGGCCTCCCCCCTCCTCCATCAACAAGTGCACCTCGATCTCCTTCTATCCCTCTCCTTTCTTTTCTTTTGCTTGAGGACAAGCAAACCTCTAAGTTTGGTGTGTTTATCCGAGATCACTAAGATCATGGCTCCCAAAGGAAAACAATCCACTCCAAGAGGCAAGAAAGAGAGCGTTCCAAAATCACTTTGGAATCAAGGGAAGTTCTTATCTAAAGAACATGCAGACCATTATCTCAAAGTAATGGGTCTGAGATCAGTGATCCCGGAAGTGAGATTCGATCTGAAAGAAGATGAATATCCGGAGATCCAGGAGCAAATTCGAATCAGGAACTGGGAAGTCCTAGCTAATCCTGAAACGAAAATAGGAAGGAACATGGTCCAGGAGTTCTATGCTAATATGTGGCAGACTGACAAGCAAAGACTATCTGGAACTGCCCACTATGAATTTCGGACCATGGTCAGGGGAAAGATTGTTCACACCACCCCTGACAAGATCAGAGAGTATTAAAGCTACCTCAGCTAAAGGATGATCCAGACTCCTTCAACAGGAGGATGATGAGAGCAGACATTGGCCTGGATAAGATTCTAGAGGACATATGTATCCCTGGAGCCAGGTGGACCACCAACACAAAGGGCGTCCCAAATCAACTCAAGAGAGAGGATCTCAAACCAGTTGCCAGAGGATGGCTGGACTTCATTGGGCATTCTCTGTTGCCCACTAGCAACCGCTCTGAAGTCACAGTTAAAAGAGCAGTGATGATCCATTGCATCATGATGGGAAAGGAAGTGGAGGTTCATCAGCTGATTTCAACTGAGCTCTATAAGATTGCTAACAAAAATTCAAAAGAGGCCAGGTTGGCTTATCCAAGCGTGATTTATCTGCTCTGCAAGGACGCTGGAGTAAGGATGGGAATAACTGAATATATCCTAATTGAAAAGTCAATCACTAAAGCATCAATGGAGAGACAACAAGCACAGGAGGATCCCATCAAGAAGAGAGCACAGGAATTCCTCCCAGAGATTCCTCAAGCGGAATATTGGGAATATCTTGAGACGTCCGTCACCAAGATACAGGAAGCTATGGAGCAAATAATAAAAGAACGGAAGGAACACAGTCAAATGCTGACCTATATGTTTAAAGAACAAGAGGAGCAGGGGCGTGACTTAAGGGAACTGAAGCGCCAAAAGTCTTCTCTTGTAGGACCAAGCATCCCAAGGATCAGAGGAACCCCCGTGCCCCCAGAATAAAGGTTGTTAATTTCCAATTTCTGCCTTAACTCTGTGACAGTGTCCTTATAAAAGTTTACCTTAGAAGTCATATAATAGTAATTAGTATCTATTTGATTTTATCTCCAATTAAGCTATAGTTTATTTTTCTCATCATCATTAAACATGAATAAAATAGTAGATCTTTTGAATAAGAAGCAATAAAATTTCGAGTTCAATAAAAGAAATTCTAATTGGTTAAATGTGGTGGCAATGCTTTCTATCTTCTGAATGAATGCTTGAACAGTGCATATGTCTTTTGAATTTGTTGTTTAAGACTGTTAAATATGTTGGCTCTTGAAAGAATGATGAACATGAGACATGTTATTGATAATCTGAAAAATCATAAAAATGATTCTTGAAGCAAGAAAAAGCAGCAAAGAACAAAGCTTGCAGAAAAAAAATATATATAATATAGGCGAAAAAAAAAAAGAAAAAAAAAAGCAAGCAGAAAAAGCCAAAAGCTCTTAAAACCAAAAGGCAAGGGCAAATAAAAAGGATCCCAAGGCTTTGAGCATCAGTGGATAGGAGGGCCTAAAGGACTAAAATCCTGGTCTAAGCGGCTAAACCAAGCTGTCCCTAACCATGTGCTTGTGGCGTGCAGGTGTCAAGTGAAAACTTGAGACTGAGCGGTTAAAGTCAAGGTCCAAAGCAAAAAGAAGAGTGTGCTTAAGAACTCTGGACACCTCTAATTGGGGACTTTAGCAAACCTGAGTCACAATCTGAAAAGGTTCACCCAGTTATGTGTCTGTGGCATTTATGTATCTGGTGGTAATACTGGAAAACAAAGTGCTTAGGGCCACAGCCAAGACTCATAAAGAAGCTGTGTTCAAGAATCATCACAATGAACTAAGAGAATCAATAACACTATCTGAATTCTAAGTTCCTATAGATGCCAATCACTCTGAGCTTCAATGGATAAAGTGAGATGCCAAAACTGTTCAGGAGCAAAAAGCTACTAGTCCCGCTCATCTAATTAGAATCTGAGCTTCAATCAAAAAACTCTGAGATATTATTGCCTCCCAACCTATTAGTCTTCTATTTTATTCATCTAGTTGCTTGAGGACAAGCAACAGTTTAAGTTTGGTGTTGTGATGAGCGGATATTTTATACGCTTTTTGGGGATAATTTCATATAGTTTTGAGTATGTTGTAGTTAGTTTTTAGTCTATTTTTATTAGTTTTTAGGAAAAATTCATATTTCTGGACTTCACTATGAGTTGTGTATTTTTCTGTAATTTCAGGTAATTTTCTGGCTGAAATTGAAGGAGCTGAGCAAAAATCTGATTTAGGCTGAAAAAGGACTGCTGATGCTGTTGGATTCTGACCTCCCTGCACTCAAAGTGGATTTTCTGGAGCTACAGAACTCGAAATGGCATGCTTCTAATTGCGTTGGAAAGTAGACATCCAGGGCTTTCCAGCAATATATAATAGTTCATACTTTGCACAAGGATAGACGACGTAACTGGTGTTCAACGCCAGTTCTCTGCCCAATTCTGGCGTCCAGCGCCAGAAAAGGATCAAAAGCTGGAGTTGAACGCCCAAACTGGCATAAAAACTGGCGTTCAACTCCACAAACGGCCTCTGCACGTGAATTGCTTAAGTCTCAGCACAGCACACACCAAGTAGGCCCCAAAAGTGGATCTCTGCATCATCCATCATAGTATACTCATATTTTGTAACCCTAGGCTACTAATTTAGTATTTAAACAACTTTTAGAGACCTATTTTGTATCTCATGACATTTTAGATCTAAACTTTGTATTCTCTGACGGCATGAGTCTCTAAACCCCATTGTTGGGGGTGAGGAGCTCTGCTGTGTCTCGATGAATTAATGCAAGTATTTCTGTTTTCTATTCAAACACGCTTGTTCCTATCTAAGATGTTCATTCGTGCTTAACTGTGATGAAGGTGATGAGCCGTGACACTCATCACCATTCTCAACCCATGAACATGTGCCTGACAACCACCTCCGTTCTATATCAGATTGAATGAGTATCTCTTAGATCTCTTAATCAGAATCTTCGTGGTATAAGCTAGAATTGATGGCGGCATTCATGAGAATCCGGAAAGTCTAAACCTTGTCTGTGGTATTCCGAGTAGGATTCAAGGATTGAATGACTGTGACGAGCTTCAAACTCCTGAAGGCTGGGCGTTAGTGACAAACGCAAAGGAATCAAGGGATTCTATTCCAACCGAATGAGAACCAACCGGTGATTAGCCGTGCTGTGACAGAGCGCGTGAGCGTAGTTTTCACTGGAAGGATGGAAGGTAGCCATTGACAACGGTGATCCACCAACACACAGCTTGCCATAGGAGGACGTGCGTGCGTGAACAAGAAGACAGAGGAAAGCAGAGATTCAGAAGACAAAGCATCTCCAAAACTCCAACATATTCTCCATTACTGCATAACAAGTAACCTTTAATCCATGCTCTATTGTTTATTTACAATTCAACTGATAAACATAATTGACTTCTTGACTAAGATTTACAAGATAACCATAGATTGCTTCAAACCAACAATCTCCGTGGGATTCGACCCTTACTCACGTGAGGTATTACTTGGACGACCCAGTGCACTTGCTGGTCAGTGGTACGAGTTGTGAAAAGTGTGATTCACAATTTGTGCACCAATCGCCCCCTCCTGTTCGTTTATTTCTTTTTTGCTTTTAAAATTTTTTTCTTTAGTCTGTTTTAATTTTTTTTCATTTTATTTTATTTTATTTTTAATTTCTTTTGTTTTCTTTCTTTGTTTCCTTCTATTAATTTTTTCTATAATTAGTTTTGTTTTATTTTTGTCTTTAATTTTTTTAAAAAAATAATAATAATAAATTAAATAAATAAATAGCACTAATAATTTTCTCAATGTCTGAAATTAAGTTTGTGTTTCCTAGTTAGTTTTATTTTAATTTTTTTTTTATTTTAATTTTTAGAATTGTGTGTTCTTTCTTCTTTGCTTTCCTGTTTACCACATGGTGCGTTTAATTATTTTGGTGTTTTGTGCTAAGAAAACACATGGAGAGAGATCACATGGGTTACTACTCCCACCCAAGTAGTAATTCATATGATTGTGGATGGAGGAACTACCCGAATTTTGGTTGGCAAAGTCAGAACCAAAGAAACTTCAATGCTCCATGTTCCAACTATCAAGAACCCCCATCTCCATATTCATATCAAGAACCACCACCTTTCTATCCATATCATGAACCATCATCTTTCTACCCATACCAAGAACCGCCACCTCTCTATCCATATCAAGAACCATCATCTCCTTCTTATTCATATCAAGAGCCACATCCTTCTTATTCATCTCAAATACCATCAGATCTTGAGCTTCTCATGAAAGAATTCTTACATGATATAAAGACAAGTGTCAAAAATGTAGAGAAGCATGTGCAGTCGATTATCAAACTACAGGAAGAGGAGCAAGCAAATTCCTTCCCAAGAGATATAATACAAGATCCTATAGAAGAAAGTGAGGAGATAAACCAAAGGAGTTCATACTCTAGTGAACTAGAGAACTTTCCATCCTCACACATGGAAGAAGAGGAAGATGCAAAAACAAAGGAGGAAGATGCACCCACAAAGGAGGAAGATGCACAACCTCACATGCCCTTGGTAAGCAATGAAGAAGAGATTGAATTAGAAGACGGCTACCAAGAGGAAAAGGTTGAAATTGAGGAAGCCTGCAAGGAAGTGGAAGAATTCAAAGAAGAACACAAGGGAGTGGAGCTTGCAAGACCTCTCCCAAAGCCATCACCATCCAATACAACATTCAAGTGGGTAAAATTCCTATCCTTAACCTTTACGTTCCCACTTGAATATGGGCTACTGGAGACGGATGGTCAACTTAGAGCTCTTTGTGGCATTAAGAGTAAGAGGAAGATGGTTAGTGGTGATAGTTGTCAAGCAAGGTTCAATATGGTTGCATGCTCCAAAGTGAAGTGCAAGGATTGGTGTAGAGCTCAATTGAATGGGTCTAGAAGGTTGTTTAGATGTCACTATGAGAATTCAGATTGCTTGCCACCTGGTGGGAACAATGGTGATCCACAAGAAGATGGGTGTAAAAACAAGGTTTGGGACCTTGGAATTTATTCTCACAATCAACACTCTTGGGGCCTTGTCACTTGCTTCAACTTGCTCGAAGGCGTTATGTGCCTAGTTTGGAATCCCGGTGGCCATTGGAATTACAAACATTGGTGGAGATTCCTGGATCAGTACAAGCACAAACCACCATGACAAGGAGCTCACCACATGTCCAACTTAAGGACTTTAACTAAAAGTGCTAGGTAGGAGACAATCCACCGTGGTATGATCATTCCTTTTCATTCTTAGCTTTATTTTGTTTTATTTTTATTAGTGGTAGTTTTCTTACTTATTTGATTTATATTGAGTTTCTACTGTTTTACTGATCATGCAGATATTTTAACACAGGAACCGAACACCTCAGGCTATATTTCAAAAAAAAAAAAAGAGCACACGATGCGTAAGCATCGCTAACGCGTACGCGTCATATGGGTGTGTGTGAAAAAAATAATAGTGAACAGAGAGTTGCATGGGAATGGCGCAGGAAGTGTGCCTGGCGCTTAAATTGGCTCAAGCGTACGTGTCCATGAAGCATGCACGTCATTTGCGACTTTGGCACTCCACGCGTACGCGTCAAGCGCGCGCACGTGTGGATGAGTGAAATTGGCGTAAAAGATGTTTGACCAGAGAGTTATGCTGGTGTGGGGCTGGAACTATGCTGGGCGCACAAGCCCCACCACGCAGACGCGTGCCTGACGCGCTCGCATTTTTTTCCGATCCTGGCCATCCACGCATACGCGTCCCTGACGCGTACGCGTCACTTGAAATTCATGCGGTCCACGCGTACGCGTGCCTTACGTGTACGCGTCGCATGCAACGCCCAATTAAATCACCTCAGCGCTTGATTTCAAATCATTCACCCCCTAAAATCCTAATTCCCTCTTGTTCTTTTACCCTTATATTATTCTTTCCTCTTAATATTTGTTTTTATTTTTAGTTCTTCCTTGCTTGAGGACAAGCAAACCTTTAAGTTTGGTGTTGATGCTTAGCTTAAGGGTTTTTTGTTTATTTTTTCGGCACTAAGGGAGGTGAATCATCTTCACAAAGGAGCACAACCTGAAGAATAAAACGACCGCCCAGATAACTAAGGTGGTTGAGTTCCTTTCACTTTTTTATTCCTTCCCGTTTTTATTATGTTTTGTTCCGGTTTCCTGCTACTTCATTTTTTTAATTGCATGATCCTTTATTAGTAGATTCATAGGTTCTAGTTTAATTTTCTGTTAAGTACTTTAAATTCTGAAAGATGTCTCATGTATTGCCCATTGAGTTTGAAATCAAACAGAAAGAAGAACAGATGTAGTGCATGAGAATTTGAGTTTAATTTTTAGAGTAGTCTCATTTATTCAAATGTGGTGGTATTTTCTGTGACTTTGAATGCATGACATGAACAGTGCATATTTTTTATAGTGAAGTTTATGAACGTTAAAATTGTTGGCTTTTGAAAGAATGATGAAAAAAAAGAGAAATGTTATTGATAATCTGAAGAATCATAAAATCAATTCTTGAAGCAAGAAAAAGCAGTGAAAAACATGAAGCTTGCAAAAAAAATATAAAAAAATAAATAAAAAATAAAAAGCAAGCAGAAAAAGCCAATAACTCTTTAAACAAAAAGGCAAAGGGTAAAAAGGGTCCAAGGCTTTGAGCATTAATGAATAGGAGGGCCGAAAGGAATAAAATCCTGGCCTAAGCGGCTAAATCAAGCTGTCCCTAACCATGTGCTTGTGGCGTGAAGGTGTCAAGTGAAAAGCTTGAGACTGAGCGGTTAAAGTCGTAATCCAAAGCAAAAAGAGTGTGCTTAAGAACTATGGGCACCTCTAACTGGGGACTCTAGCAAAGCTGAGTCACAATCTGAAAAGGTTCACCCAGTTATGTGTCTGTGGCATTTATGTATCCGGTGGTAATACTGGAAAACAAAATGCTTAGGGTCACGGCCAAGACTCATAAAGTAGCTGTATTCAAGAATCAACATACTGAACTAGGAGAATCAATAACACTATCTAAATTCTGAGTTTTTATGGATGCCAATCATTCTGAACTTCAAAGGATAAAGTGAGATGCCAAAACTGTTCAGGATTGTAGTTGTAAACCCCACTATAAGAGGAGACATGGCCTTAATCGAACTCTCATTCTCATGCAAATTCACATCCTAAGCTTATATTAGTTTTGGTTGCTTGAGGACAAGCAACAGTTTAAGTTTGGTGTTGTGATGCGTGAGCATCTTTCCTATCTTTTCCTAGTGAATTTGCATCCAAATTGTTGAGTTTAATAAGGAATTAATTATCTTTTAGCCAATATGGATGCTACTTTGAGTCTTTTGCAATTTTGTTTATTTTAGGTAGCATTCGGCAGAATTTGATGGAGTTTCTGCAGCACAAGAATCAAAGGAGATGGCAGCGAGGAGTGACGCGTACGCGTGATTGACGTGTACGCGTGAATTTGGGGGTATCCATGGGGACGCGTACGCGTGCCTGACGCGTACGCGTGATTTGAAGATTTGCTCAGCGACGCGTGTGCGTAACCGACGAGTCCGCGTGACTCGCAGAAAAGACCATCGTCGCGTACGCATGACATGCGCCAGGTGCAGAAAATGCAGAAAAATGCTGGGGGCGATTTCTGGGCTGTTTTGACCCAGTTTCCAGCCCAAAAAACACAGATTAGAAGCTGCAAAATGGATAAAACAAGTGGTCCCCACCCATCAATTGAAGACTTGATTATTTAGTTAATTTTTTATTTAAATTCAAATTTGAATTCTAGTAAAAGATATTATTTTTAATTTTAAAAATTAGATTTTAAATTTATTAGGATTAGTTATAAAAGGGAGAAGAAACCTCTCTTTTGAGAGAGGTCCCGGGGAGGATCCCATTCTATTCCAAAATTACATTCCGTATTCCATAACATTCTACTCTGAATCATGAGCAACTAATCCTCCATTGTTAAGGTTAGGAGCTCTGTCTATTTCTATGGTTTAATTTAATTGCTTTTTCTATTTTAATTTATGTATGTATTTATAATTTAAGAATTGTTTTTGCTCTTTATTTTATGAATTTGGGTGGAACGAAAGTATGACACTCTTTCTATTTGAGTTCCTGTAAAACTTGGAAAGGCTCTTTACTTGAACAACAGCTTGAAAACATATTCTCCTAAATTTTAATTATCTGGATTTAACAGGATACGTGACATATAATCCTTTTATTTTTGGGTAATTAGAGTTTTTGTAGCATATAAACTGGAATTTGATCATGTAGCTTCTAATTGGAATTAATTGACCAAGGAATTGGCAGTTAATGGATTTTAGAGGAGATTAGAAAGGTCTAAGGACTTAGGGTCTAGTCACATTATTTTGCCATAAATTAAATCCTACATAATTAAAATAGTCAGTAAGAAAAAGTTAATCCGAAAAAATGGATAACTCTGAAGCCTTAACTATTTCCCCATATATATTTCACAACTCATTTGCTGCTTGTTTTCTGAAATTCTTAATTTATTGTTTAATGCTTTTTGAATACCAAAACACTCTTTTTTGTTTGTCTAACTAATCCTATCAAACACTATTGTTGCTTAATCCATCAATCCTCATGGGATCAACCCTTACTCACGTAAGGTATTACTTGGTACGACCCGGTGCACTTGCCGGTTAGTTTGTGGTTAGAAATTCTGCACCAATATCATCTACCCTATTTCTGACAGTGAATGGGTGAGTCCGGTCCAAGTAGAGCCGAAGAAGTCCGGAGTAACAATGGTGAAGACGGAGAGCGGAGAGCTTATGGCCACCCGAGTCCAAAACACTTAGCGAGTGTATATTGATTACCACTGGCTGAATCAAGCAACGCGGAAGGACCATTACCCGTTGCCGTTCATTGACCAAATGTTAGATCGCTTGGCAGGTAAATCACATTATTGCTTTCTCGATGGATACACAGGTTACTTTCAAATTCACATAGCTCCTGAAGATCAGGAGAAAACTACTTTTACTTGCCCTTTTGGGATGTTTGCGTATAAGAGAATGCCATTTGGTTTATGCAACGCACCGGCAACGTTCCAAAGATGCATGACAAGTGTTTTCTCGAATCTTTTGGAGGATTGTATGGAAGTCTTCATGGACGATTTCAGTGTGTATGGTAGCTTCTTTGATGCTTGTTTAGGGAACTTAGCTAGGGTACTAGAGCAATGCACCAATACTAACCTTGTTCTAAATTTCGAAAAGTGCCATTTCATGGTGAAACAAAGTATAGTGTTGGGTCACATTGTTTCTAAAGACGGAATTTCCGTCGACCCGGCTAAGATCGATATCATTTCGAGTTTACCTTACCCCTCATCGGTGAGGGAGATCTGTTCCTTCTTGGGTCATGCAGGTTTTCATTGTCGGTTCATCAAGGACTTTAGCAAAGTCGCATTGCCCCTTTCCCGCCTACTACAAAAGGATGTAGAATTTCATTTCAATGAAGATTGCAAAAAGGCTTTTGACAAGTTGAAGGAAGCGGTAACCACAGCTCCTATTGTGCGAGGCCCAAATTGGAATCAACCTTTTGAGATCATATGCAATGCCTCGAATCATGCTGAAGGTGCCGCGCTAGCACAGCGCGATGGTAATGCGCCTTACACTATAGCATATGCATCAAAAACTCTGGATTCGGCTCAGTCAAATTACACCACCACTGAAAAAGAGCTTTTAGCCATTGTTTTTGCTCTAGACAAGTTCCGACCCTATTTGCTAGGCTCTAAGGTGGTGGTGTATTCGGACTATGCTGCTTTAAAATATTTGCTAAATAAGAATGAGTCAAAGCCTAGGCTTATTAGGTGGATATTACTTTTGAAAGAATTTGACTTGGAAATCAAAGATAGAAGTGGATCTCAAAATCTAGAGGCAGACCATTTGAGTCGCCTCGAACATTTAACTCCGGATTCCACTCCTATCAATGACTCATTTCCCTTAGATACCTTGCAAGCAATATCCCAAAGCACCCCATGGTTTCCCCCGATAGCTAATTACTTGGTCGCTCACGTTTTTTCCCCACAATTTTCAAAGCATCAAAAAGATAGATTAAGAAGCGATACTAAGTATTATCTTTGGGATGATCCACATCTGTGGAGGCGTGGAGCGGATCAAGTAATTAGGAAGTGTCTGCCGGAATCTGAGTTCCAGTCTATCCTTCAATTTTGCCACTCATCTGAGAGTGGGGGTCATTTTGGCCCACAACGAATAGCAAGGAAGGTTTTAGACTGCGGATTCTAGTGGCCCACTTTGTTTAGGGATGCCAACCAATTTTGTAAATCTTGTCATCAATGCCAGAAATCTAGAAATACCTCTCAGAGAGATAAGATGCCCCAACAACCGATGATTTTTTGTGAGTTTTTTTATGTTTGGGGTATGGATTTCATGGGGCCATTTCCAAATTCCAATGGGTTTGTATACATATTGTTAGTAGTGGACTATGTCTCTCAATAGGTGGAAGCAATTCCTACCCGTTGCGATGACGCTAATACCGTTGCTTCCTTTTTGAAAAATAACATTATTTGTAGATTTGGGTCACCACGAGCAATCGTGAGCGACCAAGGAACCCACTTTTGTAACAGGAAAATTGAGACATTGATGAAAAAATATGGGGTTATTCACAAAGTCTCTACAGCCTATCACCCCCAGACCAATGGGCAAGCGGAAGTATCCAACAGGGAGATCAAAAGAATCTTAGAGAAGGTGGTTAACCCACAGAGGAAGGATTGGAGTTCCAGATTAGGAGACGCATTATGGGCCTATAGGACTGCTTATAAGATCCCAATTGGAATGAGCCCCTTCCTTATTATTTTTGGGAAACCCTGTCATCTTCCAATTGAGATCCAACACAGAGCCTTTTGGGCAATGAAGAATTGCAATCCGGACTTAAAGGGGGCGGCGGGGATGGAACGTAAGCTCCAATTGGAAGAATTAGAATGCCTTAGGTTGGAAGCATATGAAAATGCTCATTTCTACAAGGAAAAAGCTAAGACATTCTATGACCAGAATATAAGGCGGAAGAACTTCAAGATAGGTGACGAAGTGCTTGTATACAATTCAAGGTTGCGATTCATGCCTGGGAAATTGAGGTCTAGATGGGATGGGCCATTTAAAGTAGTAGATGTCAAGCCATATGGGGTGGTGGAAGTGATTCACCCCACTAGTGGAGTTAAGTTCAAGGTCAATGGTCATAGGGTGAAGCTCTATCACACTCAACTCAAAAATGCCAAGGAGTTGGAGATCTTCCTCCTTGGTGAAGTTTCCAAGTGACCAATGAAGCCATGGAAGTCCAACTTAGGACTCTAAACCAAAGTGCTTGGTAGGAGACACCTCACCATCGTGACATTATTCCAACTCTATCTCTTGTTTATAGTCTTTTGCCTTGTTTGCCTTTTTGTGAGACAATGGTTAGTTTAGGTTTGATTTGATGAATTTTGAGTATTTAAGTTGTATTGCTTATGGACTGTGGATTTGTGCTTATTTGAATGGTTTGGGGTTGGTATGTTGGCATACTAAGGGTTGGAACCTTAGTTTTGAAAAGAAATGAATTTTCTGAAACAGGACATCTGTGCGTCCGCACCCACCTGTGCGTCCGCACAACCCTGAATTTTTTGCCATCTGTGCGGATGCACCCACCTGTGTGTCCGCACGCACCATGATTTTCCCTCTAGTCGCAGCGCCAGCACAGCCTGTGCATGCGTGCTGCTCAGTTTTCCTTGACCTATGCGTGCGTACAGCTGCGTGCGTATGCACACAACCCATTACCTGCTTCACATGTGCGGTCATACAAACTTGTGCACCCGCACGCAACTCGATAGCCCCTCTGGTGGCAGCGAGGGAACAGCTTGAGCGTGGGCACAACCTTCCCCAATTCCAACCTCTGTGCATGCGCACGGACCTGTGTGCACACGCACACGAGCTCTCGTCCTCAAGCTACAAAAAAAACTCTCTCTGTGCAGTCGCACGTCCTCGTGTGTCCGCACGGCCTTTCATAATCCCTCTGGGCGCAGCGATCACACGCTGTGTGCATTCGCTCCTCTAAGTTTTCGTCTCTGTGCGTCCGCACAGGTCGCATTCTGTGCGATAACAGGGCAGCCTGCCCTGTTGAGAGGCAACCTTCTCTCTTCTTTTTCTTCTTCATAGCTGTTCTCTCTCCCTCTTCTCTGCCTAGCCCGCCGGTCCTGGCCGTCGCCGCCGCCAACCCACCGCCGGCGACCACTCTCTCTCTCTCTTTCTCTTTTCTCCCCTTCTCTCTTCTCTCTTTTTCCATCTTTCTTTTCCTTCTCTCTTCTATATACACCACCGGTGAGTCCCCTCTCTCGGTGTTGCTTTTTTTTCCAGCGAACCCAACCGTCATGATTTCGCAGTGGCTATAAGAAGTGTCATTGTTTCCCACCTCAGTCTTGTCTTCTCATTCTTTATATCTAAGGTCCTTGTTTTCCCTTTTCTCCTTATGTTAATATTTTTTCCAATTGTTTCCATTCCTTTTATATTGCTTAGATTTTATTAGTTGCTTTCTTTCTTATTTCTTTGATTTGCAAAGTGTTGTTGTTTGATTGTTTGGATTGGTTATGAGCAAATTTAAACTTAATTATGATGAGCTTGTGCATTGCATACCACATTTTCAATAAAATGCCTCAATGAACACTTTGTTTGATTCATATGACTTGGCCATCATATGTGTTCAATCTATCTCTTGTTAGGCATATTGTATGCATAGTGCAAATTCTATTATGACTTTTGATGGTTGTTAAGTAAATTCACCGATGCATTTCCTTCTTTGTTCATGTGCAATTCTTGGTTGCAAATGCATTGTGTTGTATGAATTCATTTGTAATTGTTCATCAAAATTTTTTGATTCGGTAATCAATATACAATGGTTCAACCTTAGTTGATGTCTTGATCAAACATCTTTTGCACTCAATTTAGGATCATTGTATATGTGATTACTACTTCTTGAGAATGAACAATTGCCAATTCATTTTTGGTGCTTGCTTGAAGTTGCTTTCAATTCCTTGTTTTCTAAGTGCAACTTAAGCACTAAATTGTGAAGCTTTGAGTTATGAATTGCCTTAAAAGTGTGATTGCCGTGATGTCTGGCCAGTGTGTGTATTCCAACCGCGCGCATCATTGGAATATATACACCGTATTTTTTGTAAATCACACCACTCATATAAGCTTCTTTTAATGATTATTAGTGCTACCTCAATGATTTTACTTTATTGTTGCCCTATGATCTCAAAGTTCTTTTGTTTGTATTTTCAGGATGAGGAAGAAGGGTAAGGCACCGGTTGCTTCGCCGGTTAAAGATACTACCGCTCCCTTTTCGACTATTTGGCAACATCGCCAAGGTGATAAACCAGATACTTTGGTTAACCGAAGAGCCGACTCTCAATATGAGACTATTGAGGCACGTACAATTCATTGGGAGCAGCCCTTGAAGGTTCCAAGCCAATACAAGGCGATTATTCACCAAAGGATCGCCTCGCTTCATTGGGAGTTTCTCGAGCAAGAACCCATTGAAGTCAATGAGACTATGGTGCGAGAATTCTATGCGAACTACCAAGCTTGAGAAACAAAGTCAGTGTTCCTCCAGGGTAAGATGTTTGATACCTCCAATCAAGCTCTAGAAGCTATTCTGAACATCCCCCATATTCCATTTGAGAAAGATGGATATTCCAAGATAAAAGAGGATGTCTTCAAAAGAAGAATATCTCTGACTCCCATTCTTGAGAAAATAGGCCGTCCTGGTGCGTCATGGGAGTATAGCAAAGGGAAGAATTCTGTTCCCACTAATATTGCATACTCTGATTTGAATGCTGAAGCTCGTAGATGGAATCAAATTATGGCAGACTACATCATCACGAGCACCCATACTACCCATGTGAGATTTAGAACTGCTTTGCTACTTTGGGCTATTATGCAAGGGAAGCATATAGCCATCTTGCCCTTATTGCGCAAATCGATTTGGAAATTGATTGAGAAGAAGAATGTCAGTATTCCATTTCCATCGATGGTGATGCGGTTAGCAAATGCAGCGGGGGTAGAGAGGTGACCAATGGACATAATACTTGAGTTTCCTAGAGGCAACAAGTTCATTTTGAGGGGAGATTTTGAAAGATCAACAAAAACAACCCCCTCCAAGAGGAAGACACCCATAGCACCACCATCAAGTCTACTAACCCTATCAACTGCTTTACCTTTTCTCCGTCATCTTCTAGATCTATTCCGCGACATCTTGTACGACATCTACCATATGGAGCATTTGGAGCACAAACGTTTTGAGTGGATAGTGGCAAAGTTAGAAGGAAGAGACCCCGGCCCAATTCCTATAGTTTCATCCGAGCTAGCTGGGGAGGAGCCCGATGCAGTTGACCATCCCATTTCTGAGCCCACCAGCTGAAGGTGGCCCCCGTCTTTATCCTCCCAGAACGTGAGCATGCACGGAGGACCGTGCACAATCTAAGTATAGGGGAGGATCGATGACTTCAAGGGGGTAAAAGTTTCTCTTTTAAAGACACTTTGCAATGTTTCTTGCAGTACTTTTTTTTTCATTTTGAGTAGCTTTATTTCTATTGTATCTTGTTTGGTTTGTTGTGAATATTTCTTTATCGTTTATGGATATTTAGTAGTTAATATTTGCATTTTGCATGATATGATGAATAAGTGTGGAAACACCAAGGAATCTCCATGAAATCCTTTTTTAAGGGCATACCATTGATTGAATTGAGAAAAAAAAGTGTTTTACTAACTTGCTTGGAGTATTTCGTTTGTAGAACATGGAAAAAAGAGCTCGAACAACATGCCTTGTAAGATTTGAGCTTTAATAGATGCTTGCATTTTTCAACCATAATGTTGTTCTTGTGTGTGATTGTACTCTTTTTTTATTGTGATCTTTGATTTGCATGATTCTTTATATCCTGTATTTATGTTTGGATGCATTTAGCATGATTGAGGCTATCTTTGATGATAAACTCACTAACCTATATGGCCAACCCTTGCATTCACCTTTGGGAACCCCTTTGAGCCTATGAATCCCCTTTGTTCTGATGATAGCACATTACTCCCCTTAAGAGGAAAACCATTGATATCCTTGAATTATTCCTTAATTAGCTTGAGCGGATTAGTATGTGAATTCTAAGTATGGGGGAAGTTTAGGAAGCATTGGTGATAGAGGCATGAACTCGTTATGAAAATTTTTGGCAATTTGGTAATACTCATGCATTCCATTAATTGAAACATATGCATTCATAGTTAAAAAACAAAAACTTGTGCATAACAAAGTAAAAGTAAAGTAGCAAATAAAGGATGCGTATGCCATGTTTGAAAAGAAAATGCATGAGTAAGATGAGATATAAAAAGAAAATAGGTGAGAAGGTTGCATTGTTATGTGAGCATAGGTGATGTAGGATTAGGTGGACATTCAAGCTAATCAAAGAACTAATTTTTTAAGTCCACTTGACCATAATTCATCCTACCTAAACCCTAGCCCCATTACATCCCTTTAAAGACCTCATGATATTTGTTATTCATGCATTAAATACTAGTTGATTGTTAGATGAATTGCAAATCTTTAAAAAGCATGATAAAAGGAGAACTGAGTGGTTAAACCCTAAATACTGAGCGAATTGAGTGAACACACATCCGGTGAGGGGTTCGATCGCTCAATTCCATGCTTTTACACCTCATACTGCGTCTTCTTGCAAGTTGCCTAACTGGATGGTTTTGATAAACTCAATTCAATTATTTGGACATTGATCTTAATGCATGAACTCTTTGCATTGGCCTTAAAGTTTTCTTGTGATGGATTAGAATTTCATGGTTTGCTTCTACCCACTCTCATCGTAGTACACATTAGTGACTAGTCTTAAGATATTTACATGCATTTAAGTAGTATATAGCATAAGTCATTTTTCCTTTCATCTATCTTCTTTGTGTGTTTAGCATGAGGACATGCTAGTGTTTAAGTGTGGGGGAATTGATGAATCCATATTTGATGATGATTTTTTGTTAGAATTGAATGGATTTTCGTCACACAAACTCACACTTATTCCCTTGAATAGAATGCTTTTGATCTCTCCTCCCAATTTGTGCTTGATCATGAAAATATGCTCTTTTATACCTGATGACAAGTTATCTTAGCCTAGTTTCACTAGCCTTTTTCTTTAATTTTAGTAGGTTTTATGCACTTTCTTGCATTCTAAGTAAGTAATTTGGATTAAAAATGCATGACTTCTTTGAATCAAATAACCACCATTTATTTGATGCTAAATCATGAGGTTGAAGCCAAATTTAATTGATTTTTTAATGATTTATAGGCCTTGTGAATTTGGTGATACTTTGATTGGTTGTTTTGATTACTTGTAGGTGAAGAAAGAAGAAAAGAAGAAAAGCGTGGCTTAAGAAGCGTGCACAAAGGAAGCAAGAAGCGTGGCAAAAATCAAAGAAGAGTGAAAGCTAAGTTAAGAAAGCAAACTGAGTTTCACAAGGAATAAAAGGAGAAGGCAAGGTACAAAGCTCAGTTCACTTAGTGAACTGAGCACTAAAGAAAGCAAGGAGGCAACATGAAGCTCAGTTCACAAATTGAGCTTTATCGGGGGCTCTCAAAAATTAATTCAAAGCAAAAATCTCATAAATGAAGCCACCAAGATTCGAACCAAGGACCAAGGGGAGGCAAGGAACGTTCCTCACAAAGTAAAATCATGAAGAATTAGCCAAAATGCCTTCTCTAGGATTCGAACTTGGGAATCCTTTGAAACACAAGGGAGGGGCGCTATTCAGCTTGCAAGGAAATGAACTAAAATGCTTGGGCCAAGTTTCGAACTTGGGAATTCTTTGAAACATAAGGGAGGAGCGCCACCAAGCTTGCAAGGAAAATAATCCAAGGTGCATTGGCCAAGGTTCGAACCAGGGAACTCTTGGAAACACAAGGAGGAGCGCCCACTCTTCCAAAGGAAATTGCCTCAGACTTCCTCCACCAGGATTTGAACCTGAGACCTTGGAGTGCAAAGCCAAGTGCTACACCATGGAAAGCTCAGTTGGTTTTCCCAACTAAGCACTACCTCCCCAATCTTCCCCCATACTTTGACACGGCCAGGCAACATTTTGGCACAACAAAGGGTGTCATGATGCGCACCTTGACACGGCCAGGATCCCATGAAGCGCACAACATTGACACACTTAGAGCTCAGTTCAAAATTCTAACTGAGCTCTAGTGTAATGGAGCATGGCAAAGGTTGGACGCACCACATTTGACACGGACAGCAACACTTAGGGGCTCAGTTTGGTTTTCCAACTGAGCTTGCCCCTGAGAGGTGCACTTGGGCTGAAAAATTCAATTAAAAATCCAACTTAATTCATTTCTTTACCAAATCAAAAGCCCATCCAAATTCCAAAATCCAAGAATAGAAAGTGTATAAATAGGAGTTAGTTTGATGTAATTAGGACCTTTTTTCACCTCTAGACTTTACTTTGAATTTTCTTTTTAATTGTCATTTTCATTTTTGAGCTATTTACTTTTGAATTTGGATCTTAGAGAATTTGGAAGGAGAATTGGACTCTCTTCTTCCTTGTTCTTGCTTGAGCACTTTTTATTTTTCTTGCTTTGGATCTTGGGTGAAGAATTGAAGAACTTCTATTTCAATCTCACCTTGAGATCTTGTTTTAATCTTCTGCATAATTGAATTTCAGTTTCTATTTACTGCTTCATTCTTCTACTCTTCTGCAATTTACTTCTGCAATTTAATTTCCTTTATTTCTTTTGCAATTGTTCTTGTTGGATCAAGGAAGGATTTGAGATCTAGACTTGTTATCTAGTCTCTTCCACTCCTGAGATCTTCAACCTCTTTTAAATTGCTGCAAATTAAGCATTGCTCATTCTCTGTTTTTAAATTCTCAAAGCATTTTTACTTATCTGTTGAGATCTAGTTTAATTCAATTAATCCTCTACTCTTCTGTTTATTGCAATTTACTTCTGTCTTGTTTAATTTTTGCAATCCCAACTCCCAATTCCCTTTATGATTCAAGAAATTTACATTTCTTGTACTTTAAGATTCATTCATTTACATTTCTTGCAATCTAAGTTTCTGTAATTTACCTTACTTGTTCTTTAAGATTCAGCACATTTACTTTCCTGCTCTTTCATTTACTGCAATTTACCCCTCTCCCTTTACATTTCAAGCAATTTAGTTTCTGTCAATTACAAACCACTCAACCAATACTTGATTCGCTTGACTAAATCAACCACTAAACTAAAATTGCTCAATCCTTCAATCCCTGTGGGATCGACCTCACTCATGTGAGTTATTATTACTTGATGCGACACGGTACACTTGCCGGTGATTTTTGTGTTGGATCGTTTTCCACACATCAATATCTAATTGAATCTATTTTATTCCATTTACCTTCTATTCGATGCCTTGATATTGTTGGTGCGTGCTTTCAGGTATATAAGGTAGGAATGGATTGGAGAAAATAGAAGAAGAGCATGCAAAGTGGAGGAAGCAAGAGAAATCAAAGGAGATGAGCTCAGAGACGTGTGCGTGCGCACAGCTACCTGTGCGTACGCACAGCCACCCAAGCAGAGCGCGTGGATTGCATCAAGCGCATCGCGCGTCCAGCCAAGCATCGCGTAGTGTGTGTGCGCACAGCTTCTTGTGCATACGCACAGGCCTGGATTTCTCACGAAGTGTGCGAACGCACGCATCTGTGCATCCGTACAGGTGTCCGCACATGACTTCATTAAAATAGCACGTGCCTCGCGATTTGGGGGGCTTTGGAGGCCCATTTCTGAAGTCTTCTAGCTCATATTGGAGGGGGGAATGAAGCCATAAGATACGATGTCATTTAGTATAGTTTAGGAGTAGAGTAGGAAGTTTTAGTTTTAGTTTTTCTCTAAGTTTTTCATCATCTCTATTAGGGTTTATATTAGGGTTTTACATTAAAGGCCCATTGTAAGTATTCTCCTGTTATTACTCTTTATAGTTACATTGCTATTACTCTTTCTTCTAATTCAAGTTATAGTTCAATTTTGCCTCTCTCGCAATTTAATTTTCTTGTCGATGAATTTGATGTTTGATGTTTATTACATGCTTTCTTATGTTATTCTTGTTGATTGAGATCTATTGTTGCTCTTAGTTTCAAGCCTTTACTCATTTTCCTCATGGTTAAGCTTTTTTCCCACCAAGTGTTTGACAAAATGTCAAACATGGTTTTAGGCTAAATTTTTGGTTTTTGGCTTGGGTAAGTGAGCATTTGGGTTCCTAGAGTTGGAATGTCCAATATTTAGTTTCAATTCTTGGGTTTTTAATTGTTCTTGTTCCCACTAACGCTAATTCGTTGCTAAGGTAATTAGCAAGCAAGTTAGGATTTGTGGGTTAAGGACACTTATGCTCATTTAACTTACCTTCCGATGTGAGGGTTGATCAAGTGAGAATAATCCATCATAATTGTCATAGTTATGGTTCCAACAAGGAAAGGACCTTTAGCTCACTCCAGGCCAAGACTCTTTTTGATGCTTTCAATCTTTTATACCTTTATATGTTGATTTTTTTTTATACTTTACTTGTTTATATTGCATAGTCGGTTCTTTAATTTCTTAATTAGTTCAATCATCACAATTTTGCATGTTCTTTTATTGCTTTATATGTTCATTTCTTCATTCACAAACTGTTGATCACTACAACCTGAATTGCACACTCATTGTTCTAAAGTGCTCCTAGGGAGACGACTCGGGAGTCTAATACTCTGGGTTTTATATGTGTTTTGATTATGACATCTTCTGAATTGTAATTTGATTGACGACCAATTGTTGGTTTTGGAATATACTTGCAACGTCAATCCTATTTTTAGAGTGAGATCCAAACCTATGCCTTTGGCCATTCACCATCACCAGGATTAATCCAGAAGGACAAAGCAACTGCAAGCCTTAACCATCTAAGATTTAAGATTATCATTGTAAACATATCAACCTAGTTCAGATCTCATAAATCCAACAACTCTTCTATCCGTATGACTAAGACCTGCATGATAACCAAAACTTGCTTCAAACCACAATCCTCGTGGGATCGACCCTGACTCGCTCAGGTATTACTTGGATGACGCAGTGCACTTGCTGGTACAGTTGTACGAAGTGTGGGGATTTATGCACCAGAGTTCTCTATACTCTGAAATAGAAACTCCCATTCTTTCTCTTTCTTGGGTTTCTTTTTCTTGTTTACGAGCAGGAACAGAGCCGATGGTTTCATGGAATTTCACAGGAAGATCCCAACAGATTCATCTCTGATTTCTTGTAGATCTATGATACTGTTGATGAGCGGATATTTTAAATTTTCATAGGTTTTAGTGCAAAATTCACATTTTTGGATTCTACTTTGAGTTTTTGGGTTTTATGGTGATTTCAGGTATTTTCTGGCTGAAATTGAGGAGCTTGAGCAAAAGTCTAATTCAGAAACAGAGAAAGGGCTGCAGATGCCGTCAGGATCTAACTTCCGTGCACTCAAAGGAGCTTTTCTATAGCTAAAGAAGTCTAAATGGTGTGCTCTCAGTGGCTATGAAAAGCTAACATCCAGTGCTTTCTAGAATATATAATAATCTATACTTTGCTATGGAAATGAAGGTCCAAAACCGCGTTCAATGCCAGTACTCCACCCTCTTCCTAGCATTGGACGCCCAAAAGGGAGCAGTTGGCGTCCTACGCCCAAACAGGAGCCCAAGGCTGGCGTTCAATGCCCAAGAAGGGTCCTAGGACATGGAGACACCCTTAGCTCAGCCCAAACACTCACCAAGTAGGCCCGGAAAGTGGATTTTTGCACTACAAGACTAGTTTATCTTATTTCTGTAATTCTTAGTTATTAGATTAGTATATATAGGAGAAGATCACCCATGTTTTAGGATCTTCTACCTCACCTTGCCCACTATACACATTTTTCATTGTTTCCTTTGTGCAGTATGAGTCACTAACCTCCTAAGGTTAAGGTTAGGAGCTCTATTAATTCTTATGAATTAATAATATCACTATTCTACTTCAGTCTACACTTGATTCTATTCTAAGATGTATCTTCGTTCTTCAACCTTCTGAATTGGATGACCCGTGACAATCATCCTCATTTTACATGGGTTTTTACAAGTCCTTGACGGGATAGTACTGAACCATAAGCTTGATTATACATCTCTTAGACACCTAATCCACGGCTTCATTGGGGACTTCCCGAGACATCAGTTCAGCCGAGGTGCGGGGCGATTAGGGCCTTTTGTGGTATAGACTAGAACCAAAGAAGCAGCACTCTCTGATCTGGAAGATCTGACCTTATCTGTGGCGTTTTGAGTAGGATCACCAAGGGAATGGACTGCTAGAGCTTCACCCCGTTCAGATTGGATGACCGCTAACCCGGCGTTTGATATGAAGCAGAGGAGATTAATGACCGCTGACCCGACGTTAATCATTTACAACCTGCCATGGAATGAATCAATCCGAAGTTAGAGTAGATGGTGAGAAAAGTTGATCTAGAAGGAAGAAGCATCTCTGAAGCCTCAACCGTTCTCATACCATTGATTTCACACCTATCTAGTAACGTTTTATTTATTTATCTATTTTATGCATTTTCTCGTGACAACTATATTTTCTATCCGCCTGACTAAGATCTGCAAGGTAACCACTGCTTGCTTAAACCAACAATCCTCGTGGGATCGACCCTCACTCACCTGAGGTATTACTTGGACGACCCAGTATACTTGTCGGTCTCTCTGTGCGAAACGTGCAGAGTCAGTTTCATGCACCAACTGTCAAGACTAATAGAGTGGATCCAGATATTTACAAGCTGATGCTTTTCCTCTTTGCTGTAAGGGACAAAGTTAGGTTAAGGCTAGATTCTCAGCCCAAGGAAAGCCTAAACTCTTGGGAGAAGGTGGTCAATGCATTCTTGACCAAGTTCTTTCCACCTCAAAAGCTAAGCAATCATAGGGTGGAGGTTCAAACCTTTAGATAGAAAGAGGGTGAATCCCTCCATGAAGCCTGCGAGAGGTACAAGCAACTGATTAGAAGGTGCCCTCCTAACATATTTCAGACTGGACCATGCTAGATATCTTCTATGATGGTCTTTCTAAGATGTCCAAGATGGCATTGGACCACTCTGCTAGTGGATCACTCTACTTGAAGAAAATGGCTAAAGAGGTACAGGAACTCATTGACATGGAGGCAAACAACCAATTCATGTACACTTCTGATAGAGACCCTGTGAACAATGGGGTAGCTTGGTGCACGAAAATTACTTCACACTATGTAATTCCGCACAACTAACCAGCAAGTGCACTGGGTCGTCCAAGTAATACCTTACGTGAGTAAGGGTCGATCCCACGGAGATTCTTGGCTTGAAGCAAGCTATGGTTATCTTGCAACTCTTAGTCAGGATATTAATTAGTGGTTATCAATTGACTTGCAAATGAACAAGAGAGCATGAATTAAAGGTTACTTGTTATGCAGTAAATGAGAATATGTTGGAGTTTTGGAGATGCTTTGCCTTTTGAATCTCTGCTTTCTCTCTATCTTCTTCTTCACGCATGCACGTCCCTCCTATGGCAAGCTGTGTGTTGGAGGATCACCGTTGTCAATGGCTACCATCCTTCCTTTCAGTGAAAATGGTCCAGGTGCGCTGATGAGTGTCACAGATCATCACATTCTGGGTGTCACGGATCATCACATTCATCATAATAAGGCGCAAATGAATATCTTAGATAGGAACAAACATGATTGAATAGAAAACAGAAATACTGGCATTAACTCATTGAGGCACAGCAGAGCTCCTCACCCCCCAACAATGGAGTTTAGAGACTCATGCCGTCAAAAGGTACAAAGTTTAGATCTAAAATGTCATGAGATACAAAATAAATCTCTAAAAGATGTTTAAATACTAAACTAGTAACCTAGGTTTACAGAAAATGAGTAAACTATGATAGATGGTGCAGAAATCCACTTCTGGGGCCCACTTGGTGTATGCTAGGGCTGAGACTAAAGCTTCTCACATGCATAAGGCTGTTTTGGGTGTTCAACGCCAGCTCTGGATCCAATTCTGGTGTTGAACTCCAACTCCTAACTTGTTTCTGGCGCTGGACGCCAGACAGCAACATGAAACTGGCGTTGAACGCCAGTTTACATCGTCTATTCTTGAGCAAAGTATGGACTATTATATATTTCTGGAAAGCTCTGGATGTCTACTTTCCAACGCAATTGGAAGCACGCCATTGGGAGTTCTGTAGCTCCAGAAAATCCACTTTGAGTGCGGGGAGGTCAGAATCCAACAACATCAGCAGTCCTTTTTCAACCTAAATCAGATTTTTGCTCAGCTCCCTCAATTTCAGCCAGAAAATACCTGAAATTACAGAAAAACACACAAAATCATAGTAAAGTCCAGAAATACGAATTTTTCCTAAAAACTAATGAGAATAAACTAAAAACTAACTAAAATATACTAAAATCTATATGAAATTAACCCCAAAAAGCGTATAAAATACCCGCTCATCACAACACCAAACTTAAACTGTTGCTTGTCCTCAAGCAACTAGATAAATAAAATAGAATACAAATGAGTCAAGAAACAATAATATCTCAGAGTTTTTGAGTGAAGCTCAGATTCTAATTAGATGAGTGGGGCTAATAGCTTTTTGCTTCCGAACAGTTTTGGCACCTCGCTTTACCCATTGAAGCTCAGAGTGATTGGCATCTATAGGAACTTAGAATTCAGATAGTGTTATTGATTCTCCTTTTTCATTATGATGATTCTTGAACACAGCTACTTTATGAGTCTTGGCCGTGGCCCTAAGCACTTTGTTTTCCAGTATTACCACCGGATACATAAATGCCACAGACACATAATTGGGTGAACCTTTTCAGATTGTGACGCAGCTTTGCTAAAGTCCCCAATTAGAGGTGTCCAGAGTTCTTAAGCACACTCTTCTTTTTGCTTTGGACCTTGACTTTAACCGCTCAGTCTCAAGTTTTCACTTGACACCTTCACGCCACAAGCACATGGTTAGGGACAGCTTGGTTCAGCCGCTTAGACCAGGATTTTATTCCCTTAGGCCCTCCTATCCACTGATGCTCAAAGCCTTGGATCCTTTTTATTACCCTTGCCTTTTGGTTTTAAGGGCTATTGGCTTTTTCTGCTTGCTCTTCTTCTTTTTTTTTCTGCATGCTTTTATTCTTTGCTGCTTTTTCTTGCTTCAAGAATCATTTTTATGATTTTTCAGATTATCAATAACATGTCTCATGTTCATCATTCTTTCAAGAGCCAACATATTTAACAGTCTTAAACATCAAATTCAAAAGACATATGCACTGTTCAAGCATTCATTCAGAAGACAGAAAGCATTGCCACCACATGTAAATAATTAGAATGTTCTTATTAAAAACTCGAAAATTATTGCTTCTTATTCTAAAGAAATTCTTCTATTTTATTCATGTTTAATGATGATGCAAAAATTAAATTATAGCTTAATTGGAGATAAAATCAAAAATATAGATACTAATTACTACTATATGACTCCTAAGGTAAAACTAGAATAAGAATAGTTATCACAGAGTTAAGGCTAAGATTGGAATTTAACAACCTTTGTTCTGGGGAGTGGATGTTCCTCTAATCTGTGGGGTGCTTGGTCCTTCAAGAGATAATTTCTGGCGCTTCAATTCCCTTAAGTCGCGCCCTTGCTCCTCCTGTTCTTTAATCAAATAGCAAAGAATGCTACTTTGTTCCTTCTGTTCTTTTATTATTTGTTCCATAGCTTCTTGCATCTTGGTGAATGATGTTTCAAGATACTCCCAGTATTCAGATTGAGGGATTTTCGGGAGAAATTCCTGTGTTTTCTTCTTGATGGGGTTATCCTGTGCTTGTTGTTTTTCCATTGATGCTTTGGTGATTGGTCGCTCAATTGAGATGTACTCAGTTATTCCCATCCTTACTCCAGCGTCCTTGTAGAGCATTGAAATCAAGCTTGGATAAGCCAACCTGGCATCTTTGGAATTTTTATTTGCAATTTTGTAAAATTCAGTTGAAATCAGTTGATGAACTTCCACTTCTTTTCCCATCATGATGCAATGGATCATCACTGCTCTTCTGATAGTGACTTCAGAACGGTTGCTAGTGGGCAGCAGAGAATGCCCAATGAAATCCAGCCATCCTCTGGCGACTGGTTTGAGATCTTCTCTTTTGAGTTGATTAGGAACACCCTTCGTGCTGGTGGTCCACCTGGCTCCCGGGATGCATATGTCCTCTAGAATCTTATCCAGGCCCTTGTCTGTTCTCATCATTCTCCTATTGAAGGAGTCTGGATCATCTTTCAGCTGAGGTAGCTTTAAGATCTCCCTGATCTTGTCAGGGTGGGTATGAACAATCTTTTCTCTGACCACGGTCTGATAGTCATAGATATCAGATCCAGATAGTCTTTGCCTGTCTGTATGCCACATATTAGCATAGAACTCCTGGACCATATTCCTTCCCACTTTCATTTCAGGATTGGCTAGGATCTCCCAGTTCCTGATTCGAATTTGCTCCTGGATCTCTGAATATTCGTCTTCTTTCAGATCGAATCTGACTTCCGGGATCACTGATCTTAGACCCATTATTTTGTAATAATGGTCTGAATGTTCTTTAGTTAAGAACTTTCCTTGATTCCAAAGTGGTTTTGGAACACTCTCTTTCTTGCCTTTTGGAGTGGGTTGTTTTCCTTTAGGAGCCATGATCTTAGTGATCACGGATGAGCACACCAAACTTAGAGGTTTGCTTGTCCTCAAGCAAAAAGAAAAGAAAGGAGAGGGAGAGAAGGAGAGCTAGGTGCAATGGTGGATGGGAGGGGAGGGAGGCCGAACCCAAATTTAAAGGGAGGGGGGTGGGTTTTCGAAAAAATAGGGAGAAAGATAAGATAGAAGATATGATTTTTAGAAAAAAATATGATAAGAAAAGATATGGTTTAAAATTGAAAAGATATGAAAGATATTTGAAAAAGATATATTTGGAATTTTGAAAAAGATAGTATGGGGATTTGAAAAAGATATTGCTTAGTTGAAAAGATTTTTGAATGAAAAGAGAGAGATTTGTTTTGAAAATTTTGAAAAAGAGTTGAGTTGGATTGAAAAAAAGGATTTGTGCTTATGGATTAAGATACATTTAATATTTTTAAAGAAGGGTTTTTAGAAATTAGGGATTTTAGAAATCAGGGTTCTTAACATGTTTATGCAAGAAATCATGAATTGAAACATGAAAATTAGAATTAAAATGAAAAATATGAAGAAAAAATGGATTTAGCTCCTCCCCACCATCCTGGCGTTTGAACGCCCAAACGCTGCATGTTTTGGGCGTTCAACGCCCAAATGTTGCTTCTCCTGGGCGTTCAACGCCCAGCTGCTGCTTATTTCTGGCGTTGAACGCCAGGAAGTCCTTTGTTACTGGGCATTTTTCTGAACGCCCAGAACGCTGTAAATCTGGCGTTAAACGCCCAGAAAGAGCTTCTTTCTGGCGTTCAACGCCCAGATGGCTATCCTCACTGGCGTTCAACGCCCAGTGGATGCTTCTGTTGGGCGTTTAACGCCCAAAACAGACTTTTACTGGCGTTTTCTTGCCAGTGAGCTCTGTTTCTCTGCTTTGCGTGCAGAATCCTTCTGTAACGCTGTGAACTTATACAATTGACTCTTTACCTTAGGATCAATGAACTTTATATAAACAAATAAAATCAAGAATAGGGGAAAATGCTTAGAGGAAGTGATGCCCCATGGCTGGATTGCCTCCCAGCAAGCGCTTCTTTATTGTCTTTAGCTGGACCTTGCTGAGCTTTTAATCTAGCTTCAGCCTTGAGCACTCTTGCTCAACATTGCCTTCAAGATAGTGCTTGATTCTCTGTCCATTAACAATGAACTTCTTATCAGAATCACTATCTTGAAGCTCCACATAACCATATGGTAATACACTTGTAATCACATATGGTCTCCTCCACCGGGACTTCAGTTTCCTGGGGAATAGCCTGAGCCTAGAGTTAAACAACAGAAGCTTTTGTCCTGGTTCAAAGATTCTAGATGACAGCTTCCGGTCATGCCATTTTTTTTATTTTTCTTTATAAAGCTTGGCATTTTCGAAAGCAGTGAATCTGAATTCCTCTAGTTCATTTAGCTGGAGCAATCTTTTTTCTCCAGCTAATTTGGCATCAAAGTTTAGGAATCTGGTTGCCCAGTAGGCTTTATGTTCCAGTTCCACGGGTAGGTGACATGCCTTACCATACACAAGTTGGTATGGAGAGGTCCCTGTAGAAGTCTTGAATGCTGTTCTGTAAGCCCACAGAGCATCATCCAAGCTTCGTGCCCAATCCTTTCTACGGGTACTTACAGTCCGTTTCAGGATTCTTTTTAGCTCTCTATTAGAGACTTCAGCTTGCCCATTAGTTTGTGGATGATATGGAGTTGCCACCTTGTGGCGAATCCCATACCGGACCATGGCAGAGTAGAGCTGTTTATTACAGAAGTGAGTGCCCCCATCACTGATTAGTACTCTAGGGACCCCAAACCTGCTGAAGATATGTTTCTGGAGGAACTTCAGCACTGTTTTAGTATCATTGGTGGGTGTGGCAACGGCCTCTACCCATTTTGATACGTAGTCAACTGCCACCAGAATATAAGTGTTTGAGTATGATGGTGGGAAAGGCCCCATGAAGTCAATTCCCCATACGTCAAACAACTCAATCTCCAAGATTCCTTGTTGAGGTATGGCGTAACCATGAGGCAGATTACCAACTCTTTGGCAACTGTCACAGTTTCGTACAAACTCTCGGGAATCTTTATAGAGTGTGGGCCAATATAAGCCACATTGGAGGACCTTGGTGGGTGTTCGCTCACCTCCGAAATGGCCTCCATATTGTGATCCATGGCAATGCCATAGGATCCTTTATGCTTCCTCTCTGGGCACATACCTACGGATTATTCCATCTGCACGTCTCTTAAAGAGATAGGGTTCATCCCACAAGTAGTACTTTGCATCAGTAATTAATTTTTTCTTTTGTTGCCTGCTGTACTCTTTGGGTATGAACCTTGCAGCTTTATAGTTTGCAATGTCTGCAAACCATGGTGTTTCCTGAATGGCAAATAAATGCTCATCCAGAAAAGTCTCAGAGATCTCAGGAGAGGGGAGGGACGTCCCTTCTACTGGCTCTATCCGGGACAGATGATCAGCCACTTGGTTCTCTGTCCCTTTTCTGTCTCTTATTTCTATATCAAACTCTTGCAAAAGCAATACCCATCTTATGAGCCTGGGTTTTGAATCCTGCTTTGTGAGTAGATATTTGAGAGCAGCATGGTCAGTATACACAATCACCTTTGATCCTACCAAGTATGATCTAAACTTGTCAATGGCATAAACCACTGCAAGCATTTCTTTTTCTGTGGTTGTGTAATTTTTCTGAGCATCATTTAAAACGCGGCTAGCATAATAAATGACGTGCAGAAGCTTGTCATGCCTCTGCCCCAGCACTGCACCAATGACGTGATCACTGGCATCACACATTAGCTCAAATGGTAATGTCCAGTCTGGTGCAGAAATGACTGGTGTTGTGACCAGCTTGGCTTTCAGTGTTTCAAATGCCTGCAGACACTCTGTGTCAAACATAAATGTCATGTCAGCAGCTAGCAGATTGCTCAGAGGTTTAGCTATTTTTGAAAAGTCCTTTATAAACCTCCTATAGAATCCTGCATGCCACAGAAAGTTTCTGATTGCCTTAACATTGGCAGGTGGTGGTAATTTTTCAATTACCTCTATTTTTGCTTGATCCACCTCTATTCCCTTGTTTGAAATTTTATGCCCAAGGACAATCCCTTCAGTCACCATAAAGTGACATTTTTCCCAGTTTAAAACTAGGTTGGTCTCTTGGCATCTTTTCAGAACTAGTTTCAGGTGATCAAGACAGGAGCTGAATGAGTCTCCATATACTGAGAAGTCATCCATGAAGACTTCCAGAAATATTTCTACCATATCAGAGAAAATAGAGAGCATGCATCTCTGGAAGGTTGCAGGCGCATTACACAGCCCAAATGGCATCCTTCTATAAGCAAACACTCCAGATGGACATGTGAATGCTGTTTTCTCTTGATCCTAGGGATCTACTGCAATCTGGTTATAGCCTGAGTAGCCATCCAAAAAGCAGTAATAATCATGACCTGCCAATCTTTCTAGCATCTGGTTTATGAATGGTAAAGGGAAATGATCCTTTCTGGTGGCTGTATTGAGCCTTCTGTAGTCAATACACATGCGCCACCCTGTAACTGTTCTTGTAGGAACCAGTTCATTCTTTTCATTATGAACCACTATCATTCCTCCCTTTTTAGGGACAACTTGAACAGGACTCACCCAGGGGCTATCAGAAATAGGATAAATAATCCCAGCCTCCAGTAATTTGGTGACCTCTTTCTGCACCACTTCCTTCATGACTGGATTTAGCCGCCTCTGTGGTTGAACCACTGGTTTAGCATTATCCTCCAATAAGATTTTGTGCATGCATCTAGCTGGGCTTATGCCCTTAAGGTCACCTATGGACCACCCAAGAGCTGTCTTGTGTGTCCTTAGCACTTGAATAAGTGCTTCCTCTTCCTGTGGATTTAAAGCAGAGCTTATGATCACTGGAAAAGTGTCACCTTCTCCCAGAAATGCATATTTCAGGGATGGTGGTAATGGTTTGAGCTCGAGTTTAGGAGGTTTTTCCTCTTCCAGAGGAAATTTCAGAGGCTCTTTCATTTCCTCTGAATCCTCCAAATCAGGCTGAGCATCTTTAAAGATGTCTTCCAACTCTGATTCGAGACTCACAGCCATGTTGATCTCTTCTACAAAAGAGTCAATAAGATCAACTTTCATGCAGTCTTTTGATGTGTCTGGATGCTGCATGGCTTTGACAGCATTTAACTTAAACTCATCATCATTGACTCTCAGGGTTATTTCCCCCTGTTGGACATCAATGAGATTTCGTCCAGTTGCTAGGAATGGCCTTCCTAAAATGAGAGTGGCACTCTTGTGCTCCTCCATTTCCAGCACCACAAAGTCAGTGGGAAAGGCGAATGGCCCAACTCTGACAATCATGTCTTCAATCACGCCTGATGGGTATTTAATGGAGCCATCAGCAAGTTGGAGACATACCCGGGTTGGTTTAACTTCTTTAGTTAAACCAAGCTTTCTAATAGTGGATGCAGGTATTAGGTTGATGCTTGCCCCAAGATCACATAAAGCTGTCTTGGTGCAATTACCTTCTAATGTGCATGGTATCAGAAAACTCCCAGGGTCTTTAAGCTTTTCAGGAAAGCTTTTCAGAATGACTGCACTGCATTCTTCAGTGAGGAGAACTCTTTCAGTTTCTCTCCAATCCTTCTTATGACTCAAGATCTCTTTCATGAACTTGGCATAAGAAGGTATTTGCTCAAGTGCCTCTGCAAATGGAATCTTTATTTCAAGAGTCTTGAGATAATCTGCAAAGCGAGCAAATTGCTTATCCTGCTCCTCTTGGCGGAGTTTTTGAGGATAAGGTATCTTGGCTTTATATTCCTCAACCTTAGTTGCTGTAAGTTTATTTCCTACAGAAGTGGTTGAGGAAGCCTTTTTTGATGGGTTGTCATCAGCACTTGTGTGTGTCTGATCCCTCACTGGCAATTGAATGCCAGAGTTAGGAGCTGGAGTGGCGTTAGACGCTAGCTCCCCAGTTCTTCTTGGCGTCTGAACGCCAGAACTGTGCTCCTTTTGGGTGTTCAACGCCAGATCCTTGCTTGTTTCTGGCGTTGAACGCCAGTCCTGACCAAATTTCTGGCGTTTTAGCGCCAGAATTATTTTTCTTTGGGCTCTTACTGTCCTCTGGTGGATTTTGGATGGTTTGCTCATTTCTTGGCTTCTTGCTGCCTTGAGGTGGGGTATTTAATATTTTCCCACTTCTTAATTGGACTGCTTGGCATTCTTCTGTTATTTGTCTTGACAGCTGCTGCTTTGTTTGCTTCAATTGTTCTTCCATGTTTATATTAGCCATCCTTGTCTCTTGTAGTTTATCCTTGAATTCAGCTAACTGCTTTGTTAGAAAATCCAATTGTTGATTGAATTCAGCAGTTACTGTTTTAGCCTCTTCTTTCATGGAAGAGTCACTGCTTAGGTACAGATGCTGATTTCTGGCAACTGTATCAATGAGCTCTTGAGCTTTTTCAATTGTCTTTCTCATGTGGATAGACCCACCAGCTGAGCAATCTAAAGAGATCTGAGCTCTTTCTGTAAGCCCATAATAGAAGATGTCTAACTGAACCCACTCTAAAAACATTTCAGAGGGGCATTTTTGTAGCATCTCTCTGTATCTCTCCCAAGCATCATAAAGAGATTCATTATCTCCTTGTTTAAAGCCTTGGATGTCCAGCCTTAGCTGTGTCATCCGTTTTGGAGGAAAGAATTGATTCAGGAATTTTTCTGTCAGCTGTTTCCATGTCCTTATGCTAGCCTTAGGTTGGTTATTTAACCACCTCTTGGCTTGGTCTTTTACAGCAAATAGAAACAATAATAATCTTTAGACATCCTGATCTACTTTCTTATCATGTACTGTGTCAGCAATTTGTAAAAACTGTGCTAGAAACTCTGTAGGTTCTTCCTGTGGAAGACCGGAATACTGGCAGCTTTGCTGCACCATGATAATAAGCTGAGGATTCAACTCAAAGCTACTGACTCCAGTGGAAGGTATGTAGATGCTACTCCCGTATGAAGCAGTAGAGGGGTTAGCATATGACCCCAGAGTCCTCCTAGACTGTTCATTTCCACTTAGATCCATGATGGAGAAAGGGAGATGATGTAGAGAAAATATTTATATTTATTTATTTATTTATTTTAATTATTTCAAGAATACAATAAATTAAAATAAAATAAATAGAAATAGGTGAAGATTTTCGAAAAAATGAGGAGAGAGAAAGTGGTTAGGAAGTTTTGAAAAAGATATGATTTGGAAAAGATTTTAAATTTTGAAAAAAAAATCTGAATTTTTTTTTAAAATAATTTTCAAAAATTTGTTTTAAAAATAGAGAGAAAAGATATTTTTGAATTTAGTGAGGAAAGAGAAAAACAATAAAATAGTACAAGATTTAAAATTTTTAGATCTAATGCTCCTTGTTTTCGAAAATTTTGGAGGGAAAACACCAAGGAACACCAAACTTAAAAACTTTAAGATCACAAGAAAAACTCAAGAACACTTTGAAGACTCACAAGAACACAAAAACATGAAGAAAGAACACCAAACTTAAAATTTTTAGAAAACCAAACTAAAATTTTCGAAAAACAAAGAAAAATCAACAAGAAAACACCAAACTTAGAGTTTGGCACAAGATTTATTCAAAGAAAAATTATTTTTGAAAAAGGTTTTAAAAAATAGGATAGCCAATTACCAAGAACATAAGCACCACGCTCTAACTAATTGAGCTATAAACTTAAAGTGTTTTAACAATGTATAAATAATAAAAGACTCTAAACCAAAAAGACAATTTTTTTTCCTAATCTAAGCAACAAAATAAACCGTCAGTTATCCAAACTCAAACAATTCCCGGCAACGGCACCAAAACCTTGGTGCACGAAAATTACTTCACACTATGTAATTCCGCACAACTAACCAGCAAGTGCACTGGGTCGTCCAAGTAATACCTTACGTGAGTAAGGGTCGATCCCACGGAGATTGTTGGCTTGAAGCAACCTATGGTTATCTTGCAACTCTTAGTCAGGATATTAATTAGTGGTTATCAATTGACTTGCAAATGAACAAGAGAGCATGAATTAAAGGTTACTTGTTATGCAGTAAATGAGAATATGTTGGAGTTTTGGAGATGCTTTGCCTTTTGAATCTCTGCTTTCTCTCTATCTTCTTCTTCACGCACGCACGTCCCTCCTATGGCAAGCTGTGTGTTGGAGGATCACCGTTGTCAATGGCTACCATCCTTCCTTTCAGTGAAAATGGTCCAGGTGCGCTGTCACCGCACGGCTAATCATCTGTAGGTTCTCGATCATACCGGAATAGGATTCGCTATCCTTTTGCGTCTGTCACTACGCCCAGCACTCACGAGTTTGAAGCTCGTCACAGTCATCCAATCCCAGAATCCTACTAGGAATACCACAGACAAGGTTTAGACTTTCCGGATTCTCAAGGATGCTGCCAATAGATTCTAGCTTATACCACGGAGATTCCGATTAAGGAATCTAAGAGATACTCATTCAATCTAATGTAGAACAGAGGTGGTTGTCAGGCACACGTTCATAGGTTGATAATGGTGATGAGTGTCACGGATCATCACATTCATCATAATAAGGCGCAAATGAATATCTTAGATAGGAACAAACATGATTGAATAGAAAACAGAAATACTGGCATTAACTCATTGAGGCACAGCAGAGCTCCTCACCCCAACAATGGAGTTTAGAGACTCATGCCGTCAAAAGGTACAAAGTTTAGATCTAAAATGTCATGAGATACAAAATAAATCTCTAAAAGTTGTTTAAATACTAAACTAGTAACCTAGGTTTACAGAAAATGAGTAAACTATGATAGATGGTGCATAAATCGACTTCTGGGGCCCACTTGGTGTGTGCTAGGGCTGAGACTAAAGCTTCTCACGTGCATAAGGCTGTTTTGGGCGTTCAATGCCAGCTCTGGATCCAATTCTGGCGTTAAACTCTAACTCCTAACTTGTTTCTAAGGCTGGACGCCAGACAGCAGCATGGAACTGGCGTTGAACGCCAGTTTACGTCGTCTATTCTTGAGCAAAGTATAGACTATTATATATTGCTGGAAAGCTCTGAATGTCGACTTTCCAACGCAATTGAAAGCGCGCCATTTGGAGTTCTGTAGCTCTAGACAATCTACTTTGAGTGCAGGGAGGTCAGAATCCAACAGCATCAGCAGTCCTTTTTCAGCCTAAATCAGATTTTTGCTCAGCTCCCTCAATTTCAGCCAGAAAATACCTGAAATTATAGAAAAATACACAAACTCATAGTAAAGTCTAGAAATATGAATTTTGCCTAAAAACTAATGAGAATAAACTAAAAACTAACAAAATATACTAAAATCTATATGAAATTAACCCCAAAAAGCGTATAAAATACCCGCTCATCATAGCTCAAAAGAGACCAGTCCTGGAGGTTGATACCTTGAATGCCATATTGGCTCACAACAAGATCCTGACCGAACAGGTCAACATGATCTCTCAGCATCTGACCAGATTACAAGCCACAACTGGCAGCACTCAAGAGGCATCCTATGAAGGAGAAGCCTATGATCCAGATCAACCCATGGTGGAAGAGGTTAACTCTATAGGAAATCCCTCAGGGAATCCCAACAATGAGCCTTATGGAAATACTTACAACTCATCATGGATGAATCATCCCAACTTTTCATGGAGGTATCAACGGAAGCCTCAGCAAGGCTTCAATAACAATCAAGGTGGAAGAAACCAGAATAGCTTCAAGAACAGACCATTCCCACCTTCTCAGCAACAGATGGAGACTTCTAAGCAGAGCCTCTCTGACTTAGCCACTATAGTCTCCAATCACTCTAAGACAACTCACAGTTTCATGACAGAGACTAGGTCCTCCATTAGGAATCTGGAGGTACAGGTTGGTCAACTGAGTAAGAGGATCCCTGAGATCCCTTCTAATACTCTTCCAGGTAACACTGAAGTAAACCCAAGAGAAGAGTGCAAGGGCCTCACTATAGGAGCTGAGGCCAAATCTTAAGGAGAGCTTTTGGCGTTGAACACCGGCGAAGGAGTAGCTGGGCGTTCAACGCCTAAGGAGGAGAAGTTGTGGCATTGAACGCCACAATGGGAGAGAATGGTCATTCAACGCCGACTAAGGACCCTCCTATTGAAGAACTAAAGGAAATCAGAGCTCATGAGGAGACCATAGAGGTCCCCCTGAATGCCCTGTTGTAGATTATAGAGTTTGAAGAATACTCCTCCTCTGATGATAAAGAGGAAACTAGAGAAGATCAAGTTGCTCGGTACTTGGGAATCCTCATGAAGCTGAATACAGAATTCTGAGGAATAGAGGCATTGAAAGAAGAACCCCAATACTTACCCAAGAGTGCAGTTCCCCGGTTCAGAGGAAGCTGCCTCAAAAGAGGCCAGACCCTGGAAGCTTCCTGATTCCCTGTACCATAGGTACAATCACCTTTGAGAAGGCCTTGTGTGACCTTGGGTCAAGCATCAACCTCATTCCTCTCTCTATAATGAAGAGATTGAGAATTCTAGAGGTACAAGCTGCCAATATTTCATTAGAGATGGCAGACAGGTCACTGAAAAAGGCATATGACATGGTAAAGGATGTCCTAGTGAAGGTTGAAGACATTTATCTCCCAGCTAATTTTGTAAATCTTAACACTGGAGAGGACAGGGATGAGTTCATCATCCTTGGAAGGCCATTTCTTGCCACTGGAAGAGCCATGATTGATGTAGAAAGAGGAGAACTAGTCCTGCAACTGAATGAGGACTGTCTTGTGTTCCAGGTTCATAAATCTCACTCTACATTAGTTGGAAAAGGCACAACTAACAAGAACTTAGTGCTTGCACCACTTCTCTAAGTACAGAACCTAATAGAGCCCCCAGACACCAACTCTAAGTATGGTGTGGTGTAACCATCATCAAGCTCTGAGAAGGAGATCAATCAGAAGAAAGTGCCTAAAGGCTGGAAGGGAAAGAAGATCCCCACCGAGGACCTCTTGCCTGGAATGAGAATGGTCTTCACTAAAAGTCCAGTCATTCCACACACTATGAACAGGATCCTATCTCTAGAATATATGGAGCTCATCCATGAGAGCACAGAAAGGAAGTTTACTGTAAGGGGTAAAATTCTGAGCCCCTATCCATCTCGGTAAAGGAGCTATCCGTCAAGCTAGTGACGGTAAAGAAGCACTTGTTGGGAGGTAACCCAACCATGATTAGAGTATTTCTATTTGAGTATATTAAGTTATTTTCATAGTTGTTTCCGTTGCTTTTTAATGTTTGTGATCATGTACAGTAGAACAAAGACAAGTACAGCAGCAGAGGATGAGCAGAGAACACCACCCTAGAGGTAGCAAGGGCGTTCAACGCCTTACAAGGAGCAGAGACCTGGCATTGAACGCCAGGAAGGGAGTCCTTGGGCATTCAAATGCCCCATGGGGAGCATAAGCTGGCGTTGAACGCAAGCCAAGGAGCAAGACTGGGCATTCAACACCCACAAGGGGTAGGAAATTCGAATTCCCTAGCCTCTCAAGACCAGTGGGCCCCAGAGAATCTCCACCTATCCCACCCACTCTCTCTCACCTCTCTATACATTGAACCCACACCCCACTTTCTCTCTTCCCAATACACGCATTTCCCTAAACCCATCATAACTCCTACCAACCCCCACCCAATTCAAATTTAAACATTTCCGACCCTTTTTTGCCCTCCCCCATTGCCGAACCCTAACCCACCCCCTATAAATACCCCCTCATTCACCCATTCATAAACACACAACCACATCCCTCTCATCTCTCTCATACTCTACATTCTACACAACATTCTCCTTTCCTTTCCCACACACATGGCCGAAGCCTCTTCTCTCTCTCTTCTCTATCTCTTTCTTCATTCTTTTACTATTCTCTTATATTCTTGTTTTGCTCGAGGACGAGCAAAGTTCTTAAGTTTGGTGTTGGAAAAGCTTTGCTTTTTGCTTTCCATTCACAATCATGGCACCCAAAATCAGAAAGTCCTCTAGAAAGAGCAAAGAAAAAGCCATAGCTTTCGCCTCCGAACCTTGGGAAATCAAGAAATTTCTCACCAAGGCTCATCAAGACCACTTCTATGAAGTAGTGGCAAAGAAAAGGGTGATCCCCCAAAGTCTCCTTTAGGCTCAAAAAGGATGAGTACCCAGAAATCCAACAAGAAATCTGGAGAAGAGGTTGGGAAGTACATATTTGATGTTGGAGTAAAGTGTGTTGGCTCTTGAAAGAATGATAAAAAAAGGAGAAGTATTATTGGTGATCTGAAAAATCCAAAAAAAAATTTGATTTTTGAAGCAAGAAAAAGTAGCGAAAAAAAAAGAGAAAATAAAAAAAAGAGAGAAAAAGAAAAAGCCAAAAGCTCTTAAAACCAAAAGGCAAGAGCAAGTATCCAAGGCTTTGAGCATCAATGGTTAGGAGGGTCTTGATGGGTGGAAAAATGCCGGTTAAGAATTTCTAATAAAAATAGCATTGCAAGTACAGTTCTTAACTGACGAAAATTCCACTATCAATTTAATTTGTGTCACAATTAAAATTAAATAACTGGGAGTAGAATTCCCAGATCGTTTCCCAAATAGTTGATTAGGAGAGATAATTGGAAGTGGAGACGGAGAAATAAATGGCGAGAAAATAAAATAGCGAACAATAGCAAGGGATGTTATGTATTTAAAATAAGAGATATTGGTTAGGAGAGATAATTGGAATTTCTATCCTTGTTGTCTTTCCTTAAGTGCAATAGGAAAGGTTTATTGCTTCCACTCAGTTATCCTCTTGCAGTTACAAAGGAAGGTTAAGTGGGTAGCACAAACTCTGACTCACAAGTCCTAGTCATTTCCTAGAGAAAGACTAGAGTCAGTGAAAATTAAGTTAGCCAGCAATTCTCAATTACATATTACACTTGAGTATCACAACTCAAGGGTTTTCAATTAATCAACTCCTAAGCCAAGTTGGGGCTCTACTCCATTAACATGAATGCCATTTTCACAAACATGTGAAAGGAGTAAATAGGATACATGGTAATTAAAATAAATTAATAAAACCAAAATTAGCACTGATAATTAATTAAAAGGAATTAATAAGTAGTATAATTAAATATAAAAATACATCATCGCTTTAATAAATTCAAAATAACAATATCCACATATGAACACAAGGCAACGAAATGGAAACAGTAATTGAGTTATTAGGAAAGCAAACTATAAAGATGACGACTTCAATCGAAGGTAGTAGCAGCTCTCTCAATATCTAATCCACAGTAAAAACTAAGAATGCTAAGAACCCTAGGAGACGTAGTGTTTCTCCCTCTAGAATTCAAAACTAAAACTAAACTAAAGTGAAAAATGAAAGTATGTTCAGTCTCCCCTACACCCCTACCTCTAGTCTGCATTTTTTTGGGCTTGAAACAGGGTCCAAATCAGCCCAGAAATCGCCCCCAGCGAGTTTTGATAAGTGCAGCACGTGACGCTCTGTCACGCATACGCGTCGGCATAGTTTTTCCTTGGTGAATTCCCAATGTAGTTGGATTGCTCCTGACTACCCTCTGCTTCTTCATTCACTCCTTCTTGGGTTGTTGATGAAGTGGAGATTGCTGCTACTTGGTTCATCTCTATCTTCTTGGTGAGGTCAGCCAGCTGCTGGGTAATGAGCTTGTTTTGGGCCAACAGAGCATCTACATTGTTTAGCTCCATTACTCCTCTTGTGTTCCCTCTTTCGGAAGCATAGAAATAGTCATTCTCTGCTACTATTTCAATAACATCTATGGCTTCCTCAATAGTCTTCTTCTTGTTCAAAGATCCTCTGGATGAATGGTCTACGGCCTTCTTTGACTCATAAGAAAGCCCTTCATAATAAATGTGCAGCTGCACCCATTCGTTGAACATATCTGGTGGGCACCTCCTTGTTAGGTCTTTAAACCTCTCCTATGTTTCATATAGAGTCTCACCATCTTGTTGCCTGAAAGTTTGGACCTCAGCTCTCAGCCTATTGATTCATTGAGGAGGGTAAAATCTTGCTAAGAATTTGTTCACCACGTCTTCCCAAGTTGTCAAGCTTTCCCTTGGGAAAGATTCCAGCCACTTGGCTGCTTTGTCCCTAAGTGAGAATGGAAACAAGAGCAGTCTATAGGTGTCAGGATGAACACCATTAGACTTCACTGTGTCACATATTCTCAGGAAGGTGGTCAAATATAGATTGGGGTCTTCTTGAACACCTCCTCCAAACGAACAGTTGTTCTGAACAAGGGTGATGAGCTGTGGTTTAAGTTCAAAGTTGTTGGCATGGATTGTTGGCTTTTGGATGCTACTTCCACAATTGCCTGGGTTTGGATTGATGTAAGAGCCCAAAACTCTTCTATCCTCCCCAGCATGATTTGCTCTACCTCCTCTCCCATGGTTGTGATCCTCTTCTTCATGGTGGTTTTCCATGTTGTCTTCCATGTTTAGTTCAAAGAATTCCTCTTCTTCCTCAGCACCAACCACTTTCTTTCCTCTTGCCTCCCTCCTTAATCTAAGGAAGGTCCTCTCAGGTTCAGAATCGAATGAAGTTGAAGCCCCGCTTCTTCTCCATGTCATACAACCATCAAGTGCAAGCAAGAAAAGATAGGTGCAGAAAGTATTTGTGTCAGAATTACTGTTAGTTGTGGGTGATGCAATATATCAAACAGTTAGTGGGTTAGCAAACAGAATTGAAAATAACAAAGAAAAACAAAAGAGTAGAGGGGGAAGGGAAGAAGTTTAACTAAAACAGAAAGTAAATCACTCAAACAGAAAATGAAATTCACAAAATAAAAATGCTCAATCTAGTGATCTTCCAATTTGATCATTGTTGATGCACAATCAATCCCCGGCAACGGCGCCATAAACTTGATGCGAGTGGAAACTCTCTCTTAACAAATTTCCTTCGGCAAGTGTACCGAATTTGTCGTCAAGTAAAAACTCACAATAGGGTGAGGTCGAATCTCACAGGGATTGATTGATCAAGCAACTTTAATTAGAAGAATGTTCTAGTTGAGCGAATCCAGAATTTGGGTTGAGAGTTGCAGAAAATAAAATGGCGGGAATGTAAATAACAGAAAGGTAAATGCTAGAATTAAAGGACTGGAAGTAAATGATTGAAAATAAATTGCAGAATTGTAAATGGGAATGGGGGATTTGCTCATAAAAGTAAATGGTAGAAATTAAAGAGAATGGGTAAGATCAGAGATGGGGAGTTCATTGGGCTTAGGAGATGTTGTAATTCTCCGGATCAAGTTCATTTTCATCTCTTCCTCAATCAATGCACTCATTGATCTCCTTGGCAATCTTAATTGATTGAATTACAATTTCTTGCAATTTAATCTCTCAAATCTTGATCAATAGCCAATTCCTTGGTCAATTGCTCATGAGAAGAGATGAAGTATGGTCACTGATTATACCACATGCATTTCCCAAATCAAGTATTGAGAGGGTTATAGTCACATACCCATCCAAACCCAATTTGGTCCAGCATGAGAAAGCATTTCTAGCTTGATCTCTTCATTCCTCTTTCAAGGTTCAGAAGAGATCCAAGTTTGAATAGCTTCTTTTCTAAGATAACTACTCAATTGGATGAAGATCAAAAGCTTTCAAGTAAAATCAAGAGAAAAGATAGAAGAAGAATAATGAAAATTAGTATTCATCCATCAAATTATAACAGAGCTCCCTAACCCAATGAAAGGGGTTTAGTTGTTCATAGCTCTAGAAAATGAAAACAAAGATGGAGAATACATCATAAGACTAGAAATTGCAGAGAAGGTAAAATACAGAGAGTAGTTCTCTTTTCCCCTTTCTCAACTCCTTCAACAATTCAAAGCTACTCCTATATATACTACTTCTCTCAGCTTCTAGTTGGCTCTTCAAGTCTTGGGTCTTTGGATCTTGAGTTTGAAGCAGTTCTCTTCTTCATTTGGGCTTGGCATTACTTGCAGAGAGAAAATGTGAAGTGGGCAGAGACTTTAGCTCAGGACGTTAGGGGTGTTAACGTTTAGTGAAAATATGAGTTCGAGAACGTTAGTGACAATTAACTTTCTACTAACGTTCCTAAGTAAAAGCCACGTTAACTTCAACGTTAGTGGCACAAACGTTGCCACTAATGTTGTCTCTAAGTCCTTCGCACACGTTATTGAGACTTAACATTCCCAATAACTTTGAAAAGCCCCCTTTGTTCCCACGTTAGAGCCCACGTTAACTTAGTTAACGTGGCTCTTTAACGTGGGCTTGCCATCCTTCGAGAACATTAGTGACACTCAACATTGTCACTAACGTTCCAAGGTGCCACTATGCCTCACGTTAGAGTCCACGTTAACTAGGTTAACGTGGCTTCTAACGTGGCCATGCTTAGCCATCCCCAACGTTAGTGACAATGTTGAGTGTCACTAACGTTGGCCATTCTTTCACTCATCAATGTTAGCTTCCACGTTAACTAAGTTAACGTGGAAGTTAACGTGGCTCCTTGGGGTGTTGTGTGGTTGCTTCCAACGTTAGTGACAATGTTGGGTGTCACTAACGTTGTCAATCATGCTTGCTTCTTACGTTAGCTCCCACATTAACCAGGTTAACGTGGGAGTTAACGTGGTATGTTTCTCCTTAGGCCAACGTTAGTAACAATGTTGAATGTCACTAACGTTGGCATTTCTCCCCCTTTCTAACGTTAGAGGCCACGTTAACTAAGTTAACGTGGACTCTAACGTGGCCACTTATGACCATTTGCCAACGTTAGTGACAATGTTAAGTGTCACTAACGTTGGCTCAACTTCCCCTCTCCACGTTAGAGTTCTCGTTAACTTAGTTAACGTGACTCTTAACGTGGTCAATGATGGCTTTGAGAGCGTTATTGGCAATCACTTTTCTCATTAACTTTGCAAGTTACCTTCCATTCCTTGCTTCCTTTGGTCCTGAAATCAAGCAATAGAGAGCATCAAAGTTCTAGTCCAAGTCATGGGCAATGCAACATACAATTTGTCACTAAACTTATGCAAAATCCTCATGAAATAATGTAAGATGCACAATGTATGCTTGAATCAAGGTGTAAGTGAATATCTACCAAAAACTAGCTTATTTCCTAAGGAAATGCATGAAACTAACCTAAAAACAGTAAAGAAAAGGTCAGTGAAACTGGCCAAGATGCCCTGGCATCACAACACCAAACTTAAAGCTTGCTTGTCCCTAAGCAAGTACTGGAACAAGAGAATGATGAATGGAATGCCAAGAGCAATGAGTCATTCTTGTGGAAGTCATATCACTGATTTTATGGTGGTTTCATGCATAGCAACTTAGGTTCATTCCTGGCTTTCAGACCTTTATCATGTCTTAAAACACTCACTTTGCTTACATCCCATGAGACTTTTATTCATTGATCCCTTTATTGTCATTTCAGAGCTTATTGGTATTCTTAGGCTAAGTGCTCTGTAAGGGGGCAACTTTTTAAGATAAGCTTTCAGCCAACACTCCCGAACCAGTTGGTTCAAGGTGCTAGGTGTTGAAGCACCCCTAAGGACTTACTCCCTCAAGTCTCTCCCCCATACATACACACCACAGGCATATAGTTCATTTATTTTCCTTCTTGAGACCTTGGTGTCCAGCACCTCTTTGGGTTACTAAATGCCCTGTGGTGAGGGTTACTCTTGATAATGGACTTTCAGCTGATAATCCCGGGTTAGTTAACCCAAGTTACCAGGTCATAAAGCACCCCTAAGAGCTTATTCATCCAAGTAGATCCCTCACACAGGAACACCACAGACACATATCTTAAGATCAAAACCATTGGTGCCTAGCCTTATTGCTTACTCTTTTTCTTTTGTTTTTTTCCACTTTCATTATTCTTTTCTCTTTCTCTTATTAGGATCTTGTCATATACTTAGTCTCATGAGTATATTCAAAGCAAAGTATTCAGACCAGATAGTTGTCATCCCACCTTATGGTTGAACAAACTTAGCTAACTTATGATCATACAACAAACTCATGAATGTACTCCATAGTGTGAACTCCACTCTGGTCTTTTGAAAAATAAACATTCTCTCTTCATTTGATTAAAAGGGACAAGCATGCAAGTAAGTAAAGTAAGGATGCAGTGACATAAAGACTAGTGCACATAGACCTATTCAGAACTTAAAAGACAGAATTTAAAAAGGGTTCAACTACGAGTAACTACAAATCAAAAGTGCATTCGGACTTCTAACTTTCAACAATTCTGAGTACAATAGAATTAAGTAACAATACAACCTTCGGGTGATGATTTCTGGTTGCCCTCTCTCTTTGTCATCATCCTAGTTTTTTGCTGCCTCGCTTCTTTGGGTGGAGGTGCACCATTTCCTTATAAGATTCCTGCAAGGTTATTGGAAGTTTCTTGTTCCCAAAGCACTTGAGACATAGTTAGCTTGCATGTATGCTGGTGCTTTTTGAACTCAATTTGGTGTGTAAACACCAAACTTAGTTCCTTGTCTAGTGAAAACATTGCACATATGCAGAGAACCCCATATCTTGTTGTCAACAAAGCAATGATCACCTATAGTCTAACTACATCTAAGTGGTTTCTCTTGATTGGATGGAGCTAGCAATGTTCTTTTGGAGTGGAGTGTAATTCTAACCAATGTCCTTTGGTGGAACACCAAACTTAGAATTACACCATCACTCTTGGATTGTTTTGGTGTGAAACACCAAACTTAGCTCCTTACAATACAGGGGAAACGACTTGTGATTTTTTATTGAAATAAAGATGAAAGTGAAACTACCTGAGGTTAGGTTGCCTCCCAACAGAGCGCTCTTTTATCGTCGCTAGCTCGACGAGTCCTTAATTACTTGAGATGGTACTTTACTCTGGGGTTTTCCCCCATGTTGCCGAGATAATGCTTAAGTCTTTGTCCATTCACTGTAAAAGTCCTCTCTGAACGTCCTCTCTGAACCTTCATCCGTGATTTCGATGTGGCCATATGGTGATACTTTTGTAACCATGAAAGGTCCGGACCACCTTAACTTGAGTTTTCCTGGGAACAGCCTTAATTTAGAATTGTAAAGGAGTACTCGCTACCCCTTTTCGAAACTCCTGGGCGCAAGATGCATGTCATGTTTTCTCTTTGCCTTTTCTTTATACATCTTAGTGTTTTCATAGGCTTGTGACCTAAATTCCTCCATCTCTAGCAGCTGCAAGATCCTTTTTGCACCAGCAGCAATGCTGTCAAAATTTAGTATCTTGATAGCCCAGAGAGCTTTGTGTTCCAGCTCCAGTGGTAAATGACAAGCCTTCCCATAGACCAGTTGATATGGAGACATTCCAAGTGGAGTTTTGAATGCTGTTCTGTATGCTCAAAGAGCATCATCCAGCTTCTTCGACCAATCCTTTCTAGATGCACCCACAGTCTTCTCCAGGATCCTCTTCAGCTCTCTGTTGGATATCTCAGTTTGCCCACTTGTTTGAGGATGGTAAGGTGTGGCTACTTTGTGTTTTACCCCATATCGTAAGAGGAGAGCTTCTAGTGATTTGTTACAAAAGTGGCTCCCTCCATCACTGATGAGGGCTTTTGGGACTCCAAACCGGCTAAAAATATTCTTCCTGAGGAAGTTCATGACTACCTTGTTATCATTAGTTGGGGTTGCAATAGCCTCTACCCACTTGGAAACATAATCCACTACTACCAGGATGTACTTGTTTGAATATGAGGTTGGGAATGGTCCCATGAAATCTATTCCCCACACATCAAACAGTTCCAGTTCCAAGATGAAATTTTATGGCATGGCATTTCTTTTGGGCAGGTTTCCAGATCTTTGGCATTCATTGCAGCTTTTTACTAGTTCCTTGGCATCCTTGAAAAGGGTGGGCCAAAAGAATCCGCTTTGTAACACCTTTGCTGGAGTTCTGTCCCCTCCAAAGTGCCCGCCATAACATGAACCGTGGCAATTCCATAGGACTTCTCTTCCTTCTTCTTCTGAAACACATCTTCTAAGGATTCCATCTGAACATTTCTTGAAGAGATATGGCTCGTCCCAGACAAAGTATTTTGCATCATTCATGAGCTTCCTTTTTTGATGTTTATTGATCCCTGGGGGTAATGCCCCAGTTGCCTTGAAATTTGCAATATCTGCAAACCATGGTGCTTTGTGAACTGTCATCAACTGCTCATCAGGGAAGAGCTCGTACACATTTGTATCATTTCCTCCACCTTGATCATGAGGGATTCTGGATAGGTGATCTGCCACCTTGTTCTCCACTCCTTTCTTGTCTCTGATTTCAATATCAAATTCCTGCAACAGTAAGATCCACCTTATTAGTCTTGGCTTTGATTCTTGCTTGGCAAACAAATATTTAAGTGCTGTGTGATCTGTAAAGACAATCACTTTAGCACCAATGAGGTATGATCTAAATTTGTCAAATGCAAAAACTATTGCTAGCAACTCCTTTTCAGTAGTGGTATAATTTCTTTGAGTTTCATTAAGGACTTTGCTAGCATAGTATATCACACGAACTAAGTTATCTTTTCTTTGTCCTAACACTGCCCCAACTGCAAAATCAGATGCATCACACATCAATTCAAATGGTAGGTTCCAATCAGGTGGGGAAATGATCGGAGCAGAGGATAACCTCATTTTCAAATGTGCAAATACTAGCATGCATGTTTCATCAAAGATAAGTGGTGTATCAGATACAAGGAGATTGCTTAAGGGCTTGGCTATCTTTGAAAAATCTTTAATGAACCTTCTGTAAAAACCAGCATGCCCTAAAAAACTCCTAATTGCCTTGACATCACTGGGTGGGGGTAGTTTTTCAATAAGTTCTACTTTAGCTCTATCAACCTCAATGCCTTGGTGAGAGACCTTGTGACCAAGGACTATTCCTCCTGTCACCATGAAGTGGCATTTTTCCCAGTTCAAGACCAAATTGGTCTCTTGGCATCTTTTTAATACCAAGGCGAGGTGATGTAGGCAACTAGGAAAGGAATCTCCGAATACCGAGAAATCATCCATAAAAACTTCAATGAATTTTTCTATCATATCTGAAAAGATAGAAAGCATGCAGCGTTGGAAAGTTGCAGGTGCATTACATAGCCCAAATGACATGCGCCTATAGGCAAACACTCCATACGGACAAGTAAATGAGGTTTTCTCTTAGTCTCTGGGATCAACCACTATTTGGTTATATCCTAAATAACCGTCGAGAAAACAATAATATGCGTGCCCTGCAAGTCTTTCCAACATCTGATCCATGAATGGAAGGGGAAAATGGTCTTTTTGTGTAGCCTCATTGAGTTTTCTGTAGTCTATGCACATCCGCCATCCTGTGACGGTCCTTGTAGGTATGAGTTCGTTCTTCTCATTGGTAACCACAGTGATTCCTCCCTTCTTGGGCACAACATGTATGGGGCTAACCCAAGGGCTGTCCGAAATTGGGTATATGACCCCTCCTTGCCAAAGCTTCATAACCTCTTTCTGTACCACTTCCTTCATGATTGGGTTCAGCCTTCTTTGTGATTGAATGGATGGCTTAGTATCATCTTCCAACAGTATTTTATGCATGCATATGGCTGAACTGATTCCCTTCAAGTCAGCAAGGGTCCATCCAATGGCATCCTTATGCTCCCGCAGCACCTTGAGTAGCTCGTCCTCTTGATCTTGACAGAGGGATGAATTTATGATCACTGGGTAGTTTTCATTTTCTCCTAGATATGCATATTTGAGAGTGGGTGGCAGTGCTTTGAGTTCAAGTTTGGGTGCTTTTGACTTTTCGTTCCCTTCCTTTGGTGCATCTGGTATATGTATTTCTGCTGTGGCCACCTCTTCACTTGATTACGATTCTTCCCCCACCAATCTCTCATCCTCTTCAGGTTCTTCTTCTTCAAAATTCTCCTGCACTTCATCCTCAAGTGCATCTAACCTCATGCATTCCCCCAATTGTTCTGGTGGGTAACTCATGGCCTTGAACACATTGAATGTCATCTTTTCATTGTGTAATCTCAGGGTGAGGTCACCCTTCTGAACATTAATGACAGCTCTAGCAGTGGCCAAGAATGGCCTTCCCAAGATGATGGAGGTCTTGGCGTCCTCTTGCATGTCCAGCACTACAAAATCTGCTGGAAGTATGAAATCTCCCACTTTTACCAGCAAATCCTCTACTATCCCGTGAGAGAATTTGAACGATCGGTCTGCCAGTTGTAGGGCCATTTTTGTTGGTTTAGCCTCCTCAATTTTCATCTTTCTCATCATAGCTACTGACATCAAATTGATGCTGGCCCCTAAGTCACAAAGAGCCTTCTCTATTGTGATTTCTCCTATAATACAAGGGATCTAAAAACTCTCAGGATCCTTCAGTTTCTGGGGTAGTTTATGCTGAATGATAGCACTACACTCTTCGGTTAGTATCACAGTCTCATTGTTCTTCCAGCTTCTATTCTTAGTCATTAGCTCCTTCAAAAACTTGGCATAGAGTGGCATTTGTTCTATGGCTTCAACAAAGGGTATGTTAATTTGTAGTTTCTTGAAGATTTCCAAAAATCTCAAGAACTGGTTGTCATCTTCCTTTTTCTTCAATAGTTGGGGATATGGAGCTCTTGAAATGTTTAGTTGTGGCATCCCTTTTTCTTTCTGCGGACTTGGCGTGGGAGGTTGAACTCCATCTTACTCTTCTCCCTTTTCATTTGAGCCTTCTTCTTGTGGTTTTTGGGGCAGTTCCTTCAATTCCTTCCCACTCCTAAGTGTGATAACTTGACACTCCTCCCTTTTGCTTGAATTGGCATCATAGCAAAGGTTGTGGTTAGGAAGCTGCTTAAATAGATAGCTGATTTGTGTCTCCAGTTTCTTGATGGCAGCATTTTGATTCTGCATGTTTGACTGCACTTCCTCTCTGAATGCTTTACTGTTTCAAATGTCTTTGTATACTCCTTCAATTAAGGTTTCGATCTTAGAGAGCTTGTCATCAATTGATGGGTGATTCGGAGCAGATGTGCTGTTTTGGTTTTGATAAGCGTGTGGAGAAGTGTTGTTGTGGGGGTGTTGAGATGTCCTCTGTGTGAATTGCTGGTGAGCTGCATTGTTGTTGGAGTTGTAACATCTCTGGTCTTGGTTTTGATCTTGCTCACTTCCCCACCCAAAGTTTGGGTGGTTTCTCCACCCAGGGTTGTAGGTCTTGGTGTATGGATCATAGTTTTTCCTTGGTGAATTCCCAATGTAGTTGGCTTGCTCCTGACTACCCTCTGCTTCTTCATTCACTCCTTCTTGGGTTGTTGATGAAGTGGAGATTGCTGCTACTTGGTTCATCTCCATCTTCTTGGTGAGGTCAGCCAGCTACTGGGTAATGAGCTTGTTTTGGGCCAACAGAGCATTTACATTGTTTAGCTCCATTACTCCTCTTGTGTTCCCTCTTTCGGAAGCATAGAAATAGTCGTTCTCTGCTAATGTTTCAATAACATCTATGGCTTCCTCAATAGTCTTCTTATTGTTCAAAGATCCTCCGGATGAATGGTCTACGGCCTTCTTTGACTCATAAGAAAGCCCTTCATAGAAAATGTGCAGCTGCACCCATTCGTTGAACATATCTGGTGGGCACCTCCTTGTTAGGTCTTTAAACCTCTCCTATGTTTCATATAGAGTCTCACCATCTTGTTGCCTGAAAGTTTGGACCTCAGCTCTCAGCCTATTGATTCATTGAGGAGGGTAAAATCTTGCTAAGAATTTGTTCACTACGTCTTCCCAAGTTGTCAAGCTTTCCCTTGGGAAAGATTCCAGCCACTTGGCTGCTTTGTCCCTAAGTGAGAATGGAAACAAGAGCAGTCTATAGGTGTCAGGATGAACACCATTAGACTTCACTGTGTCACATATTCTCAGGAAGGTGGTCAAATGTTGATTGGGGTCTTCTTGAACACCTCCTCCAAACGAACAGTTGTTCTGAACAAGGGTGATGAGCTGTGGTTTAAGTTCAAAGTTGTTGGCATGGATTGTTGGCTTTTGGATGCTACTTCCACAATTGCCTGGGTTTGGATTGATGTAAGAGCCCAAAACTCTTCTATCCTCCCCAGCATGATTTGCTCTACCTCCTCTCCCATGGTTGTGATCCTCTTCTTCATGGTGGTTTTCCATGTTGTCTTCCATGTTTAGTTCAAAGAATTCCTCTTCTTCCTCAGCACCAACCACTTTCTTTCCTCTTGCCTCCCTCCTTAATCTAAGGAAGGTCCTCTCAGGTTCAGAATCGAATGAAGTTGAAGCCCCGCTTCTTCTCCATGTCATACAACCATCAAGTGCAAGCAAGAAAAGATAGGTGCAGAAAGTATTTGTGTCAGAATTACTGTTAGTTGTGGGTGATGCAATATATCAAACAGTTAGTGGGTTAGCAAACAGAATTGAAAATAACAAAGAAAAACAAAAGAGTAGAGGGGGAAGGGAAGAAGTTTAACTAAAACAGAAAGTAAATCACTCAAACAGAAAATGAAATTCACAAAATAAAAATGCTCAAGCTAGTGATCTTCCAATTTGATCATTGTTGACGCACAATCAATCCCCGGCAACGGCGCCATAAACTTGATGCCGGTGGAAACTCTCTCTCAACAAATTTCCTTCGGCAAGTGTACCGAATTTGTCGTCAAGTAAAAACTCACAATAGAGTGAGGTCGAATCCCACAGGGATTGATTGATCAAGCAACTTTAATTAGAAGAATGTTATAGTTGAGCGAATCCAGAATTTGGGTTGAGAGTTGCAGAAAATAAAATGGCGTGAATGTAAATAACAGAAAGGTAAATGCTAGAATTAAAGGACTGGAAGTAAATGACTGAAAATAAATTGCAGAATTGTAAATGAGAATGGGGGATTTGCTCATAAAAGAAAATGGCAGAAATTAAAGAGAATGGGTAAGATCAGAGATGGGGAGTTCATTGGGCTTAGGAGATGTTGCAATTCTCCGGATCAAGTTCATTTTCATCTCTTCCTCAATCAATGCACTCATTGATCTCCTTGGCAATCTTAATTGATTGAATTATAATTTCTTGCAATTCAATCTTTCAAATCTTGATCAATAGCCAATTCCTTGGTCAATTGCTCATGAGAAGAGATGAAGTATGGTCACTGATTATACCACATGCATTTCCCAAATCAAGTATTGAGAGGGTTATAGTCACATACCCATCCAAACCCAATTTGGTCCAGCATGAGAAAGCATTTCTAGCTTGATCTCTTCATTCCTCTTTCAAGGTTCAGAAGAGATCCAAGTTTGAATAGCTTCTTTTCTAAGATAACTACTCAATTGGATGAAGATCGAAAGCTTTCAAGTAAAATCAAGAGAAAAGATAGTAGAAGAATAATGAAAATTATTATTGATTCATCAAATTACAACAGAGCTCCCTAACCCAATGAAAGGGGTTTAGTTGTTCATAGCTCTAGAAAATGAAAACAAAGATGGAGAATACATCATAAGACTAGAAATTGCAGAGAAGGAAAAATACAGAGAGTAGTTCTCTTTTCCCCTTTCTCAACTCCTTCAACAATTCAAAGCTACTCCTATATATACTACTTCTCTCAGCTTCTAGTTGGATCTTCAAGTCTTGGGCCTTTGGATCTTGAGTTTGAAGCAGTTCTCTTCTTCATTTGGGCTTGGCGTTACTTGCAGAGAGAAAATGTGAAGTGGGCAGAGACTTTAGCTCAGGACGTTAGGGGTGTTAACGTTTAGTGAAAATATGAGTTTGAGAACGTTAGTGACAATCAACTTTCTCACTAACGTTCCTAGGTAAAAGCCACGTTAACGTCAACGTTAGTGGCACAAACGTTGCCACTAACGTTGCCTCTAAGTCCTTCGCACACATTATTGAAACTTAACATTCCCAATAACTTTGAAAAGCCCCCTTTGTTCCCACGTTAGAGCCCACGTTAACTTAGTTAACGTGGCTCTTTAACGTGGGCTTGCCATCCTTCGAGAACGTTAGTGACACTCAACATTGTCACTAACGTTCCAAGGTGCCCCTATGCCTCACGTTAGAGTCCACGTTAACTAGGTTAACGTGGCTTCTAACGTGGCCATGCTTAGCCATCCCCAACGTTAGTGACAATGTTGAGTGTCACTAACGTTGGCCATTCTTTCACTCATCAACGTTAGCTTCCACGTTAACTAAGTTAACGTGGAAGTTAACGTGGCTCCTTGGCGGGTTGTGTGGTTGCTTCCAACGTTAGTGACAATGTTGGGTGTCACTAACGTTGTCGACCATGCTTGCTTCTAATGTTAGCTCCCATGTTAACCAAGTTAACGTGGGAGTTAACGTGGTATGTTTCTCCTTAGGCCAACGTTAGTGACAATGTTGAATGTCACTAACGTTGGCATTTCTCCCCCTTTCTAACGTTAGAGGCCACGTTAACTAGGTTAACGTGGACTCTAACGTGGCCACTTATGAGCATTTGCCAACGTTAGTGACAATGTTAAGTGTCACTAACGTTGGCTCAACTTCCCCTCTCCACGTTAGAGTTCTCGTTAACTTAGTTAACGTGACTCTTAACGTGGTCAATGATGGCTTTGAGAGCGTTATTGGCAATCACTTTTCTCATTAACTTTGCAAGTTACCTCCCATTCCTTGCTTCCTTTGGTCCTGAAATCAAGCAATAGAGCGCATCAAAGTTCTAGTCCAAGTCATGGGCAATGCAACATACAATTTGTCACTAAACTTATGCAAAATCCTCATGAAATAATGTAAGATGCACAATGTATGCTTGAATCAAGGTGTAAGTGAATATCTACCAAAAACTAGCTTATTTCCTAAGGAAATGCATGAAACTAACCTAAAAACAGTAAAGAAAAGGTCAGTGAAACTGGCCAAGATGCCCTGGCATTATTCATCTTGGTAATAGTATGGAGGTGGTGGTTCTTGAGGGTATTGGTGGTGGAATTGTGGTGGTTCTTCATATGGTTCATATGGTTTACAAGGTGGTTGGTATGGTGGATATGGGTTGGGGTCATATGGAGGTGGTTGGTGGTATGAGGCTTGTGAGTATGGTAGTTTAAAATTATATTGAGGAGGTGGTTCATAGGCATATGGTGGTGGTTGTTGACAATAACAATAAGGGTCACCACATCCATTAGATTGATATGCATTAAGTTTAGAATTACACCCATAAGAATCCGGAGGTGGTTGTTGCCAAGAGGAGTGTTCAATTCCTTGAGGCTCCTCCCAACTTTGATTGTTCCATCCTTGATGCATGTTATCATTGTAGCTCTCATTTTCTACAACATAATTTGAGCCAAACTCATAGCCAAAGTGAGGATGAGAATTCATAATAGCAAATAAAAACAAAAGCTACAAAGAATAAGCAACAAGTCCTTAGCCTAGCAAAAATTAACAAACAAGCAAAAGGCAAACATATTCACATATTCACAATAGCCAACAATATAACACCATTGCAATTCCCCAGAAACGGCGCCATTTTGATGAGTGAAGGATTGAGTGTCGGTCTATAATTTCTCTTATAGAAATAAGAACTTCGTTGTAAGCATAGCCCCAAACCAACAAACAATTCTCACATAAAAAATTTGAGTTGTCACAAGTACAAACCCCAATAAAAATTAACCGAAGTATTCAAACCTCGGGTCGTCTCACAAGGAATTGCAATGAAGTGTTTAATTATTGGCTATGAAGATGCAAGGGGTTTGATTTTATATTTTTGCAAGAAAATAAATGACAAGAAAGTAAAATAACAAGAACTAATAAAAATAAAGGAAAGAACTCTTGGCTAAGACATGGAAAATTGAGATCACCATCCTTGTCAACAAACCAAGTATTGATAATTATGAGGGGCCAACCTATTAAGTCTACCTCCAAAAGCTTTAAGTACGTAATATCTACTCCTAAGTTTGAAGTACGTCAAATAGGTTTGATCACATCAACCCATAAGTCCCAACCTATCTACTAATTATATTAGTAGTGGATTAATGTCAATGGGTATCAAATTGATCACCAAGGGTTCTCAAATCACCAACTCAATGAGACCCAATGACTCAAGGTCACTCAATTCCCTTAGCCTAGGCCAAGAGTAAAGAGAACTACTCAAAAACTAAAGAAAATATTCTATCAAACACCTAGTGTGCAATAAAAGTAAACATCATAAAATTCAAGAATTAAAAGAATCCATAACTACCACAAGCAAGAAATCAACAATAACAACTAAGATAAACATAAAAGAGCATGGAAAAATAAATTTGCATTGATAGAAAATGGAAATCCAACAAGGGTTCATAAACATAAAAGTAACAAAATAAAGGAAATGAACAAGTAAAACTAGAAGAATAGAGATTTAACAACAAGAAATCAAGAAAGAAAACCAAATCAAAACAAGGATTGAAAATTGGATTTAAGAAAATTAAACCTAAACTACCCTAAATTCTAGAGAGAAGGGAGAGCTTCTCTCTCTAGAATTCTAACCTACAACATGGTAAAAACTAAACTATGACTACTTGATTCATTTTCCCTTCAATCCTTGGGTTCAATAGCATTAGAAATGAATTGGATTGGGCGCAAAATGAGCTAGAAATCGCTGGCCACGATTTCTTCAAAATGAGTCACGCTGGTCCACCGATGCGTGTGCGTGATGCACATGTACGCGTATTTAAACGTCAGGAAACTATAGCAAATTTTATATCATTTTAAAGCCCCGAAAGTTAGCTTTCCGACGCAGCTAGAACCGCCTAATTTGGACCTCTGTAGCTCAAGTTATGATCTATTGAGTAGGAAGAGGTCAGGCTTGACAGCTTTGCGATTCCTTCATTTCTTCATGAGTTCTCCCACTTTACATGCTTTTTCTTCATTCCTTTAATCCAATCTTTGCATTCTAAACCTGAGATCACTTAACAATCATATCAAGGCATCAAATAGAATTAAAGTGAATTAAAATTATCTATTTTTAGACCTAAATAGCATGTTTTCACACTTAAGCACAAATTCAGGGAGAATTACAAAACCATGCTATTTCATTGAATAAATGTGAGAAAAGTTGATAAAATCTCCTAAATTAAGCACAAGATGAACTTCCCATTCGGGACATACTCATCATCCCTAGGAATCATGGCCTTCGTATCCCCAGCCCGATAGGAGACTCCAGCTATAGATGCCATGTCTGTAACCAATGCGGGAAAGGGTAGGTTGCCCGCAATTTGCACTCGTCCCATAGCCTGTTGACACGGAAGCGCCAAGGGTGTATTGGTAAAGATTCTCTTCAAGAAAACCGCGTTATAAGTATAGCTCTACCAACAACAATCCTCGGGGGTCAAATTTAGAAGAGGGATTTGGTTGTCACAAGTTCAACCCCAATAGAAATAATCGAAGTATTCAAACCTTGGGTCGTCTCACAAGGAATGGGCAATCATGTGCTTCGACATTGGTTAGAAATCCGGGGTTGTGAGTTATAAGCATGAAAATAAATGGGAATCTTAACAAACAAGTAATCTTAAAATGCAACAATTAATTCAATCAACTAAGCAAAACATAAGCACTTTCAATGAATAAACAACATTCCACTTAATTCTATTGTAACCAAACAAGAAACTACAACTAAAGCAATTGGTTGAGAAAGTTGATTTCAAGTATGAATAATAAAGGTAACTCTTAGCTAGGTTCGGGAATTGGGATCACCATCCTCTTCTAACAACTATACCTTGATAATTATAAGGAACCAAGCTCATTAAGTCTACTCTCAAAGTCTTAAGTACGTGATATCTACCCCTAGACTTGAAGTACGTCAAATGGCCCTGATCACATCAACCCATAAGTCCCAACCTACCTACTAATTAGATTAGTAGTGGGTTGGCATCAATAAGTATCAAATTGACCACCTAGGGCTCCCAAATCATCAAATCCATTAGACCCAATGACTCAAGTTTACCCAACTCCCTTGACCTAGGCCAAGAGTGAAAAAGACTACTCCATAATCAAAGTAAACAATTCATCAAACACTTGGTAAGCACTAACAAAAGGCATGTTCAAAATAGCAATTAAATTGAATTCTATAAATACCCACTAACAATTATCAACATACAATTATCCAAACTACTAGACTTAACATAGAAATCATCAATGTAACATCAACAAGTCAAGATTCATAACATTCATGAAATGGGTATAAAACGATAATTGACAAGAATTCATAAACTATCACAAGATATAAGCAAAATTGTAATAAGAAATTCAAATTGAACAATTAAAACTAGTAATTAACAAGATCCAAGTCGCAAATCAACAAGGGAAGATCAAATTAAAACTAGATCTAGAGAGGAACAAGGGTTTTTCCCTCTAGAATAACCAAAGAACCAGAAACTAGCTAAAAATTATGTCCTACTATAAAATGAGTGATCTCTCTCTTTCCCCTTGCATCCTTGGGTATTTTTTCATGCAGAAACAGCTTGAAATTAGGCCTAATGAGCCTCAGAAATCGCCAGGCACGATTTCCTTTAATGAGGTCACTTGCAGCCTTCCACGCGTGCGCGCCATGCGTGCGCGCGCGCCGATTGCTCTTGCGATCTACGCGTGCGCGCCAAGTGCACTTGCGCGTCGATAAGAATCTCCTGATTTGCGCGGATGCGTCCATCCTTGCGCGCCGCTTCTAGCCCATCCCATCCACGCGTGCGCGTGGAGTGCGCGAGCGCGCCGATGCTGCTTTCCCAAGATCTCAATTCTTCATGTTCCTCCCTTTTGTACATGCTTTCTCCCTCTCTTCTAAGTCATTCCTACCCTATAATTCCTGAAATTACTCAACAAATACATCACGGCATCGAATGGCAATAGAAGAGGATTAAAATATGGAAATTTTAAGGCAAAATAAGCATGTTTTACATCATAGAGCAATATTGGGAAGTGAACACAAAACCATGCATTTCTTGTGGATAAGTGTGAGAAATATTGATAAAATCCCTCAAAATAAGCACAAGATAAACCACACGATCGGGGTTTATCAAATCTCCCCACACTTAAACCAGGCATGTCCTCATGCTTAAATTGAAAAGACCAAAGATCATGGTGAGAAAGGTTTTATGAAATGCAAACTACCTAAGTGGATGCACGCAACTAATGTAAGATCATCTATCTACTTGGTCAAGAGTAAATCTATCCTTCAAGAATATATGTGAGCATATAGGGTGAAAATAGTATGCAATTTATGAATCCTACCACATTGAATATCACTAAAGAGTGCATATGACTTGCTAAACGAACGCTTGTGAAAGCCGGGAACAAGCATTGAGCATTGAACCCTCACCGGAAGTGTATCCGCTCTATTCGCTCAAGTGTCTAGGGTTCGTCACTCAATCTTCTCCTAATCATGCTTTCCAAGATTTGTCTTTCATCTAACAATCAACAATTACTTAATGCATGCTTACAAGTATCATGAGGTCTTATTCATGGGTTGTAACGGGGCTAGGGTGAAGGTAAGGATGTATATGGTCAAGTGGGTTTAAAATTTGAGTCCTTGATCAACCTAGGATCCACTAGACACATAGAACAGCCTATACAACTACAATATATTCCTAGCTACCCTTGAATTTTACCCTTTTTGCATACTCATGCATTCTTTTCAATTCACACCCATATGCATTATTTTTATTACTCTATCTTGGGGCGTCTTTGTCCCCTTTCCTTGGTTTCTTTCTTCTTATTTTTTTTATTTTTTATTTATTTTTATTTTTTTTAAGCATCCTCTTTTCTTGGGGTTTCTTTGTAAACCCAAGCGTCAATGCATACAGTTTAATCGTCCGCCACATGAGCATGTTCCAAAAATCCTGGAATTTTTCAATTGCACTACAATTATATACCTACATATCTACCCGAATTTCCCAAGTATACCCTCCTAATTGAATGCTAGACATCCTAACTTACCTAAGCCAATCAAGGATTCAAATTCAGGGACATTCATGGTTTTTCACTTAGGGTTGTTGATGTGCTCTATTTAAGAACAAGAGGGTTTATCAAAAGCTCAAAATTGGTTAGCAATGGTAGATATATGGGTTAACGCTATTTGGGAGAAGTGACTATTGAATTGATGGCCTCAATCATGTAAATGTTTCATATACAAAGCAATGGACATACAGAATCAGACAAAGCAAGGATCACACTCAGAGAGAGAGATATGCACACAAGAATGGAAATAATGGTTAAAAGATGTAACCATGCAATAGGCTCAAAACTTTCATGCTTGTGTCCTTAGCTCAATTACTATGTTCCAAAATACATTCTTAAAGCAAGTTTACTGCAAAAGTTTTCAGAATTTTTGGTAGGTCACCCAGAACACAGTTTCTTGGAAAGAAAGTTATTGTTTTGACCAAGTAACGCTATAGAAACTAACTATCATGCAAAAAATATTTACAAGCAAAACTAACTACACATGCAATATATAAAAAGAAAAATAAATCCATGGGTATTGAGGGGAAGAGAACGTTACCCATGGAGATCGGTCGGACGACCTCCCCACACTTTAGAAATTAGGACGGTCCTCCGTGCTACGAATAATACGCAAGGGACAGTCGGGACCGGAGCCTTCACTATCCCCTTCATCAGAGCTCCCATCACTCGGGTCTGAGGTGGATGTGGATATTTCGGGTTCCTCCATGCTAGGGGTAACAAAATCCAGAAGCGTCTTGATGTAAGTATATCGGCGGTGGTTGCGCCGCTCATATTTATCAAGCTTCCGGTGAAGATCTTCTATCCTTTGATGTGTGGATCTCAGTGGTGGTGATGATGAGCTAGAAGGAAAAAGAAGTGGCGGGGCCATGTCGAGGCTTGGTTTGTTCATGGAAAGGTGTAGGTATTTTCCGCTTGGGACCACATCGCCCTTAGCCGGAACCATAATCTTCTTATCCCTGGCTTCACAAGAAACACCCGCAGCATCAACTAAGTCAGACACCAATGCTGGAAATGGCAAATTACCCCGGTCATGAACTTGACTCATCGCTTGCTTGACAAGAGGCGGAATGTTCACCGGCTTCTTCGTGAGAACACACCAAACAAGCAAGGCAAGGTCCGCCGTGATGGACGACTTGTGGGTGCTAGGCAGCATATAGTGGGATAGGATTTGGGCCCAAGCTCTAGCTTCCACAGTGAGGAAGCGAGCGTTAATACTCTTGGGCCTCATCCGGAGTCGACCATGGATCCAAAATCCTTCTGGTTCAGCAATGACTCGGAGAATCGAGTCCCAGTTGAATCCATACTTCTCACGCTGACGTAAGACTTCTTGGTAGCCATCCATGTCACTTGGCACTAGTAGGACATTAAGCACTTGCTGAATAGCCTCTTCTGAAACTAAGACTTGCTTCCGGCGCATGTACACCGATTGAAGAGAGGAAAGATGGTAGTTGGTATAAAGTTCTTCCACCCAAGAGAGGTTGATTTCTCTTGGTTTTCGCAAAAGAAACTCCCATCCTCGCTGTTCAATGCGGGGCAAAATATAAGGAGCAACCTTGTCCGGCGGAGCAAGTAGATGCTCGGGGTGATAGTTCCTTACCGCTATGGAAGGGAACATAAGTTCACAGAAGCGGTTAGGGAACCTTGAAGGATCTTTCACCGGCTTGCCCTTGTCGTTCTCATCAATAGGAGCGGGTGTCTTTCCTTTCTTCGATAGGGGTTTGGCTCCTATTGAAGAACGCGCCTTAGAATTTGATTTTTGGGGTGCCCTCTTTGCGGCCGGTTTCCTTGGAGCTATCTCCTTGCCTTTCTTGGTGGCCATCCTAAAAAGGGAGAGAAAGAAGGAAAACATTAAACCCAAGAATCGATTTCACAAAAGACATGCAAGTGAATTGTAATGCCCATGGTAGATGTAAAAGCAAGGGTCATAACACTTGGCATGGGATGCAAGAGGGAGTAATGCATGCAATGGCATGAGAAGAGTAGTCTCAAGCATCCATAATAAAAAGCAAGTCATGTTCAATGATATCTAATTGGCAAGTATCAACTCTAAGCACACAAGTTAGACTCAATGCATTTAAGGAAAAGCAAGTGAATGAGGAAGGAGCACCAAATGGAGAAATATATGGCTAATTTGAGCCAAAATGGTATATCTGCATTTCCTCAAACACTTAGCGTGCAATAATCAAGCAATGAGCAATTATGAGATACTAAACCAATTCAAAGCCCAAAATGGGACATCAATCATCACATAGACATCACACAATGGTAAAAGAGTGACAAAAGATCTAGTAATGCAACTAAGCTCAAATTCAACATCCATGGAGAAATAAAGAAAAGAAAAGGAAAATAAGCAGACAAAAAGCAAGAAACATTGTCATGCAAGTAAAAGAGAGACTAAAGTAAAGCAATAAGAAGCAACTAACTAGAAGAAATAACGTAAGGGAAAATGGAAGTAAAGGAAAAGAAGAAACAAAACCTTGATGAGTATGAAGGAACAAAGTTGAACCTTCTTTTGTGAGGATGAGAGGGAAAATAGGAGAAGTGTAGTGCTATCGGAAAGAGTGATTGTCACCGGTGAGTGGCCGGAGACAATGGTGGTGGATTGTGGAAGAAGAAGAAGATAAGGGAAATGATGGATTGAGAAGAGAAGGGGTTGAGAGAAAGGAAAACAGGGCAAGGCGCAAAGGCCTTAAATTGACTCGCGCAACCGGGGCGCGTGCGCAAGGTGCGCTGGCGCGTCGGTGAGAGTGCTAGCAGATGGCGCGGGTGCGTCAGTGGCGTGCGCGCGCAAGAGAGGTTGTGTCTCAGGCACAAAAGTGGCACAAAGTTAGCACAAGTCTCTGGTTTTTGTACCAGAGTGAGTCAGTGAGGTAGGCGCGCGGGCGCGCACCCTGCGCGGACACGTGGTTGAGCTGTTTCGCCACTGGCGCGGACGCACACTACGCGCGGACGCGTGGGTTTTGGCACAAGGTAGGCCCAATTGTGGCACAACTCTCTCGTTTTTGTACCAGAGAAGTCATATTCGCCATTGGCACGCGCGCGCACCGTGCGCTAGCGCGTCGATGGTTAAATTGCCAGAGTGCGCACAGACGGCATGTACGCAGACGCGTGAGTGCCTGGTGCGAGTTAGGCACGAAGTGGGCATAACTCTCGGGTATTTGGCCCAAGAGTGGGGATTTGCTACCGGCGCGCGCGCGCACTGTGCGCTGGCACGTCGGTGCCCTTTTTCAAAGAACAAATTTTTATTTTCTTTGCTTTTGCACACCCTATCTACAAGAGCATTCTTCCTACCCAATAAAATCAGCAAAATTAACATTCCTATGCATTCAATCAGTCATCAAACGATCACAAAACTCACAAGAAATTAAGAATACTAAAAAGATGGTATAAACAAGGAAGATCTTACCATGGTGGGGTGCCTCCCACCAAGCACTTTTCTTTAACGTCCTTAAGTTGGACGGTCCTTTTCTTAAGCTTCCTCTCTTCTTGGTGCATCCTCCAATATGTACACTTCTAGCTCTCTTGGAGGCTTGTAACCATGATAGTTCTTCACTCTATGTCCATTCACCTTGAAAGTCGCTTCACTTTTGGGATCAAACAACTCTACCACTCCGTAGGGCTTCATCTCTTTCACCTTGAATGGTCCTTCCCATCTAGAGCGGAGCTTGCCAGGCATAAATCGGATCCTTGAGTTATAGAAGAGGACTTCATCTCCTTCTTGAAAGTCCTTCTTCCGAATGTGATGGTCATGGAATGCTTTAGTCTTTTCCTTGTAGATTCGGGCATTCTCATATGACTCATTCCTCAAGCATTCAAGCTTCTCTAATTGTAGCTTCCTAGCTTCACCCGCCTTGGCTAGATCCATGTTGCACTGCTTTACCGCCCAATAGGCTCGATGCTCAAACTCCACCGGATGGTAGCATGCCTTACCATAGACGATCCGGAAAGGGCTCATCCCTATCGAAGTCTTGTAGGCCGTTCTATATGCCCATAACGCATCTCCTAACCGGAGGCTCCAATCCTTTCTTTGTGGATTGACCACTTTTTCCAAGATTCTCTTGATTTCCCGGTTGGACACTTCCGCTTGCCCATTTATTTGCGAATGGTAAGCAGTAGCAACCTTATGCGTCACTCCATAGTACTTGAGCAATGCTTCTACCTTCCTATTACAAAAGTGGGATCCTTGGTCGCTCACGATTGCTCGTAGCGACCCATAACGGCATACAATGTGATTCCTTATGAAAGAAACAATGGTATTGGCATCGTCAAGGCGGGTAGGCACGACCTCTACCTACTTTGACACGTAGTCAACCGCTAATAGAATATACAGATACCCACTAGAGTTGGGAAATAGTCCCATAAAGTCAATGCCCCATACATCAAATATTTCACAGAACAACATAGGTTGCTGAGGCATTTCATCCTTTTGGGATGCGTTTCCTAACTTCTGACACTGATGGCAAGACACACATAATCGGTTAGCATCCTTGAATAAGGTTGGCCACCAGAATCCACAATCCAACACTTTTTTAGCGGTCCTTTGTGGGCCAAAGTGGCCACCATATTCGGACGAATGACAAGCTTCAAGGATCGGTTGGAATTCGGATTCCGGGACACATCTTCGAATTACTTGGTCCACGCCTCTCTTCCACAGGTGAGGGTCATCCCAAATATAGTATTTGGAATCACTCCTCAACTTGTCCCTTTGGTTTTTCGAAAAGTTGGGAGGGAAGATTCTTGCAACCAAGTAGTTCGCCATCGGGGCAAACCAAGGAAAGCTATCCGACACAGCATGCAAACTATCCAATGGGAATGAGTCATTGATCGGAAATGGATCAGTTTTTAAATTCTCAATGCAGCTTAAATGATCTGCAACCAGGTTTTGAGATCCACTCCGGTCCCTAATCTTAATGTCAAATTCTTGCAAAAGCAAGATCCAACGTATGAGTCTAGGCTTTGACTCATTCTTTGTCAATAAGTACTTTAAAGCCACATGATCCGTGTATACCACTATCTTTGAACCTAGCAAATAAGATCTGAATTTTTCTAAAGCATGAACAATGGCTAAGAGTTCTTTTTCGGTAGTGGTATAGTTGGATTGTGCTGCATCTAGTGTCTTAGAAGAGTAAGCAATGAGATAAGGGAGTTTACCATCGCGCTGTGCAAGCGCGGCACCTACAGCATAGTTTGACGCATCGCACATTATCTCAAGTGGCAACGTCCAGTTGGGGCCTCGCACGATCAGTGCCGTGGTGAGAACTCTCCTTAGCTCTTCAAAAGCTTTTACACATTCACTGTCAAACTCAAAATCCACATCTTTTTGGAGTAGGCGCGACAATGGCAAAGCGATCTTGCTGAAGTCCTTGATAAAGCGCCTGTAAAATCCTGCATGTCCCAAAAACGAGCGGACCTCCCTCACGGATGAGGGGTGAGGTAAAGTAGTAATAACATCGACCTTGGCCGGGTCCACAGAAATGCCTTCATGAGAGACTACATGTCCTAACACTATGCCTTGTCGTACCATAAAGTGACATTTTTCAAAATTTAAGACAAGGTTGGTGTCAACACATCTAGCTAGGACCTTGGCCAAGCTCTCTAAACAACAATTGAATGAGATACCATAAACGCTGAAGTCGTCCATAAAAACTTCCAGGCAATTCTCCATTAGATCGGAGAAGACACTTGTCATGCACCGCTGAAAGGTAGCGGGTGCGTTACATAGTCCAAATGGCATCCTTTTATAGGCAAAGGTGCCAAACGGACAGGTAAACGTGGTCTTCTCCTGATCTTCAGGAGCAATATGTATCTGAAAATAGCCAGTAAATCCATCAAGAAAACAGTAGTGAGATTTACCTGCCAAGCGGTCTAGCATCTGATCAATGAAGGGTAGGGGGTAATGGTCCTTCCGTGTGGCGGCATTCAATCTTCTGTAGTCAATACATACTCGCCACGCATTTTGTACCCTTTTAGTAACCATTTCACCATCGTCCTTCTTGACCGTTGTGATGCCTGACTTCTTGGGAACAACCTGAACGGGGCTCACCCACTCACTGTCGGAAATTGGGTATATGATATCCGCATCCAGTAATTGAGTGACCTCTTTCTTCACTACATCAAGGATGGTTGGGTTGAGCCTCCTTTACGGTTGCCTGACCGGCTTGGCTCCATCTTGGAGAAATATCCTATGCATGCACTTGCGGGGGTCAATTCCCACAATATCCGCTAGGCTCCATCCTATTGCTTTCTTGTACTTTCTTAGAACGTCTAGGAGCTTTCTTTCTTCTTCACTTGAGAGCTCACTAGCAATAATGACCGGAAACCCTTGGTTGTCCTCTAAGAAAGCATATTTTAAATGAGATGGAAGGGGCTTCAGTTCACTTTTTACCTCAAGGTGAGGTTCCTTTTCATCAAGCTCATGGGACTCATTCTTGACAATTTCTTCTTGTTCATCCTCTTGGTCATCCTTCTCCTCACCAGTGGGGTAGCACGACTTGTCATGGTCTTCCTCTTGCACTTCCGCTACCACTTTATCAATTACATCACATCGGAGCATAGAATGTTCTTCGGGGGAATGTTTCATGGCTTCCTCTAAATTGAACTTGATAGTCTTATCTCCAATCCCAAAGAAATATACACCGGTGAAGGCATCTAACTTGAATTTGGAGGTTTTGAGGAAGGGTCTACCAAGTAGAACGGAGGATGAGCTTCTATTTTCTGTTGGAGGCATTTCGAGGATGTAGAAGTCGACTGGAAAGTCCAAATCCTTAATTGCCACAAGTACATCTTCCACGATTCCCATCACTGTGATCACACTTTTATCTGCTAAGGCAAACCTCGCCGCCGACTTCTTCAATGGAGCTAAATTCAACTGCACATAGATAGAAAGCAGCATGATGCTAACACAAGCTCCTAAGTCACACATACAAAAAGTGTATCCACCAATACAACAAGACACTAAGCATGGTCCCGGGTCACCACATTTTCTTGGAATAGGTTCCATCAAGGAAGAAATTGAACTACCCAGGGATAATGTCTCCAATTCTCCTATCCTATCCTTGTGTGTACATAAGTCTTTCAAAAGTTTTGCATACTTTGGAATTTGTTGAATAGCATCAAGGAGCGGTATAGTTACCTCAACCTTTTTGAACACTTGAAGCATGTTCAAATCAAATTTCGGTGTCTTATTTGCTTTCTTCACCATGGAATGGAATGGAATAGGAACGGACTCATCCACTATAGCTTTCCTCTTGGGTTCCTTGAGGTTTACTCATTCTTCCTCATGCCTTTTGTCTACCACCTCTTGTTCATGTGGAGCTTCGACAACTACCTCTTTCTCATGAACATCCTCCATGCCCCTTGGAGGTATCTCCTCTAATGTAGTTCCCGACCTTAGAGTGATGGCGTTGAGACCGCCCTTTGGGTTTGGTTGGGGTTGGAATGGAAGGTTAGAAGAACTTGAGGGTTGGTTGATGTTGTTATTGGGGTTTGATGGTTGGTTTGACATGTTCATCTTTGAAAGCAAGTTGGTGAGGTTAGCCAATTGAGTACTCAATGCATCAAATTGAGCCTTGTTACTCTCATCTCGTTTTTCCATAGCGGCTCTAAGCTCTTCAAGTTGATTGTTGGAAGATGGAGGAGTTGGGTTTTGATTTTGTTGTCTATAGTGTGGTGCTTGGTACTTGGTGTAGTTGTTTTGGTTTTCGTTGGAGTGGCTTTGGTTGGCTTGGTAGTTGGTGTTGTTGTAGTGATATTGGGATGAAGATTGGTTGTTGTTGTGATGAGAAGGAGAGTTGTTCCATCTTTGGCTTTGATTGCTTTCTTGTGCATTATCCTTCCACCCTTGATGTTGACTACCACCTTGATGGTAATTGTTTTGACCTTGAGAAGGGTACGGTGGACGGTTGTGTAATTCACATTGGCTACCACAAGAGCATGTTCCTCTTGAATTTGGTGGCATTGGTCGGTGTAGTGTGTGGTGCTAGAGCACAAACCACAAATTCTAGGAGGGCCTTCAAGTTGAGCAATTGGAGGTGGGGCTTGGACGGCTTTGATGGAGTAGTATTCCTTTTGATCCCTTTGAATTTGTGTAAGGATGGTGGTCATATCCCCAAGTGCCTTGGTTAAGCTTGATTCGGAAGGGGATGGTTCTACCACACCCTTAAGGGGATTACTCCTCACTCTTGTGTGTTGTGTAGATTCGGCAACATTCTTTATCAAATTCTAAGATTCTCCCTCCGTCTTGTTTTTCGAAAGGGAGCCACCACTAGAAGCAGTGAGCAATCTTCTATCCTCCGTACAAAGACCTCCGATAAAGTAGCTGATGAGCAAGTTAGTGGTTATTCCGTGGTGTGGACATGACTCCAATAACCTCTTGAACCGAGACTAATACTCGTACAAACTCTCTTGGTCTCTTTGCATTATGCCCGAAATCTCTTTCCAGATGTAGTTGGTCTTCTCCGATGGAAAGAATTTATCAAGAAACTCTCTTCTCAAGAAATTCCAATTAGTCACAATCTCATCCGATAGCGAATAGTACCATGTTTTTGCTTGCGCTTTAAGAGAGAATGGGACGGCAAAAACCATGATAGCTACCTCATCGGCTCCATGCCTTCGAGCCGTAGAACAAGCAACTTGAAAATCCTTCAAATGTCGGATGGGGTCTTGACTCGGCAACCCATGATACTTAGGAAGTAGATTTATCAAGCTACTCTTCAACTCAAAGTTCGGATCAAGGTTAGGATACCTTGCTTGCAACAGTTGAAGTATGATATTCGGAGCTCCTTGCTCATGCAAAGTGATCCGGCGTGGCTCCGCCATGTGTGGCTCACTTGTAGGATGCAAAGATGTATTAGTTGTGCCAATAGAAGAATAGGAAGTAACAGACTCCAAGTCACTCTTGGTAACGTCTAGTGATTCGGTGTTTTCCTCAAGAGAGGCCGAAGTACTAGGTGTATAGTCCAACCGCCGCCTAGCTTGCCGAGCGTGTAATAAAGTCCTTTCGATCTCGGGATCAAAATTGGCCAAGCTAGAATTCGGTTGAGACCGAGTCATCAAACTTAAAATCTAAACTATGGCTAAGTAAGTAAAAGAGTAAACTATCTAAAATATTCACATATTCACATAACCAATATCAAGGCATACGTTGCAACCATTCCCCGGCAACGGTGCCAAAAATTTGAAATGAAAGCGCCAAGGGTGTATTGGTAAAGATTCTCTTCAAAAAAACCGCGTTGTAAGTATAGCTCTACCAACAACAATCCTCGGAGGTCAAATTTAGAAGAAGAATTTGGTTGTCACAAGTTCAACCCCAATAGAAATAACCGAAGTATTCAAACCTCGGGTCGTCTCACAAGGAATGGGCAATCATGTGCTTCGACATTGGTTAGAAATCCGGGGTTGTGAGTTATAAGCATGAAAATAAATGGGAATCTTAACAAATAAGTAATCTTAAAATACAACAATTAATTCAATCAACTAAGCAAAACATAAGCACTTTCAATGAATAAACAACATTCCACTTAATTCTATTGTAACCCAAACAAGAAACTACAACTAAAGCAATTGGTTGAGAAAGTTGATTTCAAGTATGAATAATAAAGGTAACTCTTGGCTAGGTTCGGGAATTGGGATCACCATCCTTGTCTAACAACTATACCTTGACAATTATAAGGAACCAAGCTGATTAAGTCTATTCTCAAAGTCTTAAGTACGTGATATCTATCCCTAGACTTGAAGTACGTCAAATGGCCCTGATCACATCAACCCATAAGTCCCAACCTACCTACTAATTAGATTAGTAGTGGGTTGGCATCAATGAGTATCAAATTGACCACCTAGGGCTCCCAAATCATCAAATCTATTAGACCCAATGACTCAAGTTTACCCAATTCCCTTGACCTACGCCAAGAGTGAAAAAGACTACTCCATAATCAAAGTAAACAATTAATCAAACACTTGGTAAGCACTAACAAAAGGCATGTTCAAAATAGCAATTAAATTGAATTCTACAAATATCCACTAACAATTATCAACATACAATCATTCAAACTACTAGACTAAACATAGAAATCATCAATGTAACATCAACAAGTCAAGATTCATAACATTCATGAAATGGGAATGATAATTGACAAGAATTCATAAACTATCATAAGATATAAGCAAAATTGTAACAAGAAATTCAAATTGAACAATTAAAACTAGTAATTAACAAGATCCAAGACACAAATCAACAAGGGAAGATCAAATTAAAACTAGATCTAGAGAGGAACAAGGGTTTCTCCCTCTAGAATAACCAAAGAACCAAAAACTAGCTAAAAATTATGTCCTAGTATAAAATGAGTGATCTCTCTCTTTCCCCTTGCATCCTTGGGTCTTTTTCCATGCAGAAACAGCTTGAAATTGGGCCTAATGAGCCTCAGAAATCGCCAGGCACGATTTCCTTTAATGAGGTCACGTGCAGCCTTCCACGCGTGCACGCCATGCGTGCGCGCGCTCCGATTGCTCTTGCGATCTACGCGTGTATGCCAAACTGAGGAGAGAGTGGTACTACACTCAACCCACAGCAACTGTTTCTGACTGGGATACGCTTAGAAGAGAATTTTTGGAAAAATTCTTTCCAGCAGAAGTTACTGACAAACTGAGGAAAGACATTTCCATGATTGTTCAGGACGAATCCGAGACTCTCTACGAATACTGGGAGCGCTTCAACAACCTTCTAGAAGCATGTCCTCACCATATGATTGACAAGATAGTGTTGCTCGGCTACGTCACACAGGGCATGAGGCCCCAAGAGAAGACCACATTGGAAAGTGCTAGCAATGGGTCTATGAAAAAGTACAAGACCACTGAGGAGGCGTGACAATTGATCAGTGACTTGGCTGAATCTACTAAGAATCACAGGCAGAAACAAGGCCGGTCAAAAGCTGTTGCGGAGGTATCTTCTAGCAAGGAAACTACTACTCTGACTCAGAGTATATGTGAAATGACCAACTTACTGAAGCAGATGCAATTGAGTCAATAACAAGCGCAGCAAAGCCAACAGCTAGTCCCACAGAGAGTGTGTGGGATCTGTGCTGATTACAGCCATTATACTGATGAATGTCCGCAGCTCCAGCAGGAAGATAACACTGTGGCAGCCACTCATAACTTCTATGACTGCCCTAGCCAAGGGTACAATCAAGGTGGCAGTTACAACCATGGAGAGATAATTCTAACCAGAATTGGAGAGACAACAATAACAGAGGAGGCAGAGACAATCAAGGATATCAGAGGTGGAATAATAACAACAACAGGCAGTAGAACCAGAACCAGCCTTACAGAGCACCTCACCTGAGGCAGTCCCAAGGACCACAGCACAACCAACAACAAGTTTCGCAGATCACTCAATCTAATTCCTCTCCGAGTGAAGAGGCACTTCAATCCATTGCGCAAGGACAAAAGAACATGGAAAGTTCAGTTAACGGCCTAGCATCCGCTATACAAGCTCTCATCTCTCAGCTGGCATCACCCAATACTTCAATTACTCAACATGAAAGCTCCAGTAGAATTCCTTCTCAACCCTTATCCAATCCAAAGGGTGGCATGGACAGCCGGTGGTTGGTTGCTCAGAGGTGAGGTTGAAGATGGAGGGAGAGAAGAAATGGAACGTTGGGGGAGGGGGAGGAGAAGAGGGGTATTGTGCGAATGTGTTAGGGCTTCGCATCCCTGGGGTAAGTAAAAATTCGAATCCACGCGTACGCGCACCATGCGCATCTGCGTGGATGGAGGTAATTAAGGGTTGGCGCGGAAGCGCCATACGCTCCTACACGTGAATGGGAGAATTAGGGGTCGGCGCGAACGCGTACGGTGCGCGTCCGCGCAGGTATGCTGGGCCAGAGGCACAAAAGTCCAGAGTTGGCACAACTCTCGGGTCCGATGGCCTAGGAGATGCTAAAACGCATCGACGTGAGCGCGCACTGTGCGCGTTCGCGTGGATGGTATAAGCTTATTGAATGGGCGCGAAGGTGTGATGTACGCCAACGCGTGTATGAAGAAACAGGGAGTGGCGCGGACGCGTACAGTGTGCGTCCTCGTGAGTCGAGACACAGAGTTGGCCCAAAAGTGGCACAACTCTCTGGTCCTTGGCCCAGATAGTCAGATGAGCAGCCTACGCGCGCGCGCGAATTGCGCTTGCGCGTGGCTTGGGTTTTTTTCTCTCTTCTTTTTTTTTAATGAGCATCAAAAGACCTCATAACTTTCCATCCTTCTCTAAGACTCTATAACTAGCTAAGGTGCAAGATTAAGCACATTTTGAAACTTAGGGGGTTTTTCCAAACAACTTGAGAAAACTTGCAATTCAAGCAAAAACTCAATTCAAAGATTCATCCCTTATTAAAGCATAGAATGTATAAACACCTTAGTAAGCAAAGAAAAATATAGCAAGAAGTAAAGAAACTATATACAATGGAACCCAATTCATTCATTCATTATATCTACAAGAGAATGGAAAGAGTTTACCATGGTGGGATGTCTTCCACCAAGCACTTTTAGTTTAAGTCCTTAAGTTGGACATTGGGAGGCTTCTTGTCAAGGTGGCTTATGCTTGTATCCATCCTTGAACCTCCAAGAGTGCTTGTCCTTCAATCAGTTGTCAGAAGTTCTAACCTTCTTCATTAAGCTTTGGTGAGGTCCTCCCCAAGACGTGAGCTCCCGAAATCGACTATCATAGGATAGTCCAGGATCCCATATCTTGTCCTCGCACCCATCTTCTAGTTGATTGCCTTGACTTTGTCCGGGCGACGAGAAAACAGAATTCTCATGGAAGTACCAAACTACTCTCCTAGACCCATTTAATTGAGCATTACACCAATCCATGCTCTTCAATTTCGAGCTTCCCACCATAATGAGCCTAGATTTAGAACGCCAACCACTAAACATCCTCCTCTTTCGCTTAATTCCACAAAGCGCCCTAAGTTGGCCATCTGTTTCAAGCAAACCATACTCAAGTGGGATAATAAAGCTGAGAGTTAGAAGTTTTACCCACTCAAGCGAAGGATTGGATGACGAATTAGGTGGAGGAGTTCCCAAAGACCTTGATAAAGTATGCTCTACTCCCATCCATCCTCTTCTAGAGGTTTCCACCACTTGGCAAGGTTCTTCAAGTTCTTCCTCATGCCAAGCTTCCTCAAGATCACATTCTTCTTCCCCATCACTCTCATCATAGATAGGAGGTATAGTGAAATCTACCTCATCATCAAGTCTAGGCAATTTGGGGAAGGACTCTTCAAACTCGAAAGCATCGTATGTTGATTCGGAATCATCATAGATAGGAGCGCCTGTTGCTTGGAATAATTCTCCCAATTCTTCACCCTCAGTAGGCTTTGGAGGTTTCAAGTCTTCCTCAACCTTGCTTTCTAATCCACTGGGGGAAGGTTCAACAAGATCGTCAAGGGAATTGATCAACATGGGCAAAAAATCACTAGTGATGGAATCCACTTCTTGATCAATTTCCTTCAACTCTCTATTTACTTCCGCAACATTACTCTTCTCTTCAATATCACCTCCAAACTTCTTGGAAGAGGGTTCTTCAATTCGAGATTCCTTTACATGCTCAACGTATCCTAATCATCCATCCACTACTTCCTTTTGTTCGCTAATCTCTATCTTCTCCTCTTGTTGTCCTTTTTGCTTCAATTCTCCTTCATCACCATGGAGCTTCAAGTTCATACCCTCACTAAACTCTTTGATTGTTTCTCCACATTCAACAATGGGGGTACTTATGGTGCATGAACTTAGGTGGGACGTTAAGTGATTCACGGCTTCTACCATGCTAGCTATCTTTGCTCTTAGCTCCTTAAACTTAGTTTCATCCTCCTCTTGCCGCCTTAAGATGCGAGATTCAAGGCCTCTCAGTTCTAATATGAAGGCTTCATCGGGAGATGGTGTTGGAAGAGAGAATTCATCGGTTAAGGGAAGATTGTTGTAATCGGAAGGTGGTTCATATTGGTGGAGTTCTTGAGGTGGTGTATGTGGAATTTGTGGTTCTTGGGAATATTGGTATTCGGGTGGTGGTTGTTCTATGTGTGATTCAAATGGTGGTTGATATGGTGTGTATGAATTATGGTCATGTAGAGTGGAATGGTGGTGTGAGGCTTGTGAGTATGATGTGTGGCTATATTGAGGAATGGGGTATTGCACGAATGCGCTAGGGCTTCGCATCTCTGGGGTAAGTAAAAATTCGAATCCACGCGTGCGCACACCATGCGCATCCGCATGGGTGGAAGTAATTAAGGGTTGGCGCGGAAGCGCCATACGCTCCTACGCGTGAATGGGAGAATTAGGGGTCGGCGCGAACGCGTACGGTGCGCGTCTGCGCAGGTATGCTGGGCTAGAGGCACAAAAGAGGCCCAGAGTTGGCACAACTCTCGGGTCCGTTGGCCTGAGTGATGCTAAAATGCATCGACGCGCGCGCGCACTGAGCACGTTCGCGTGGATGGTATGAGCTTATTGAATGGGCGCGAAGGCGCGAAGTACGCCAACGCGTGTATGAAGAAACAGGGAGTGGCGCGGACGCGTACAGCGTGCGTTCGCGTGAGTCGAGACACAGAGTTGGCCCAAAAGTGGCACAACTCTCTGGTCCTTGGCCCAGATAGTTGAGATGAGCAGCCTATGCGCGCACGCGAATTGTGCTTGCGCGTGGCTTGGGTTTTTTTCTCTCTTCTTTTTTTTTTTTTTTAATGAGCAACAAAAGACCTCATAACTTTCCATCCTTCTCTAAGACTCTAGAACTAGCTAAGGTGCAAGATTAAGCACATTTTGAAACTTAGGGGGTTTTTCCAAACAACTTGAGAAAACTTGTAATTCAAGCAAAAACTCAATTCAAAGATTCATCCCTTATTAAAGCATAGAATGTATAAACACCTTAGTAAGCAAAGAAAAATATACCAAGAAGTAAAGAAACTATATACAATGGAACCCAATTCATTCATTCATTATATCTACAAGAGAATGGAAAGAGTTTACCATGGTGGAGTGTCTCCCACCAAGTACTTTTAGTTTAAATCCTTAAGTTGGACATTGGTAGGCTTCTTGTCAACGTGGCTTATGCTTGTATCCATCCTTGAACCTCCAAGAGTGCTTGTCTTTCAATCGGTTGTCAGAAGTTCCAACCTTCTTCATTAAGCTTTGATGAGGTCCTCCCCAAGACATGAGCACCCGAAATCGACTATCATAGGATAGTCCAGGATCCTATATCTTGTCCTCGCACCCATCTTCTAGTTGATTGCCTTGACTTTGTTTGGGCGACGAGAAAACAGAATTCTCATGGAAACACCAAAATACTCTCCTAGACCCATTTAATTGAGCATTACACCAATCCATGCACTTCAATTTTGAGCTTCCCACCATAATGAGCCTAGATTTAGAACGCCAATCACTAAACATCCTCCTCTTTCGCTTAATTCCACAAAGCGCCCTAAGTTGGCCATCCGTTTCAAGCAAACCATACTCAAGTGGGATAATAAAGTTGAGAGTTAGAAGGTTTACCCACTCAAGCGAAGGATTGGATGACGAATTAGGTAGAGGAGTTCCCAAAGATCTTGATAAAGCATGCTCTACTCCCATCCATCCTCTTCTAGAGGTTTCCACCACTTGGCAAAGTTCTTCAAGTTCCTCCTCATGCCAAGCTTCCTCAAGATCACATTCTTCTTCCCCATCACTCTCATCATAGATAGGAGGTATAGTGAAATCTACCTCATCATCAAGTCTAGGCAATTTGGGGGAAAACTCTTCAAACTAGAAAGGATCGTATGTTGATTCGGAATCATCATAGATAGGAGCGCCTGTTACTCGGAATACTTCTCCCAATTCTTCACCCTCAGTAGGCTTTGGAGGTTTCAAGTCTTCCTCAACCTTGCTTTCTAATTCACTAGGGGAAGGTTCAATAAGATCGTCAAGGAAATTGATCAACATGGGCAAAAAATCACTAGTGATGGAATCCACTTCTTGATCAATTTCTTTCAACTCTCTGTTTACTTCCGCAAAATTACTCTTCTCTTCAATATCACCTCCAAACTTCTTGGAAGAGGGTTCTTCAATTCGATATTCCTTTACGTGCTCAATGTATCCTAAACATCCATCCACTACTTCCTTTTATTCGCTAATCTCTATCTTCTCCTCTTGTTGTCCTTTTTGCTTCAATTCTCCTTCATCGCCATGGAGCTTCAAGTTCATACCCTCACTAAGCTCCTTGATTGTTTCTCCACATTCAACAATGGGGGTACTTATGGTGCATGAACTTAGGTGGGACGTTAAGTGATTCACGGCTTCTACCATGCTAGCTATCTTTGCTCTTAGATCCTTAAACTTAGTTTCATCCTCCTCTTGCCGCCTTAAGATGCGATATTCAAGGTTTCTCAGTTCTAATATGAAGGCTTCATCAGGAGATGGTGTTGGAAGAGTGAATTTATCGGTTAAAGGAAGATTGATGTAATCGGAAGGTGGTTCAAATTGGTGGAGTTCTTGAGGTGGTGTATGTGGAATTTGTGGTTCTTGGGAATATTGGTATTGGGGTGGTGGTTGTTCTATGTGTGATCCAAATGGTGGTTGATATGGTGTGTATGAATTATGGTCCTGTAGATTGGAATGGTGGTGTGAGGCTTGTGAATATGATGTGTGGCTATATTGAGGAATGGGGTCACATGCATATGATGATTGTGGTTGACAACCACAATAAGGGTCATCACACACATTAGATTGATATACGCTAGGATCAGAATTATACCCATAAGAGTTCGTAGGGGGTTGTTGCCATGAAGGTTGTTCATAAGCTTGAGGTTCCTCCCATCCTTGATTCCCAAATCCTTGATGCATATCCTCATTAGAGCTTCCGTTTCCTACAACATAGTTTGAACTACACTCATAGCCAAAAGGATGAGAATTCATAATGAAAGAGAAAATAAAAACAAAGAGCAATAAGAAATAAAGAAAATAAAATCCTAACTAGTAAAAAAAATTAGCAAACAAACCAAAGCTCAAGCTATTCACAATATATACAATAACCAATAACATAGCACCATTGGATCCCCGGCAACGGCGCCATTAATTTGGTGAACGAGGATTATTGTCGGTAAGGAATTTCACAAAGTATTTACGTTGCAAGTATAGCTCCAAACCAACAAACAACTCTCGAGTCAAATTAAATTTTAGGTTGTCACAAAGAACAAACCCCAAATAAGAAATAACCAGAGTATTTGGACTCCGGGTCGTCTCCCTACGAAGCAATGTAGTGCATGCGTATTGGCTATGATGGGTTAAAAAGAGGGGTTTTGTTTATGAGACGGCAAGAAAGTAAACTGAGTGAGTAAGTAAAGAAAACAAAATAAAGAACTCATGGCTAAGACTTGGGTACTTGAGATCACCATCCTAGTTAATAAACCAATTATTGACAATTATGAGAGGCCAACCCATTAAGTCTACTTTTCGAAGCCTTAAGTACGTAACATTTACTCCTAGACTTGAAGTATGTCAAATAGGCTTGATCACATCCGCCCCTAAGTCCTAACCTACCTACTAATTTGTTTAGTAGTGGGTTAGCGTCAGTGGGCTTCAAATTAATCACCCAGGATTCTCAAATCACCAAATCCATTATGCCCAAAAACTCAAGATCACTCAAGTCCCTTGGCTTAGGCCAAAAGTTGACAAAACTACTCAAAAACTAAAGAGAGCATTTCATCAAACACTTAGAATGCGATAAAAGTCAACATCATAAATTGCAAGGATACTAAAATCTACCACTATTAATTGTAAGAAAGGGAGATCACAACACAATTCATAAATCAAAGAAACATCAACATCAAAATTGCATTAAATGTAAATAAATCCAATATGAGTCATCATCAGAAAAGAGAGCAAAATGAGAAATTAACATAAAAACTAAGAGAGTCAAGATATAGAGATGAGAAATTATCAACGAAGCAAGATGAGATCAAGTAATCAAACATGAAATTAAAATAATCTAACCAAATCCTAACCTAATTCTAGAGTGAAGAGGGAGCTTCTCTCTCTAGAAAACTAACTAAAGGCTCATGTTGGCTAAACTAATTGCTCCTCCTTTGCTTGGACTTCAATTCTGCATGAAATACACTCAGAAATAAGTTGGATTTGGGCTTGGGCAGCTCAGAAATCACCCCCAGCGTTTTTCCTTCAAGTGGGCCACGTGGGAGTATCGGTGCGTGTGCGCCATGTGCGCGTGCGCGTCGATTGGCAAATTCTCAACCCGTGCGGACGCAGCGTGTACGCGTGCACGTCCTTTGGTGCATTCCCAATCTTTGTTTCTTCATACATTCTCCTTTTTTTTATGCTTTTCTCCTCATTTCTTCCATCCAATACTTGCCTTATGGACCTGAATTCATTCGTCAAACACATCAAGGCATCGAATGGAATTAAAGTGAATTAAAATCACCAATTTAGGGCCTAAAAAGCACGTTTTTATACTTAAGCAAAATTCAAGGGAGAATTACAAAACCATGCTATTTCATTGAATAAATGCGAGAAAAGGTGACAAAATCCCCCAAAATAAGCACAAGATAAATCACGAAATCGGAGTTTATCAAATCTCCCCACACTTAGACTAAGCATGTCCTCATGCTAAAATCAAGAAGAAGCAAAAGGGTATTTAACATTTATTCAATGCAACTACTAAATGCAATCTATCTATATACAATCTATTTACATGATGCAATGGCATAGTCAAAATAAATCAATCTTCAAGAATACGCATACAAGCAAAAGGGCCAAGGTATTAGCAATCAAGCAAACCGCAATTGGATTGAATCATTGAAAGAGTTCACAAACTTGCAAGAAAAGATGATCATGGGTGGAAACATGTAATTGAGCGATCGAACCCTCGCCGGATGTGTATCCGCTCTAGGCACTCAAGTGTATGGGGTTGATTCACTCAATTCTCCCCTACTCATGCTTTCCAAGATTTGTTTTTCATCTGACAATCAACAACTACTTTATGCATGCATACAAATATCATGAGGTCTTTCCCATAGGTTGTAATGGGGCTAGGGTCAAGGTAGGATGCATGTGGTCAAGTGAGTTTGAGATTTGAATCTTTGATTAACTTAGACTTCCCACCTAACCTATGATAACCTATACAATTCTAAACAAACCTAACTACCCATTCTTCACTTTTCTCACAAACTCATGTATTCTCTTTTGATCACCACACATACGTATTGACTCTTATTGAACTTCACTTTGGGGCATTTTGTCCCCTTTTTATTGCTTTTCTCTTTTTCTCTTTTTTTTAACTAAAGTATATACAAGAACATCAATGCATATAGTTTACACATGATTAATACATGAGTATGTACCCAATTCCCAATATTTTTCAACAAAAACATAAACACACTTTTATCTCTACCCAATGTTCCCAACTTTCCCAAAATCAAATGATAAACACTCTCACTAGTCTAAGCTAATCAAAGATCCAAACTGAGGGATATTTATTGTTTTTCACTTAGGCTTGTAATGTGCTACAATTAAGAACAAATGGGTTAAGCATAGGCTCAAAATTGGCTAACAAAGGGAGATAAAAGGTAGGCTTATTTGGGTAAGTGAGCTATTTGAACAATGGCCTCAATCATATAAATGTATGTATACACAAAATAATGGACATAAAGAATCAAACAAATTAAGGATTACAATCATAGGAGGAGAATAATGCACACAAGAATGGAAGTAAATGGTTATGTATGATGTAACCACACAATTAAGCTCAAATCTCACATGCTTGTGTTCTTAGCTCAAAACATGATCCACAAGTATATAGTTCAAGCAAGTTCTAAAAAAAATTTTTTTTTAACCAATTGGGGTGGTGCCCTAAGAATGAATTTCTTGGAAATTTTCATCATATTGACTACGCTTATTCTAATGCAATATTGTGATTTAGAAAATTTTAAAAAAAATTTGCTAGTTTTACCCCTTTTCAATCAAAACACATTTCTTATATAAAAAGGGTTGACTAGATTTTTAGCAATCCAGAAATTTTCTAATCACAATCAACAACTAAGATGCAAAACACACACACATACACACACATACACACACACACACACACACACACACACACACACACACACACACACACACACACACATACATATATATATATATATACTAAGAGTGTGCAACAACCAAAACAAGAGTATCCCCAATAGCAAATATGTACAGTAATCCCAAAATGATCTAAAACATAAAGTGTGGAATGAAACAAAATAAAGTAGTAGCGAATAGAAATAGAAGTCTAAAAGTTCACCACATAAATGCAAATACCGGTCACGAACGGTGACCTCCCCACACTTTAGAATCAAGCATCGTCCTTGATGCTACTTCCAAAGCTCGGGATGGGGGTCAACAATCGCACCAGGCTGTGGCTCATGCTCAGGCTCGGGCTGTGGGACTGGAGGTGGTACTGGCTGTGGCTCAGATACTGACTGTGGCTCTGGAATGTCATGCTGGACCTTAGGAGGCTACTGGACCTCAGTGGTGGCCTGCGTCTCTGGTGGTGCCTCCTGCTGTGTCGGCTCCTCACTATGCTCCTCCTCCTGATCCTGCTCGTCAAAAGCGGGAGATTTTGGAAGTGGAGGGAGCTCAATGCCTTGCGATGCGAACACCTGGTCTATGTGGTCAAGACGTCGCATGACACGACGCTCAAAACGCACCATGAAGCGAAGAAGGTGCTGCACTAACAGATAAGTCGGCTCAGGTGTTGGTGGTGGTGGTGGTAAGGATGCTGCAGCTGCTGTAGAGGAAGAGGGTCCTGCTGCCTCAACTACCGCTCTAGCCCGAGAACGACGTCTGGTCGGGGGCTTCTCTTGCACCTATCCATCCCATGGAATAGTAACTTCCTTGTCGTCATCAGCTGGGGGTGGTGGTATCGCATCATCGTCCTCTCACGGGACATTAGCTAGCTCAGCTAAACTAGTAACCAGCGTAGGAAACGGTAGCAAGCCGCGGATATGAGCTCTCCACATACTATGCCTAATCAGCCGGGGGAAATACACACATTTCCCTTCCATGACACACCCAATCAGAATTAGCATATCCATCGAAATTTCTGAGAAGTGAGTGGTAGGCAGGACGTAGTGGACAAATATCTGCTGTCAGGTCCTAGCCTCTCTAGACAGATATGCAGATAGCATCCCCTTAGGCTTCTTGTTGTTTGAATCCATTACCCAGGGAGCATCTGGTGTAGCAATCACGACCTTAAGCGCCTCATAGTAAAAATTCATGGAGAGGATAGCCACCTCTGCCTGCTGGTAGGCACAAGTGTCAGGAGTACCAACTCTGCAAAGCAGTGCATCCCCTATAGCCTCCACAGTAATCATGATCTCTCTACCCCTTACGTGCACTGAATCCAAGTTCACTCGGAAGAAGTTACAGAAAAACTCCTTAACCCATGATATGTTAATCCTTCCTAGGTCCCTATCAACGAAATCCAATCCCATCTCCGAAATACAGGTGATTATGGCACGCCTCACGTCATTGGGAAGATTCAGCTTCCTCTCAATGTTCAGATTTTTCTTTGTATAACGGGAAAACAAAATTCTTATGGAAGCACCAAACTACTCTCCTAGACCCATTTAATTGAGCATTACACCAATCCATGCTCTTCAATTTCGAGCTTCCCACCATAATGAGCCTAGATTTAGAACGCCAACCACTAAACATCCTCCTCTTTCGCTTAATTCCACAAAGCGCCCTAAGTTGGCCATCCGTTTCAAGCAAACCATACTCAAGTGGGATAATAAAGCTGAGAGTTAGAATTTTTACCCACTCAAGCGAAGGATTGGATGACGAATTAGGTGGAGGAGTTCCCAAAGATCTTGATAAAGCATGCTCTACTCCCGTCCATCCTCTTCTAGAGGTTTCCACCACTTGGCAAGGTTCTTCAAGTTCCTCCTCATGCCATGCTTGCTCAAGATCACATTCTTCTTCCCCATCACTCTCATCATAGATAGGAGGTATAGTGAAATCTACCTCATCATCAAGTCTAGGCAATTTGGGGAAGGACTCTTCAAACTCGAAAGGATCGTATGTTGATTCGGAATCATCATAGATAGGAGCGCCTGTTGCTTGGAATACTTCTCCCAATTCTTCACCCTCAGTAGGCTTTGGAGGTTTCAAGTCTTCCTCAATCTTACATTCTAATCCACTGGGGGAAAGTTCAACAAGATCGTCAAGGGAATTGATCAACATGGGCAAAAAGTCACTGGTGATTGAATCCACTTCTTGATCAATTTTCTTCAACTCTCCATTTACTTCCGCAACATTACTCTTCTCTTCAATATCACCTCCAAACTTCTTGGAAGAGGGTTCTTCAATTCGAAATTCCTTTACGTGCTCAACGTATCCTAAACATCCATCCACTACTTCCTTTTGTTCGCTAATCTCTATCTTCTCCTCTTGTTGTCCTTTTTGCTTCAATTCTCCTTCATCACCATGGAGCTTCAAGTTCATACCCTCACTAAGCTCCTTGATTGTTTCTCCACATTCAACAATGGGGGTACTTATGGTGCATGAACTTAGGTGGGACGTTAAGTGATTCACGGCTTCTACCATGCTAGCTATCTTTGCTCGTAGCTCCTTAAACTTAGTTTCATCCTCCTCTTGCCACCTTAAGATGCGAGATTCAAGGTCTCTCAGTTCTAATATGAAGGCTTCATCAGGAGATGGTGTTGGAAGAGAGAATTCATCGGTTAAGGGAAGATTGTTGTAATCAAAAGGTGGTTCATATTGGTGGAGTTCTTGAGGTGGTGTATGTGAAATTTGTGGTTCTTGGGAATATTGGTATTGGGGTGGTGGTTGTTCTATGTGTGATTCAAATGGTGGTTGATATGGTGTGTATGAATTATGGTCCTGTAGAGTGGAATGTTGGTGTGAGGCTTGTGAGTATGATGTTTGGCTATAGTGAGGAATGGGGTCACATGCATATGATAATTGTGGTTGATAACCACAATAAGGGTCATCACACACATTAGATTGATATACGCTAGGATCAGAATTATACCCATAAGAGTTCGTAGGAGGTTGTTGCCATGAAGGTTGTTCATAAGCTTGAGGTTCCTCCCATCCTTGATTCCCAAATCCTTGATGCATATCCTCATTAGAGCTTCCATTTCCTACAACATAGTTTGAACTACACTCATAACCAAAAGGATGAGAATTCATAATGAAAGAGAAAATAAAAACAAAGAGCAATAAGAAGTAAAGAAAATAAAATCCTAACTAGTAAAAAAAATTGGCAAACAAACCAAAGCTCAAGCTATTCACAATATATACAATAGCTAATAACATAGCACCATTGGATCCCCGGCAACGGCGCCATTAATTTGGTGAACGAGGATTGTTGTCGGTAAGGAATTTCACAAAGTATTTACGTTGCAAGTATAGCTCCAAACCAACAAACAACTCTCACGTCAAATTAAACTTTAGGTTGTCTCAAAGAATAAACCCTAAATAAGAAATAACCAGAGTATTTGGACTCCGGGTCGTCTCCCTAGGAAGCAATGTAGTGCATGCGTATTGGCTATGATGGGGCAAAAAGGGGGTATTGTTTATGAGACGGCAAGAAAGTAAACTAAGTGAGTAAGTAAAGAAAACAAAATAAAGAACTCATGGCTAAGACTTGGGTACTTGAGATCACCATCCTAGTTAACAAACCAATTATTGAAAATTATGAGAGGCCAACCCATTAAGTCTACTTCTCGAAGCCTTAAGTACGTAACATTTACTCCTAGACTTGAAGTATGTCAAATAGGCTTGATCACATCCGCCCCTAAGTCCTAACCTACCTACTAATTGGCTTAGTAGTGGGTTAGCGTCAATGGGCTTCAAATTGATCACCCAGGGTTCTCAAATCACCAAATCCATTATGCCCAAAAACTCAAGATCACTCAAGTCCCTTAGCTTAGGCCAAAAGTTGACAAAACTACTCAAAAACTAAAGAGAGCATTTCATCAAACACTTAGAATGCGATAAAAGTCAACATCATAAATTGCAAGGATACTAAAATCTACCACTATTAATTGCAAGAAAGGGAGATCACAACACAATTCATCAATCAAAGAAACATCAACATCAAAATTGCATTAAATGTAAATAAATCCAACATGAGTCATCATCACAAAAGATAGCAAAATGAGAAATTAACATAAAAACTAAAGAGTCAAGATGTATAGATGAGAAATTATCAACGAAGCAAGATGAGATCAAGTAATCAAACATGAAATTAAAATAATCTAACCTAATCCTAACCTAATTCTAGAGTGAAGATGGAGCTTCTCTCTCTAGAAAACTAACTAAAGGCTCATGTTGGCTAAACTAATAGCTCCTCCTTTGCTTGGACTTCAATTCTGCATGAAATACACTCAGAAACAAGTTGGATTTGGGTCTGGGCAGCTCAGAAATTGTCCCCAGCGTTTTACCTTCAAATGGGCAACGTGAGAGTATCGGCGCGTGCGCGCCATTTGCGCGTGCGCGTCGATTGGCAAATTCTCAACCCGTGCGGACGTGGCGTGTACGCGTGCGCGTCCTTTGGTGCATTCCCAATCTTTGTTTCTTCATGCATTCTCCTTTTTTTTGTGCTTTTCTCCTCATTTCTTCCATCCAATACTTGCCTTATGGACCTGAATTCACTCATCAAACACATCAAGGCATCGAATGGAACTAAAGTGAATTAAAATCACCAATTTAGGGCCTAAAAAGCACGTTTTTATACTTAAGCAAAATTCAAGGGAGAATTACAAAACCATGCTATTTCATTGAATAAAGGCGAGAAAAGCTGACAAAATCCCCCAAAATAAGCACAAGATAAATCACGAAATCGGGGTTTATCAAATCTCCCCACACTTAAACTAAGCCAGTCCTCATGCTAAAATCAAGAAGAAGCAAAAGGGTATTTAACATTTATTCAATGCAACTACTAAATGCAATCTATTTACATGATGCAATGGCATAGTAAAAATAAATCAATCTTCAAGAATACGCATACAAGCACAAGGGCCAAGGTATTAGCAATCAAGCAAACCGCAATTGGATTGAATCATTGAAAGAGTTCACAAACTTGCAAGAAAAGATGATCAAGGGTGGAAACATGTAATTGAGCGATCGAACCCTCGCCGGATGTGTATCCGCTATAGGCACTCAAGTGTCTGCGGTTGATTCACTCAATTCTCCCTTACTCATGCTTTCTAAGATTTCTTTTTCATCTGACAATCAACAATTACTTTATGCATGCATACAAATATCATGAGGTCTTTCCCATAGGTTGTAATGGGGCTAGGGTCATGGTAGGATGCATGTGGTCAAGTGAGTTTGAGATTTGAATCTTTGATTAACTTAGACTTCCCACCTAACCTATGACAACCTATACAATTCTAAACAAACCTAACTACCCATTCTTCACTTTTCTCACACACTCATGTATTCTCTTTTGATCACCACACATACGTATTGACTCTTATTGAACTTCACTTTGGGGCATTTTGTCCCCTTTTTATTGTTTTTCTCTTTTTCTCTTTTTTTTTAACTAAAGTATATACAAGAACATCAATGCATATAGTTTACATATGATTAATACATGAGTATGTACCCAATTCCCAATATTTTTCAACAAAAACATAAACACACTTTTATCTCTACCCAATGTTCCCAACTTTCCCAAAATCAAATGATAAACACTCTCACTAATCTAAGCTAATCAAAGATCTAAACTGAGGGATATTTATTGTTTTTCACTTAGGCTTGTAATGTGCTACAATTATGAACAAATGGGTTAAGCATAGGCTCGAAATTGGTTAACAATGGGAGATAAAAGGTAGGCTTATTTGGGTAAGTGAGCTATTTGAATAATGGCATCAATCATATAAATGCATGTATACACAAAATAATGGACATAAAGAATCAAACAAATTAAGGATTACAATCATAGGAGGAGAATAATCCACACAAGAATGGAAGTAAGTGGTTATGTATGATGTAACCACACATTTAAGCTCAAATCTCACATGCTTGTGTTCTTAGCTCAAAACATGATCCACAAGTATATAGTTCAAGCAAGTTCTAAAAAAAAAATTTTTTTTTAACCAATTGAGGTGGTGCCCTAAGAATGAATTTCTTGGAAATTTTCATCATATTGACTATGCTTATTCTAATGCAATATTGTGATTTAGAAAATTTAAAAAAAATTTTGCTAGTTTTACCCCTTTTCAATCAAAACACATTTCTTATATAAAAAGGGTTGACTAAATTTTTAGCAATCCAGAAATTTTCTAATCACAATCAACAACTAAGATGCAAAACACACACACACACACACACACACACACACACACACACATATATATATATACACTAAGAGTGTGCAACAACCAAAACAAGAGTATCCCCAATAGCAAATATGTACAGTAATCCCAAAATGATCTAAAACATAAAGTGTGGAATGAAACATAATAAAGTAGTAGCGAATAGAAATAGAAGTCTGAAAGTTCACCACATAAATGCAAATACCGGTCATGAACGGTGACCTCCCCACTTTGCCTTCAAGTGGACCACGTGAGAGTATCGGCGCGTGCGTGCCATGTGCGCATGCGCATCGATTGGCAAATTCTCAACCTGTGCGGACGCGGCGTGTACGCGTGCGCGTCTATAGGTGAAACCGCTTTTGCACGTGCGCGCCTGGTGCGTGTGCGCATCCTTTGGTGCATTCCCAATCTTTGTTTCTTCATGCATTCTCCCTTTTTGTATGCTTTTCTCCTCATTTCTTCCTTCCAATACGTGCCTTATGGACCTGAATTCACTCATCAAACACATCAAGGCATCGAATAGAACTAAAGTGAATTAAAATCACCAATTTAGGGCCTAAAAAGCACATTTTTATACTTAAGAAAAATTCAAGGGAGAATTACAAAACCATGCTATTTCATTGAATAAATGCGAGAAAATGTGACAAAATCTCCCAAAATAAGCACAAGATAAATCACGAAATCGAGGTTTATCAATGCTCAATCTCCACCGGAAGGTGGCATGCCTTACCATAGACGATCCGGAAGGGACTCATCCCTATCAGAGTCTTGTAGGCTGTTCTATATGCCCATAGTGCATCTCCTAACCGGAGGCTCCAATCCTTCCTTTGCGGATTGACCACTTTCTCTAAGATTCTCTTAATTTCCCGGTTGGACACTTCTGCTTGTCTATTTGTTTGCGGATGATAAGCAGTAGCAACCTTATGTGACACTCCGTAGCGCTTGAGCAATGCTTCTACCTTCCTGTTACAAAAGTGGGATCCTTGGTCGCTCACGATTGCTCGTGGCGACCCATAACGGCATACAATGTGATTCCTAATAAAAGAAACAACGGTATTGGCGTCGTCAAGGCGGGTAGGTATGGCCTCTACCCACTTTGACACGTAGTCAACTGCTAACAGAATATACAGATACCCACTAGAGTTGGGAAATGGTCCCATAAAGTCAATGCCCATACATCAAATATCTCACAGAACAACATAGGTTGCTGAGGCATTTCATCCCTTTGGGATGTGTTTCCCGACTTCTGACACTGATGACAAGACACACATAACCGGTTAGCATCCTTGAATAAGGTTGGCCACCAGAATCCATAATCCAACACCTTTTTAGCGGTTCTTTATGGGCCAAAGTGGCCTCCACATTCGGACAAATGGCAAGCTTCAAGAATAGGTTGGATTTCAGACTCCGGGACACATCTTCGAATTACTTGGTCCATGCCTATCTTCCATAAGTGAGGGTCATCCCAAATATAGTATTTGGAATTACTCCTCAACTTATCCTTTTAGTTTTTCGAAAAAGTGGGAGGGAAGATTTTCGCAACCAAGTAGTTCGCCATTGGGGCGAACCAAGGAAAGCTATCCGACACAGCATGCAAACTATCCAATGGGAATGAGTCATTGATCGGAAATGGATTAAATTTCAAATTCTCAATGCGGCTTAAATGATCCGCAACCAGGTTTTGAGATCTACTCCGGTCCCTAATCTCAATGTCGAATTCTTGCAAAAGAAAGATCCAACGTATGAGTCTAGGCTTTGACCCATTCTTTGTTAATAAGTACTTTAAAGCTGCATGATCCGTGTATACCACTATCTTTGATCCTAGCAAATAAGATATGAATTTATCTAAAGCATGAACAATGGCTAAGAGTTCTTTTTCAGTAGTGGTATAGTTGGATTGTGCTGCATCCAGTGTTTTAGAAGAGTAAGCAATGACATAAGGGAGTTTACCATCGCGCTGTGCAAGCACAGCACCTACAGCATGGTTTGACGCATCGCACATTATCTCAAATGGTAACGTCCAGTTGGGGCCTCGCACAATCGGTGCCGTGGTAAGAACTCTCCTTAGCTCTTCAAAAGCTTTAACACATTCACTATCAAACTCAAAATCCACATCTTTTTGGAGTAGGCGCGACAATGGCAAAGCAATCTTGCTGAAATCCTTGATAAAGCGCCTATAGAATCCTGCATGTCCCAAAAACGAGTGGACCTCCCTCACAGATGAGGGGTGAGATAAAGTGATGATAACATCAACCTTGGCTGGGTCTACAGAAATGCCTTCATGAGATACTACATGTCCTAACACTATGCCTTGTCGTACCATGAAGTGACATTTTTTGAAATTTAAGACAAGGTTAGTGTCAACACATCTAGCTAAGACCTTGGCCAAGTTCTCTAAGCAACAATCGAATGAAGTACCATAAACGCTGAAGTCATCCATAAAGACTTCCAGACAATTCTCCATTAGATCGGAGAAGACACTCGTCATGCACCGCTGAAAAGTAGCGGGTGCATTACATAGTCCAAATGGCATCCTTTTATAGGCAAAGGTGCCAAACGAACAAGTAAACATGGTCTTCTCCAAATCTTCAGGAGAAATATGAATCTGGAAGTAGCCAGTAATCCATCAAGAAAGCAGTAGTGAGATTTACCTGCCAAACGGTCTAATATCTGATCGATGAAGGGCAAGGGGTAATGGTCCTTCCGTGTAGCTGCATTCAATCTTCTGTAATCAATACATACTCGTCATACATTTTGTACTCTTTTAGTGACCATTTTACTGTCGTCCTTCTTGACCGTTATGAAGCCCGACTTCTTGGGAACAACCTGGACCGGGCTCACCCACTCACTGTCGGAGATTGGGTATATGATATCTGCATCTAGTAATCTGGTGACCTCTTTCTTCACTACATCGAGGATGGTTGGGTTGAGCCTCTTTTCCGGTTGCCTAACTGGCCTAGCTCCATCTTGGAGAAATATCCTATGCATGCACTTGTGGGGGTCAATTCCCATAATATCCACTAGGCTCCATCCTATTGCTTTCTTGTACTTTCTTAGAACACCTAGGAGCTTTTCTTCTTCTTCACTTGAAAGCTCACTAGCAATAATGACCGGAAACCTTTGATTGTCCTCTAAGAAAGCATACTTCAAATGAGATGGAAGGGGCTTTAGTTCACTTTTTACCTTAAGTTGAGGTTCCTTTTCATCAAGCTCATGGAGTTCATTCTTGACAATTTTCTTATGTTCATCCTCTTGGTCATTCGTCTCCTCAACAATAGGGTAGCATAACTTGTTGTGGTCTTCTTCTTGCACTTCCGCTACCACTTCATCAATTACATCACATCGGAGCACGGAATGTTCTTCAGGATGGTGTTTCATGGCTTCTTCTAAATTGAACTTGATAGTTTTGTCTCTAACCTCAAAGGAATATGTGTCGGTGAAGGCATCTAACTTGAATTTAGAGGTCTTGAGGAAGGGTCTACCAAGTAGAAGGGAAGAGGAGTTTCTATTTTCTGTTGGAGGCATTTCAAGGATGTAAAAGTCAACCGAAAAAACCAAATCCTTGATCGCCACAAGTACATCTTCCGCTATTCCCATCACTGTGGTCACACTTTTATTGGCTAAGGCAAACCTCGCTGCTGACTTCTTTAATGGAGCTAAATTCAACCGCACATAGATAGAAAGTGGCATGATGCTTACACAAGCTCCCAAGTCACATATACAATCATGAAAAGTGCGTCCACCAATACAACAAGACACCAAACAAGGTCCAGGGTCACCACATTTCTTTGGAATAGGTTCCATCAAGGAAGAAATTGAACTACCCAAGGATAACGTCTCCAAATCCCCTATCCTATCTTTGTGTGCACACAAGTCTTTCAAAAATTTTGCATACTTTTGGAATTTGTTGAATAGCATCAAGAAGGGGTATGGTTACCTCAACCTTCTTGAACACTTGAAGCATGTTCAAATCAAATTCTGGTGTTTTCGTTGCCTTCTTCACCATGGAAGGGAATGGAATAGGAATGGACTTATCCATTATAGCTTTCCTCTTGGGTTCTTTGAGATTTACTCCTTCTTCCTCATGCCTTTTGTCTACCACCTCTTCTTCACGTGGAGCTTCAATAACCACTCCTTCCTCATAAATGTCTCCCATGACCCTTGGAGGTATCTCCTCCAATGTAGTCTCCTACCATAGAGTGATGGCGTTGAGACCGCCTTTTGGATTTAGTTGGGGTTGGGATGGAAGGTTAGAAGAGCTTGAGGGTTGGTTGGTGTTGTTGTTGGGATTGATGGTTGGTTTGGCATGGTCATCTTTGAAAGCATGTTGGTGAGGTTAGCCAATTTAGCGCCCAAGGCATCAAATTGAGCCTTGTTGCTCTCATCTCGTTTCTCCATGGCGGCTCTAAGCTCATCAACTTGATTGTTGGAAGATGGAGGAGTTTGGTTAGATTGTTGTCTATGGTGTGGTACTTGGTATTTGGTGTAGTTGTTTTGGTTTTGGTTGGAGTGATTTTGGTTGGCTTGGTAATTGGTGTTGTTATGGTGGTATTGGGATGAAGATTGGTTATTGTTGTGATGAGAAGAAGAGTTATTCCATCTTTGGTTTTGATTGTTTCCTTTTGCATTATCTCTCCACCCTTGATGTTGATTACTACCTTGAGGGTAATTATTTTGGCCTTGAGAAGGATAGGGTGGACGGTTGTTGTAATTCACACTGGCTACTACAAGAGCATGTTCCTCTTGGATTTGATGGCATTGATCGGTGTAATGTGTGGTGCTAGAGCACAAACCACAAATCCTAGGAGGGCCTTCAAGTTTAGCAACCGGAGGTGGGGCTTGGATGGCTTGGATGGAGTAGTATTCCTTTTGATCTTTTTGTATTTAGGTAAGGATGGTAGTCATATCTCCAAGTGCTTTGGTTAGACTTGATTCGGAAGGGGATGGTTCTACCACACCCTTTAGAGAATTACTTCTCACCCTTGTATGTTGTGTAGCTTCGGCAACATCCTTTATCAAATTCCAAGCTTCTCCCTCCGTCTTGTTTTTCGAAAGGGAACCACCGCTAGAGGCGGTAAGCAATCTTCTATCTTCCACACAAAGACCTCTGGTGAAGTAGCTAATGAGTAAGTGAGTGTTCATCCCATGGTGTGGACAAGATTCCAATAGCCTCTTGAACTGAGACCAATACTCATACAAATCTCTTGGTCTCTTTGCATTATGCCCGAAATCTCCTTCCGGATGTAGTCGGTCTTCTCCGGTGGGAAGAATTTATCTAGAAACTCTCTCTTCAAGAAATCCCAATTAGTCACAATCTCATCCGGTAGCGAATAAAACCATGTCTTTGCTTGCCCTTCAAGAGAGAAAGGGAAGGCAAAAACCACGATAGCCACCTCATTGGCTCCATGCCTTCGAGCTGTAGAACAAGAAACTTGAAAATCCTTTAGATGTCGGATGGGGTCTTGACCCAGCAAACCATGATACTTAGGAAGCAGATTTATCAAGCTACTCTTCAATTCAAAGTTTGGATCAAGGTTAGGATACCTTGCTTACAACGGTTGAAGTATGATATCCGGAGCTCCTTCTCATGCAAAGTGATCCGTCATGGCTCCGCCATGTGTGGCTCACCTGTAGGATGTAAAGATGTATTATTAGTGCCAACAGAAGAATAGGAAGTAGCGGACTCTAAGTCACTCTCGGTACCGCCTAGTGATTCGGTATGTTCCTCAAGAGAGGCCAAAGTACTAGCCGTATAATCCAACCGCCGTCTAGCTTGCCGAGTATGTAACAAAGTTCTTTCAATCTCGGGATCAAAATCGGCTAAGCTAGAATTCGGTTGAGACCGAATCATCAAACTTGAGAGTCATAGCACAAATGTAAAAGAAATATAAACTATAGCTAAGTATTGAAAGCAATTAAACTATCTACAATATTCACATATTCACATAACCAATATCAAGGCATATGTTGTAACCATTCCCCGGCAACAGCGCCAAAAATTTGATGGTTGTCAAGGAACTATTGTCGGTAAAGATTTTTTTCAATAAAATTGTGTTGCAAGTATAGTTCTACCAACAACAAGCCTCGAGTATCAAATTTAGAAGAGGGATTTGGTTGTCACAAGTTCAACCCCAATAGAAGTAACCGAAGTATTCAAACCTCGGGTCGTCTCACAAGGAATGGGCAAACATGTGCTTCAACATTGGTTAGAATTCCGGGGTTGTGAGTCATAAGCATGAAAATAAATGGGAATTTTAACAAGCAAGCAACCTTACAATGCAAGAAACTAATTCAAATAACTAAGCAAGACATGAGCAATTTCAAACTAACAGTTAACAATCAATATGATTCTATTCTAACTAAACAAGTAACTATAACTAAGACAAGTAATTAAGAAATTTGGGTTTTCAAATATGAATAAAAAAAGCAATTCTTGGCTAGGCATGGAAATTGGGGTCACCATCCTTGTCTATTAACCATATCTTGACAATTATGAGGAACCAAACTCATTAAGTCTACTTCTATACTTGAAGTACGTCAAATAGTTTGGTCAACATCAACCCATAAGTTCTAACCTCACTACTAATTGACTTAATAGAAGGTTAGCATCAATGGTTATCAAATTGACCACTAGGGGCTCCCAAATCATCAAATCCATTAGACCCAATGACTCAAGTTTACCCAATTCCCTTAGCCTAAGCCAAGAGTGAAGAGAACTACTCCATAATCAAGGTAAACAATTCATCAAACACTTGGTAAGCATTAACAAAAGACATGTTCAAAATAGCAATTAAATTGAAATCAACAAGTACCCACTAACAATTATCAACATACAAGCATCCAAACAACACAATTAATCATAGAAATCATCAATACAACATCAACAAGTCAAGATTCACAACATTCATGAAATAGGTACAAAATGACAATTGACAAGAATTCAAAAAACTAACACAAGATCTAAGCAAAATTATACTAAGAAATTCAAATTTGACTATCAAAACTAGTAATTAACAAGATCCAATTCACAATTCAACAAGGGAAGATCAAATTGAAACTAGATCTAGAGAGGAACAAGGGTTTCTCTCTCCAGAAGAACAAAAGAAACAAAAATTAGCTAAAAATTGTGTCTTAGTGTAAAATGAATGATCCCCTCCTTCCCCTAGCATCCTTGGGTCTTTTCCATGCAGAAACAGCTTGAAATTGGGCCTCATGAGCCTCAGAAATCGACAGGCATGATTTCCTTTAATGAGGTCACGTGCAGCTTCCTACGCATACGTGCCATGCGTGCGTGCGCGCCGATTACTTTTGTGATCCACGCGTGCTTGCCAAGTGCGCGTGCGCGTCGATAGGAATCTTCTGATCCGCGTGGATGCGTCCATCCTTGCGTGCCGCTTCCAGCCATCCTCATCCACGCGTGCTCGTGGAGTGCGTGTGCGCGCCAATGCTGCTTTTCCCAAAAAAACTCAAACCTTCATGTTCCTCCCTTTTGTACATGCTTCCTTTCTCTCTTCTAGGCCATTCCTACCCTATAATTCCTGAAATCACTCAACAAATACATCACGGCATCGAATGGAAATAGAAGGGGATTAAAATATGGCAATTTTAAGGCAAAACAAGCATGTTTTTCATCGTGGAGCAATATTAGGAAGTGAACACAAAACCATGCATTTCTTGTGAATAAGTGTGAGAAATACTGACAAAACCTCCCAAATTCTATACAATATAAACCACAAAATTGGGGTTTATCAGAGCTCTTTAGCCCAAGCTTCCTTTGCATCATGTAGTCTCCTTTTTAACCCAGCTAGTATGACTTTATTGGTGGCTTCTGCATGTCCATTGGCTTGTGGATGTTCTACAGATGTGAATTGGTGCTTTATTTTCAAGTCAGCTACCAAGTTTTCGAAACCTGTGTCAGTGAACTGAGTGCCATTATCTATGGTGATGGAGTAAGAGACCCCAAATCTTGTGATAATGTTCCTATATAGAAATTTTTGACTTCTTTGGGCGGTGGCATTAGCTAAGGGCTCTGCCTCAATCCATTTTGTGAAGTAGTCTATTCCTACAATGAGGAACTTGACTTGTCCTGACCTTTGGGGGAAGGGTCCAAGGAGATCGAGCCCCCATTTTGCGAATGGCCAGGGCGACGTAACACTGATGAGCTCCTCTGGTGGAGGGATTTAGCATGCTTCTGACATGGTGGGCATGTTTTGACGAACTCTGTTGCTTCTTTTTGCAAGGTTGGCTAGAAGAACCCAGCTCGGAGTACCTTTTTGGAAAGAACTCGTGCCCCCAGGTGGTTGCCATACATGCCACTTCTTCCAGGACTTCCCTTGTATTGGAGGTCAACACACATTTTAGGAGGGGTGTTGAGATCCCTCTCCTATATAAGATGTCGCCCACTATGGTGTAGTTGATTATGGGGGTCATCCATCCTTGATCCTGACCTGATATGGTTAGGTCATTTTCTTCCTCCGAGATCGATGGGCTTCGTAGTATTTCCTAGATGAGGCTTCTGTTATTGCTCCCTGGTTTGGTGCTGGCTAGTTTTGAGAGTGCATCAGCTCGAGCATTCTGTTCCCGAGGTATATGTTGGACCTCATATTCCCCGAATTGTCCGAGCTTTTCTCTGGTCTTGTCTAGATATTTTTTTATGGTGGGATCCTTAGCTTGGTAGCTCCCTTCTATTTGTGAGGTAACTACTTGTGAATCGCTGAAGATGGTAAGCTTTTGAACTTCTATCTCCCTAGCCAACCTCAAACCAGCCAGTACTGCCTTATATTCAGCTTGATTATTTGAGGCAGGGAATTCAAACTTTAGCGAGAGCTCGATTTGGATTCCCTGATCACTTTCTATAATTACACCTGCACCACTCCCAGTTTTGTTTGAAGAACCTTCCACGTAGAGATTCCATTTTGTGGGAGTTCCCGGGCGACCAGATACTGTGATTTAATGGCTGTCTGAGCTTCATATTGAAGATCGAATCCGGATAACTCGACTGCCCACTGTAGGATTCTTCCAGCTAAGTTTGTTTTCTGTAATATGCTTTTTATGGGTTGGTTGGTCCGAACTTTGATAATATGAGCTTGGAAGTTTTGGCAGAGTCATCGAGAAGTGAGTATGAAGGCGTAGGTAAACTTTTCTATCTTTTGATAGTTTAGTTTGGCCCCTTGTAGAGCCTTGCTGATGAAGTAGATGGGTTGTTGCCCTCTTTCGTCTTCTCTGACTAGAGCTGAGGCTATTGCCTGACTTCCCACTACGAGGTATAATATGAGTGCTTCTCCTTCCTGTGGTCGGGTAAGAATGAGTGGTTGCCCCAAGAATTTTTTGAAATCTTGGAAGGCTTGCTCGCATGCTGTTGTCCATTCAAACCTCTTTCCCTTCCTTAATGTTGCGTAAAAGGGGAGAGATCTTATGGCTGATCCGGCTAGAAATCTGGATAGGGCTGCTAGTCTTCCGTTGAGCTGTTGTACCTCTTTGACGCAGGTCGGACTTTTCATGTTGAGTATAACCTGGAATTTATCTGGGTTTGCCTCGATTCCTCTTTGTGTGAGCATGAAGCCTAAGAATTTGCCAGCTTCTACTGCAAAGGTGCACTTTGCGGGATTAAGTTGCATACCATGCTATCTTATGGTGTCGAACACTTTGGTGAGGTCAGAAAACAACGATTCCTCACTTTGTGTTTTTACCAGCATGTCGTCTACATAAACCTCCATCAACTTTTTGATATGGTCAACAAAGACTTTGTTCATCAATCTTTGGTAGGTAGCTCCTGCATTTTTGAGCCCAAATGGCATGACAATATAGTAGTAATTTGCTTTTGGGGTTAGGAACGAGGTCTTTTCTTGATCGGGTGGATACATCGGGATTTAGTTGTATCCTGAATAAGCATCCATGAAGGAGAGGTACTTGTATCCGGAAGAGGCATCCACTAGAGTGTCTATATTTGGGAGTGGGTAGGGATCTTTTGGGCAAGCCTTATTGAGATCGGTGTAGTCAGTGCACATCTGCCACTTTCCATTTGACTTTTTTACCAAGACAACGTTGGCTAGCCATAGTGGGTACTTGACCTCCCTTATGAATCCTACCTCCAGTAAAGCTTGTACCTGCTCTTCCACAGCTTGGGACCTTTCTGGTCCAAGCTTCCTACGCTTCTGTTGCACTGGCCGAGATCCTGGGTATACCGCCAGTTTGAGGCACATTAGTTTGGGATCTATGCCCGACATGTCTGTAGCCTTCCATGCAAAGAGGTCGGCGTTATCCTTTAGGGTTGCCCCGATATTTGTTGTTTTATCTTTGGGATCACCGATCTGGACTTCGTCAGTCTCGCCTTTAGGTTGTGGACAAAGTTCCTCGCGAGCTCGAACTCCCCCGAGTTCGATAGTGTTGATTTCCTCCCCTTTAGGGTTGCCTTTAAGGTTCACACTTTCATTGTAACAGTGTCGTGCAATCTTTTGGTCTCCTTTTATCTTGGTGATCCCTTCCGGAGTTAGGAACTTCATGTACAGATGTGGAGTCGAGACCACTGCGGTGAGCTGGTTCAGTGTTGTCCGACCTATTCGGGCATTGTAAACTGAGCTCACGTCGACTACGATGTAATCTATGTTGGGTGTCCTTGACCGGGTTCCCTTTCCAAAGGTTGTGTGTAGTGAGATATATCCAAGTGGTTGGATTGGAGTGTCTCCTAGTCCGAACAAGCTATTCGGATATGCTCTGAGCTCTTTATCTTGCAAACCGAGTTTGTCGAAGGCAGATTTAAACAAGATATCCACGGAGCTTCCTTGGTATACCAGTGTTCGGTGGAGATTAGTGTTGGCCAATATGATGGTGATGACCATGGGATCATCGTGCCTTGGGATGATGCCCGCTGCGTCTTCTTGAGTGAAGGTGATATTGGGGAGGTCAGCCGACCTGTCTCCTCCTCCGACATGGTACACCTCTTTAAGGTGTCTTTTGCATAATGATTTAGAGATCCCTTCTCCTACGAATCCTCCATTGATCATGTGAACATGCCTCTCGGGAGTGTGATGGGGACGTTCAGCTCATTCGATCTCTTCATCTCTTCTTCTTTTCTTTGGTTCATCTATTTTATTGGCCAGGAACCTATCTAATCTTCCTTCCCGGGCTAAATTTTCTATGACATTCTTTATGTCGTAGCATTCATTGGTAGGGTGCCCATAGACTCAGTGGTATTCGCAATACTCTGTCTAACTTCCTCCTCTTCTATGCTTAATCGGATGAGGGGACGAGATCTTTTCAGTGTTGCATATCTCTCTGTATACATCCACAGGGAACACTCTGAGTAGAGTGTAATTGTGGTATTTTCTAGGTTTTTCAGTAGGCTGGTCTTCTTTTTTCTAGACTTTTTATCCTTTTCCCGAGGGAGGCAGGAGAATCCAGATTTAGAGGTTTCTCCTAGTCAGGAATTCTCCTCCATGTTAATATACTTCTCTGCCCGTTCTTGTACTTCGTTCAGAGATGTTGGATGCTTTTTTGATATGGAGTGGCTAAAGGGTCCCTCTCGCAATCCATTGATGAGACCCATGATGGCTGCTTCTGTTGGCAGACTTTGTATATCCAGACATGCCTTGTTGAATCTCTCCATGTAGTTGTGGAGGCTTTCCCGATCTCCTTGCTTAATTCCTAATAGGCTCGGGGCATGTTTGGCTTTGTCTTTTTGGATGGAGAATCTGGCTAGGAACTTCTCGGCGAGGTCATCGAAGCTTGTTATTGATCTCGGTTGCAGGCTGTCGAACCATTTTATTGCTGTCTTGGTTAAAATGGTCGGGAAATACATCCTACTTCTGAAATTGCTGAGATGATGGCTTGGATCTGATATGCCATCGTATGGGGTCATGTTAGGAGCATTGAAGTCCTTTGGGACTTTAGCTTTCATGATCTCTTTGGTGAATGGGTCTTGATCTTTGTGGGAGCTGTCTTCATGACTGGATCGAATGGTTTTGGTTTTAAGGTCGGCCTCGAGCTTTAGGAGCTTGTCCACTAACTCTCGACGTCATCTTGTTTCCCTCCGGAGGTCTCTTTCGGCTTCACACCGGTGTTCGGCTTCTTGTTCGAGCTGCTTGAGACGATCTTGCTGTTCTCGGAGGGCATCTAAAATTTCGGTGTTTTGAGAATGCTTGTCTCCGTTTGGTTGAGGTGTATCTTTTGGTGTGATATCCGCGTTCTTATGCGGCGTTCTATTTTCCAAATCAGAATTGTGGTTGTTGTCAAGGTTGTCCACCATGATGATGGAATGACTTCCAGGTTCCCCGGAAATGGTGCTAATGTTCCGAGGGTTACCTAAAACTGAAGGTCGATCTCGGACGAGATCTTCTGTGCTGGTCGGTGCTGCTGTGTTCGACCTGTTAGAGCTGAAGATGTTGCCAATCCTTTGTCACCGGAGGATAGTGGTACCTGCAAAAGACTCCGATGCTTATGTTAGCACGTGCTTTAGACAGGTGTTTGGTAGAATTAGAGTATGAATTATACCTAGGTGCTCCAGTGTATTTATAGTAGTGTAGATAAGTTAGTTATCTTATCTTATCTTTTAGGGAAACCGCCTTATCTTTCTAGGCTTTGCCGCCTTTAGAATGGGCTGCGTCCCTTTGTTTGGGCCTGCTTTGGGCTCTTATGGCGATTTGGCCGAACTCTTTTGAGGAGAGGTCGGGGGCGACCCAACCTGATGAGGTCGGTCGCTCTTGTCTTCAGTCAGCCCGGGACGCGTAGCTCGACCCCGAGTATGAGCAGTAATCAATCTAAGTGTATAGAATACCCAAAATAAGATGCCAATTGTCAAAGCACACCTCATAACATAAACAAGCTAAAATATAGCAAAATAATTAGCCAAATATAGCTCCAACAGCAACATAAAAATGCAAGATAAAAGAATGAAAAAGAAATCACAAATAATAAAGCTAAAATGCTATGAATAAAAGAAGAATGAAAAAAAAAAGTAGAAGAAAGGAAGAAAAGAAACCTTAAAGAGAAGATGGAAATAGAGGAATAAATGGGGTAAGAATGAGAGAAGAGGAGTAAGAAGGGAAGAAGAGAAGGAAAGAAAATTGTAGTTGCCAGAGTTGGTGGTCTCGGGTGGTAGTCCGCCAGTGGTGTGACGGAAGGGAAGAGAAAATAAGGAAGAAGTAGAAAGAATGAAGAAGAAAGTAGGGAGAAGAAAGAAGGAGAATTAGGATTTGAAAAAAGAAAAGATGAGTGAAAGAAAGACAATTTGGGCGGCGCACTGAGTTAAGTGACGCGGCGCATATGATGCGCACGCGTGGCCCACGCTTACGCGTCGGTGGGCAAAATTTAAGGTGACGCGTAGGCATCGATCATGCGTATGCGTGACCACTGGTCGTGCCAGACGCACGATTCCAGCACCATGGCCGCACAACTCTCTGTTTAATTAGCCAAATTACGCCGATTTTCATCCCACGCATACGCGTCGCTGACGCTTACGCGTGGATTGACAAAATTGTAGGTGACGCGCACGCGTCACCCATGCGTACGCGTGAGTTGGCTTGTGTGCCGGGCACCTTTCCCGTACGTTTCCAGCATAACTCTCTGTTCATTTTTTTAATATTGCGCATTTACATATGACGCGTGCGCGTTATAGACGCTTGTGCATCATATGCACTTTTTTTTATATAAAAATAAAGCAAAATAAAGAGAACTATGCAGAAGTGAAAATTAACACTGATATTAATAAAATAGAACTAATAAAAAGGGAAGACCATACCATGGTGGGTTGCCTCCTACCTATCACTTTTCTTTAACGTCCTTAAGTTGGACGATCCATATGCTCAGTCCTCTTCCTATGTTGGGTCCTTCAAGAGGAAGATCTCTAGCTCCTTGTTGTTCTTCATCTTCACACCATGATACAGCTTCAAATGGTGGCAATTGACCTTGAAGAAGGTGGGGCTTGAGGGGTGACTTCGGTGGACAACTCCATACGGTTCCACCTTCTCCACCACGTAGGGTCCATCCCATCTTGATCTCAGCTTGCCCAGCATTAACCTCATCCTTGAGTTGTAGAGAAAGATTTGATCCCCAGCTCTAAACTCTCTTCTCTTGATGTTCTTGTCATGCACCGCCTTCACCTTTTTCTTGTAGAGCCTTGAGTTCTCATATGCCTCTAATTGAAGGCACTCCAATTCCTCAAGTTGTAGCTTCCTTTCAATCCTGGCACCTCCCAATCCTGAGTTGCATTCCTTCATATCCCAGTAAGCTTTGTGTTCCACTTCTACCAGAAGGTGACAAGCCTTTCTGTATACTAGGCGGAACGGACTCATTCCGATGGGTGTCTTGTAAGCTATCCGGTAAGCCCAAAGTGCATCCGCAAGGCTAGTACTCCAATCCCTTCTATGAGGTTTGACAACCTTCTCCAGTATGTGCTTGATCTCTCTATTAGACACCTCGACTTGGCCATTTTTTTGGAGATGGTAAGCCGTTGTCACCTTGTGAATGATGCCATATTTCTTCAGTAAACCTGTCATTATTCTGTTACAGAAGTGAGAGCCCTGATCACTCACGATTGCTCTTGGTGATCCAAAGTGACAAATAATATTATTCCTAACAAAAGAAACAACAGCATCATCAGTACGGGTAGGAATTTCTTCCACCTATTTAGAAATGTAGTCAACAGCTAACAAAATATATAAAAAACCATTTGAGTTAGGAAATGGACCCATGAAGTCAATGCCCCAAACATAAAAAATTTCACAAAATAACATAAGTTGTTGGGGCATCTCATTTCTCTTGGATATATTTCCAAACCTTTGGCATTGGTGGCAAGAGTCACAGAAAATATTAACATCCTTAAAAAGTGTGGGCCACCAAAATCTGCAGTCTAAAATTTTTCTTGCAGTTCTTTGAGGACCAAAGTGTCCACCACTCTCAGAAGAGTGGCAGGCCTCTAAAATTAACTGGATCTCGGATTGTGGCATACACCTTCCAATTATTTGGTCAGCACTACATCTCCACAAATATGGGTCATCCCATATGTAATACTTGGACTTGCTTTTAAGCTTGTCCTTTTGATGCTTGGTAAAATTTGGAGGAAAGGTACGACTAACCAAATAATTAGCTATAGGTGCATACCAAGGAACTACCTCAGATATTGCTTCCAAGCTATCTAGTGGGACTGCATCATTGATAGGAGTGGAGTCATTTTTAATTTGTTCTAGGTGACTCAAGTGGTCCGCCACTAAATTTTGGGAATCACTCCTATATTTGATCTCTAAATCAAACTCTTGCAACAACAATATCCAATGGATTAACCTTGGTTTAGACTCTTTCTTAGCTAACAAATATTTCAAGGCCGCGTGGTCTGAATATACTACGACCTTAGTTCCAAGTAAATAAGCTCGGAATTTATCCAAAGAAAAAACAATAGCTAACAATTTTTTTTCAGTGGTAGTATAATTAGACTGGGCACCATCTAGAGTTTTAGAAGCATAGGCAATTATTTATGGGTCCTTACCTTCGCGGTGAGCCAGCACCGCTCCTACCACATAGTTGGATGCATCACACATGATCTCGAACGGCCTACTCCAGTCAGGCCCTCTCACAATAGGAGCTTGGGTCAAGGCAATCTTCAGCTTGTCGAGTGCTTCCATGCAGTCCTCACTCAACTCAAACTCTACGTCCTTTTGTAGTAGATGGGATAAAGGTAGTGTAACCTTACTAAAGTCCTTGATATAACGCTGGTAGAAACCTGCATGACCAAGAAATGAACGAACTTCCCTCACAGAGGAGGGATAAGTTAAACCAAAAATAACATCTACATTTGAAGGATTAACAGATATACCAGTATTAGAAATAACATGGCCTAGAACAATACCTTGCTTTACCACAAAATGACATTTTTCAAAATTAAGCACAAGGTTTGAACTAACACATTTTTCTAATACTCTAGCAAGATTATCCAAACAAAGGTCAAAGGAATCACCATAAACACTAAAGTCATCCATAAAAACTTTCATACAGCACTCAAGAAGATCTGAGAAGATACTCATTGATGTGGGGTACGGGAGTCAGCCAATTAAGAAATTATAATATAAGAACAGTGTTGCGAGTATAGCTCTTAACCAGCAAAAATCCGCTCATCAATTTAGAAAGGTTGTCACAAAATCAGAATAAAAATACTGGGTGTATGAATCCCAGGTCGTCTCCCAACGAGTTGACTGATGAGCGGATATTTTATACGCTTTTTGGGGTTAATTTCATATAGTTTTTAGTATGATTTGGTTAGTTTTTAGTATATTTTCATTAGTTTTTAGGAAAAATTCATATTTCTGGACTTTACTATGAGTTTGTGTATTTTTCTGTAATTTCAGGTATTTTCTAGCTGAAATTGAGGGAGCTGAGCAAAAATCTGATTCAGGCTGAAAAAGGACTGCCGATGCTGTTGGATTCTGACCTCTCAGCACTTGAAATGGATTTTCTGGAGCTACAGAAGTCCAATTGGCACGCTTTTAATTGCGTTGGAAAGTAGACATCCAGGGCTTTCCAGCAATATATAATAGTCTATACTTTTCTCAAGAATAGATGACGTAAACTGGCGTCCAACGCCAGTTCCATGTTGCAGTCTGGCGTCCAGCGCCAGAAACAAGTTACAAGTTGGAGTTTCAACGCCAGAAACAGGTTACAACCTGGCGTTGAACACCCAAAACAGCCCAGGCACGTGAGAAGCTTAAGTCTCAGCCCTAGCACATACCAAGTGGGCCCCAGAAGTGGATTTCTGCACTATCTATCATAGTTTACTTATTTTTTGTAAACCTAGGTTACTAGTTGAGTATTTAAACAACTTTTAGAGATTTATTTTTCATCTAATGACATTTTTAGATCTGAACTTTGTAATCTCTGATGGCATGAGTCTCTAAACTCCATTGTTGGGGTGAGGAGCTCTGCTGTGTTTCGATGAATTAATGCAACTATTTCTGTTTTCCATTCAAACATGCGTGTTCCTATCTAAGATATTCATTCGCGCTTAATTATAGTGAAGGTGATGATCCGTGACACTCATCACCTTCCTCAATCCATGAACGTGTGTCTGAAAACCACCTCTGTTCTACATCAGATTGAATGAGTATCTCTTAGATTCCTTAATCAGAATCTCTGTGGTATAAGCTAGATTGATGGCGGCATTCATGAGAATCCGGAAAGTCTAAACCTTGTCTGTGGTATTCCGAGTAGGATTCTGGGATTGGATGGCTGTGACGAGCTTCAAACTCGCGAGTGTTGGGCGTAGTGACAGACGCAAAAGGATCAATGGATCCTATTCCAGCATGAGTGGGAACCGACAGATGATTAGCCGTGTAGTGATAGCGCACGTTGACCCTTTTCACTGAGAGGACGGATGGTAGCCATTGACAACGGTGATCCACCAACACACAGCTTGCCATGGAAGGAACTTTGCACTTTTGCATGCATGAGGGAAGAGGAATACAAGAGAAAAGCTGAAATTCAGAAGACAAAGCATCTTCAAAATCCCAACATATTCTCCATTACTGCATAACAAGTAACCTGGAATTCATGCTCTCTTGTTCATTTGCAAGTCAACTGATAACCACAAATTAATATCCTGACTAAGAGTTGCAAGATAACCATAGCTTGCTTGAAACCAACAATCTCCATGGGATCGACATTACTCACGTAAGGTATTACTTGGACGACCCAGTGCACTTGCTGGTTAGTGGTACGAGTTGTGAAAAGTGTGATTCACAATTTGTGCACCATTGACAAAAGGGTGCTATCTTATTAATCAGGAGTTTTCTGGGAAATTTTGAGTTTGGGCAATGGGCAAATAAATGATTGTAAATTAAAACAGTGAAAATTAAAAAAGATTTATATATTCAGAAATAAAAGGCCTTGATTGGTGGAATGATTAATTGGAAGTTCTATCCTTGTTGGAATTCTCTCAAGTGTAGTATAAAGAGGTTGCTGTTTTCACTTAGTTAAGCCTAACTAAATAAAGGAAAGTCAAGTGATTGAGCTAACTCTTATTCGCAAATCCTAGTCCTCTCCCTTGGGAAGGTCTAGCGTTAGTAAATAGAGAATTAGCCAACAACTTCCAATTTAACTAATCACTTGAGCATTCCAACTCAAGTGTCTCCTCATAATCAACCCCCATGTCAAGTTGGGAGTCTACTCCATCAACATGGATACCATCCTCATTGTTGGGAGTAGGGAATAGAAAAGAGATATGATAAATTAAATAAAATAAGGATTGAAAATTAATTAAAGGTAAAAGTAATTCTCTGTATTAAGAATATGGAATAATAAGGGAATAAGAAAACAAACTAGAATAGTAACTTCAACAGAGGTGATGACTCTTCAATATCCAAAAGCGAAAGCATAAAACTATAAACTAATGAATGTAAAGAAAACCTAGAGGAAGAGTAGTTTCTCTCTAGATTCAGATCTAAAACTAAAAATTATGCTAATGAGAATGTGTATTGAGTCTCTGCATGTTCCCTGGCTTTAGTCTGTGTTTCTGGGCCAGAAACTGGGTTAAAACTCGGCCCGAAATTGCCCCCAGTATTTTCTGTTAATTCTGCAGAACGCGCATGTCATGCGTACGCGTCAGTCACCCGTACGCGTCGCTGGTCATCTTGGCGTGTCACGCGTATGCGTCATCCACGCGTACGCGTCAGGTACGCGCATGCGTTGCTGCAAATTTCTCCATGTCGCGCGCACGCGTGAGCCATGCGTGCGCGTCGATGCTCGCTAGTTATCTCCTTAGTTTCTTGTGTTCCTTCAATTTTTGCAAGCTTTCTCTCTATTCTCTAAGACATTCATGCCCTATAAAGCCTGAAACACTTAACACACAGATCATGGCATCGAATGGTATAAAGGAGAATTAAAATACACAAATTAAAGATCCCTATGAAGCAAGTTTTCAACCATAGAACAAAACTAGGAAGGAATTGTAAAATCATGCAAATCATATGAATAAGTGGGCAAAGACTTGATGAAACCACTCAAATGAGCACAGGATAAACCATGAAATAGTGGTTTATCAACCTCCCCACACTTAAACATTAGCATGTCCTCATGCTTAGCTCAAGGAGATTAAAAGACTAAATAAGGGAAAATAAGACTCATGAAATGCAACCTATGTATGCAACTATATGCTAAGATGATTCTGCCTACTTGGTTAAAAGTAAATAAGTTCTTCAAGACAAATATAAATCAAATATCACTAATTAAAATCATACAGCAAAGACAAGTAAACTTCTGAGAAGATAGCTCATAAAAGCAGGGAACATAGAATCAAGCATTGAACCCTCACTGATGGTGTATATGTACTCTAATCACTCAAGTGTATAGGGTAATCCACTCTAGTCTTCTCTAGTCATGCTTTCTAAACTTTGTTCTTCACCTAACCAATCAACAAATATTTAATGTATCAATGCAAACATCATGAGGTCTTTTCAAGGTTGTAATGGGGCTAAGGTAAAGGTGAGGGTATATATATGGCTAAGTGAGCTACGAATTGAATCCTTGATCAACCTAAGCTTTCACCTATACACACACTCTATATACTTTTAAATTCATGCCTAGCTACCCAAAATTCCCACTTTTGCATTACATACTCATGCATCAACTTTTCTTCTAATTTGTATCACATATGCATTGATCTTTTCATTAACTTAACATTGGGGTAATTTTGTCCCCTTATTTATTTATTTATTTATTTAATTGAATATTTTTGGTTTTTTTTTTTATAAAATAAAAAATAAACATAACTTATCAATGCACATGGATTTTTAATTTTTCTGGTCTTACATGAGTAGGTACCCAAATTCCCAATAGTTTATCAATGTAAAAACATAACACATTCCCTTGTTAACCCATGTTCCCACAGCTTTCTCACACTTAATTGATACACAATCTCTATCTTAAGCTAACCAAAGATTCAATTTGGGGTAATTAATTTATTTTTCCGTTTAAGGCTAGTGATGTGGTAAAATCTAGAACAATTGGGGATTAAAAGGCTCAAAGTGGCTAACAAAGGTGAATTAAAAGGGTAGGCTAATTGGGGTAAGTGAGCTAATAATCAATTAATGGTCTCAATCATATGCATGCATATAAACACATTAAACATTGGACATATAGGATGGAACAAAATATAGATTACAATCATAGAGAAGTAAACACACAAGAATAAAATATTATGGTTAAATAATGTAACCATGTGTTCCGAGGGTTACCTGAAACGGGAGGTCGATCTTGGTTGAGATCCTCTGTACGGATCGGTACCGATGTGTCCAGCTGGTGGGAGACGGCCGGAGGTGTCGTGTCTGACTTGTTGATCTAGCTGCACTGCTGATCCTTCGTCACCGGAGGGTGGGGGGTACCTGCAAGAGACTCCGATGCTTAAGTTAGCATGGGTATTAAACAGGTTTTTTGTAGAATCAGAGTATGAGTTATACCTGGGTGCTCCAGTGTATTTATAGTAGTTGTAGAGTGACCTTTCTAGATAAGATAAGTTGGTTATCTTATCTTATCTTTATCTTTGAGTTGAGGTCAGCTTATCTTCAAGGGAACCGCCCTTATCTCTATAGGCTTGGACGGCCTTTGGATTTGGGTCGTGTTCCTCTACTTGGGCCCTATATGGGCTTTCCTGTCGATTTGGCCGAGTTCTTTAAGAAGAAGTCGGTCCGCTTGACCTAAAGAGGTCGGTCGCTTTGTCGTTGATCATCCCAGGTCGGATAGCTCGACCCAGGGTATGAACAGTGCCCCTGCTTGAGCTCGGTCTTAAGGTCGAGTCCTTGACTTTGGTCCTTCTCGTAGCGAAGCCAAACTCAAGCATTTTGTCGACTCCTTTTTGTAGCAGCTTTTGAATGTAGAACGTTTTTCTCTAAAAGCGCGCGCTTTTATATCAACGCTTTTTTGGGAACGCAAGCGGTTTTAATATCCGCATTTAATTGGCATTTAATTGCCCCCACTCTCTCTTGGCTTTTATTTTGAATTTCTCGATCAAAAACGGTTTCTCTTCTTCGCTTCTTCTTCGTAACTTCTCCCTTTACTTTCTCACTTTCAACTTTTTCCTTTGATTTTTCTGAAGCCTCTGCCTGTAGCTTTCGCGTTTCAGCCCAGCGACGTTGCTTAGTGACTTTGCTTTTTCGTGGGGGAAGGGGTGATTCTGGATTTTGCCTTCCGCCTTTCTGCTTTTCTTTGGAGCTTTCTGTCATTTTTCCAGGTTTGGTTCTTCTTTCTTCCTCCCTCTACGCCATTTTTGTGTCTGTTTTGAGAAAGTTTTTATCTTAGTTGGGAAAAGTTTGGATCTTTCTGTTGTGCCTGATCACTGTGCGTCTCGTAATTTCTTCGTCTTTTGCATGGTCTTTTTCACTTTTCCTGTTGCTTGATACCTTTAGGGCTTTTGCATGTTGTGAAATGCTTTTGATTTTGAAGCTTTGGAATGATAATTTTGTTTGATTCTGAAAAAAGGTTGCATCTTCGACGATTTTTGCCTGGTATGTTTGACGTTTGTTTCTTGCTGATAGACTGTAGGAAGATGACTTTCTATTTTGTTTGTGTTTTGTCTTTCTCCTATGAAAAATGCTTGCTGTTTGAGATCTTCTATTCTTGTTTGCGAGGTGCCGGAATGTAAGTAGATTTTCCTTGATACCCTGCTTTGTTATCGCCTCCAAAGGATGCCCCAGGACTTTCAGTTTGAGTCTTGGGGTTTTTCCTTTTCTGTGTATTCGCCCGTCGAGATGTTTTGCCCCCTTGTCCGAGATGTTTTTGAGTAATTCGTTCTTCTTTTCTTTTTGTAGGATTTAGTTGGCCTCATGTCTTCCCGAAATAACGTTGTAGAGATGCCTTCCCAGGTTCCTGAGGGTATAGCCGATTGGGTGGACTCGATGGTTCTTATGTGTGTCTCTCTGGTTGATTCTGAGTTTTGTGCACAGCTTAGGCAGTTTCATAGTGTTTGTAGTAATCCCACTGATGAGAAGAACTATGAGCTTGTCCCTCCCTCTTCTGACGAAAGAGTCTGCTTTTCTACTCAGGTTGTTGATGATCGCCCTTTCTTTTATGTTTATGATTTTTTCTTCGGTCAACTGGGTATCACCCTTCCTTTTACTCAATTTGAAACCGACCTGTTATGGTCCTGTAATGTTGCCCCCTTTCAACTTCACCCCAATTTCTGGGGTTTCATAAAAATTTTACAATTGTTGTGCAATGGCTTTGGTATTTCTGCTTCCCAATCTCTCTTTTTCTATCTGTTTGTCTTGACTAAGCCCGGTGTGGTAAAAAAGAAGTTGGCTTGGGTCTCCTTTCGTTCTATCCAGGGAAAGAAGGTCTTTTCCATGTTTGACGAGTCATTCCGTGATTTTAAAAACTATTTTTTCAAGGTCCGAGCTGTTGAAGGAGCTCGGCCCTTCTTTTTGGATGAAAATGACGAACCTGTTTTTCCCTTGGAATGGCGAAAAGATGTGAGGGTCTCCATATATGCGTGGGAAATGTTGGATGAGGCTGAGCGAGCTTTTGTGACTGTCTTGGAAGAACGCTAGGGTCAACCTCCCCATCTTGACACAAAGAAATTTCTAACCAATCCTTCTCTTCTTCAAACTGAACTGGGTATCTTGTGTTTCCTTTTATGTTGCTTGTAGCTGTCTTTCCGACTTGTCCGACTTGTAGCTTAATTTCTGTTTTATTTGCAGAGGCAATGAAGAATAATGAATCCATGAAAGCTTTTAAGAGGGCGCAGAGGGCGACTGCTGCCAGAAATATTGCGGCCAAGGCGGCTGGGGAGGGGTCCTCCCAAGTGCGCGAGAAGCCATCAGTGCCGAGTTCTCCTGGGGTGAAGAAGGTGATCCCTACACCCCGAGTCCGTTTGGTGGATCCTCACCCTACTTCTGCCGCTCCATCTGTTGCTCCTCCCAATAAAAAACAAAAAACAGCTAAGCCCTTCGACCTCGATGCTCCTGATTTTAATGCCATTGAATTTGTGGATCAGCAAATCGGTCCCTATGGTGCCCTCTCCATGGACGATGTGTCCATCCTCCATCACTTAGAATTTATGGCCCGAAATCACGTAAAGATGGCGTATATGGCAGCTGCCATATATCGGACTGCTCAGAATCTCCCTCTCCACGCCACTAAAGCGTTTATGGAGGAGACAAAACAAGAGTTTGATCGGATGAGGGAGTTGAAGGAGGAACTTGAGATAAAAGTAGCCAAGCTGGAGAAGGATTTAGAGAATGAGAAGGCGAGTTCTCAATCACTGGCAGCTTCTTTGAGGTTGGCTGAGGACACAACCATGATGCATAAGGATAGTTACGTTACATCTTATCGGGAGGTGATGCGCCTGAGGGGGGAGCTCGACAATGTCCGGGAAGATTATTCTGAGCTCCAAAGTCATCTTGTTGGCAGCGTGACTGCTGCTTACGAGAATTTGAAGGAGCAAGTTCGGGTCATTGCTCCCGAGGCCGATCTCACCCCCTTTAGCCTGGATAACATTGTCAGAGATGGCAAGATTGTTCCTGATGATGAGGATGATGATGAGGAGGTTGCTCCTCCCCCTACGTCCTCTGCCAAAGTGTCGGCCTCTTCTGCTCCTCCGGTTGCACCTGACTTGGATTGCTAGATTCTGAACCGGGAGGATGGAACTGTGGATGTTGTGCCGATTCAGACTCGTCCTCTTTCTCCTTGTCCTGATGCTACCAAGAAGGCTCCTGATGTTTGCTGATCTCTTTCTGGATATGTAGTTGGCCCGGCTTGTGGGCTTTTAAAACTTTTTATTTAATTGCTGACATTTCCTAGTTGCTTGTTTAGCAACTTTTTATTTTGAAAAACAAAAGGTAGCTCGCTATCCCTTTACTGTAGGTTTTTGTAGCCTTCCGGGATTTATAACTTTCGTAGAGTAAAAAAGATATTTTTTTTGACTTGGCATCTTTTCTGTTTTCTACTGATGTTTGAAATCTTGCATCTCGACCTCCTCGGATTGTTTTGTTTTATTGTTTGTAGCTTGGATCCTTTGAGGTTGTGATTTATGGGTCCAACTTCTTTCTCGGTGGTTCTTTTGCACTGGTCCCCTTTTTAAGTTATTTCTATAATCCTCTTTCTTGGACCTTTGTCAGGTCTCTTTTCGGGGATTACTTTTATAACTCGTTTGTAGGAGATCGAATTCGTTAGGTCGATCTCTTTCTAGGTTATTTTTGTAATCCTCTTTCTTGGACCTTTGTCAGGTCTCTTTCAGGGATTGCTTTTATAACCTTTTCATTTTGTAGGAGATCGACTTCGTTAGGTCGATCTCTTTTTAGGTTATTTTTGTAATCCTCTTTCTTGGACCTTTGTCAGGTCTCTTTCAGGGATTACTTTTATAACCTTTTTATTTTGTAGGAGATCGACTTCGTTAGGTCGATCTCTTTTTAGGTTATTTTTGTAATCCTCTTTCTTGGACCTTTGTCAGGTCTCTTTCAGGGATTACTTTTATAACCTTTTTATTTTGTAGGAGATCGACTTTGTTAGGTCGATCTCTTTTTAGGTTATTTTTGTAATCCTCTTTCTTGGACCATTGTCAGGTCTCTTTCAGGGATTACTCTTATAACCTTTTCATTTTGGGCTGACTTTGTTCGGTCAAGCCCTTCTAAGTTAAAGTAATCCTCTTTAATAGGGTTGGCCAGACCTCTTTCCAGGGTTTACTTATAACTTGGGTTGACTTGGTCCGACTTCTGGACGTCGGCCAGTCTTTAAGTTATTATTTTAGCTATCCGTAAGACCTCGTTAGGTTCTTTTTTGGATTTCTTTCGATAACTTCTTACATTATTCTGTGTTCATCTTTGCCGATTTGTAGAAAGTGGTTGGCATCTTTAGATCGTCCTTTGGGTGAATCGCGCTTTCACCTTTATCGGACGGTTTATCTTTATCGTGGTCGTGCAGTGAAATTGTTTTTCACTTTCTGCCGACCTGTTGCTTTATAATCGGACGATGAATACTTCAGATTAATGCGTCTTGAATTCTTGTAGAATATCTAAATAAACTTTATTCAAAGTAAAAGTGCAAATATATACATGTGGGAGTTTTTCATTCCTTTATGTCGGGTATGGTCTAGGTCTCAACCTGGTGCCTCATTAAAAAACCTTTTCAGGAAAAAGAGTGCATCCACTAATGAGATCCTTCACCTTTTTTAACTGTAGTACCTTCTTAGGTTGCAGGCGTGCCATGATCTGGGAAGCTCCCGTCCATCAAGCTCGGACAGTCTATAGTAGCCCTTCCCGAGTAATTCTATAACTCGGTAGGGTCCCTTCCAGTTCGCTGCCAGCTTCCCTTCTCTGAGTCTAATTGTTCCAATGTCATTTCGGATTAGGATGAGATCGTTCTCAGCGAAACTTCTCGGTACTACCCTTTGATTATATTTGGAAGCCATTCGGCGCTTTAGAGCTTCTTCCTTGATTCGAGCTCTTTCTTGGATTTCAGGTAGTAGGTCGAGCTCTTCCCTCTGAAGTTGGGAGTTTGCTCCCTCATTATAATGGACTACTCTATGCGATCCTTCCTCAATCTCTATTGGAATCATTGCCTCTATTCCGTATGCTAACCGGAAGGGGGATTCCTTTGTGGTGGAATGTGGTGTCGTTCGATATGCCCATAGAAAATGTGGAAGCTCCTCTGCCCAGGCTCCTTTTGCGTCTTGCAGTCTCCGTTTTAACCCTGCCAATATGACTTTGTTGGCGGCTTCGGCCTGTCCATTGGCTTGTGGATGTTCGACGGAGTTGTACTGGTGCTTTATATTCAAGTCGGCTACTAGTTTTCTGAAGCCTGCATCTATGAATTGAGTACCATTGTCTGTGGTTATTGAATATGGAATTCCGAACCTTGTGACAATATTTCTATATAAGAATTTTCGACTTCTTTGGGCGGTGGCGTTGACCCCTACTATGAGGAATTTAACTTGCCCTGATCCCTGGGGAAAGGGACCAAGAAGGTCGAGTCCCCATTTTGCAAATGGCCAAGGCGAAGTCACGTTGATGAGTTCTTCTGGCAGGGCGATGTAGAAGTTGGCATGTTTCTGGCATGGTGGACATGTCTTTACAAATTCTGTAGATTCTTTCTGTAGAGTTGGCCAATAAAGTCCTGCCCGAAGTATCTTTTTGGCGAGAGCCCTTGCTCCGAGATAATTGCCACAAATGCCGCCGTGTACTTCTTCTAACACTTCCCTGGTGTGGGAGGTCGGCACGCATTTTAGCAATGGTACTGAGATCCCTCTTTTGTACAGGATGTTGTTTATGATGGTATAGTACTGTGCCTCCCTTTTTAGCCTCTTGGCCTCCTTTTCTTCCGTGGAGAGTGTTCCTGTTTTGAGGTAGTTGATTATGGGGGTCATCCATCCTTGGTCATGGCCTGTTATGGTTAGGACTTTTTGTTCCTCCGAGATCGACGGGCTCTGTAGTATTTGATGAATGAGACTTCTATTGTTGCCCCCCAGTTTGGTGCTGGCTAATTTTGAGAGTGCGTCAGCTCGGGCATTTTTTTTCTCGGGGTATGTGGTAGATCTTATATTTCCCGATTTGTCCGAGCTGTTCCTTGGTCTTATCCAAATACCTTTTCATGGTAGGATCTTTGGCTTGGTAGCTCCCTGTTATTTGTGATGTGACAACTTGCGAATCGCTGTAAATGTTGAGTTTCCGAGCTCCAACCTCTTCAGCCAGCTTCAAACCAGCTAGCAGTGCTTCGTATTCCGCCTGGTTATTTGAAGCCGGGAACCTGAACTTGAGGGAGAGCTCAACTTGGGTTCCCTGGTTGCTTTCTATTATCACTCCTGCGCCACTTCCAGTTTTATTTGAAGAACCGTCCACATAAAGATTCCACTCTGTGAGGGTTTCCAGGGCATCTGTGAATTTTGCGATAAAGTCGGCCAGATATTGTGACTTAATGGCCGTCCGAGCTTCATATTAGAGGTCGAACTCTGACAGCTTGACTACCCATTGTAGAATTCTACCTGCTAAATCTGTTTTCTGTAATATTCCTTTCAAGGGCTGGTTAGTGCGAACTTTGATGGTGTGGGCCTGGAAGTAAGGGCGGAGTCGTCTAGATGTTAGAATGAGAGTATAGGCAAATTTTTCTATTTTCTGATAGTTCAACTCGGATCCGTGCAGTGCTTTACTAATGAAGTAGACGGGTTGTTGTCCGTTTTTGTCTTCTCTGACTAGTGCTGACGCTACTGCCCGGCTTCCTACTGCGAGATATAATATGAGTGGTTCTCCTTCTCGTGGTCGAGAGAGGATAGGTGGCTATGCTAAGAACTTCTTAAAGTCTTAGAAGGCTTGCCCATATTCTGTCGTCCATTCGAATTGCTTTCCCTTTCTTAAAGTAGCATAGAAGGGGAGATATCTTATCGCAGCTCCTGCTAAGAATCGGGATAGGGCGGTCAATCTCCCGTTGAGTTGCTATACTTCTTTGACACAGGTTGGGCTCTTCATGTTGAGTATGGCCTGACATTTGTCTGGATTTGCTTCCATTCCTCTTTGTGTGAGCATGAAACCTAAGAATTTTCCTGCTTCTACTGCAAAGGTGCATTTCGCGGGATTGAGTCGCATGTCATGCTTCCTTATGGTGTCGAATACTTGGGCCAGGTCGGACAATAATGTCTCTTCACTTTGTGTTTTTATTAGCATGTCGTCCACGTAGACTTCCATGATCTTTCCGATGTGATCCGAGAAGACTTTATTCATTAGCCTTTGATAAGTAGCTCCTGCGTTCTTGAGACCGAAAGGCATCACAATGTAGCAGTAGTTTGCTTTGGGTGTTAGGAACGAAGTCTTTTTTTGATCTGGTGGATACATGGGGATCTGGTTGTATCCCGAGTATGCATCCATAAACGACAGATATTTATATCCGGAGGAAGCATCTATCAGAGCGTCGATATTTGGGAGTGGGTAAGGATCCTTTGGACAAGCCTTGTTGAGATCGGTGTAATCGGTGCACATTCGCCACTTCCTATTTGATTTTTTCACCAAGACAACGTTGGCTAGCCATAGTGGATATTTGACTTCTCTTATGAATCCTGCTTCTAGTAGTGCCTGTACTCGTTCTTCCACAGCCTGGGATCGCTCTGGCCCAAGTTTTCTTCGTCTCTGCTATACCGGCCGAGATCCTGGATAGACCGCCAACTTATGACACATCAGCTTAGGGTCTATGCCTGGCATATCTACGGCTTTCCATGCGAAGAGATCGACGTTATCTCGCAAGAATTGTATTAGTAATTCCTTTGAATCTCCTTTTAGGATTGTGCCGATATTAGTTATTTTTTCTGAAGTGTCCACGATCTGAATCTTTTCTATCTCACCCTCTGGTTGGGGACGAAGTTCTTCTCGTTGTTGAACTCCGCCCAGCTCGATTGTGTGGAACTCTTCTCCTTTGCCTCTGAGGTTTAGGCTTTCGTTATAACAGCGACGTGCCATTTTTTGATCTGCTTTTATCGTGGCTATCCCTTTTCGTGTTGGGAATTTCATACATAGGTGTGGGGTCGAGACTATTGCGCCGAGTTGGTTGAGTGTTGTCCGACCTATGAGAGCATTGTAAGCTGAACTTACATCGACCACGATGTAGTCTATTTTGAGGGTCCTGGATTGGTTCCCTTTTCGAAGGTTGTATGTAGTGGTATGTATCCTAGTGGTCGAACCGGGGTGTCTCCTAGTCCAAACAGACTGTTTGGATATGCTTGAAGTTCTTTTTCTTCTAAGCCGAGTTTATCAAAGGCTGTTTTGAATAAGATGTCGGCAGAACTCCCTTGGTCTATTAAGGTGTGGTGTAGGTTGGTGTTTGCTAATATGATGGTGATGACCATGGGATCGTCGTGTCCTGCGATGATGCCGGATACGTCCTCTTTAGTGAATGTTATTGCCGGGATGTTGAGTGCTTCCTCCTCTCCTTCGACATGATATACTTCTTTGAGATATCTTTTGCAAGAGGATTTGGAGATCCCACCTGCTGTGAATCCGCCATGTATCATATGGACATGTCTTTTTAGTGTCCGAGGTGATCGTTCTGTTCGTTCGGTATCTTCATCCCTTCGTCTCTTTCTTTGATCATCATCTCGGGTGGCCAGGAATCGATCTAACTTTCCTTCTCTCACCAATTTTTCTATGATATTTTTTAAGTCGAAACATTCGTTTGTGGAGTGTCCTCGGACTTGATGGTATTCACAATATTCCTTCCGGTTTCCTCCTCCCTTTTTGCCTTTGAGTGGCCGTGCTGGGGGGGATTTTTTCTGTATGGCAGACTTCTTTGTATATCTCGACCAAGGATGCCCTGAGAGGAGTGTAATTATGGTATTTTTTTATTTTTTTCGCCATCAATGAATGCTTCGACTTAAAAAATATCATAGAAAAATTGGTAAGGGAAGGAAAATTAGATCGATTCCTGGCCACCCGAGATGATGATCAAAGAAAAAGACGAAGGGATGGAGATACCGAGCGAACAGAACGATCACCTCGGACACCAGAAAGACATGTCCACATGATACATGGCGGATTCGCAGCAGGAGGGATCTCTAAATCTTCCCGCAAAAGGTATCTCAAAGAAGTATATCATGTCGAAGGAGAGGAGGAAGCACTCAACATCCCAGCGATAACATTCACTAAGGAGGACGCGTCCGGCATCATCACAGGACACGACGATCCCATGGTCATCACCATCATATTGGCAAACGCCAACCTACACCGCACCTTAATAGACCAAGGGAGTTCTGCCGACATCTTATTCAAGACAGCCTTTGACAAACTCGGCTTAGAAGAAAAAGAGATTAAGGCATATCCAAACAGTCTGATCGGGTTAGGAGATACCCCGGTTCGACCACTAGGATATATATCACTACATACAACCTTCGGAAAAGGAGACCAATCCAGGACCCTCAAAATAGACTACATCGTAGTCGATGTAAGTTCAGCTTACAATGCTCTCATAGGTCGGACAACACTCAACCAACTCGGTGCAATAGTCTCGACCCCACACCTATGTATGAAGTTCCCAACTCCAAAAGGGATAGCCACGATAAAAGCTGACCAAAAGATGGCACGTCGCTGTTATAACGAAAGCCTAAACCTCAGAGGTAAATGAGAAGAGTTCCACGCAATCGAGTTGGGCGGAGTCCAACGACTAGAAGATCTTCGCCCCCAACCAGAGGGCGAGATAGAAAAAATTCAGATCGGGGACACCTCGGAAAAAACAACTAATATCGGCACAATCCTCAAAGGAGATTTAAAAGAATTGCTAATACAATTCTTATGAGATAATGTCGACCTCTTCGCATGGAAAGCCGCAGACATGCCAGGCATAGACCCTAAGCTAATGTGCCACAAGTTGGCGGTCTACCCAGGATCTCGACCGGTACAGCAGAGACGAAGAAAGCTTGGGCCAGAGCGATCCCAGGCTGTGGAAGAGCAAGTACAAGCACTACTCGAAGCCGGATTTATAAGAGAAGTTAAATACCCGCTATGGCTAGCCAACGTCGTCTTGGTGAAAAAATCGAATGGGAAGTGGCGAATGTGCACCGATTACACCGATCTCAACAAAGCTTGTCCAAAAGATCCATACCCACTCCCAAGTATTGACGCCCTGGTAGATGCTTCCTCTGGATATAAATATCTCTCGTTTATGGACGCATACTCGGGATACAACCAAATCCCCATGTACCTACCAGATCAGGAAAAAACCTCGTTCTTAACACCAAAGGCAAACTACTGCTACATCGTGATGCCTTTTGGTCTCAAGAACGCAGGAGCTACTTATCAAAGGCTAATGAATAAAGTCTTCTCAGATCACATCGGCAAAATTATGGAAGTTTATGTGGACGACATGTTGATAAAAACACAAACCGAAGATACATTATTATCCGACTTGGCTCAAGTATTTGACACCATAAGGAAACACAACATGCGACTCAATCCTGCAAAATGTACCTTCGCAGTAGAAGCAGGAAAATTCTTAGGTTTCATGCTCACACAAAGGGGAATTGAAGCAAATCCAGACAAATGTCAAGCCATACTCAACATGAAGACCCCAACCTGTGTCAAAGAAGTATAACAACTCAACGGGAGATTGGCCGCCCTATCCCGATTCTTAGCAGGAGCTGCGATAAGATCTCTCCCCTTCTATGCCACTCTAAGAAAGGGAAAACAGTTCGAATGGACGACAGAATGTGAGCAAGCCTTCAAATACTTCAAAGAATTCTTAGGACGGCCACCTATCCTATCTCGACCATGAGAAGGAGAACCTCTCATATTATATCTCGCAGTAGGGAGTCGGGCAATAGCCTCAGCACTAGTCAGAGAAGACGAAAATGGGCAACAACCCGTCTATTTCATTAGCAAGGCACTACAGGGATCCGAGCTGAACTACCAGAAAATACAAAAATTTGCCTATACTCTTATCCTAACCTCTCGACGACTCCGCCCGTACTTTCAGGCTCACACCATTAAGGTTCGAACTAATAAGCCCATAAAAGGAATATTGCAGAAAACAGATCTAGCAGGCAGAATTTTATAATGGGCAGTCGAGTTGTCAGAGTTTGATCTCCAATATGAAGCTCGGACGGCCATTAAATCACAGTATCTGGCCGATTTTATCGCAGAATTCACAGATGCCCTAGAAACCCCCACAGAATGGAATCTTTACGTGGACGGTTCTTCAAATAAAACTGGAAGTGGTGCGGGCGTGATAATAGAAAGCAACCAAGGAACCCAAGTTGAGCTCTCCCTCAAGTTCGGGTTCCCCGTCTGAAACAACCAGGCAGAATATGAAGCATTATTAGCTGGTTTGAAGCTGGCTAAAGAAGTTGGAGCTCAAAAACTCAACATTTACAGCGATTCACAAGTGGTTACATCACAAATAACAGGGAGCTACCAAGCCAAAGATCCCACCATGAAAAAGTATTTAGATAAAACCAAAGAACAGCTCGGACAAATAGGGGAATATAAGATCTGCCACATACCCCGCGAACAAAATGCCCGAGCTGACGCACTCTCAAAACAAGCCAGCACCAAACCAGGGGGCAACAATAGAAGCCTCATCCAGGAAATGCTGCAGAACCCGTCAATCTCGGAAGAGAAAAAAGTCTTGACCATAACAAATCAGAACCAAGGATGGATGACCCCTATAGCCAACTACCACAGAACAGGAACGCTCCCCACAGAAGAAAAGGAGGCAAAGAGGTTAAAAAGGGAGGCACAGTACTACACCATCATAAACAACATCCTGTACAAAAGAGGAATCTCAATACCTCTACTAAAATGTGTACCAACCTCCAACACAAAAGAAGTGCTAGAAGAAATACACGGCGGTATTTGTGGCAATCATCTCGGAGCACGAGCTCTCGCCAAAAAAGTACTCCGGGCGGGATTTTATTGGCCAACTCTACAGAAAGAAGCCACAGAATTTGTAAAGACATGCCCACAATGTCAGAAACATGCCAACTTTCACATCGCCCCACCAGAAGAGCTCATCAGCGTGACCTCGCCTTGGCCTTTGCAAAATGGGGACTCGATCTTCTCGGTCCATTCCCATAGGGATCAGGACAAGTTAAATTCCTCATAATAGGGGTAGATTACTTTACAAAGTGGATTGAGGCAGAGCCCCTGGCCAATGCCACCGCTCAAAGAAGCCAGAAATTCTTATATAGAAACATTGTCACAAGGTTCGGGGTTCCATATTCAATAACCACAGATAATGGCACCCAATTCATAGATGCAGGCTTCAGAAAACTAGTAGCCGACTTGAATATAAAGCACCAGTACACCTCCGTCGAACATCCACAAGCCAATGGGCAGGCCGAAGCTGCTAACAAAGTCATATTAGCCGGATTAAGACGGAGATTACAAGATGCAAAAGGAGCCTGGGCAGAAGAGCTTCCACAGGTCCTGTGGGCATACCGAACAACGCCACATTCCACCACGAAGGAATCCCCCTTCCGATTAGCATACGGAATAGAGGCGATGATTCCAGTAGAGATTGAAGAAGGGTCACTTAGAGTAGTTCACTACAATGAGGGAGCAAACCCCCAACTTCAGAGAGAAGAGCTCGACTTGTTACCCGAAATCCAAGAAAGAGCCCGGATCAGGGAAAAAGCTCTAAAATGCCAAATGGCTTCCAGATATAATCAAAAGGTAGTGCCAAGAAGTTTTGCAGAGAATGATCTCATCCTAATTCGAAATGATATTGGAACAATTCGACCAGGAGAGGGAAAGTTGGCAGCAAACTGGAAAGGACCCTACCGAGTTGTAGAAGTACTTGGAAAGGGCTACTACAGACTGTCCGAACTCGATGGACGAGAGCTTCCCAGGTCATGGTACGCCTGCAACCTCAGAAGGTACTACAGCTAGAAAGGATAAAGGATCTCATCATTGGATGCACTCTTTTTCCCGAAAGGGTTTTTTAATGAGGCACCAAGTTAAGACTCAGACAATCCCATATGTATATATTTGCATTTTTCCTTTGAATAAAATATATTTTAGATATTCTACAAAGATTTCAAGATGCATTAATCTGAAGTATTCATCGTCCGATTATAAAGCAACAGATCGGCAGAAAGTGAAAAACCATTTCACTGCACGATCACGACAAAGACAACCGTTCGATAAAGGTGAAAACGCGATTCACCCAAAGGACGATCTAGAGATGAAAACCACTTTCTATAAATCTACAAAGATGAACACAAAATAATGTAAGAAGTTATCGAAAGTGATCTAAAAAAGAGCCTGACGAGGTCTTACGGATTGCTAAAATAATAACTTAAAGACTGGCCGACGTTGAGAAGTCGGACCAAGTCAACCCAAGTTATAAGTAAACCCTGGAAAGAGGTCTGGCCAACCCTATTAAAGAGGATTACTTTAACTTAGAAGGGGCTCGACATGAAAAAGTCAGCCCAAAATGAAAAGTTATAAAAGTAATCCCTGAAAGAGACCTGACAAAGGTCGAAGAAGGAGGATTACAAAAATAACTTAAAGAAGACCAGTATAACCAAGTCAGACTCCTACAACTTAAAAGTTATCAAAGTAATCCCTGAAAGAGACCTGACAAAGGTCCAAGAAGGAGGATTACAAAAATAACTTAAAGGAGACCGGTATAACCAAGTCGGACTCCTACTACTTTATCAAAGTAATCCCTAAAAGAGACCTAACAAAGGTCCAAGAAAGAGGATTACAAAAATAACTTAAAGGAGACCGGTATAACCAACTCGGACTCCTACTACTTAAAAGTTATCAAAATAGTCCCTGAAAGAGATCTGACAAAGATCCAAGAAAGAGGACTACAAAAATAATTTAAAGGAGACCGGTATAACCAAGTCGGACTCCTACTACTTAAAAGTTATCAAAATAGTCCCTAAAAGAGATCTAACAAAGATCTAAGAAAGAGGACTACAAAAATAACTTAAAGGAGACCGGTATAACCAAGTCGGACTCCTACTACTTAAAAGTTATCAAAGTAGTCCCTGAAAGAGATCTGACAAAGATCCAAGAAAGAGGACTACAAATAACTTAAAAAAGACCGACCTAATGAAGTCGGACTCTTACAACTGGAAAGTTATAAAAGTAATCCCTGAAGGAGACCTAGCAAAGGTCCAAGACACAGGATTACGAGAATAGCTTAGAAGGGGACCAACGAAAGCATACAAAGCAAAGAAAACCAAAGAAACAAGTTGGACCCCTACAACCATGACCTCAAAGGATTCAAGCTACAAATAACATAACAAAAACAACCCAAGAAGGTCGAGCCGCAAGATTTCGACATCAGCAGAAAATAGAAAAGATGCCTAGTCAAAAGACTACTTTTTACAGAGTTATAAGGCCTCGAAAGGCCACCAAATACTACTATCAAAAAGATAGCGGGCTATTGTTTGTTTTTCAAAATAAAAAGTTGCTAGATAAGCAACTAAGAAGTATCAGCAAATAAATAAAAGAGTTCTAAAAAGCCCACAAGCCGGGCCAACTACACAAAATTTTAAGAAAAGATCAACAAGCATCAGAAGCTTTCTTGGCAACATTAGGACAAGGAGAAGGAGGGCGAGTCTGGATCGGCACAGCATCCACAGTTCCATCCTCCCGATTCAGGATCTCGCAATCCGGGTCGGGCACAGCGGGGGGAACCAAAGAGGTCGGCACTTTGGTAGAAGACACAGGAGGAACGACATCATCATCATCACCCTCATCATCAGGGACAATCTTGCCATCCCTGACAATATTATCCAGGCTAAAAAGGGTGAGGTCGGCCTCGGGAGCAATGACCCGAACTTGATCCTTCAAGTTCTCGTAAGCAGCAGTCACGCTGCCAACGAGATGACCCTGAAGCTCAGAATAATCTTCCCGGGCATGGTCGAGCTCCTCCCTCAAGCGCAGCACCTCTCGATAAGAGGTAACATAACTATCCTTGTGCATCAAGACTACGTCCTCAGCCAATCTCAAAGAAGCCGCCAATGACTGGGAACTTGGCTCCTCATTCTTCAAGTCCTTCTCCAGCTTGGCTACCTTCGTCTCAAGCTCCTCCTTCAGCTCCTTCATTCGATCAAACTCCTGTTTTGCCTCCTCCAAAAATGCTTTAGTAGCGTGGAGAGGGAGATTCTGAGCAGTCCGATATATGGCAGCCGACATGTACGCCATCTTCACATGATTTCGGGCCATGAATTCCAAGTGATGGAGGATGGACACATCGTCCATGGAGAGAGTGCCATAAGGACACCAATTTGTTGATCTACGAACTCAATAGCATTAAAATCTGGAGCATTGAGGTCAAAGGGCTCAGCAGTCTTTTGTTTTTTATTGGGAGGAGCAACAGAAGGAGCAGCAGAGGTGATGTGAGGATCTGCCAAACGAACTCGGGGTGTAGGGATCACCTTCTTCACCCCGGCAGAACTCTGCACCGATGGCTTCTCGCGCACTTGGGAGGATCCCTCCCCAGCCGCCTGGGCAGCAGTATTTCTGGCAGCAGTCGCCCTCTGCGCCCTCTTATAAGCTTTCATAGATTCATTATTCTTCATGGCCTCTGCAAACAAAACAGAAAACGCAGCTACAAGTTGGATAAGCCGGAAAAGACAGCTACAAGCAACATAAACAAAATAATAAAAGAAACACAAGATACCCAGTTTAGTTTGAAGAAGAGTAGGATTGGTTAGAAATTTCTTTGTGTCAAGATGGGGAGGTTGACCCCAGCGTTCTTCCAAGATAGTCACAAAGGCTCGCTCAGCCTCATCCAACATTTCCCACGAATACCTAGAGACCCTCACATCTTTTTGTCATTCCAAGGGAAAAGCCGGTTCGTCATTCTCATCTAGAAAAAAGGGTCGAGCTTCTTCAACAGCTCGGACCTTGAAAAAGTAGTTTTTAAAATCACGGAACGACTCGTCAAACTTGGAAAAAACCTTTTTCCCCTGGGTAGAACGAAAGGAGACCCAGGCCGACTTCTTTTTTACCACACCGGGCTTAGTCAAGACAAACAGATAGAAAAAGAGAGATTGGGAAGCACGAATACCAAAACCATCGCACAGCAATTGGAAAATTTTTTATGAAACCCAGGAGTTGGGGTGAAATTGAGAAGGGGCAACATTACAAGACCATAACAGGTCGGTTTCAAATGGAGTAAAAGGAAGGGTAATACCTAGTTGACCAAAGAAAAAATTGTAAGCATAAAAGAAGGGGCGATTGTCAACAACTCGAGTCGAGAAGCAGACTCTCTCATCAGAAGAAGGAGGAACAAGCTCGTAGTTCTTCTCATCACCAGAATCACTACAGACACTATGAAACTGCCTAAGCTAAGCACAAAACTCAGAATCAAGCAGCGAGACAAACATGAGAACCATGGAGTCCACCCAATCGGCCATACCCGCAGGGACCTGGGAAGGCATCTCTACAACGTTAATTCGGGAAGACATGAGGTTAACTAAATCCTACAAAAAGAAAAGAAGAATGGATTACTTAAAAACATCTCGGACAGGGGGCAAAATATCTCGACGGGCGGATAAACAAAAAAGGGAAAACCCCAAGACTCATGACAAAAAGTCTTGGGGCATCCCTTGGAGGCAGTAAACAAGCAAGGTTTTCAAGTTATTTCTACGGCCTACATCCCAGCACTCATCAAAATATTATCCAGAAAGAAAACAAAAGAAAGTGAAAATTCAAAAGGTCCACTCTTATACAGTTTATCAGAGGAAAGCGCTATTTCTACAGTTTATCAGAAATGGCCAAGCGGAAAGGCGCAAACTTTTTCAAAGTCAAGCAAAAAATCATCAGCAAAGAACAAGCACCAACACCGAGCATACCAAAACAGAAATCATCAAAGACACAGCCTTTTTTCCAGAATCAAACAAATTATCATCAAAAGCACAAATGAGAAATAACATACCGAAGCCCTAAGCACATTAAAGCAATAGGAAAGGCGAAAAGATTCATACAAAAGGATGAAAAAACTTCAGAGCACGCATTACGATAGTAAACCAGGCACAGTAAAAGTAGAAAGATCCAAACTTCCCTCAGAGCAAAATCGCAACTTAATCACAAAAGCCAAAGTAGCGAAAGAGAAAGAAAGTACGAATGGAACTCACCTGGAGAAGAGAAAAGCTGCAAAAGAAAGAAGGAGATGTAAAAATGAAAGTTGTCCCAAGAATCGCCAAACGACGCTGCAACGAAGGAAGAAACGTAGGCGAAAAATAGAGAACGAGAAAAACGGAGGAAAATGGTGAAGAAGTTACGAAAGAGCAAAGAAGAGAAACCGTTTCTGAGTTTTCAAAAATCAAAATAAAGAGCCAAAGGAAAAACAGGGCAATTAATACTAATTAATTAGGGTATTAAACCCTCGCACGTTTCCCAGGACAAAGCGCTAATACAAAAGCGCGCACTTTTAGAGAAAAAATGTTCTACATTCAAAAGATTCTACAAAGGGAAGAAATCGACAAAATGCTTGAGTTCGACTTCGACAGAGAAGGACCGAAGTCAAAGACTCGACCTCAACAAAAAGACCGAGCTCAAGCAGGGGCACTGATGTGTGGAAAACGATCCGACACAAAACTCACCGGCAAGTGCACCGGGTCGCATCAAGTAATAATAACTCACGGGAGTGAGGTCGATCCCACAGGGATTGAAGGATTGATCAATTTTAGTTTAGTGGTTGATTTAGTCAAGCGAATCAAGATTTGGTTGAGAGATTTGTGATTTGCATAATTTAAATTGCATGGAAAGTAAAGGGAATGCTTAATACCCATGCTAACTTAAGCATCGGAGTCTCTTGCAGGTACCTCCCACCTTCCGGTGAGGAAGGATCAGCAGTACAGCCAATCCAACAAATCGGACGCACCCGATCCGGACGTCATCCACCGACCGGACACGTCGGCTCCAACCAGTACAGAAGATCTCGTCCGAGATCGACCTCCAGTTTCAGGTAACCCTCGGAACAGATCCCAACCATCATCTCAGCAATTTTAAAAGTAGAATGTACCTTACCGACGCCTCAGATGCCGTTCGCTGCAAAGCTTTTCCAACAACTCTCACGAAGACAGCAATTAGATGGTTTGACAACCTACCTCCAAAGTCCATCTCAAACTTTGACGACCTGGCCAAAAAGTTCCTGGCCAGATTCTCCATCCAGAAAGATAAGGCCAAGCACGTCCCCAGTTTACTAGGGATCAAGCAAGGAGAACGGGAGAGCCTCCGCAACTACATGGAGAGATTCAACAAAACATGCATGGACATTCAAAGCTTACCAACAGAGGCCTCCATCATGGGACTCATCAACGGCCTACGAGAGGGACCTTTTAGCCAATTTATATCAAAGAAGTACCCTACCTCCTTAGACGAAGTACAGGAGCGAGCAGAAAAATACATCAACATGGAAGAAAATGCTCGGTAGGGAGAAACCTCCAAATCTGGGGTCCCCTATCGAGATAAAGACAAGGAATCCAAAAGGAAAGAAGATCGGCAAGGGGAGAAAATCAAAAAATACCATAATTACACTCCTCTCAAGGTATCCCTAGTTGACGTATACAAAGAAGTCTGTCACACGGAGAAAATACCCCCAGCTCGGCCACTCAAAGGCAAAAGAGTGGGAGGAAATCGGAATGAGTATTGTGAATACCATCGAGTGCGAGGTCACTCCACCAATGAGTGCTTCGATTTAAAGAACATCATAGAAAAGTTGGCGAGGGAAGGAAAACTAGATCGGTTTCTAGCAACCCAAGATGATGATCAAAGAAAGAGACGAAGGGACGAAGATATCGGACGAACCACGCGATCACCTCGTACACCAGAAAGACACATCCACATGATACATGGCGGATTCGCAGGGGGAGAAATCTCCAAATTATCTCGTAAAAGATATCTCAAAGAAGTATATCATGTCAAAGGAAAGGAGGAAGCACCCGACATCCCTGCAATCACGTTCACTAAAGAGGACGCATCTGGAATCATCTCGGGACACGACGACCCCATAGTCATTACCATCATACTGGCAAATGCCAATCTCCATCGTACACTAATAGATCAAGGAAGCTCCGCCGACATCTTATTCAAAACAGCTTTCGACAAACTCGGTTTAGAAGACAAGGAGCTTAAGGCATACCCGAACAGTCTGTTCGGACTGCGAGATACCCCGGTACAACCATTAGGATACATATCACTACATACAACCTTCAGAAAAGGGAACCAATCCAAGACCCTCAAAATAGACTACATTGTGGTCGACGTAAGTTCAGCCTACAATGCTCTAATAGGTCGAACAACACTCAATCAACTCGGCGCAATAGTCTCGACCCCACATCTATGCATGAAATTCCCAACTATAGAAGGGATAGCTACAATAAAAGCAGATCAAAAGATGGCACGCCGCTGTTATAACGAAAGTCTAAACCTGAGAGGCAGAGGAGAAGAGTTTCATACAATTGAGCTTGGCAGAGTGCAACGACGAAAGGAACTCCGTCCGCAGCCAGAAAGCGAGATAGAGAAGGTTCAGATCGGAGACACCTCGGACAAAACAACTAATATCGGAATAATCCTAAGAGGAGACTCAAAAGAATTACTGATACAATTCTTACGCGATAATGTCGATCTATTCGCATGGAAAGCTGCAGACATGCCAGGCATAGACCCCAAGCTAATGTGCCACAAGTTGGCGGTCTATCCAGGATCTCGGCCGGTGTAGCAGAGACGAAGAAAACTTGGACCGAGCGATCCCAAGCTGTGGAAGAGCAGGTATAGGCACTACTGGAGGCAGGATTCATAAGAGAAGTCAAGTATCCACTATGGTTAGCCAATGTCGTCTTGGTGAAAAAATCAAATGGGAAGTGGCGAATGTGTACTGACTACACCGATCTCAACAAAGCCTGCCCAAAAGATCCTTACCCACTCCCAAGTATCGATGCTCTGGTAGATGCTTCCTCCGGATATAGATACCTCTCGTTTATGGACGCATACTCGGGATACAACCAAATCCCCATGTATCCACCAGATCAAGAAAAGACCTCGTTTTTAACGCTGAAAGCAAATTACTGCTACATCGTGATGCCCTTCGGTCTCAAGAACGCGGGTGCTACTTATCAAAGGCTGATGAACAAAGTCTTCTCAGACCACATCGGAAAAATCATGGAAGTCTATGTGGACGACATATTGATAAAGACACAAAGCGAAGACACATTACTGTCCGACCTGACTCAAGTGTTCGACACTATAAGGAAGCACGACATGCGACTCAATCCTGCAAAATGCACCTTTGCAGTAGAAGCAGGCAAATTCCTATGTTTCATGCTCACACAAAGAGGAATTGAAGCAAACTCGGATAAATGCCAAGCCATACTCAACATGAAGAGCCCCACCTGCGTCAAAGAAGTGCAGCAATTCAACGGGAGATTGGCCGCCCTATCCAGATTCTTAGCAGGGGGAGCGATAAGATCTCTTCCCTTCTATGCTACTTTAAGGAAGGGAAAGCAGTTCGAATGGATGACATAATGTGAACAAGCCTTCCAAGACTTCAAGGAGTTCTTAGGACGGCCGCCTATCTTATCTCGACCACGAGAAGGAGAACCGCTCATATTATATCTCGCAGTAGGAAGCCGAAATAGCCTCAGCACTAGTCAGAGAAGACGAAAGTGGGCAACAACCCGTCTACTTCATTAGCAAAGCGCTACAGGGATCCAAGCTGAACTACCAGAAGATAGAAAAGTTTGCCTATGCTCTCATTCTAACATCTCGACGACTTCGCCCGTACTTCTAGGCTCACACCATTAAGGTTCGAACCAACCAGCCCATAATAGGAATACTGCAAAAAACAGATTTAGCAGGCAGAATTTTACAATGGGCAGTCGAGTTATCAGAATTCGACCTCCAATATGAAGTTCGGACGGCCATTAAATCACAGTATCTGGCCGACTTTAACGCAGAATTCACAGATGCCTTGGAAACCGCACAGAATGGAATCTCTACGTAGACGGTTCTTCAAATAAGACTGGAAACGGCACAGGCGTAATAATAGAAAGCAACCAAGGAACCCAAGTTGAACTCTCCCTCAAGTTTGGGTTCCCGGCCTCAAACAACCAGGCGGAATATGAAGCATTATTAGCCAGTTTGAAGCTGGCTACAGAGGTTGGAGCTCAAAAACTCAACATTTACAGCAATTCACAAGTAGTCACCTCGCAGATAATAGGGAGCTATCAAGCCAAAGATCCCACCATGAAAAAGTATTTGGATAAAACCAAGAAACAGCTTGGACAACTCGAGGAATATAAGATCTGCCACATACACCGCGAACAAAACGCCCGAACTGACGCACTCTCAAAACTAGCCAATACCAAACCAGGGGGCAACAATAGAAGCCTCATCCAGGAAATGCTACAGAACCCGTCAATCTCGGAAGAGGAAAAAATCCTAGCCATAACAAGTCAGGACCAAGGATGGATGACCCCCCTAATTAACTACCTCAAAGCAGAGACGCTCCCCACAGAGAAAAAGGAGGCAAAGAGATTAAAAAGGGAGGCACAGTACTACACTATTATAAACAACATCCTGTACAAAAGAGGGATCTCAATACCGCTACTAAAATGTGTGCCGACCAACAACACAAAGGAAGTGCTAGAAGAAGTACACGGCGGCATGTGCGGCAACCATCTCGGAGCACGCCAAAAAAGTACTCCGAGCGGGATTTTATTGGCCAACCCTACAGAAAGAAGCTATAGAATTTGTAAAGACAAGTCCACCATGTCAGAAACATGCCAACTTCCACATCGCCCCGCCAGAAGAGCTTATCAGTGTAACCTCGCCCTGGCCATTTGTAAAATGGGGACTTGATCTTCTCGGACCCTTTCCCCAGGGATCAGGACAAGTAAAATTCCTCATAGTTGGAGTAGATTATTTTACAAAATGGATTGAGGTAGAGCCCCTAGCCAACGCCACCACTCAAAGAAGCCGGAAATTCCTATACAGGAACATTGTCACGAGGTTCGGGGTTCCATACTCCATCACCACAGACAATGGCACTCAATTCACAGACACAGGCTTCAGGAGACTAGTAGCCGACTTGAATATAAAGCACCAGTTCACCTCCGTCGAACACCCTCAAGCCAATGGACAGGCCGAAGCTGCCAACAAAGTCATATTGGCTGGGTTGAAACGGAGACTACAAAATGCAAAGGGAGCTTGGGCCGAAGAACTTCCACAAGTCCTATGGGCATATCGAACAACGCCACACTCCATGACAAATGAATCACCCTTTCGACTAGCATATGGAGTGGAGGCAATGATCCCAGTAGAGATCGAGGAAGGGTCATCCAGAGTAGTCCACTACAATGAAAAGGCCAAATCTCAACTTCAGAAGGAAGAACTCGACCTACTACCTGAAATCCAGGAAAGAGCTCGGATCAGGGAAGAAGCACTAAAACGTCGAATGGCTTCCAGATATAACCAGAAGGTAGTGCCAAAAAGTTTCACGGAGAACGATCTCATCCTAATCTGAAATGATATTGGAACAACTCGATCAGGAGAAGAAAGTTGGCAGCAAACTGGAAAGGACCCTAAAGAGTTGTAAAAGTACTTGGGAAGGGCTACTACAGACTGTCCGAACTCGATGGACGAGAGCTTCCCAGATCATGGCACGCCTGCAACCTAAGAAGGTACTACAGCTAGAAAAGTAAAAGATCTCACTATTGGGTGCACTCTTTTTCCTGAAAAGGTTTTTTAATGAGTCATAAACCACTCTTTTATGGTTTATCTTGTACTCAATTGAGTGGTTTTTATTAACTCTTTACCAACTTATTCATACTATTTGCATGGTTTTACATTTGCCTTCCTAATTATGTGCTATGATTAAAAACATGCTTCTTTGATCTTATAATTGCTAATATTAATCCTCTCTTATTACCATTAGATGCCTTGATATGTATGTTAAGTGATTTCAGATATTACAGGGCAAGAATGGCTTGGAGGATGGAAAGGAAGCATGCAAAAGTGGAAGGAATACAAGAAGTTGAAGGAACTGCAAAGCTGTCAACCTGACCCTCTCGCACTAAAACGACCATAACTTGAACTACAGAGGTCCAAATGATGCAGTTTCAGTTGCGTTGGAAAGCTAACGTCCGGAGCTTGGATTTGATATATAATATGCCATAGTTGCCCTGACGCTAGGTGACGCGACCGCGTGCTCCATACGGACGCATCGCAGTGACGAAAATTCAGCATGTTTGAATTCGCAACCAGCGAATTTTGGGTTGTTTCTGACCCAGTTCTCGGCTCAGAAAACACAGATTAGAGGCTATAAAGTGGAGGAATGCATCCATTCATAAAACATGCTTTCATATTCACAATTTTAGGAGTAGATGTAGTTTTTAGAGAGAGAGGTTCTCTCCTCTCTCTTAGGATTAGGATTTAAGATTTCTCTTAGATTTAGGAGTGACTCTCAATCCCAGGTTCAATGTTCTTTTTATTTATTTTCTCAATTTAATTTATGAACATCTATGCCAGATTTAATTTCTTTTGTTAATGCAATTCGAGGTATTTTCAGATTTAAGATTACTTTGCTTTATTTATATTGATGCTTTTAATTTAATTTAGATGTTTTTCTCCCTTTTGGCTTTGGTCAAGTGATTGGTAGTACTTGAGTTATCAAACTCAGCAAATGATTGAAATTGGCAGATTCTGCTTGAGCTAGGATTGCTCTAACACTAGTCTCTCCACAGGATTTGACTAGGACTTGAGAATCGAGCTAATCAGTCCACTTAACCTTCCTTTGTTTAATAAAGGCTGACCAAGTGGGATTAAAACCCAATTCTCTTCACACCTGATAAGGATAACTAGGATAGGAATTCCAATTCTTATACCTTGCCAAGAGATTTTATTATTATTATTTTATTTTACTTGTCATATAACATATTCCCTCCTTACTTCTAAAACCCCAATTTACAAACTCATAACCAATAATAAGAACATACCTCCCTGCAATTCCTTGAGAAGACGACCCGAGGTTTAAATACTCGGTTATCAATTTTAAAGGGGTTTGTTACTTGTGACAACCAAAATATTTGTATGAAAGGACTTTTGAAGGTTTAGAAACTATACTTGCAACGAGGATTTATCCGCAAATTTCTAAACCACGCAAAAGTCCTCTCATCAATGAGGCACCAAGTTGAGACTCAAACACTACTCGACATAAAGGGATGAAAAATTCCCACATGTATATATTTGCACTTTCCTTTGAATAAAATATATATTTTAGATATTCTACAAGTATTCAAGACGCATTAATCCGAAGCATTCATCGTCTGATTATAAAGCAACAGATCGGCAGAAAGTGAATAACAATTTCACTGCACGATCACGATAAAGACAATCGTCCGATAAGGGTGAAAACGCGATTCACCCAAAAGACGATCTAAAGATAGCAACCACCTTCTACAAATCGGCAAAGATGAACAAAGAATAATGTAAGCAGTTATCGAAAGTGATCTAAAAAAGAACCTGACGAGGTCTTACGGATTGCTAAAATAATAACTTAAAGACTGGCCGACGTTAAGAAGTCGGACCAAGTCAACCCAAGTTATAAGTATACGTTGGAAAGAGGCCTGGCCAACCTTATTAAAGAGGATTACTTTAACTTAGAAGGGCCCGACATGACAAAGTCAGCCCAAAATGAAAAAGTTATACAAGTAGTCCCTGAAAGATACCTGAGAAAGGTCCAAAAAAGAGGACTACAAAATAACTTAGAGGAGACCGACATAACGAAGTCGGACTCCTACTACTAAAAAGTTATAAAAGTAATCCCTGAAAGAGTTCTGACAAAGATCCAAGAAAGAGGATTATAAAAATAACTTAGAAGAGACCGACATAACAAAGTCAAACTCCTACTACTAAAAAGTTATAAAAGTAATCCCTGAAAGAGATCTGACAAAGATCCAAGAAAGAGGATTACAAAAATAACTTAGAAGAGACCCACATAACGAAGTCGGACTCCTACTACTAAAAAGTTATAAAAGTAATCCGTGAAAGAGATCTGACAAAGATCCAAGAAAGAGGATTACAAAAATAACTTAGAAGAGACCGACATAACGAAGTCGGACTCCTACTACTAAAAAGTTATAAAAGTAATCCCTGAAAGAGATCTGACAAAGATCCAAGAAAGAGGATTACAAAAATAACTTAGAAGAGACCGACATAACGAAGTCGGACTCCTACTACTAAAAAGTTATAAAAGTAATCCTTGAAAGAGATCTGACAAAGATCCAAGAAAGAGGATTACAAAAATAACTTAGAAGAGACCGACATAACGAAGTCGGACTCCTACTACTAAAAAGTTATAAAAGTAATCCCTGAAAGAGATCTGACAAAGATCCAAGAAAGAGGATTACAAAAATAACTTAGAAGAGACCGACATAACGAAGTCGGACTCCTACTACTAAAAAGTTATAAAAGTAATCCCTGAAAGAGATCTGACAAAGATCCAAGAAAGAGGATTACAAAAATAACTTAGAAGAGACCGACATAACGAAGTCGGATTCCTACTACTAAAAAGTTATAAAAGTAATCCCTGAAAGAGATCTGACAAAGTTCCAAGAAAGAGGATTGCAAAAATAACTTAGAAGAGACCGACATAACGAAGTCGGACTCCTACTACTAAAAAGTTATAAAAGTAATCCCTGAAAGAGTTCTGACAAAGATCCAAGAAAGAGGATTATAAAAATAACTTAGAAGAGACCGACATAACAAAGTCGGACTCCTACTACTAAAAAGTTATAAAAGTAATCCCTGAAAGAGATCTGACAAAGATCCAAGAAAGAGGATTACAAAAATAACTTAGAAGAGACCCACATAACGAAGTCGGACTCCTACTACTAAAAAGTTATAAAAGTAATCCCTGAAAGAGATCTGACAAAGATCCAAGAAAGAGGATTACAAAAATAACTTAGAAGAGACCGACATAACGAAGTCGGATTCCTACTACTAAAAAGTTATAAAAGTAATCCCTGAAAGAGATCTGACAAAGTTCCAAGAAAGACGATTACAAAAATAACTTAGAAGAGACCGACATAACGAAGTCGGACTCCTACTACTAAAAAGTTATAAAAGTAATCCCTGAAAGAGATCTGACAAAGATCCAAGAAAGAGGATTACAAAAATAACTTAGAAGAGACCGACATAACGAAGTCGGATTCCTACTACTAAAAAGTTATAAAAGTAATCCCTGAAAGAGATCTGACAAAGTTCCAAGAAAGAGGATTGCAAAAATAACTTAGAAGAGACCGACATAACGAAGTCGGACTCCTACTACTAAAAAGTTATAAAAGTAATCCCTGAAAGAGTTCTGACAAAGATCCAAGAAAGAGGATTATAAAAATAACTTAGAAGAGACTGACATAACAAAGTCGGACTCCTACTACTAAAAAGTTATAAAAGTAATCCCTGAAAGAGATCTGACAAAGATCCAAGAAAGAGGATTACAAAAATAACTTAGAAGAGACCCACATAACGAAGTCGGACTCCTACTACTAAAAAGTTATAAAAGTAATCCCTGAAAGAGATCTGACAAAGATCCAAGAAAGAGGATTACAAAAATAACTTAGAAGAGACCGACATAACGAAGTCGGACTCCTACTACTAAAAAGTTATAAAAGTAATCCCTGAAAGAGTTCTGACAAAGATCCAAGAAAGAGGATTATAAAAATAACTTAGAAGAGACCGACATAACAAAGTCGAACTCCTACTACTAAAAAGTTATAAAAGTAATCCCTGAAAGAGATCTGACAAAGATCCAAGAAAGAGGATTACAAAAATAACTTAGAAGAGACCGACATAACGAAGTCGGATTCCTACTACTAAAAAGTTATAAAAGTAATCCCTGAAAGAGATCTGACAAAGTTCCAAGAAAGAGGATTACAAAAATAACTTAGAAGAGACCGACATAACGAAGTCGGATTCCTACTACTAAAAAGTTATAAAAGTAATCCCTGAAAGAGATCTGACAAAGTTCCAAGAAAGAGGATTACAAAAATAACTTAGAAGAGACCGACATAACGAAGTCGGACTCCTACTACTAAAAAGTTATAAAAGTAATCCCTGAAAGAGATCTGACAAAGATCCAAGAAAGAGGATTACAAAAATAACTTAGAAGAGACCGACATAACGAAGTCGGATTCCTACTACTAAAAAGTTATAAAAGTAATCCCTGAAAGAGATCTGACAAAGTTCCAAGAAAGAGGATTACAAAAATAACTTAGAAGAGACCGACATAACGAAGTCGGACTCCTACTACTAAAAAGTTATAAAAGTAATCCCTGAAAGAGTTCTGACAAAGATCCAAGAAAGAGGATTATAAAAATAACTTAGAAGAGACCGACATAACAAAGTCGAACTCCTACTACTAAAAAGTTATAAAAGTAATCCCTGAAAGAGATCTGACAAAGATCCAAGAAAGAGGATTACAAAAATAACTTAGAAGAGACCGACATAACGAAGTCGGACTCCTACTACTAAAAAGTTATAAAAGTAATCCCTGAAAGAGATCTGACAAAGATCCAAGAAAGAGGATTACAAAAATAACTTAGAAGAGACCGACATAACGAAGTCGGATTCCTACTACTAAAAAGTTATAAAAGTAATCCCTGAAAGAGATCTGACAAAGTTCCAAGAAAGAGGATTACAAAAATAACTTAGAAGAGACCGACATAACGAAGTCGGACTCCTACTACTAAAAAGTTAAAAAGTAATCCCTGAAAGAGATCTGACAAAGATTCAAGAAAGAGGATTACAAAAATAACTTAGAAAAGGATGACATAAAGAAGTCGGCCTACTACAAAGCAAGTTACAAAGGTAACCCCTGAGAGAGACCGGACAAAGGACTACCAAAATAACTTGGAGGACCAACTTGAAGAAATCGGTTATAAATCGTCAGAAATACAAGCAAGAGCGAGAAAATCGAAAAACAAGTTGGACCTACATAACCATTACCTCAAAGGATCCAAGCTACAAACAATAAAGCAAATCCGAAGAGGACGAGCGGCAGGGTTCCAACATCCTCAGAAAACAAAAAAGATACCAAGTTAAGCGCGAAAGCATGATATAATCTACAAAGTTATAAAGCTTCAGAGGCCACCAAAATCTACCTCAAAAGCTAGAAAGTTACTTTTGTTTGTCAAAACAAAAAGTTGGTAGGCAAGCAACGAGAAAGTATCAGCAGTTAATAAAACATAAAGAGTTTAAAAAGCCCACAAGCCGGGCCAACTACATAAATATCCAGAATAAATGGGCTAAGGGTCAGAAGACTTTTTAGCAGCATCAGTCCGAGGAGATGGAGGGCGAGTCTGGAGAGGAACAGCATCCACAGTACCCTCATCCCGGTTTAAGATCTGGCAGTCAGGATCAGAAGCAGGAGGGCCGACCTCGGTAGGAACAGCAGGAGTTGACACCTTGGCAGAGGACACAGGGGGAGGTTCAACATCATCATCATCCTCGTCATCAGGGACAATCTTGCCATCCCTGACAATGTCATCTAGGCTGAAGAGGGTCAGGTCGGCCTCGGGAGCAATAACCCGAACTTGTTCCTTCAGGTTCTTATAAGCAGCAGTTACACTACCAACAAGATGACCTTGGAGTTCGGAGTAATCAGCTCGGGCATTCTCCAACTCCTCCCTCATGCATAACACCTCCCGGTAAGATGTCACATAACTATCCTTATGTCTCATAGCTGTGTCCTCGGCCAGCCTCACAGAAGCCGCCAGAGAGATGGAACTCGCCTTCTCATTCTCCAAATCTTTTTCCAACTTGGCCACCTTCACTTCAAGCTCCTCCTTCAAGCCTTTCATCCGATCAAACTCCTGTTTGGCCTCCTCCATAAAAGCTTTAGTGGCATGGAGAGGAAGACTTTGAGCAGTTCGATATAGGGCCGCTCCCATGTGTGCCATCTTGATACTACTCCAAGTTATATAATCAAAATGATGAAGAAGCGACACGTCATCCATAGGGAGGACACCATAAGGGCCGATTTGTTGATCTACAAACTCGACCGCATCAAAGTTAGGAGCATCAAGGTTGAAAGGCTCAATCGTTTTTTGCTTCTTACTAGGAGGGGCACCAAAACCTGCAGCAGAAGATTGTTGAGGATCAACCAGACGAACCCGAGGAATAGGAATTGCTTTCCTCGGTCCAGGAGAACTCGGCACAGGAGGCTTCACTGGAACCTGAGAAGATCCCTCTCCGACCGCCTTGGCCAACATGTTTAGAGCAGCAGTTGCCTTCTTCGCCTTCTTGTAGACCTTCATGGAATCATTATTTTTCGATATCTCTGAAAATACAGAATCAACCACAAAAGACAAGTTACAACATAGGAGAAGAAAAGCTCAGAAGTAAGTATAAAAACAAGTCAGACAGTACCCAAAGCAGTTCGAACCAAAGATAGATCACTCAAGAATCTCTTCGTATCTAGATGGGGAGGTTTCCCCCACAAATCTTCAAGAACAACTACAAAGGCCCGCTCAACCTCATTAAGCATCTCCCATGTATAACGTGGCACTCTCACATTCTTTTGCCACTCTAGAGGAAAAGCAGGCTCGTCATTTTCATCAAGAAAAAAGGGACGGACCCCCTCAACAGCACGGACTCGGAAGAAATAGTTCTTAAAATCTTTAAACGAGTCATCATACATGGCAAAAACTTTATGCCCCTGGGCCGATCTGAAAGAAACCCAGGAAGCTTTCTTTTTGGAGGAACCTCTGGGCTTGGCCGAGACGAAAAGATAAAGGAAAAGAGTTTCAGAAGGTGTTATGCCTAACTCTTGGCAAAGCAGTTGAAATATTTTGATAAAACCCCAAGAATTCGGATGAAGCTGGGACAGAGCAATGTTACATGACCACAACAGGTCAATTTCAAAAGCAGTAAAAGGAAAAGTAATGTTTAATTGGCTGAAGAAGTACTCATAAGCATAGAAGAAGGGATGCTCCCCCTCGATGGAAGTCGGAAAACAAACTCTCTCATCAGAATCAGGGGCAACAAGTTCATAATCCCCCTCACGGGCACTGTTACCACAAATCCTATGGCGCTTCCTCAGCTCTGCGCAAAATTCAGCATCCACAACAGAAACACACAACAAGACAAGGGAGTTCAGCCAATCGGACATCCCCTCGGGAACTCTGGAAGACATCTCTACAATGTTATTGTGAGAAGACATGAGGCCAACTAATCCTACAAGTAAGAAAAGAAGATGGGATTACTAAAAACATCTCGGACAAGGGAGAAAACAACTCAATACGATACAGGCGAACACACAGAAAAGGAAAACCCCAAGACTTAAACCAAAGTCCTGGGGCATCCTTTGGAGGCAATAATAAAGCAAGGTTTCTAGTAAAAATCTACTTTTCGCACCCCAGCATCTCTCAAAACAAGAAAAGAAGGCTTCAAACAGCAAGCATTTTCCATCAGAGTAAAACACAAAAGTCTTCAAAAAACATTGCCTTACAGTCTAAACCAGCAAAAAACCATCCCCAAACATCAAGCACGCCAAACAGAGACCATTAAAGATACAACCTTTTTCAGAAATCAGACAAAAGCAACCTTCAAATAAAGCAAGGAACAGATGCGGATAGCGGTATCAGAACAGAAACAACAAGGAACATGCAAAGCCTTAAAAGCATCAAGCAAAAACAAAAAGGATCATGCAGAAGATGGAGAAACTCCCAGAACGCACATTTCAACAACAATAAGGCACGATGGAAACAGAAAGATCTAAACTTTCTCTAAAGGAAAATCAAAATCAAAACCTCATCACAAAAACAAAAAGAAAGCACAAAATGGGACTAACCTGGAGACGAAAGAAACTTCGAGGAAGAAAAATGGAGGTGCAGAAATAAAAGCTGCCCAGAAAATCACCAAACAAACGCCGCAACACAAGGAAGCAGAAGTGCAAACGAAAATAGGGAGCAAAGAGAGCGGAGAAAAGAAGTTACGAAAAGGACGAAGGAGAGAAACCGTTTCTGGGTTTTCAAAAATCAAAATAAAGAGCCAAAGAGAAACAGGGCAATTAATGTTAAAATTAATGAAAACATTAAACTCTCGCACGTTCCCAAAGCGCCGATATAAAAGCGCACGCTTTTAGAGGAAAAACGTTCTACATTCAAAAGCTTCTACAAAGGAATCAACAAAATGCTTGAGTACGGCTTCACTAGAGAAGGACCAAAGTCAAGAACTCGACCTCAAAAAGAAGACCGAGCTCAAGCAGGGGCACTGTTCATACCCTGGGTCGAGATGACCGAGCCGGGATGTTCAGTAGCAAAGCGACCAACCTCTTTAGGTCAAGCGGACCGACTTCTTTACGAAGAAGCAAGCCAAAGCGACAGGAAAAGCCCAAAGAAGGGCCCAGCTCAAGGAATACGACCCAGATCCAAAGGCAGCCCAAGCCGATAGAGATAAGGACGGTTCCACGGAAGATAAGCTGACCTCAACAAAAGATAAGATAAGATAAGATAACTAACTTATCCAAAGAACGTCACATCTCACTACTATAAATACACTAGAGCACCCAGGTATAACTCATACTCTGATTCTACAATAAACCTGCTTAATACCCGTGCTAACTTAAGCATCGGAGTCTCTTGCAGGTACCCCCCACCGTCCGGTGACCAAGGATCAGCAGTGCAGCAAGTCCAACAAGTCGGACACAACAGCTCCGGCCGCCACCAGCCAGTCGGACACACCATCTCCGACCAATACAGAAGATCTCATCCGAGATCGACATCCAGTTTCAGGTAACCCTCGGAACAGCCGGTCAAGTCGGTCTAACCTCTCCAGTATCTGAAGGAGCAGTTGATTTGTTGAAGGTGCTTGTGAGTGGAAAGAGAAGGAATATCTCTGGCCGGTTCTACAGGCCGGCTAGTAGTGGCTTCTGTGGGTCTGATGTACTTCCCGTTATGGACGTACTGATCATCTCGTGGAATAATGGCCTTGGTGTCCCCAGCTCTGTAGAAGACTCCGGCTGCTGAGACTAGATCTAAAACTAAGGCAGGGAAGGGTAGGCTGCCCGCGATCTGTACGTGTCCCATGGCATGCTGAAGGTGTCTTGGTAAATTGAAAGGCTGGTCTGTAAGGATACACCAGAGGAGAACAACTATATCTGCAGTAAAGGAGGACTCGTGAATGCTTGGAAAGACGTAATGGGATATAATCTGTGCCCGTACTCGAGCCTCCAAAGTAAGTGCTAAAGCCAATATGCCCTTAGGTCGGGATCGATGGTATCCATAGATCCAATTGCTGCCAGGTTATGCTATAACTCTGAGGACTGTGTCCCAGTCAAATTAGTATGTCTGGGACTTGAAGGAGGCTTCTTGGAATGCGTCCAATCCTTCTAGAGCAGGGGGAAGATCTAAAGCTTGCTGAATGACCTCTTCAGTTATGGGGACTTGCTTCTGACGGACATAGACAAACTACAGGGTTGGCGTGTGAAAGTTGGAGTAGAATTCAACTACCCATTAGAGATTAACCTGCCGTGGCTGTCTCCGTAAGAATCTCCATTGTCTACGTTCAATTCGGGGCTCTACAAAATCAACAATGTTGGTCGGGAGGATGAGTAGGTGCTCATTGTTATAGTTCCGCTCAGCCAAGATGGAAAACATCTACTCACAGTAGCAGTTAGTGAACCGTGAAGTATCCCTTGTTGGAAAAGCTTTCTTTGTGTCATTGACCTTAATGATCCTCTTGACCCTCTTTGTTGTTGGTTTGACTGCTGTTGAGGATGGTTCCACAGCTAGTGCTCTTTTTGTTCCTTTCCTTGTCGGTTGTTTGGGAGTAGCTTTCTCTTTACCTTTCTTGGTGGCCATCCTGAAAAGGGAAATGGAAAGTTACATGTAAAGCTAAGGGTTAAAGCAAGAAAGAGGACGGTACAAGTGATAATCAATGCCAAGGTAAAGAAGGATGACTTTTATCACATGGTCGCGACTACATGTGATTAGTTCATCACTGGAAATATAGCAAGTGCGTATTATGGCAGTTAGATGCAAGATGTTTATTGGCATGCCGGCAAAGGCATGAGTAGCATAGATCAAGCATTAATTGCCCAATTTGAATATCAAATGTTCCAAACTAACAATCTATTTGTATTGACAATTATATTCAATTAATAAAATATTGATGCGTTAGGGTAGAAGGATAGAATAATTAAAATGCACAATGCCATACGGGCTTTTTCATAAACACTTAGCATGCATGGTAAATATGTTATTGAAAGTATTAAATTTGAACACGGAAGCAACCCTAAGAAGTAATATTAATTGTCAAACAGTGCCTCAATATATTCACAAGCAAAATATAGAAGAAAATAATCACCCAAATAAATTTCTAACACCAATTAAAATAATACAAAAAGAAAGAAAAAGAAAACATAGATAATGAAGATAAAAAGAAAAAGAAGAAGAAAACATAAATAAAAGTAATAATGGAAAAGTAAAAAAGGGAAGAAGAAAAGAAAAGAACCTTGATGATGAAGATGAAGAGGGAAAGAAGAAAGTAAAAAGTAAGAAGGAATAAAGAAGGAAGGGAGAAGAAAGAAGAAAGAACGATAACAGAAAGATAATTAAGATTGTGGGTGGGAGATTTAAAATCAGGCGCTGAGGTGGATTAGCTGTGCGTCGCTTGCGACGCGGGCGCGTATATCATGCGTTCGCGTGGGTTGTGCTATTTTCAAATGACGCGTATGCGTGGGGGACGCGTACGCGTGACGTTAATTCTGATATTGGTGCGAGAGCAGCCTCGCGCACGCACAACTCTCTGTTTCAATACGAACATTGCCAAAATTTAGGGCGACGCGTGCGCGTTAGGGATGCGCACGCGTGAATGTCCTAAATTGGAAAAATGACGCGTACGCGTTAGGGACACATACGCGTGATGGGGTTTTGTGCTTCCAGCATAATTCCAGCCCAACACCATCATAACTCTCTGGCCATACACTCATTTACGCCGATTTGTAGGGCCACACGTTCGCGTGAATGACGCGCACGCGTGGAGGGCTGATTTTGCGTCAGGGATGTGTACGTGTGGGCGTGTTTGTGCCTAAGGCACGCCTCCAGCCAAGATCCCATGTAACTCTCTGTTTCATTCTTATTTGTTTTGCATGGACTTATGACGCGTACGCGTCAGCGACGCTTGCGCGTCGTGTGCTCTTTTCTTTTTTTTTCTTGTGTAGAATACATAATGAAACATGCAAATGAATATGCATACATTATGAATGAACACTATAAAAATAAAGTAGAATAAAATAAAAGAAAACTAAGACTGAAACGGAACGATCATACCATGGTGGGTTTTCTCCCACCTAGCACTTTGCTTTTACGTCCTTAAGTTGGACGGTCTTCAGGCTCATTCTGCTTCTGTTGGTGGGACCTCCAAGAGAAAGACCTCTAGCTCTTTGTGATCCTTCATCTTCTCCCCATGATAAAGCTTTAGGCGATGTCCATTGACCTTGATGAATTTGGAGCTAGAAGGATGACGCAGGTGAAAAACTCCGTATGGCTCTGCCTTTTCTACTCTGTAGGGACGTTCCCATCTTGATCTCAGCTTGCCTGGCATGAGCCTCAGTCTGGAGTTATAAAGGAGAACCAACTCTCCTGTTATGAACTCTCTCCTTTTTATGTGCTTGTCATGCACAACCTTCATCTTCACTTTGTATCACCTGGAGTTGTCATATGCTTCTAGGCGAAGGTTCTCTAATTCTGCTAGTTGCAGCTTCCTTTCAGCGCCAACTTCCTCAAATCCCATGTTGCACTCCCTCACAGCCTAGAAAGCCTTGTGTTCCACCTCTACTGGAAGGTGGCAAGCCTTTTCGTACACTAAGTGGAAGGGGCTCATCCCAATGGGTGTCTTGTACGCTGTCCGATACGCCCAGAGAACATCAACAAGTCTGGTGCTCCAATCCTTCCTATGAGGCTTTACTATCTTCGCCAGAATGCATTTTATTTCTCTGTTAGACACTTCTGCTTGTCCTTTGGTCTTGGGATGATAAGCTATTGCTACTTTGTGAACTATCCCATGCTTCTTAAGTAGTCCTGCTAATCTCCTGTTACAAAAGTCAGTGCCTTGATCACTCACGATTGCTCATGGTGATCCAAAGTGACAGATAATATGGTTTCTAACAAAGAAAACAACAGTGTGAGCATCATCAGTACGGGTAGGAATTGCTTCCACCCATTTAGAGACATAATCTACAGCTAACAGTATATAAAGGTAACCACTAGAGTTTGGAAATGGCTAACTAGATAATTAGCTATAGGTGCATACCAAGGAACTACTTCAGATACTTCATGCAAGCTATCAAATGGAAAAGCATCATTGATAGGAGTGGAGTCATCTTTAATGTGCTCAAGGCGACTCAAGTGGTCTGCCACTAAATTCTAGTTACCACTCCTATCCTTAATTTCTAAATCAAATTCTTATAGCAGCAGTATCCAATGTATTAGCCTTGGTTTAGACTCTTTTTTAGCTAATAAATACTTTAGAGCTGCATGGTCTGAGTACACTACCACCTTAGTACCAAGTAAGTAGGCTCGGAATTTATCCAGTGTAAAAACAATAGCCAGAAGCTCTTTTTCAATGGTGGTGTAATTAGACTGAGCAGTGTCTAAGGTCTTAGATGCATAAGCAATTACGAAAGGATCCTTACTTTTGTTATGAGCCAGCGCCGCTCCTACTGCATGGTTGGAGGCATCACACATAATCTCAAATGGCTGGCTCCAGTTCGGTTTTCTCACAATCGAAGCTTGAGTCAGGGCGATCTTCAGCTTATCAAATGCTTGCATGCAATCCTCACTCAGCTCGAACTCAGTATCTTTCTGCAGCAGTCTGGATAAAGGCAATGCTACCTTACTGAAGTCCTTAATAAATCTCCGGTAGAAACCTGCATGGCCAAGGAATGAACGGACTTTCCTCATGGAGGAGGGGTAAGGTAAACTAGAAACGACATCTACCTTTGCTGGATCTACAGAAATACCAGTATTAGACACAACATGTCCTAGTATAATACCTTGTTTTACCATAAAGTGACATTTTTCAAAATTCAATACATGGTTTGAACTAACACACCTGTCTAATACTCTAGCCAAACTATCCAAGCAAAGGTTAAAGGAATCACCATATACGCTAAAATCATCTATGAAAATTTCCATACAGTTTTCAATAAGATCTGAAAAGATACTCATCATGCATCTTTGGAAAGTAGCCGGTGCATTACACAAGCCAAAAGGCATCCTCTTATATGCATACGTTCCAAAGGGACATGTAAAAATAGTCTTTTCCTGATCTTCAGGAGCTATATGAATTTGAAAATACCCTGTATAACCATCTAAAAAGTAGTAATGGGATTTACCTGACAGGAGATCAAGCATCTGATCAATAAATGGTAAGGGATAATGATCCTTGCGAGTGGCTTAGTTGAGACACCTGTAATCAATGCAAACTCTCAATGAATTCTGCACTCTAGTTGTCAGGAGCTCTCCATGCTCATTCTTCACTGTTGTGACTCCAAACTTCTTGGGCACCACTTGTACTGGACTAACCCATTCGCTATCTGAAATGGGGTAGATGATATCTGATTCAAGTAGCCTGGTCACTTCTTTCTTGACAACTTCTAAGATGGTGGGATTCAATCTCCTTTGGGGTTGACAGACAGGCCTTGCTCCCTCTTCCAAGAATATTCTGTGCTCACAAACATGAGGGCTGATGCCTACTATATCCGCCAAGCTCCACCTAATTGCTTTCTTGTGTCTTCTCATCACACTGAGCAGCTGTTCCTCCAGTTGGGAAGCGAGTTCCCTTGCAATGATAACTGGAAATTTCTGATTGTCCTCAAGGTAAGCATACTTGAGATGGGGAGGAAGGGGCTTTAATTCCGATTTCTGCTCATGGCTAGGCTCTGGATCATCTTGAGCTAGTGATAATGGTAAAGTGTCCTCATTGTGTTCAGAGGGTGTCCCCACACTTGGACCTTTCTCCATCTACTTCTCTTCTACTTCTTCTTGGTGAACTTCAGCTACAGTTTCATCAATGATGTCACACTGGAAGATAGAATGATCTTCCGAAGGGTGCTTCAAAGCTTCATTTAAACTGAAATTCACTGCTCTGCTATCTATCTCAAAGGAGTAAGTTCCTGAGAATGCATCCAGCTTGAACGTCGAAGTCTTCAAGAATGGTCTTCCAAGCAGGATTGATGATGGTCTTCTTGAGTCATTAGGGGGCATTTCCAAGATATAGAAGTCAATGGAAAATGTGAGCCCCTTAATGCTCACCAGCACGTCTTCAGCAATACCAACCACTGTAATAATGCTTTTATCTGCTAACACAAAATGAGCTGCCGACCTTTTTAAAGGAGGGAGCCTCAAAGCATCATATATAGACAATGGAATTATACTAACACACGCTCCTAAATCACACATGCAGTCAGAAAATATCACACCTCCAATGGTACAGTTAACCATGCATGGACCTGGGTCACTACTTTTTTCAGGTATACCCCCATTAAAGCAGATATAGAACTACCTAAAGGAATTATTTCTAATTCATTAATTTTATCTTTATGTATGTACAAATCCTTCAGAAACTTTGTATATTTAGGTACTTGTTGAATAACATCAAAAAGGGGAACAGTTACCTCAACCTTTTTGAAGATTTCTACCATTTTGGGATCAAGTTCCATCAGCTTTCTGGACTTCCTTGTAAGGTGTGAAAATGGAATAGGAATGGCACCACTTGCAGCCTCTGTGTCCTTTGGTGCTCCACTCCTTGGTTGAGCTGCTTCTTCTTCAACCATGTCTTGTACTACCTCTTCCTCTTTAGCATCTTTCACTTCAACTATGTCTTCAACTGGGGCGTGTTCTTGTGGGCTTGGCTCCTCCTGATTCCTCTCTTGCAGTGTGGTTCCGAACCTCAAAGTGATGACACTGATGCCACCCTTGGGGTTAGGTAAGGGTTGAGAAGGAATTCCACTGGAGCTTGAAGGCTGGTTGGTGGAAGCAGGTAATCAATCTATCCGGGAGACGAGAGTTTGTAAAGTGGCATTCTGACCATTTAAAGTAGAGTTCAATGTAGTCTACATGTCTTGTTGTCCTTGTACAAGAGAACGAAGCATCTCGTCATTTAATGAGGAAGAAGAGTAAGTGATCTGAGGAACCTTTAGTTGGTTGTGCTGGGGTCCTTAGGACTGCCTTAGGTGAGGTGCTCTGTAAGGCTGTTTCAGATTCTATTGTTGATAGGAATGGTTCTGTTGATTCTGGTTCTGCTGATTGTTATTGTTATTCCACCTCTAATTTCCCTGGTTGTCTCTGCCACCTTTGTTATAGTTGTCCCTCCAGCCATGGTTGGAATTATCTCTCCAACCCTACTTGGAGTTGTCCTGCCACCCTTGGTTATAGTTCCCACCTTGGTTGTAGTTGCCGCCTTGTTGATTGTATCCTTGGTTTGGGCGGTCATAGAAGTTATGAGTAGCCGCCACAGTGTTGTCTTCTTGTTGGAGCTGCGGGCACTCATTAGTGTAATGACTATAATCAGCACAGATTCTGCATACTCTTTAGGAGACCAACTGTTGGCTTTGTTGTGGTGGGGGAGGCTGAGGTTGTTGTTGATTCAACTGCATCTGCTTCAGTAGGTTGGTCATTTCACATATAGCTTGTGTGACGGCAGTAGTCTCACTGCTAGAGGAAACCTCTGCAACAGCCTTTGAGTGGCTGTTCCTGTGCCTGTGATTCCGAGTGGACTCAGCTAAATTGCTGATCAGTTGCCATGCTTCATCTGCGATCGTGTACTTTTTTAGAGAACCATTACTAGCACCATCCAGTGTAGTCTTATCCCGAGGCTTCATGCCTTGAGTGAAGTAGCTGATCAACAACAGCTTGTCAATCATGTGGTGGGGGCATGCGTCCAGAAGATTCTTGAAATGCTCCCAGTACTCATAGAGAGTCTCCGATTCACCTTGAATAATGCAGGAGATCTCTTTCCTCAATCTATCTGTAACTTTAGCTGGAAAGTATTTTTCCAAGAATTCTCTCCTGAGCGTATCCCAGTTGGTAACAGTTGCTTCAGGTTGGGAGTAGTACCATTCCCTCGCATTCCCCTCAAGAGAAAATCGTAAGGAGGTTAACAGAATAGAAGTTTCATTTGCACCATGACGCCTAACAGTAGAACAGGCTGTCTAAAAATCCCTGAGGTGCTTGATAGGCTCCTGAGCAGGTAAGCCATGAAACTTGGGCATCAAGTTGATTAGTGCAGTATTCAGCTCAAAATCTGTAGCTAGATTTGGATGACGCACTTGATACGGTTGCAGTGTAAAATATGGGGCTCCAGCTTCCTAGAGAGTGATCCTCCTAGGTGCTGCCATGTTATCTGCACGTGAATCAACTGAATGAGTAGTAAAGAAGCTTGTTTCCTCCTCAGATGGCGGTTCAGATTCGCCCTCAGATGAGACTGGTGAATCGATAACAATCACTTCACCACCCTCAGAGGCTAACCGACGCCGAGCCCGCCTAATACGTGAAATAGTTCTTTCAATTTCAGGATTAAATGCGGCTAAGCTCGGATCAGGTAGTGAACGCGTCATTCAATGAGAGAAACATATAGCTCATGGTAATAAAATAAAATTAAATACGTAAATAAATAAGATTAAAAATATTTACACCAGCTAATAATTTAGCACACAATTGCAACTCTCCAGCAACGGCGCCAAAAATTGATGTGGGGTACGGGAGTTAGCTAATTAAGAAATTATAATATAAGAACAGTGTTGTGAGTATATCACCTAACCAGCAAAAATCCGCTCATCAATTTAGAAAGTTGTCACAAAATTAGAATAAAAATACTGGGAGTATGAATCCCAGGTCGTCTCCCAACGATTGACAAAAGGGTGCTATCTTATTAATCAGGAGTTTTCTGGGAAATTTTGAGTTTGGGCAATAGGCAAATAAATGATTGTAAATTAAAGCAATGAAAATTAAAAAATATTTATATATTCAGAAATAAAAGGCCTTGACTGGGGGAATGATTAATTGGAAGTTCTATCCTTGTTGGAATTCTCTCAAGTGTAGTTTAAAGAGGTTGTTGTTGTCACTTAGTTAACCCTTACTAAATAAAGGAAAGTCAAGTGATTGAGCTAACTCATATTCGCAAATCCTAGTCCTCTCTCTTGGGAAGGTCTAGCGTTAGTAAATACAGAATTAGCCAACAACTTCCAATTTAACTAATCACTTGAGCATTCCAACTCAAGTGTCTCCTCTTAATCAATCCCCATGTCAAGTTGGGAGTCTACTCCATCAACATGGATCCATCTTCATTGTTGGGAGAAGGGAATAGAAAAGAGACATGATAAATTAAATAAAATAAGGATTGAAAATTAATTAAAGGTAAAAGTAATTCTCTGTATTAGTAAATCTAAAAACAATCCAATTGTAACTCTAAACAAGAATTAAGAATATGGAATAATAAGGGAATAAGAAAACAAACTAGAATAATAACTTCAACGGAGGTGATGACTCTTCAATATCCAAAAGCGAAAGCATAAAACTATAAAACTATGAATGTAAAGAAAACCTAGAGGAAGAGTAATTTCTCTCTAGATTCATATCTAAAACTAAAAACTATGCTAATGAGAATGTGTGTTGAGTCTCTGTATGTTCTCTGGCTCTAGTCTGTGTTTCTGGGCCGGTCAAAACTCGGCCCGAAATTGCCCCCAGTGTTTTCTATTAATTTTGCAGATCGCGCATGTCACGCGTACGCTTCAGTCACGCGTACACGTCGCTGGTCATCTTAGCGTGTCACGCGTACGCGTCATCCATGTGCACGCATCTTTGTGCAGACTCAAATCCACGCATACGCATCAGGCACGCGCAGGCATCGCTGCAAATTTCTCCATGTCGCGCGCACGCTTGAGCCATGCGTGCGCATCGATGCTCGCTGGTTATCTCCTTAGTTTCTTGTGTTCTTTCCATATTTGCAAGCTTCCTCTCCATTCTCTAAGCCATTCCTGCCCTATAAAGCCTGAAACACTTAACACACGGATCACGGCATCAAATGGTATAAAGGAGAATTAAAATACACAAATTAAAGATCTCTAGGAAGCAAGTTTTCAACCATAGAACAAAACTAGGAAGGAATTGTAAAATCATGCAAATCATATGAATAAGTGGGCAAAGTCTTGATGAAATCACTCAAATGAGCACAGGATAAACCATGAAATAGTGGTTTATCACTCATCAAGCACCTTTGAAATGTAGCTGGTGCATTACATAAGCCAAAAGGCATTCTTTTATATGCATACGTTCCAAAGGGGCATGTAAAAGTAGTTTTCTCCTAATCTTCTGGAGCAATATGAATTTGAAAATAACCAGTGTAACCATCTAGAAAGCAATAATGTGATTTACCTGACAGGCGATCAAGCATTTGATCGATGAAAGGCAATGGGTAGTGATCCTTGCGAGTGGCCTGGTTAAAACGTCTATAGTCAATTCACACTCTCCAGGAATTTTGCACTCTAGTAGCCATGAGCTCCCCATGCTCATTCTTCACTGTTGTGACACCAGACTTCTTCGAAATTACCTGTACTGGGCTAACCCATTCATTATCCGAGATTGGATAGATGATGTCAGCTTCAAGCTGTAACAACCCTAATTTTCGAGTACGCGAGATCTTTTCTGAAAACACGGATTTCTCCGAAAGATCAGTAAAGGGAACACTTCTTCTGTATCATCAAGCATCTCAATCCTCATTGTCATTATATTATCTTTAACTCAAGACCTTAGTTGAGACAAGCCCGACAACGCAATCGCGAAAAACCTAGTTTTTGAACCGTATCGGTTAGGAGTTCTGATTCTAGTTTTCGTAAACAGTCCCAGTTTGATGAACCGGACTCGACTCATGAGAGAAGAGAGATAATAGTATAATATTGTCATTATATTAGTATTATAAGATGCTTGAATGATATTATAAGGTTACCTGGTCTGTTTTAGTTAAAAACAGGAAATCGGTTTAACCGAGTTCACAGTTTACTGGTGCAGCTTAGCATCAGCACTCTCTGATGACTTTAGCAATGCTAAGGCATCATTATACATGTTTTATTCTTATAATAAATATGTTACTAGTGTCATTTATGCTTGTAGCTCAGAAAATAATTTTTAGAGATGTTTTTACAAGTGTTCCGATACACTTAGTTTTAGTAGTTATACACTAGAGATATTTTAATATTATTTTAACCCACCTCCAAGCCAACCAATCACAACTCACCTTACACCCCCAAGACACTCCAAGGCTGGTCATTTACTCCCTTTGGCCGAAATTGAAAGGAGAGAAAAGAGAGACTTTCATGAATACTTAATCTTCAAAGCTTGATTTCTTCTGAACTAAAACTCAAATCAAAACACCGATTTCACCAAAATGATCCTCTCTTCTTCCTCTACATAAGCATGTAACTTATCAAGGCTGGAAATAAGGTGAGATGTCTGTTCCTTTCCCCTTTCAATTCGGTTTTCAAGGAAACATGCTTAAACATGTGTTTTCTTGATGTTCTTCCTTAGGAACCATGCTTAACTTGACTTGAGGGCCAATAAACATGACTTTCCATCAATTCTAAGGTTAGAAATCACCTCCTAACGTGATGAGGGATATTTGGTTAGTTGAGGGTTTTTGGATTTAAAGTTGTTCTTGATGTGATTTAGGAGGAAAAAGTGCTAAAGGACCACCTGAAAGTCTAACTGAATTAGGAGCAGCAAAACCAGGTAGGGTGTGACGAATTTAATCTTGATTGATTGTGTTTGAGATGTGTGATTATGATATGGTTTGTTTATGCTTGAAATTGATTGCTTATATGAGTTATTCTTGGTGAAAGTTTGTTGAAATTTTGATGAAATTTGATGATATTTAAGCTATGAATGTTGTTCTTGAGGGCTACTTAAAAAACGAACCCTAATCCTTAAATTGGGGTTCAATTTATGTTGAAATCATGTAGAAATGATGGTGTTTTAGTGGCTGCTAATTTATTTTGAATTATGGTAAAAATCGGTTGCTGAAAAGACTGAAAAACGGGTAAAAACAGAGAAAGAATCTGAAGAATTTATGAAGAACATGAAGAACACTTTGAGTGTGATGAAAAATATTGAAGAACGCCTTTTAGATCTTAGAAAGGGCAAGGTTGTAATTATTTTGGTGTTTGAGGGGTTATTTGGTAATTTCTGAAAGTTAGGGTGGTAAAAGTAGAAATATTAAAAGTTACAGGTGGTAAAAAGTGAATTTTAAAGGTTAAAGCTTAAAGTAAAGTTAATTTTCGAAAATTTAATAATAAAATAATAAATAATAATAAAATATTAAATAATAATATTTAATTAAAAATAATATTTTAATAAAAATAATAAAATAATGTGAAAAAGGCAGTCTTTCGTAAAAGCATTAGAAAGACAACTTTAAGCGTAGAATTCCATAATTACCTTCATAAAATACCTAGGGAGTGGTAATAACATGATAGTGAGGCAAACATAAAGGAAAGATAAGAAGTTAAAGAAAAGATAAAAACACAAAGAAAAGTCTGTAAAGTTTTAATGACAGAAAACAACAGGGATTAGTGAACGAACTAGGAGCAACATAGTTAGTTCTTGAGTTGCTCCCAGGGTTAGATATTATATGAAAAGTTAAAATATTTCAATATAGACTTAATGATCCTATACTTGGGACAGGCTAACTATTCATACCGAAATTTACATAAGCTTTAAATACATACGTTAAGTACAGAAAAGAGTACCAGAGCAGAGTAAAGAAATACAGAGAACAGAGTAAGGAGAATAGAGAAAAGAGATCAAGAGAAAAGAGTAATTTGATAAAGAGAAATGGTTTGAGTTAAGATGTTGTAAAAGTAAAAGCTGTAAAGTTTGTATAGCATGATTGAACAGAGAAAGAAAGAGGTACTGTATAAGAATGTGAAAGTAATGATGAATAATGAGAATGATAATGAATGATGATAATGAGAATGATTATGTAAGAATCTGTTGTAGAGAGGCAGTCAGATAGATGGTGGTACGACCACTGAGAGTGCTTTCCTGGGATACTTAGCTATAATGCTATTCTGTAAGTCAGAGGACTCTTACAGAGGTATCGAGAAAACACAACTAGCATATACTCCTGTAAGTCAAAGGACTCTTACAGTGAGTGTGTTGAGCAGATATAAGTTAACTAGCTCTACCATGCAAGTCAAAGGACTCTTACAGTGAGTGTGTTGAGCAGATATAAGTTAACTAGCTCTACCATGCAAGTCAAAGGACTCTTGCAGTGGTTTGCCTCACAAGTCAAAGGACTCTTGCGAGGGGCATTGCCAACAGGGAAGCCTTACCTGGTCAAAGGACTTCGGGTAACGTCGGGAGCGGGTATGTAACCGACAAATGAGCTCATTACCTGAACTAGGGCTAGACATGCATCATACTTGGTTGTGCATTTCTTTTGTTATGATTGTGGTATGAATGTATGCTTTCCTTGTTTGTATTCTATTCTCTGTGTCTATGTTGTATTTTCTTGTATCCTTCTGTTTGTGTTCTGTTTTCTATTTTCTCTATTTCCTCTATTTATCTTCATCTTCTATTTACTGCTTTCTGTATTTTGCTATTTATTTGCAAAACAACATATAGTTAATGAACTTAACTAATAACCCCGACCCTACTAAGAACTTCCCAGTTCTTTCCCCTTCTCTCTTCCTTCCCCCTTCAGATGGAAGAATGAGTACCCTTCCATAGTTTGCTGACGATCGTTCTCAAAAAGGATTCCGCTCTAGGTAGTCTTCTGAGTCTAGGGTGAATCTCGTTCTCTATTTATATGTATATACTATGAGACCAGCCAATGTCTGCACCCCGTTTGTACGTGAACTTTAACCTAAATCATGTGTACGAGACTCCTATTGTGTGGCTACTTGATGAGGTACCAGAGAGACGTCCTATGGCAATGTCTGATCGTGCAGAGGAGTAACAGATGATGTTCTACCTTTTGGTGACATTCCACCTGACTTGAGTTTTGAAGACCTAGAACGTACTTTCCCTCGCTTTAGTAGTTTAGAGGGACTAGGCGAGTATAGAGTCTAGGCTAGCCTAAATGCCAGCTTAGGGACCTCTTGAACAGGTCAGGACCTGGGATGTTGTATGTATATATATGTATATAGATATGATTTAGCTATATCTAGGGCTGTTCTAACTAACAGTCTATATTCTAATAAAGGCTGAATCACCGAATGTTGTCAACTACTTGTGATGTATTTATGTGTGGTTGTTTATAACTGTTTTATCTGTTATTATTTGTGAATTGATTATAAATGATTCTGTTTATTAATTCAAACGTTTTAAAAAAAAAGTACCTCTCTAACTAACTACGCTTTTAACAACGAATCAGGCTCATATAATAAATAATAGATAATAATTAGGATGACAAATTGGTAGCACTCAGTTTCTAGTATGTCCTAGGCGTACTGAAAATTGGGTCGTTACACAAGCAGTCGGGTCACTTCCTTCTTCACAACTTCTAAAATGGTGGGGTTCAACCGCCTTTGTGTTTGACGGATAGGCCTTGCTCCCTCCTCTAGAAATATGCGGTGCTCACAGACTTGAGGGCTTATACCTACTATGTCTGCCAAATTCTACCCAATAGCTTTCTTGTGTCTTCTCAGCACACTAAGCAATCACTCCTCTTGTTGGGAAGTAAGTTCCAATGATAACCGGGAGCTTTTGATTGTCCTCAAGGTAAGCATACTTGAGGTGAGGCAGAAGGGGCTTCAACTCCATTTTCAGCTCATGGCTAGACACTTGATCATCCGAAACCATTGGAGGTAACAAGGTGTCTTCAGTATCCTCGGAGGGCTTCCCCACACTTGCACCTTGCTCCATGGTCTTTTCTTCTACTGCCTCTTAGTGAATTTCAACCACAATCTCATCAATTATGTCACATTGGAAGATGGAGTAGTCTTCCGGTGGATGCTTTATAGCTTCATCAAGGTTGAAGCTCACTGCTCTTCCATCAATATCGAATGAATATGTACCCGAGAAGGCATCCAATTTAAACTGCGAAGTCTTCAAAAATGGCCTTCCAAGCAAGATGGATGAAGGTCTTCCTAAGTCACTAGGAGGCATCTCTAGGATATAGAAGTCAATAGGAAATGTCAACCCCTTAATGCTCACCAGAATGTCTTCCATAATACCAACCACTGACATTATGCTCTTATCTGCCAAAATAAAATGTGCTACCGACCTTTTCAAGGGTGGGAGCCTCAAAGCATCATATATAGATAATAGCTTAATACTAACACATGCACCTAAATCACACATGCAGTCAACAAATTGTACACCCCCTATAGTACAAGTAACCATACAAGGACTAGGATCAACACATTTCTCCGGTATATCACCCATAAGAGCAGAAATTGAGCTACCCAAAGGAATGGTTTCTAAATCATGTATCTTTTCTTTATTCATGCACAAATCTTTTAGAAACTTAGCATATTTAGGCACTTGGTGAACAACATCAAAAAGGGGAATAGTTACCTCAACCTTTTTGAAGATCTCCACCATCTTGGGATCTAGCTCCACTTGCTTCTTAGTCCTCCTAGCAAGGTGTGGAAAAGGAATGGGAATGGCTTCTCTCACAGCATCATCTTCCTTAGATACTCCATTCCTTGGTTAAGCAACTTCTTCTTCAACCGCATCTTATACCTCATCCTCTTCTTCAACATTTTCTACCTCAACAACATCTTCAACTTGAATATCTTCTCTTGAGCTTGGCTCTTTGGGACTCCTCTCTTGCAATGTAGTGCCGGACCTCAAGGTGATAGCATTGATTCCACCCTTGGGGTTAGGTAAAGGTTGAGAGGGAAGTGCACTAGAGCTTGAAGGTTGATTATTGGGGTAGATGGTGGGTCCATACAGGTTATAAGAGCTTGTAGAGTGGAGGTAAGACCAGTGAGGCTAGAGGTAATGGAATTTTGAAGCTCTTTTTATCCTTAAAGGATAGAACGGAGTGTTTCATCTTGGTTGGAGAAAAAAAGAGGGTAGGTAATTTGAGGGGCTTGTGGTTGGTTGGGTTGAGGTGCTTGGGCTTGCCTTTGATGAGGTGCTCAGTATGGAGGATTTTGTTGATACCGGCTCTGTTGATAGTTGTTGTTCCAACTTTAATTTCTACCATTGTCTCTGCCTCCTTGGTTGTAGTTGTCCCTCCATCCTTGGTTGGAATTTTCTCTCCATTCTTTGTTGGAATTGTCTCTCCATCCTTGGTTGGAATTGTCTTGCCAAAGTTGATTGTAGTTACCACCTTGGTTATAATTACCGCCTTATTGATAGTACCCTTGATTCGGACGGTTATAATAAGCATTTGTAGCCACCAAGGTGTTGTCTTCTTGGAGTTGTGGACACTCATTAATGTAGTGAGAGTAGCAAGCACAAATTCCACAGACTCTCTGAGGGACCAACTGTTGACATTGTTGCTGTGGAGGAGGTGGAGGTTGTTGTTGATTAAGCTGGAGCTGCTTGAGTATATTGGTCATCTCTCCCAGAGTCTTGGTGAGAGCAGCGGTCTTACTACTAGTAGAAACTTCGGCAATAGCTTTGGGATGATTAGTCCTTTGGCTTGTATTTCGGGTAGACTCAGCAAGATCGGTGATCAGTTGCCACGCTTCTGTCGTCGTCTTATACTTCGTCAGAGAGCCATTACTCGCAGCGTCTAAGAGGGTCTTGTCTCCAGGCTTCATGCCTTGGCTAAAGTAGCTAATCAACACCAACTGGTCAATCTTGTGGTGGGGACATGAGTCTAGGAGATTCCTGAAGCATTCCCAATACTCGTAGAGAGTCTCTGATTCACCCTGAATAATACAGGAAATCTCCTTCCTCAATCTATCTGTAATCTCTGTTGGAAAGTACTTGACCAGGAATTCCCTTCTGAGCAAATCCCAATCAGTAACAACAGCTTCCGGTAGAGTGTAAAACCACTCCTTTGCCTTTCCCTCAAGAGAGAATGGGAAGGCGTATAGCCAGACGACAATCTCATCAGCACCATGCCGCCTAGTAGTTGAGCAAGCTGTTTGAAAATCCCTAAGGTGCTTGATAGGCTTTTGAGCAGGTAAGCCATGGAACTTAGGTAGTAGATTGATCAGAGCGGTCTTCAGTTCGAAGTCAGCAGTCAAGTTCGGATGACGCGCTTGATATGGCTGCAGTATAAAATCTGGAACTCCTGCTTCCTTAAGCGTAATTCTTCTAGGAGCTGCCATAGTATCTGCACTTAAATCAACAGAATTGGTGTTAATAGAATAAACAGGAGAGGAACTAGTTTCTTCCTCAAATGACGTTTCAGACTCAACCTCAAATAAGACTGGTGAATTGGGTGAAACACCTTCACCACCCTTAGAGGCTAACCGACGCCGAGCTCGCCTAATACATGAAATAGTCTTTTCGATCTCAGGATCAAATGTGGCTAAGCTCGGATCTGGTAATGAACGCGTCATTCATTGAAAGAAACATAGAGCTCATGGTAATATATTAAGAAAATTAAATAATAAAATTACTAATAAATAGAAAGGAAAAAAATTAAAAAAAATGTAATTATGTAAATATAAAAATATTTACACTAACCAATAATTTAGCACACTATTACAACTCCCCGCAATGGCACCAAAAATTGATGGTGGAAAAATGTCGGTTAAGAATTTCTAATAAAAATAGCGTTGCAAGTATAGTTCTTAACTGACGAAAATTCCACTATCAATTTAATTTGTCACAATTAAAATTAAATAACTGGGAGTAGAATTTCCAGGTCGTTTCTCAAAGAGTTGACACATGGTGCAATTTATTGGTTAGGAATTTTTTGAGTAATTTTTGAAGTGGAGACAGAGAAATAAATGGCAAGAAATTAAAACAGCAAAAAATAGCAAGAGATGTTATGTATTTGAAATAAGAGATCTTGGTTAGGAGAGATAATTAGAATTTCTATCCTTGTTGTCTTTCCCCAAGTGCAATAGTAAAGGTTTATTACTTCCACTCAGTTATCCTCTTGCAGTTACAAAGGAAGGTTAAGTGGGTAGCACTAACTCTGATTCACAAGTCTTAGTCATTTCCTAGAGAAGGACTAGAGTCAGTGAAAATTAAGTTAGCCAGTAATTCTGAATTACATATTACACTTGAGTATCACAACTCAAAGGTTTTCAATTAATCAACTCCTAAGCCAAGTTGGGGCTCTACTCCATTAACATGAATGCCATTTTCACAAACATGTGAAAGGTGTAAATAGGAGACATGGTAATTAAAATAAATTAATAAAACTAAAATTAGCACTGATAATTAATTAAAAGGAATTAAACAAGTAGTATAATTAAATATAAAAATACTTCATTGATTTAATAAATTCAAAATAACAATATCCAATTATGAACACAAGGCAACGAAATGGAAACAGTAATTGAGTTATTAGGAAAGCAAACTATAAAGATGACGACTTCAATCGAAGGTAGTAGCAGCTCTCTCAATATCCAATTCACAGCAAAAACTAAAAATGCTAAGAACCCTATGAGAAGTAGTGTTTCTCCCTTTAGAATTCAAAAATAAAACTAAACTAAAGTGAAAAATGAAAGTATGTTCAGTCTCCCCTATACCCCTACCTCTAGTTTGCATTTTTTTGGGCTTGAGACTGGGTCCAAATCAGCCCAAAAATCACCCCCAGCAAGTTCTGATAAGTGCAGCATGTGACGCTCTGTCACGCGTACGCGTCGGTCACGCGTACGTGTCGCTGTAAGATGCGCCATTTCACCCGCACGCGTCAGCCATGCGTGCGCGTCGCTCCTCGCTTCTAATCTCTTTGGTTTCTTGTGTTCCTTCCACTTTGACATACCTCCTCTTCATCCTTTAAGCCATTCATGCCCTGTAAACCTGAAAACACTTCACAAACACATCACAGTATCGAATGGTAATAAAGGAGAATTAAAAATTAAATATTTTAAGGCTTAGGAAGCAAGTTTCCAATTATAACACAAAATTAGGAAGGAAATGAAAAACATGCAATTTATATGAATAAGTGTATGAATGATTGATAAAATCCACTCAATTAAGTACAAGATAAACCATAAAATAGTGGTTTATCAGGTCTAAGGAAACAAAATCTTGGACTAAAAAGTTCAAATGAGCTGCTTCCCTAACTAAATGCTTGTGGTGTGAAGGTGTCAAGTAAAAAGCTTGAGACTGAGCAGTTAAAGTCGTGATCCCAAAAGCAGAAGGGTGTGTCTAAGAACTTTGGACACCACTGTTTGGGACTTTAAGCGAAGCTAAATTTGAATCCAAGGGTTCCCCCAATTAAGTGTTTGTGGCGTTTATGTATCCAGTGGTAATACTAGAAAACAAAGCGCTTAGGGTCATGGCCAAGCTCAAAAGGAAGTTGTGTTCAAGAATAAAAAAAAGCTAAACTAAGAAAATCAATAATATCATTCGAATTCTGAGTTCCTAAAGATGTCAATACTTCTGAGCTTCAAAGGAAAGTGAGATGCCAAAACTATTCAGAAGTAACATAGCTACTAGACCTGCTCATCAATTGGAACTGAGCTTCATTGAAAACTCTGAGATTTATTGTCTCCTTCTCTTCTTTTTAATCCTACTCTATTTTTGGTTGCTTGGGAACAAGCAATAGTTTAAGTTTGGTGTTCTGATGTGCGGATATTTTATATGCTTTTTGACATTATTTTCATAGTGTTTTGGTTATGTTTTGTTAAGTTTTATTAAGTTTTAGTAGGTTTTAGTACAAAAATCACTTTTTGGATGCTACTTTGAGTTTTTGTGCTTTTCCTATGTTTTTAGGTGATTTTTAGGTGATTATGGCAAGTTTTCAAAATGCCTGATTTAGAGACAGAGAAATGACTGCAGATGCTATCAGATTCTGACCTCCGTGCATTCAAACGAGCATTTCTGGAGTTACAGAGGTTCAATTGACACTCTCTCAATAGCGTTGGAAAGATAACATGCAGGGATTTCCAGCAATATATAATGGTCCATACTTAGTTTTGGAAATGAAGGCCCAAAACGGGCATTGAACGCCCATCTAACCCCCTGCCTGGTGTTTGGATGCCCCAGAAGGACCAAGATGGCGTTTGGACGCCTAAAATGGAGCATGCCTGGCGTCCAATGCCCCAAAAGGAGTCCCAGCACGTGGAGTCACCCCAAGCTCAGCCCAAACACTCACCAAGTAGGCCTAGGAAGTGGATTTTTGCACTAAGAGTCTAGTCTATCTTATTTCTGTAATCCCTAGTTATTAGATTAGTATTTAAAGGAGAACAACACCCATGTTTAGGATCTATTGCCTCATATTTGGCTTATTTGAACCTTTCACTACTATTTTCTGTAAGCTTTGAGCAACTAAACCTCTTAAGTTAGATTTAGGAGCTCTGCTGATTCTCATGGATTAATAATATTATTGTTTTTATTTCAATATGTCTGATTCTATTCTCTTATGCATTCTCGTTCTTCAATCTCAATGAATTAGGGGTGAACCATGACATTCATCCTTGTTCTATATGGGTCCGTGCAAGTCCTGACCCGGATAGCATTGAACTATAGCTAGAGAATGCATTGTGGATTCCAAGAGAGTACCTAGGCAACTTTGGATACGTGACATGAAATCTCGTTGACCGTGGGTTACTGAGGTCTTTTTGGCGCTAAGACTACAGTCAGAAAAGCAGCACTCTCTGATCCGGAAAATCCAACCTTGTCTGTGGTGTTTTGAGTAGGGTCGCGAAGGGGAGTGGATTGCTTAGAGCTTCATCATCGGCTACAGTGAGAAGCCATGAGTCAACATAATGAGAGGACATGAGTTACTCGGATATGGTGGACTGCTGTGGTTTAAAAGAGATTAACTTGATGAGAGGACATGAGTTAGTCACTTACGGCTGCCATTGAATGAATCATTCATTATTGAAGTAGATAGTAAGAAAAGTTAATCCAGAAGGAAATAGCATCTCCGAAGCCTTAACTTAATCTTTATCACTGTTTTCACATCAATCTGGTATTTCGTTCTTTACTATTTCATTTATGCTTTCAAACAAACAACCATGTTTTCTAATTGCCTGACTAAGATTTGCATGATAGCCATTGCTTGCTCAATCTGACAATCTCCGTGGGATTCGACCCTCACTCACTGAGGTATTACTTGGACGACCCGGTGCACTTGCCGGTTCAATTGTGCGGAGTTCAATTTCGCGCACCAACGCGAAAACTGGTGTTCAGCACCAGAGGGGGGGAAGGAAGCTTGGGCATCTAACGTCCATACAGGAGCTGTCTTGGAACAATTTTTAGTCCCCCTGGGGCGTTCAATGCCCATCCTTGGCGTTGAACACCAGAAAAAAGAAAAAAAAACCTTCTCTGCATTCAACGCCGTGAGAGGGGAAACATCAATCCTTAGATAGATATCCGATCATATCTTTTTTATTTCATTCATATCTTTTCATATCATATCTTTTTTGTTATCTCCACAAATCCTATCCATATCTTTCCAACTCACCTCTTCATAAATCAAAAGTTGACTCCACAATCTCCACCCCTCCCATAACCGAATTCACTACCCCTCCCCCCACACCTATATATACGCCCACTCCCCTCTTCCTCCCACACCCCACTGATCTTCTTTCTTCTTCTCACCTTCCCTTCTATCTCTTTCTTTACATCTCATTGCTCGGGGATGAGCAAACTTTTTAAGTTTGGTATTGAGGACGCTCTACTTTTTCACTTTTTTACCTTCCATGGCACCAAAGGTTGGGGGATCAACCTCAAGGAAGAGGAAATAAAGACCCCCCTCAACAGTCACTTACGAGCCTCACCAATTTTACACCAAGCTTTATGAGGAATACTACTACAATGTTGTAGGCAAGAAAATGGTAATTCCAGAAGTGAAATTCGAATTTGAAAGCTGATGAGTACCCGAAAATTCAAGAAAAAAATTTGAATTAGGGGTTGGAAAGTTCTGGCCAACCCCGTAACTAAAGTCGAAGCTCTAAAGCTCTGATAATTTTATGCAAATCTATGGATGATGGACAAACAAAAGAAAGAGGACACCGAGTTCAAGTTATTGCGCACCATGATCCGAGGGAGGACTCTGCAGTTTGGAATGAAAAATGTGACAGAAATCTTTAAGCTACCTCCATCCAAAAATGACCCTCACTCTTTCAATAGGAGGATACAAGCCGATCCAAGCTTGGTTTAAGTCCTCTAGGACATATGCGTTCCCGGTGTACAATAGAAGAAGAATGCTGGGGTCAACCAGTCCAACTAAGAAGGAATGATCTCAAGCTAGTTGCCAAAGGATGGCTGGAGTTCATTCAGCGCTCCATCCTCCCCACTAGCAATCGCTCCGAGGTCACTGTAAGGCATGTTGTGATGATCCACTGTATTATGCTTGGTAATACAATGGAAGTTCATCAATTGATCCCTCTAGAGATGTATAAGATCGCAGTAAAGACCTCAACCCTCTCTAGGCTTGTCTTACCTCATCTCATCTATCGCTTGTGTGAGGAGGCCAAAGTCTAGATTGACAGAGATATATTTATTACAGTGGACAACCCAATCACCAAGAAGAGCATGGATTACACTATGGAACTCGCTCAAGCACCAATTCAGAAGCCAGTTCCCCCTCTTGAGAGGAAGCAGCCTGAGTGGCCTCAAGAATAAAGCATCCCTCCGTGCGAATACTGGACTCAACTGGCTGTATCCATTGGATAGTTGATACCCACTATGGACCAACTGAAATAAGAACACATAGGTCAGTCTCCCATTCTTTGTAAGCTGACTGAGGAGCAAAGGAAGCAAAGGCGAGAATTGGAAACGGCAGAAAGGATCCTCCAGAGAGAGCAGCAACCACCATAACTGAGGTGGTTGAGTTTCATCCTCCATATCTTTATTTTATCACTATTTTCCTACTATTTTAATTTGTTATCTGTTTTCTATTCTAGTTGCATGATCACTCTAAGGATTTCTTTGTTTTCTAGTAGTTGTTCTTTTTCGTTTTATTTAAAGATGTCCTTATGTATTTGGTGCACGGAATTGTGATCACACCTTTCACAAACTCAGGTACAACTAACCAGCAAGTGCACTAGGTCGTCCAAGTAATACCTTACGTAAGTAAGGGTCGATCCCATAGAGATTGTCGGCTTGAAGCAAGCTATGGTCATCCTGTAAATCTTAGTCAGGCGGATTCAATTGGTTATGAGTTTTGATTATTGAAAGATAAATAAAACATAAAATAAAATAAGATACTTATGTAATTCATTGGTGGGAATTTCAGATAAGCGTTTAGAGATGCTTTGTTGATTCTGAACCTCTACTTTCCTATTGTCTTCATCCAATCATGCGTGCTCCCTTCCATGGCAAGCTGTATGATCCTCTCAGTGCAAATGGTCCAAGTACGGTTTCTGCACGGCTAATCAACTGTCGGATTTCTCGTCTCGGATGAAAAATACCAGGTATAGCTACCTCACGGCTAATCATTTGTCGGTTCTCACTTATGTCGGAATAGGATCTCTCTATCCTTTTGCACACTGTCACTGCGCCCAACATTCACAAGTTTGAAGCTCATCACAGTCATCCCTTCCCAGATCCTACTCAAAATACCACAGACAAGGTTTACACATTCCGGATCTCAGAAATACTGCCAATTGATTCTAGCCTCTACCACGAAGGTTCTAATCTCACGGACTCAATCAGTGAATCAGAGACCCAAGAGACTATACTCCGGCTGTCGTCCAATGACTACGTTGAACATCATGTAGACCGCTTGTGGTTGTCAGGCACGCGGATCTTGGCTAAGTGAGTAACAAAGATAGTGGGTGATTGTCACAGGTCACCCCTTCATTTTGACTTAACTGAATTAAGTACGAGAGTATATCTTGGAGAAGAAGTAAGCATGAATTGAAAGAGAAACAATAGTACTTGCATTAATTCATGAAGAATAGCAGAGCTCCGCACCTTAATATATGAGGTGTAGAAACTCCACCGTAAAAAATACATAAGAGAAAAAGGTCTAGGCATGGCCGAATGGCCAGCCTCCCAGATGTAAAAAAATGGCATAAGCCCCAAAGATGTTCCAAAATTACTATTTATACTAAACTAGTTACTAAGGATTACAGAAAATAAGTAACTAAGTGCAGATAGTGCAAAAATCCACTTTCGGGGCCCACTTAGTGTGTGCTTGGGCTGAGCATTGAGCTTTACATGTGCATAGGCCTTTTCTAGAGTTAAATGCCAACTTGGATGCCAGTTTGGGCGTTTAACTCCAATTCTAGTGCCAGTTTTGGCATTTTACGCCAGAAAAGGGTCTCTGGCTGGCGTTTAAATGCCAGTTTGGGCCATCAAATCTCGGGCAAAATATAGACTATTATACATTGCTGGAAAGCTCAAGATGTCTACTTTCTAATGCAATTAAGAGTGCGCCGATTTGGGATTTGTAGCTCCAGAAAATCCACTTCGCGTGCAGGAGGGTCAGAATCCAACAGCATATGCAGTCCTTTCTTAGCTTCTGAATTAGACTTTTGTTCAGGTCCCTCAATTTAAGCCAGAAAATACCTGAAATTTCAGAAAAACACAGAAACTCATAGTAAAGTCCAGAAATGTGATTTTTGCATAAAAACTAATAAAAATATAATAAAAAGTAACTAAAACATACTAAAAACTATATGAAAATAATGCCAAAAAGCGTATAAATTATCCACTCATCACAACACCAAACTTAAGTTGTTGCTTGTCCCCAAGCAACTAAAAACAAAATAGGATAAAAAGAAGAGAAAATACAATAACTTTCAACATATCAATGAAGCTTAGTTCCAATTAGATGAGCGGGACTAGTAGCTTTTTGCTTCTGAAGAGTTTTGGCATCCATAGGAACTCAGAATTCAGATAGTGTTATGCTCTTATTTCAGTATGTTGATTCTTGAACACAGCTACTTTATGAGTCTTGGCTGTGAACCTAAGCATTTTGTTTTCCAGTATTACCACCGGATACATAAATGCCACAGACACATAACTGGGTGAACCTTTTCAGATTGTGTCTCAGCTTTGCTAGAGTCCCCAGTCAGAGGTGTCCAGAGTTCTTAAGCACACTCTTTTTGCTTTGGACCATGACTTTAACCGCTCAGTCTTAAGCTTTTCACTTGACACCTTCACGCCACAAGCACATGGTTAGGGACAGCTCGATTTAGCCGCTTAGGCCAGGATTTTATTCCTTTGGGCCCTCCTATCCATTAATGCTCAAAGCCTTGGATCCTTTTTACCCATGCCTTTTAGTTTAAAGGGTTATTGGCTTTTCTGTTTGCTTTTTCTTTTTCTTTCTTTATTTTTTTCGCCATTTTTTTCGTAAGCTTTGTGTTTTTCACTGCTTTTTCTTGCTTCAAGAATCAATTTTATGATTTTTTAGATTATCAATAACATTTCTCTTTTTTTATTATTCTTTCAAGAGCCAGTAATTTTAACATTCATAAACTTCATTATAAAAAATATGCACTATTCAAGCATTCATTCAGAAAACAAAAAGTATTGCCACCACATAAAAATAATTAAACTATTTTCAAGATAGAATTCAAAATTCAGGTACTTCTTTGTCTTTTTCAGAAAATATTTTTTAATTAAGAAAGGTGAAAGATTCATGGAACATTCATAGCTTTAAGACATAGATACTAGACACTAATGATCATGTAATAAAGACACAAACATAGACAAAACATGAAACATAGAAACAAAAAACAGAAAAATAAGAACAAGAAAATTAAAGAACGGGTCCACCTTAGTGACGGCAGCTAGTTCTTCATCTTGAAGATCCTATGGAGTGCTTGAGCTCCTCTATGTCTCTTCCTTGCCTTTGTTGCTCCTTGTTGAAACTCAATTCTCCTAAAGAGGTGTTGAGTTGCTCCTAGTAGTTGTGTGGAGGGAAATGCATCCCTTGAGGCATCTCAGGAATTTCTTGATAAGGGATTTCCTCATGCTCTTGTTGAGGTCTATGAGTGGGCTCTCTTTTTTGTTCCATCCTCTTTTTAGTGATGGGTTTGTCCTCTTTAATGAGGATGTCTTCCTCTATGACAATTCTGGCTGAATTGCATAAGTGACAGATGAGATAAGGAAAGGCTAACCTTGCCAAAGTGGAGGGCTTATCAGCCACCTTGTATAGTTCTAGAGGTATGATCTCATGAATTTTCACTTCCTCTCCAGTCATGATACTATGGATCATGATAGCTCGATCCACAGTTACTTCGGACCGGTTGTTAGTAGGGATGATAGAGCGTTGGATGAACTCCAACCATCCCCTAGCCACGGGTTTGAGGTCAGGCCTTCTCAATTGAACCGTCTTGCCTTTTGAGTCTTTCTTCTATTGTGCTCCTTCCACATAAATGCCTGTGAGAACTTGGTCCAACCTTTGATCAAAGTTCACTCTTCTAGTGAAAGGATGAGAATCTCCTCTTATTATTGGCAAGTTGAATGCCAACCTCACAGTTTTCGGACTGAAATCTAAGTATTTTCCTCGAACCATTGTGAGCCAATTCTTTGGGTTCGGGTTCACACTTTGATCATGGTTCTTAGTGATCCATGCATTAGCATAGAACTCTTGAATCATTAAGATTTTGACTTGTTGGATAGGGTTGGTGAGAGCTTCCCAACCTCTTCTTCGATCCTCACGTCGGAACTCCAGATATTCACTCTTTTTGAGCATGCAGGGGACCTCGGGGATCACCTTTTTCTTGGCCACAACCTCAAAGAAGTGGTCTTGATGGACTTTTGAGATGAATCTCTCCATCTCCCATGACTCGGAGGTGGAAGCAATTGCCTTCCCTTTCCTCTTTCTAAAGGTTTCTCCAGCCTTAGGTGCCATTAATGGTTATGGAAAAACAAAAAGTAGAGTTTTTTCCCACACCAAACTTAAAAGGTTTTCTCGTCCTCGAGCAAAAGAAGAAAGAAATGAGGAGAAGAAGAAGAAATGGAGGAGATGGAGGGGTGTTTTGAATTTGGCCAAGGGGGTGTAACTATTTATGATGTGTGAAATTGAAGGTAGTAAGGAGGGGTATTTATAGGGTAAGATAGAGAGGGAATTCGTGTAAGAAGGTGTTGGGTTTGGAAGGAAAATGTTTTGAATTTGAATGGTGAGGTAGGTGAGGTTTTATGATGGGTTTTTGGGAAATAATGGATGGATATGAGTGGTGAAGGGATTATGGGGAAGAGGGTAGGACTTGATAGGTGAATGGTGTTTGGGGAATAGGGGTTGATGTGATTGGTCAAGGGTATTTAGGAAAGAGTGTTATAGAAAGGTGTTAAGAGGAGAGAATGAGAGTTGGGGTAGGTGGGGATCCTGTGGGGTCCATAGATCCTGAGGTGTCAAGGAATTCTGGTCCCTGCACCTTTCTGGCGTTTAAACGCCCTCTATGTGCCATTTCTGGCATTTAACACCGTCTATGCTACCTTTTCTGGCGTTAAACGCCAAGCTGATGCCCCTTTCTAGCGTTTAACGCCCTCCAGACACCCTTTTTTGGCATTAAACACTAGTCTGTCTGCCAATTCTGGCGTTTAACGCCAGCCAGATAGCCAAACACCCTTTTCTGGCATTTAACGCCAATCTGTCTACCAATTTTGGCGTTTAACGCTCAAAATGCTGCCAGGCTGGGCGTTAAACACCCATTCTGCTATCCTTACTGGCGTTTAAATGTCAGTAAGCCTGTCATCCAGGGTGTGCTGTTTTTGATGCTATTTTTGATTTCGTTTTAATTCTGCAACTGTTTTTGTGACTCCACATGATCATCAACCTACAGAAGACATAAACTAACAATGGAAAATGAAATGAAAGTGTAGTTAACATAGATAAATAAGATTAGGTTGCCTCCCAATAAGCGCTTCTTTAATGTCAATAGCTTGACAGTGAGCTCTTACAGAGCTTCACAGACACTCAGAGCATGATGGTGGCCTCCCAACACCAAACTTAGAAGTTGAGTGTGGGAGCTCTGTTTGACTCTGTATTGAGAGAAGCTTTTCATGCTTCCTCTCCATGGTTACAAAAGAAGATCCTTGAGCCTTAAACACAAGGTAGTCCTCATTCAATTGAAGGACTAACTCTCCTCTATCCATATCAATCACAGCTCTTGCTGTCGCTAGCAAGGGCCTTCCAAAGATGATGCATTCATCCTCATCCTTCCCAGTGTCTAGGATTATGAAGTCAGCAGGGATGTACAGGCCTTCAACCTTTACTAAGACATCATCTACAAGTCCATAAGCCTGTTTCATTGATTTGTCTGCCATCTCTAGTGAGATTCTTGCAGCTTGTACCTCAAAGATCCCTAGTTTCTCCATTACAGAGAGTGGCATGAGGTTTATTCCTGACCCCAGGTCACACAGAACCTTCTCAAAGGTCATGGTGCCTATGGTACAAGGTATTAAGAACTTTTCGGGGTCCAGTTTCTTCTGAGGTAATTTCTGTTGAACCAAGGCATTCAGTTCATTGATGAGCAATGGAAGTTCATCCTCCCAAGTCTCATTACCAAATAACTTGGCGTTTAGCTTCATGATTGCTCCTAGATACCGAGTAACTTGCTCTTCAATAATATCTTCATCCTCTTCAGAGGAAGAATCTTCACCACAGCTCATAAACTGCAGCATTAAGTTCCATGGAATCTCTATGGTCTTTATATGAGCCTCAAATTCCTTTAGTTCCTCAATAGGGAACTCCTTATTGGTCAATGGACGTCCAGCAAGGTCTTCCTCACTGGAAATCACTGCCTTTTTACTCTCTCCAGGTTCGGCCACTTTGGATATAGTTATGGCCTTACACTCTCTTTTGGGATTCTCTTCTGTATTGCTTGGGAGAGTACTAGGAGGAGTTTTAGTAACTCTTTTACTCAGTTGACCCACTTGTATCTCCAGATTTCTAATGGAGGATCTTGTTTCAGTCATGAAACTGAGAGTGGTCTTAGATAGATCAGAGACTATGGTTGCTAAGTCAGAGAGGCTCTGCTTAGAATTCTCTGTCTGTTGTTGAGAAGATGATGGAAAAGGCTTGCTATTGCCAAACCTATTTCTCCCACCATTATTATTATTATTGAAGCCTTGTTGAGGCTTCTGTTGATCCTTCCATGAGAAATTTGGATGATTCCTCTATGAAGGATTGTAAGTGTTTCCATAGGATTCTCCTATGTAATTCACTTCTTCCATTTCAAGATTCTCAGGGTTATAAGCTTCTCCTTCAGAGGAAGCTTCTTTAGTACTGCCGGATGCAGCTTGCATTTCAGTCAGATTCTGAGAAATCACATTGACTTGCTGAGTCAATATTTTGTTCTGAGCCAATATGGCATTCAGATTATCAATCTCAAGAACTCCTTTCTTTTGAGTCATCCCATTATTCACAGGATTTCTTTCAGAAGTATAAATGAACTGGTTATTTGCAACCATCTCAATGAGTTCCTAGGCTTCTGCAGGGGTTTTCTTCAGATGAAGAGACCCACCAGCAGAGTGGTCCAATGACATCTTAGACAATTCAGACAGACCATCATAGAATATACATAAGATGCTCCATTCTGAAAGCATGTCAGAAGGACATCTTCTGATCAACTGCTTGTATCTTTCCCAAGCTTCAGAGAGGGATTCACCTTCCTTCTGTCTGAAGGTTTGGACTTCCACTCTAAGCTTGCTCATCTTTTGAGGTGGAAAGAATTTGGCCAAGAAAGCATTGACCAACTTTTCCCAAGAGTTCAGACTTTCTTTAGGTTGTGAGTCCAACCATATCCTAGCTCTGTCTCTTACAGCAAAGGGGAAAAGCATAAGTCTGTAGACCTCGAGATCAACCCCATTGGTCTTAACAGTGTCATAGATTTGCAAGAATTCAGCTAAGAACTGATGAGGATCTTCCAATGAAAGTCCATGAAACTTGCAATTCTGCTGTATTAGAGAAACTAATTGAGGCTTAAGCTCAAAATTGTTTGCTTCAATTGCATGAATTGAGATGCTTCTTCCATAGAAGTCAGAAGTTGGTGCAGTAAAGTCACCAAGCATCTTCCTTGCACCTCCACCATTGTTGTTGGGTTTGGCTGCCATGTCTGCTTCTTTTTCAAAATTTTCTGTAAGGTTATCTCTGAAGTGTTGTGCTTTAGCTTCTCTTAGCTTCCTCTTCAGAGTCCTTTTAGGTTCAGGATCAGCTTCAACAAGAATGTCTTTATCCCTGCTCTTACTCATAAGAAAAAGAAGAGAACAGAAAAGAAGAGAAATCCTCTATGTCACAATATAGAGAATCCTTTATGTGTCAGAGGAAAAGAAGAATAGAATGAAGAAGGAAGAAGAAGAAGAAATTCGAACACAGAGAGAGAGTGAGAGAGAGGGTTCGAATTATTAGATGAGTAGAAGAGAAGTGTTAGTGAATAAATAAAATAAATAGAAAGAGATGAGAAAGAGAGAGAGTATTCGAATATTAATTAAAAGAAAAGAAAAATATTTTTGCTTTTATTTTAATTATAAGTTAGACTTCAAAATTTAAGAAAAGAAATAAAAGCAAATTGAAAACTAAATAAATTAATTAATTAAAAAGATTTTTGAAAAATTTGTAAGTTAGTTTTCGAAATTAATGAGAGAGAAAAGTAGTTAGGTGGTTTTGAAAAAGATAAGAAATAGTAAACTTTTTTAAATTAAAACAAACAAGTCAAGTGGTTAATTGAAAAAGATTTGAAAATAAATTTTGAAAAGATAAGAAGTTAGAAAAAGATTTTGAAATTAAAATTTTAAAAAGATATGATTGAAATTTATTTTGAAAAAGAATTGAAACAAAAATTAAAAAGATTTGATTTTTAAAAATTAAAGTTGATGACTTGACTAACAAGAAACTAAAAGATATGATTCTAAAATTTAAAGATTGAACCTTTCTTAATAAGAAAGTAACAACTTGAAATTTTTGAATCAAAGCATTAATTGTTAGTCAAATTTTCGAAAATATGAAATAAAAATAAGAAAAAGATTTTGAAAATTTATTTAAGAAATTCGAAAATATTAAGAAGAAAAATGAAAAAGATTTGATTTTTGAAAAAGATTTGAAAAGATAAAGTTTTTAAATTGAAATTCTAACTTGACTAACAAAAAAAAACTAAATTTTAAAAATTTTTTATCAAGTCAACTCAAAATTTCAAAATTTATGAGTAAAATAAAATAAGGAAAAGATCTTATTTTTGAATTTTTTTGGATTAATGAAGAAAGAGAAAAACAACAAAATGACACATGACATAAAAATTTAAGATCAAAACAAATAATGCATGCAAGAACACTTTGAATGTCAAGATGAACACCAAGAACACTTTGAAGATCATGATGAACATCAAGAACATATTTTTAAAATTTTTTAAGAAAAGAAAGACATGCAAGACACCAAACTTAAGAACTTTTTAAACTTTAGACACTAATAATTCAAAAATGCATATGAAAAACAAGAAAAGACACAAAACAAGAAAAATTAAAGATCAAACAAAGAAAATCATCAAGAACAACTTGAAAATCATGAAGAACATAATGCATGAATTTTCGAAAGTTTTTAGAAAATAAAATTAAAAAAATGCAATTGACACCAAACTTAAAATTTGACATAAGACTCAAACAAGAAACACAAAATTTTTTGGTTCTATGATTTTAGTAATTTTATTGTATATGTTTGTTGAAATTATTTTGGAAAAAGAGAATAAAGAAATTCAAAATTTTTAATAAGAATTCTAGGATTCATGCAATGTTAGTCTAAAGCTTTGGTCCAAAAGAATTAGACAAGGCCAAATGGCCAGCCAAGCTTTAGTAAAGCACTGCAAATGATGACCTTTCTACAATGAAAAGTGGAAACCTCAATCCAAAAGATTAGACATGGCTTAACAGCCAGCCAGGCTTCAATATAACATTGTGAAGCTCTAAGTTAGAATTCATTCTTAAAAATTTTGAATCAAATTTATGAAAACATTTTTTTTTGAAAATAAAAATAAAAAGCTTAAACATAAAATAAAATTACCCAATCTAAGCAACAAGATGAACCGTCAGTTGTCCAAACTCGAACAATCCTCGGCAACGGTGCCAAAAACTTGGTGCACGGAATTGTGATCACACCTTTCACAACTTCGGTACAACTAACCAGCAAGAGCACTGGGTCGTCCAAGTAATACCTTACGTAAATAAGGGTCGATCCCAAGGAGATTGTCGGCTTGAAGCAAGCTATGGTCATCTTGTAAATCTTAGTCAGGCAGATTCAATTGGTTGAGAGTTTTGATAATTGAAAGATGAATAAAACATAAAATAAAATAAGTTACTTATGTAATTCATTAGTGGGAATTTTAGATAAGCGTTTGGAGATGCTTTGTTGCTTCTGAACCTTTGCTTTCCTATTGCCTTCATCCAATCATGCGTGCTCCCTTCCATGGCAAGCTGTATGATCCTCTCAGTGAAAATGATCCAAGTACGGTTTCTGCACGACTAATCAACTGTCGGATTTCTCGTCTCGGATGAAAAATACCAGGTACAGCTGTCGCACGGCTAATCATCTGTCGGTTCTCAGTTATGTCAGAATAGGATCTCTCTATCCTTTTGCACACTGTCACTGTGCCCAACATTCACGAGTTTGACCCTCGTCACAGTCAACCCTTCCCAGATCCTACTTGAAATACCACAGACAAGGTTTAGACTTTTCGGATCTCAGGAATGCTGCCAATTGGTTCTAGCCTCTACCACGAAGGTTCTAATCTTATGAACTCGGTCCATGAATCTGAGACCCAAGAGACTATACTCCGGCTATCATCCAATGACTACATTGAACATCATGTAGACCGCTTGTGGTTGTCAGGCACGCGAATCTTGGCTAAGCGAGTAATAAAGATAGTGGGTGATTGTCACGGGTCACCCCTTCATTCTGACTTAACTGAATTAAGTACGAGAGTATATCTTGGAGAAGAAGTAAGCGTTAATTGAAAGAGAAACAATAGTACTTGCATTAATTCATGAAGAACAGCAAAGCTCCGCACCTTAATCTATGAGGTGTAGAAACTCCACCGTAGAAAATACATAAAAGAAAAAGGTCTCGGCATGGCCGAATGGCCAGCCTCCCAAATGTAAAAAATGGCATAAGCCCCAAATATGTTCCAAAAATGCTATTTATACTAAACTAGTTACTAAGGATTACAGAAAATAAGTAACTAAGTGCAGATAGTGCAGAAATCTACTTCCAGGGCCCACTTGGTATGTTCTTGGGCTGAGCATTGAGCTTTACATGTGCATAGGCCTTTTCTAGAGTTAAACGCCAGCTTGGATGCCAGTTTGGGCGTTTAACTCCAGTTCTGGTGCCAGTTCTGGCATTTTACGCCAGAAAAGGGTCTCTGGCTGGCGTTTAAACGCCAGTTTGGGCTATCAAATCTCGGGAAAAGTATGGATTATTATACATTTCTGGAAAGCCCAAGATGTCTAATTTCCAACGCAATTGAGAGTGTACAAATTGGGCTTCTGTAGCTCCAGAAAATTCACTTCGCATGCAGGAGGGTCAGAATCCAACAGCATCTGCAGTCCTTTCTTAGCCTCTGAATCAGACTTTTGCTCAGGTCCCTCAATTTCAGCCAGAAAATACTTGAAATTATAGAAAAATACACAAACTCATAGTAAAGTCTAGAAATGTGATTTTTGCATAAAAACTAATAAAAATATGATAAAAAGTAACTAAAGCATACTAAAAACTATAGGAAAACAATGCAAAAAAGCGTATAAATTATCCGCTCATCAGTATTCCTCATCAAGCTTAAAAGAAAAATCTATTGAAAAAGAAGTAGTAAGATGCATAAAGTCTTGAGTTATATAATGATTTATTCTATTTACTTTGATGTGGTAGCCTTATTTCTATTTTCTGAATATATGAATTAACTGTGCATATTTGACATTGAAGTTAAGTATATTGGTTCTTGAGGAACAGGAATTTAGAGAAGTATTATTGATTCTCTAAAAAATTAAAAAGATTTATTCTTGAAGCAAAACAAACATCAAAAATAAAATAAAAGGAAAAAAATCAAAAGAAAAAGGTCCAAGGCTTTGAGCATCAATGGTTAGGGGGTCAAAATTGATCTAAAAGCTCAAAAGAGTAGTTTTTCTTAACTATATGCTTGTGGTATAAAAGTGTCAAGTAACCCTTGAGACTAAACACTTAAAATGGTTTTGAGTGTTTCGTTGGGGGTTGAAGTTGATTGTGTGGTTGAAATTGTTACTCCTCTGGCCTTGGTTTTGTTGGTTTCTCCACCCAAAATTAGGATGGTTTCTCCATCCAGGATTATATGTTTTGGAATATGGATCATTTTGTTGTGTCATGGAGGAGTTTCCCATGAAATTGGCTTGCTCCACTTGTGTTTGATTAGTGTTGAATGAATCAAAATTTCCACCAACTCCATTCATGTCATACAGTGAGCTTTGTGTGTTGATGGCAGAGACTTGCATTTCTTCCATTTACTTAGTGAGTGTAGAGAGTTGTTGAGACATAATTTTATTTTGAGCTTCAAGAGCATTCAAAGTTTCTAGCTCCATCACTCCTCTTTTCATATTCATATTCCTCTCTGAAGAGTAAGGGTATTGATTATTTGTAACATTGTCAATGAGTTCCATAGCTTTACTAGGAGTCTTCATGTGTAGGGATCTCCCTGCTGAATTATCCAATGAGTTCCTTCAGATTTGAGTGATTCCATCATAGAAAATTTGTAGCTGAACCTAATCTACAAACTTGTTTAATGGACATCTCCTCAGCATCCCTTTGTATCTCTCCCAAGCCTCATATAAGGATTCTCCTTTAAGTTGCCTAAAACTTTGAACCTCTATCCTCAATTTAATCAATCTTTGGGGAGGAAAGAACTTAGTTAGAAACTTGCTAACTAAGTCCTCCCACGTAGTAATGCTTTATTTAGGGTGTGACTTCAACCATTGTGCAGCTCTATCTCTAAGAGAGAATAGGAACAATAGGAATCTATATGCTTCAGCTAATACCCCATTTATTTTTACTGTATCACAAATTTGGATGAAGTTTGAGATGTGTTAGTTTGGATCCTCCTGTGGGCTTCCTCCAAATTGGCAGTTTTGTTGGACAAGGGTGATCAATTGAGGCTTGAGTTTAAAATTATTTACATTGACATTGGGAGTCAAAATACTACTGATGCGTGAGTATCTTATACCCTTTTTCTAGTTGTTTTTATACTATTTTTAGTTGGATTTTATTAAGTTTCATTATGTTTTAGTGCAAAATTCACCTTTGGATGCTACTTTGAGTTTTTCTTGCATTTTTATGGTTTTAGGTAAAATTCGAAGCAGTTTGGAGAAGCCTGGAATAAGAAATAAAAAAACTGCCAACTCCCGCTTGGGCGCTGAATGCCCAACCTGGTGGTCAACGCCAGCAAAGGTGCTAAAGTCAGAAGTGCAACTCCTCTCTGGGCGTTCAACGCCCAATCCTGGCATTGAACGCCAGCTTGTTGTCCATTTCACACCAATTGGGCCTCCACGTGTATTTTGAGCACTTCTTAGGCTTATCTTATTTTATCTTTGTAAATTTTAATTTAAATTAATATCTTTTAGGTTCAGCATTTAGTATTTAAGGAGGAGATCACTTAGGTTTAAGGGAGATCTTCTTCTTCAACATCTTTTAGAAACCTATTTTCTTTGTAAAGTTATGAGCAAATAAACCTCCTGGTTATGGTTAGGAGCTCTGTTTATTTCTATGGATTAAGGTTATTATTCTTATATTTAATTAAATGTCTGATTCAATTCTAAGGTGTTGTTTTCGTTCTTAATCTTATGAATCAGGGGTGGAACCAGAGTATGGCCCCTTATTCTATATGAGTTCTTGTGATTCTTGAGAGAGTTATCTCGTTTGAGCTACAGCTTGAAAACACTCCTCCTAAACTGCAATTTACCTAAGCTAATTAGATATGTGACATAAAATCCAGTTAGCTTTGGGTAATTGAGGTTTTTGTGGCGCTAAACTGGTTTTCTGAACTTCACCCTCTGATCTGAATTGAATGACCACGAGAGTGGCTTTTAATGAAGATCAGAGGGGATTAATTCGCTAAGAGATTAGGTTTTAATCACTTATCGTTTGTCATGGAATGAATCACTCATTGTTAAAATACTTGGTAAGAAGTCTTAATCTGGAAAGATAAATATCTCCGAGACCTTAACTATTTTATCATCATTGTTTTACTCCAAATATGTTTATTTGCTTTCTTTACTTGCTTTTTACTGTTTATGTGTTTTACACCAACAACCATCTTTCACTGTTTGCCTGACTAAGTCCAACAGGATAACTATTGCTTGCTCAATCCAACAATCCTCATGGGATCGACCCTCACTCACCTGAGGTATTACTTGGACGACCTGATGCACTTGCCAATGAAGTTGTGCGAGTTCTAATTTTGCGTACCAACTACTCCCACCATTTCTAGGATCAGGAGTAGTATATGATCCTAATATCCTCCTACCATGTAGAGCATCATTGGTTGCATTGTTGTTGTGAGGATCATCCATGGTTGTGTGTGATGCTCCCTCACCTTCTTTTAACATTCTCTTGTTTTTTGCTTTTCTTCTTAAACTCTAAAGGGTTTGTTTGATTTCTGGATCAAAACGGAGAGTTTTTTCCTCTTGATTACCCTGCATGCACACAAAAAAAACAACAAAAAAAAAGAAAATTGAAGCTCCTTCTGTCAAGTGAAAAGAACCTCAAGTGAGGCAATAACACAAACAATTAGGGAACTAAAGAAAATAAAGGATTAAAATTAATTAAATGAATAGAACAAAAAGAAAAAAATTTCTAATCTAGGTAATCAAACAATCGGTCATTTGTTAATCACCGTTAATCCCCGCAACGGTGCCAAAAACTTGATACAAAATCTCGCAAAATTACTGACAAGTGCACTGGATCACATCAAGTAATACCACGTTGAGTAGATTATCGTTCCCATGAGAATTAATTAAGGAATTAAGGAAGCAATGAGTGATTGAGTATTCTAGTTAGACAATTCACAATTTGATGATGAACAATTGATAATAGAAACGTGCAATGTAAATGACTTGAGCAAAAAGTAAATAGAGGCAATAAATGACTTGAAAGTAAGTCACAGAATTGTAAATTGCTGGGAATTTAAAGTGCAAGAATGTAAATACTGGAATATAAATTGCAAGAATATTAAATTGCAAGAATGTAAAGGAAGCAACGTAAATGATCATCAAATTAAAGCAATTTTAAAATAAAGGAATAAGAGAATAGAAGGGGAAGATCATTGGGTTTCAGAGATTTTGAATTCTCTGGAATAATTAGTTTTCATCTCAGCTTCAATCATACAATCATTGATTTCTTGGAAAATCATAAGTAATTGAATTCAAATTTCTTAGTAATTCAATCTCTCTTGACTTGATCAATTTCCAATTCCTTGATCTCATTGCTCATGAGAAGGGATGAAGCATGTTCTCTAATATAGAGCCACATAATTCCATGAATCTAGATATTGGTTGATTAAATTTCACGTATCAATTCCGAATCTAGATTCATAACAATTGGGAGAAAGATTTGCTCAAGTCCTATGATCTGGTAAACCCCAATTTTGTGGTTTATCTTGTGCTTAATTTACGGAATTTTATCACCTTTTTCCCATATTTATTTAATGAAATAGCATGGTTTTGTAATTCTCCCTGATTTTGTGCTTAAGTGTGAAAACATGCTTTTTAGGCCTTTAATTTACTAATTTTAATTCACTTTAATTCCATTCGATGCCTCGATATATTTGTTGAGTGATTTCATATTTATAAGGCATGTATTGGATGGAAGGAGTGAAGAGAAAAGCATACAAAGTGTGAGAATACATGAAGAAATGAGCATTTGGAGAATTAAGGGCCACGCGCACACGTCAGCCACGCGTACGCATGAGAAGAGCTTTGCAAGTCACGCGCACGCGTCATTCATGCGCACACGTGAGGAGGATTCTGGCCATCTATGCGCACGTGGGACATCAGGCACGTGACCCACTTAAAGTGCATTCGCTGGGGGGCAATTTCTGATCTTCCTGTTAGCACGGAAACTTGTCTCTCAACAATTTTCCTTCGGCCAGTATACCGAATTGTCGTCAAGTAAAAACTCACAATAGAGTGACGTCGAATCCCACAGGGATTGATTGGTCAAGCAACTTTAATTAGAGGAATGTTCTAGTTGAGCGAAGCAGAATTTGATTTGAGATTTGCAGAAAATTAAATGGCGGGAAAGTAAATAGCAAAAAATGTAAATTGCTGGAAATAAAGAGCTGAATGTAAATGGTGGAAAGTAAATTGCAGAATCTTAAATGGGAATGGGGAAGACGCTCATAAAAGTAAATTGAAGAAATTAAAGAGAATGGGTAAGATCAGAAATGGGGAATTCATTGGGCTTAGGAGATGTTGCATTCTCCGGATCATGTTCATTTTCATCTCTTCCTCAATCAATGCGTTCATTGATCTCCTTGGCAATCTTAAGTGATCGAATTACAATTCCTTGTAATTCAATCTCTCAAATCTTGATCAATAGCCAATTCCTTGGTCAATTGCTCGTGAGAAGAGATGAAGTATGGTCACTGATTATACCACATGCATTCCCAAATCAAGTGTTGGTAGAATTATAGTCACCATATCCATCCAACCCCAATTTGGTCCAACATGAGAAATCATTTCTAGCATGATCTCTTCATTCCTCTTCCAAGGTTCAAAAGAGATCCAAGTATGAATAGCTTCTTTTCCAAGATAACTACCCAATTGGATGAAGATTGAAAGCTTTCTAGTAAAATCAAGAGAAAAGATAGAAGAAGAATAATGAAAACTAATATTGATCCATCAAATTACAACAGAGCCCCCTAACCCAATGAAAGGGGTTTAGTTGTTCATAGCTCTGGAAATCGAAAATAAAGATGGAAAATACATTATGAAAAGTAAAACTAGAAGTGCAGAGAAAGTAAAATATTATAGAGAATAGTTCTCAAAATTCCTCACTCTCCAAAACTGCTACCCCTATATATATTACTCTTCTGATCTGCTAGTTGATTCTTCAAGTCTTGGATATGGGCCTTTGGATCTTGAGTTTGAAGCAATTATCTTCCGTAGTGGGCTTAGCTTTACTTGCAGAGATAAAGTGTGAAGTAGGCAAGGTCTTTAGCTCAGGACGTTAGTGGTGTTAACGTTAACTGAGAGTGTGGGTTCGAGAACGTTAGTGACAATCACCTTTTTCACTAACGTTCCTCACCCAGGGATGATCCACGTTAACTTCAACATTAGTGGCACCAACGTGACCACTAACGTTGCCTCTTGGTGCTTCATACACGTTATTGGGACTCACCTTTTCCAGTAACGTTGAGAGTCCTCCCTTCCCCTACGTTAGAGTTCACGTTAACTTAGTTAACATGAGAGTCCTCCCTTCCCCTACGTTAGAGTTCATGTTAACTTAGTTAACGTGGCTCTTAACGTAGGCTTGCCAATTCTTCGAGAACGTTAGTGACACTTACCTTTGTCACTAACATTCCAAGGTGCCCCTACTTCCCACGTTAGAGTCCACATTAACTAAGTTAACGTGGCTTCTAACGTGGTGTTGATAGCCATCTCCAACGTTAGTGACAAAGGTGAGTGTCACTAACATCGGCTTATCATCGTATCCTCAACGTTAGCTTCCACGTTAACTAAGTTAACGTCGGAGTTAACGTGGCTCATAGTGGCTCATTGTGGCTCATTCCAACGTTAGTGACAAAGGTGAGTGTCACTAACGTTGGCGATTGTTTGCTTTCTCTACGTTAACTTCCACGTTAACTAAGTTAACATGGGAGTTAACGTAGCTCAAGGTGGCTCATTCCAACGTTAGTGACAATGGTGGGTGTCACAAACGTTGGCCATTCTTTTGCTTCCCAACATTAGAGTCCACGTTAACTAAGTTAACGTGGAAGCTAACGTGGCCAATATGAGCTTGGTCCAACATTAGTGACAAAGGTGAGTGTCACTAACGTTGGCTCCACTTTCTTTCTTCCACGTTAGAGTTCACGTTAACTTAGTTAACATGACTCTTAATGTGGGCTATGATGGCTTCGAGGACGTTATTGGCGATTACTTTTCTCATTAACGTTGCAAGCTAGCTCCCATTCCACGTTAGTGGTCACGTTAGTTAGACTAACGTGGCTGCTAACGTGGTTCTTTCTTGCTTCCTTTGTCCTGAAATCAAGCAATAAAGTGCATCAAAGTTCTAATCCACATCATGAGACATGCATCATCCAATTTGTCATCTAATTCATGCAAAATTCCCATGAAATCATGTAAAGTGCACAATTTATGCTTAAATCAAGATGTAAGTGAAATTCTACCCAAAACTTGCTTATTTCCTAAGAAAATGCATGAAACTACCCTAAAATAGTAAAAAAAAGGTCAATAAAATTGGCCAAAATGCCCTGGCATCACAACACCAAACTTAAAGCTTGCTTGTCCCTAAGCAAGTACTGGAACAAGAGAATGATGAATGAAATGCCAAAAGAAGTGAGTCATTATCGTGGAAGTTATGTCCTTGGTTTTTTGGTGGTTTCATGCATAGCAAATTAGGTTCATTCCTTCACTGGCTTTCAGACCTTTATCATGTCCTGGAATGCTCACTTGACTGCACCCTATGAGACTCTTATTCTCTGATCCTTTTTGTCATTTCAGGGCTTATTTGAGTTCTTAGACTAGATGCTCTATAAGGGGGCGACTCTTTAAGATAAGCTTTCAGCCAGCACTCACAAACCAGTTGGTTCAAGGTGCTAGGTGTTAAGACACCCCTAAGGACTTACTCTCTCAAGTCTCTTTCCCCCGTACATACACACCACAGGCACATGGTTTGTTTATTTTCTTTCTTGAGACCTTGGTGTCTAGCACCTCTTTGGGTTACTAAGTGTTTTGTAGCAAGGGTTACTCTTGATAATGGACTTTCAGCTGATAATCCCGAGTTAGTTAATCCCAAGTTACCAAGTGATAAGGCACCCCTAAGAGCTTATTCATCCAAGTAGATCCCTTACACAGGAGCACCACAGACACTTGCCTCAAGATTCAACCCTTGGTGCCTAGCCTTATTTCTTACTCTTTTTCTTTTTTTTTTCTTTCTTAATGGGATCTTGTTATTTAGTTAGTCTCATGGGGTGTGCCTCAAGCATATGATTCCGGACAGATAGTTGTCCTCCCACCTTGTTGGTGAACCAACTTAGCTAATCTATGACCACACCACAAAATTAGGAACTTACTCCACAATATGAATTCCACTCTGGTCTTTGATAACACACATTCTCTTTTTATTAAAAAGGAGACAAGCATACAAGTAAGCAAGGTACGAATGCAGTGACATGAAGACTAGCAAGCATAGACCTAAGTAATGAAAAACATAAAGGCATAATTCAAAATCCTAACTACCATGTAACATGTTCTATTTCATACATGATTTTCCTTATTTAAAGCTTGAAAAATATGGATCAAAGAGGGAACTCCACCACCTTTTATTCATGGGGTTGCCCATGCACTTCCTCTTGCTTGTCTTCTTGGTGTTTTTCTTGAGTGCTTGTACTCCCACTTCCCTTGCCTTTTCCAATCAACTTCTTCTAAAATCCAGCATCTTCCATCTTCTTTTTCGGTGTTTCCTTCTGCTGTTTCACCTTCCTTTCTTCTTGTTCTACAAAATCTTTTTGGACCTCATCATATGTAGGGATGGCATAGTATAGATTATGCATATGACTAGACATGTAGTTCAACTTGGCTTGAGTGTTTATGTTGAACTCCTCCCTATGTAGTTGCCGTCCTTTATTAAGTACACTGAACTCGTTGAATGCTTTCATCTGAGCTAGCTGCCGCTGGTTGAGTTCTTGCAAGCACTTATCTTGACGCTCTTGCCTTTCATTCACTTGGTTGATGGCTTGAGTGAGCTGGGAGTAGTGTTCCTGTTGCTGCTCTATTTGTTGTTTCTGCCACTCTCCTTGTTGACTCATCCAGTTGGCAAATAGTTCTTCCTGACGATCCATCCATTGGGATTGAAGGTGTAATAGTTGCTCTTGTCCTTCCATTTGTCTTCTCCCCAAATCTTTAATGGCTTCTTGAAGGTGGCTCATATTAAAATTGTTTGGGTCATAGTATTCTTCTTGTTGGTGTTCTTCCTGATGAGATTCTTCTTGGTGGGCTCCTTCTTTTGGTTTTCGCTTTCCTATTTGAGGTCTTCTTTGTTGTTGGGCGGGCGTAGTATAGATCAGATGCTGAAGTGTAACTAACATCCCAGGGTTCACCCAGTCTGGATTGCTATCCTCGAAGACTACCTTGGCCTTTGTACACAATCTGAGAATGGTGCTGGGGTACCAAAGCCTGGCACCCAAATCAACCTTCTCAGCTGACTCTTGAATCCCCTCAGCTATGAGTTCATGCACATTGATTTCTCCACCCTGTACTAGGCAATATACCATAGTCGCTCGATTAATATTGACCTCTGAATTATTTGTAGCTGGGAGGATAGACCTCCTCACGAGTTCAAACCATCCCTTGGCTTCCGAGCTAAGATCTCCCCTCTTGATGAACCGGGGTCTCTTATCCGCATACCTTTCCCAGTCAGCTCCTATGACACATATGTCAGTCACTATTTCTTCGAGTTCATCATTGTCAGGGCTCTTACTTATCCTTGCATGATAACTAAGCTCATCAAAATGTGGTGATTTCAGCTGAAGAGTTCTTGTTATAGCATTTGGGCTGAAGTCCACCTCTCTTCCTCTTACGTAACTTTTGAAGGTTGGGGCCTTGGTTTTGTCTTCTCTAACCACATTTGCATAGAACTCTTTGATGAGGTTTGCATTGATCTTCCCCTCTGGGTTCGTGAGCCTTTGCCACCATCTTTGTTCAATTTTCTCTCGAATCTGTGGGCATTCATCCCCGTTGATTTGGAATGTTAACTCAGGCAGTATCTTTTTGAGCTTTATCCGCTCAAATTCCTGTTCATGGAACGCAGTTTTGAATCTCCTTTCATCGAAAGGGATGCTCTCCACCGGTTTTTTCCTCTTTTGCCTCTTGGAGCTTGATGATGCCATAAGTAGGAGTTGGTGTGTGAAGGTGGTGGAAGGTATGGATAGGCGAGGGAATTCGGTTGGGTTAAGATTTGGTGCAATGAAGGGGAAGAGTGTTTGGTTTCAAGACTGAGAAATGTGGGGAGTAAAATTGGAATGTTAAGGGTGTACTTAGTGCGAACCACTTATATAGGGAAGTGGTGTGTGGATGAAAGGTTTGGATTGATGGAGTGGTTGTGTGATGAACGGATGGGGTTTTAGCATAGGATGAGCACAAGGATCCTCATCTTTATGAAGGAGATTGGTTCGGTCTCCAAGGGTCTCATTCTTTCAATTTTTGCATGGCAACATTTTCCAATGCATTCCCCCTTGAGACACGTGTGAAATACTCTCCTTTTGTGGTAGCCAAATCTTCCTTTCTTTTGTCCATCAATTTTCCTACAAAATAAAAAAGTGTAATTATTAATTGTGTGGATAGTGGCGGCAAAATAAAAAATGGGAACCACTACCACTTTTTTTTTTAGTTTTTGTTTGTAACTAACTATGTAGTATTCATGAATGCCAACCAACTGATTAACTGAATATCCATGTATGCAACATTGGCAACACCAAACTTAGTTTGGTGCCATATGGTGTAAAAGATTTGTTCAAGGCTCCTAAGAGTGAGATGATGTGGGTTACATTCATGTTCTCTTAGTGTGCCTTGAACACCAAACTTGTTCCTCACTATATGTTGCACACAATGATTCATTCAAGTGCATATCAAGTTGATTTGAATTTCATGAACCTTGATTTATTAACTATTTTTAAAAACATGTAAAACATGGGTTGCCTCCCATGAAGTGCTTCTTTAGCGTCACTAGCTTGACGTTCTGCCTTTATCAGGGTGGTTGGTAGTGCTTCAAGTCCTCCCCCCTTGCAGTAAATCTATCTCCATTGGCTTCATCAAGGATCTCCACGTGTTCCAAGGAGAGGACTCTGTTGATGGTAAAAACTTTAGGTAGCTGAGATGGGATGGTGGGGAGATCGGGGGGAATGGCTGAGAAGTAAGCTGAGATTACTTTATCCCCTGGAGAGAAGTCCTCTGTAGGGATCTTCTTGTTCTTCCACCTCCTTGGTACCTTCTTCTTTGTTCCTTTTGATGTTGCCTTGCTCTTTGTGACCTCCTCTTCCAAATAGGTTTTGTTCCTGGTCTCATATAGCTCTGGTGGTTTAGGTTCCTCCTGATTTTCTTTGAGCTGTGATAGCTGCTGATTGCCTTGTTCCTCAACTAAGGAGATTCCCAGATGTGCTGGTTGTGCTTCAGTGCTTGCTTCTTCCTTCAGTATCTCACTGTGATCTTTGCTTGGTTCTTTGTTCTCTTGATCTGTTTCTTCTGACAGGTTGAAAACATTGAAGGTGAGTTGTTCGTCATGGATCCTCAAAATTAGCTCCCCTCGCTCCACATCTATAAGTGCTCGGGCTGTAGCTAGGAATGGTCTTCCCAATATGATTGGGTGGAGGTGACTCTCTTCCATGTCCAAGATGACAAAGTCTGTGGGCATGAAGTATTTTCCAACCTTCACCAGCACATTTTCAACTACTCCCACTGCTTGTTTTTGAGTTTTGTCAGCCAACCTGATGACTACATCTGTGGGCATTATCTCATTGATCTGCAGCCTCTTCATAAGGGATAAAGGCATTAAGTTGATGCTTGCTCCCAGATCACAGAGTCCTTTATCAAACATTGTTTCTCCTATGGCACAGGGGATGTAAAAACTCCCTAGGTCCTTCCTTTTTTTAGGCAACTCTGGTTGAATGAGAGCACTGCACTCCTTGTTCATCACTATGGTTTGTCCTCCCTTGAGTGAGCTTTTCCTGGTCAGCAGCTCCTTCATATACTTGATGTATGAGGGCATTTGTTGGAGGGCCTTGATGAATGGTATGTTTACATGGAGAGATGCAAATATGTCAAGGAACCTTGAGTATATTCTCTTCTCCACATAGCCATTTAGTAATTGGAGAAAGGGTGCATAGAGTCTCAGCAGCTCCTTCTGTGTCAGCTCTTTCTGTGTAATTGTGGTTTCTTGATGATTCTCTCCCTGCTTTCCTGCTGAAGTGTCTTTAGGTTGTTCTGATGGGTTGTTCAGCTCTTCCTCAGTCTCCTTATCACTTATAGTCACCATCTTGCAATCTTCCCATCTGACTTTCTTTGCTTCACCTCTTGGATTTTTCTCTGTGTCACTTGGAAACCCATCAGTAGGTTTGGGAATCTTCTCAGATAAGTATCCCACTTGAAATTCCAACCTCTTAATGGTTTCTCCCTGGTTCTTGATACTGGCTCGCACCTCCTCTTTGAACACCTTGTTATCTTGAATCTCTTTGCTTATGCCTTCAAGTAGAGTCTCGATTCTGGATAGTCTATCTTCAGATGATGGTGAGTTGAGAGTGGAGGGATGAGAAGGGCCATTTTGGCCTTGGTATGGATGTGAAGAGGTGTTGTTCGGGTGGTGTTGATATGATCTCTGTGTGGAATGTTGGTGAGCTGCATGGTTGTTAGGGTTGTGACGTCTCTGATTTTGGCCTTGATCTTGTTGATTTCCCCACCCAAAGTTTGGGTGATTCCTCCATCCAGGGTTGTAGGTTTTGAAGTATGGGTCATGGTTCTGCCTGGGTGAGTTTCCAATGTAGTTGGCTTGTTCTTGCTCATCCTCTGCCTCTGCATTCACTCCCTCTTGGGTTGCTAATGAGGTGGTGATTGCTGCTACTTGGTTCCTCTCCATCTTCTTGGTGAGGTCAGCCAGCTGCTTGGTGATAAGCTTGTTTTGGGCTAACAGTGCATCCACATTGTTTAGCTCCATCACTCCTCTAGTGTTGCCTCTTTCAGAAGCATAGAAATAGTCATTCTCTGCTACAGTCTCAATGACATCTATGGCTTCTTCAATGGTCTTCTTCTTGTTCAGAGATCCTCCTGATGAGTGGTCTACTGCCTTCTTTGATTCATAAGAAATGCCTTCATAGAAAATGTGTAGCTGCACCCATTCATTGAACATATCTGGTGGGCACCTTCTTGTCAGGTCTTTGAACCTCTCCCATGCTTCGTATAGAGTCTCACCATCTTGCTGCCTGAATGTTTGTACCTCAGCTCTCAACCTATTAATCCGTTGAGGAGGATAAAATCTTGCTAGAAATTTGTTCACCACATCTTCCCAGGTTGCTAAACTCTCCTTTGGGAAGGACTCAAGCCATTTGGATGCCTTGTCCTTGAGGGAGAAGGGAAACAGAAGTAGTCTATAGGTGTCAGGATGAACACCATTGGACTTCACAATATCACATATCCTCAGGAAGGTGGTTAGATGTTGATTGGGGTCTTCTTGGACACCTCCTCCGAATGAACAATTGTTCTGAACAAGGGTGATGAGCTGTGGCTTTAGTTTAAAGTTGTTGGCATGTATGGTTGGCCTTTGGGTGCTACTCCCACAGTTTTCTGGGTTTGGGTTGATGTAAGAGCCTAGAACTCTTCTCTCTTGCCCAGCATGATTTGCTAGACCTTCTCTGCCATGGTTGTGAGCCTCTTCTTCATGATAGTTCTCCATATTCTCCTCCATGTCTGGTTCAAAGTACTCTTCCTCTTCCTCAGCACCCACTACTCTCTTTCCTCTTGCTTCCCTCCTTAATCTAAGGAAGGTCCTCTCTGGTTCAGAATCAAAGGAATTTGAAACCCCGCTTCTTCTCCCTGTCATACACCCAACAAGGAACAAGCAAGGAAACGTATGCAGAAAGTGTTTCTTGTTAGAAATGTTGTTAGTGTGAGTGATGCAATATATCAAACAGTTAGTGTGTTAGTGAACTGAATGGTAAATAACGAAGAAAATGGGTAAGGAAAAGGGAAGATAATAACTGAACAGAAAGTAAATTACTCAAATGAACTTAAATCAAAGAAAAGAAAAATGCTCAATCTAGTTATCCTCCAATTTAATCATTGTTGATACAAAATCAATCCCCGGCAACGGCGCCATAAACTTGTTAGCACGGAAACTTGTCTCTCAACAATTTTCCTTCAGTCAGTATACCGAATTGTCGTCAAGTAAAAACTCACAATAGAGTGAGGTCGAATCCCACAGGGATTGATTGGTCAAGCAACTTTAATTAGAGGAATGTTCTAGTTGAGCGAAGTAGAATTTGATTTGAGATTTGCAGAAAATTAAATGCCGGGAAAGTAAATAGCAGAAAATGTAAATTGCTGGAAATAAAGAGCTGAATGTAAATGGCGGAAAGTAAATTACAGAATCTTAAATGGGAATGGGGAAGATGCTCATAAAAGTAAATTACAGAAATTAAAGAGAATGGGTAAGATCAGAAATGGGGAATTCATTGGGCTTAGGAGATGTTGCATTCTCCGGATCATGTTCATGTTCATCTCTTCCTCAATCAATGCGTTCATTGATCTCTTTGGCAATCTTAAGTGATCGAATTACAATTTCTTGTAATTCAATCTCTCAAATCTGATCAATAGCCAATTTCTTGGTCAATTGCTCATGAGAAGAGATGAAGTATGGTCACTGATTATATCACATGCATTCCCAAATCAAGTGTTGGTAGAATTATAGTCACCATATCCATCCAACCCCAATTTGGTCCAACATGAGAAAGCATTTCTAGCATGATCTCTTCATTCCTCTTCCAAGGTTCAGAAGAGATCCAAGTATGAATAGCTTCTTTTCCAAGATAACTACCCAATTGGATGAAGATTGAAAGCTTTCTAGTAAAATCAAGAGAAAAGATAGAAGAAGAATAATGAAAACTAATATTGATCCATCAAATTACAACAGAGCTCCCTAACCTAATGAAAGGGGTTTACTTGTTCATAGCTCTGGAAATCGAAAACAAAGATGGAAAATACATTATGAAAAGTAAAACTAGAAGTGCAGAGAAAGTAAAATATTACAGAGAATAGTTCTCAAAATTTTTCACTCTCCAAAACTGCTTTCTAATTCAAAACTACCCCTATATATTACTCTTCTGATCTTCTAGTTGATTCTTCAAGTCTTGGATATGGGTCTTTGGATCTTGAGTTTGAAGCAGTTATCTTCCGCAGTGGGCTTAGCTTTACTTGCAAAGAGAAAGTGTGAAGTAGGCAGGGTCTTTAGCTCAGGACGTTAGTGGCGTTAACGTTAAGTGAGAGAGTGGGTTCGAGAACGTTAGTGACAATCACCTTTCTCACTAACGTTCCTCACCCAGGGATGATCCACGATAACTTCAATGTTAGTGGCACCAACGTGACCACTAACGTTGCCTCTTGGTCCTACGCACACGTTATTGGGACTCACCTTTTCCAGTAACGTTGAGAGTCCTCCCTTCCCCTACGTTAGAGTTCACGTTAACTTAGTTAACGTGGCTTTTAATGTAGGCTTGCCAATTCCTCGAGAATGTTAGTGACACTTACCTTTGTCACTAACGTTCCAAGGTGCCCCTACTTCCCACGTTAGAGTCCACGTTAACTAAGTTAACGTGGCTTCTAACGTGGTGTTGATAGCCATCTCCAACGTTAGTGACAAAGGTGAGTGTCACTAACATTGGCTCATCATCCTATCCTCAACGTTAGCTTCCACGTTAACTAAGTTAACGTGGGAGTTAACGTGGCTCATAGTGGCTCATTGTGGCTCATTCCAACGTTAGTGACAAAGGTGAGTGTCACTAACATTGGCGATTGTTTGATTTCTCTACGTTAACTTCCACATTAACTAAGTTAACGTGGGAGTTAACGTAGCTCAAGGTGGCTCATTCCAACGTTAGTGACAATGGTGGGTGTCACTAACGTTGGCCATTCTTTTGCTTCCCAACGTTAGAGTCCACATTAACTAAGTTAACGTGGAAGCTAACGTGGCCAATATGAGCTTGGTTCAACGTTAGTGACAAAGGTGAGTGTCACTAACGTTGGCTCCACTTTCTTTCTTCCACGTTAGAGTTCACGTTAACTTAGTTAACGTGACTCTTAACGTGAGCTATGATGGCTTCGAGGACGTTATTGGCGATTACTTTTCTCATTAACGTTGCAAGCTAGCTCCCATTCCACGTTAGTGGTCACATTAGTTAACGTGGCTGCTAACGTGGTTCTTTCTTGCTTCGTTTATCCTGAAATCAAGCAATAAAGTGCATCAAAGTTCTAATCCACATCATGAGACATGCATCATCCAATTTGTCATCTAATTCATGCAAAATTCCCATGAAATCATGTAAAGTGCACAATGTATGCTTAAATCAAGATGTAAGTGAAATTCCACCCAAAACTTGCTTATTTCCTAAGAAAATGCATGAAACTACCCTAAAACAATAAAGAAAAGGTCAGTGAAACTGGCCAAAATGCCCTGGCATCACTTCCCAGGCCCAAATCTAACTCGTTTCTGAGGTTATTTCATACAGAATTTAGGATTGAGCAAAGGGGGGAGCAATTAGTTGTTGGTTAGCATCATGTAGTTTAGTTTTCTAGAGAGAAAAGCTCTCTCTTCTCTCTAGAATTAGGATTCTTAGGATATTTTGCATCTTAGATCTAGGTTTTAATTCTTGTTTTCATCTTGTTTCTTCTACAATTTCATGCTCTAGTAGTGTAATTCTCTTGTTTCCTCTTGTTAATTTTCCTTTTCGCTCTCTTTTATGTTTATGAACTCTCTTGTTGGATATGGTTTTCTTTAATGCAATTGATGTTTCTTTTATGTTCTTATGGTTAATTACTTTGTTTATTATTGATTCCTTGCAATTGGTAGTGGTAGAATTTATTTTCATTTGCACTTTTATTATGCTTTTCTTTTATGCCTTCCAAGTGTTTGACAAAATGCTTAGTTGGATCTTAGAGTAGTTTTCTTTACTCTTGGCCTAGGCTATGAGAATTGGGTGACCTTGAGTCATTGGGTCTCAATGAATTGGTGATTTGAGAACCCTTGGTAATCAATTTGATACCCATTGACACCAACCCACTACTAATCTAATTAATAGATAGGTTGGGACTTATGGGTTGATATGATTAAGCCTATTCGACGTACTTCAAGCTTAGGAGTAGACATTGTACGTACTTAAAGCATTGGAGTAGACTTAATGGGTTGGCCTCTTATAATTGTCAATATATGGTTTATTGACAAGGATGGTGATCTCAATTTTCCAAGTCTTAATCAAGAGTTCTTTTCTTTCATTAGTTCTTGTTATTTACTTTTCTTGCCCATTATAAAAACCAAACCCCCCTTGCATCTTCATAGCCAGTAATTGAGCACTTCATTATAATTCCTTGAGAGACGACCCGAGATTTAAATACTTCGGTTAATTCTTATTGGGGTTTGTACTTGTGACAACCAAAACTAAATTTGATCTGAGGATTCATTGTTGGTTTAGAACTATAATTACAACGAGAATTCTTTGAGAAATTCTTTACCGACAAAATCCTCGTTATCAAATTTATGGCACCGTTGTCGGGGAATTACAATAGTGTTATGTTATTGGCTATTGTATATATGTGAATATTGTGAATAGTTTGCTTTCTTTAGTTGTTTTCATAGTTTTGGTTTAGTAGTTTGTTTTCTTTATCTCTTGTGTGTTTTTATTTTCTCTTGTCACTATGAATTCTCATCACTTTGGCTATGAGTTTGGTTACAATCATGCTGTAGGAAATGAAAGCTTTAACGAGGAACCACATTGTGGGAATGGATCTCAAATTAGGGAGGAGCCACATGCTTATGGTCAACCTTCATGGCAACAACCTCCTTCAATCTCTCATGGCTACAATCCACCCCATGATGTACCCAATTATGACTCAATCCCTCAATATTGTTATCAATCTCACTCACAAGCCCCCTACGACCATTCACCTCCATATGATCCTGATTTATACCCACCATACCAACCACCATATGAACTATACCTAGAGCCACCACATTCCCAATACCAATACTCCCAAGAACCACAAATTCCATATACACCACCTCAAGACTTTCACCAATATGAACTACCTTCCAACTACAATACCTTTCCCTCAAACAATGAACCCTCTCTTCCCACACCACCTCTCAACCATGCCCTCATGCTAGAACAAAGAGATCTTAGATCTCTTATCCTAAGGCAACAAGAGGAGAAGGACAATAAGTTCAAGGAGCTACAAGCCAAGATTGCTGATGCGTGAGCATCTTTCCTATCTTTTCCTAGTGAATTTGCATTTAATTTGTTGAGTTTAATCAAGAATTAATTATCTTTTAGCCACTATGGATGCTACTTTGAGTCGTGTGCAATTCTGTTTATTTTAGGTAGCATTCGAATGGATTTGATGGAGTTTCTGCAGAAAAAGAGAAGAAGGCGAATGATGCAGTCAACCCTAACCTCTTTGCACTCAAACCTGAATATCTCGAGCTACAAAGGTCCAATGGACGTGATTCCAGTGGCATTGGAAAGCTAACTTCTAGAGCCTTCCAACGATATATAATAGTTCATACTTCTCTTTCACCAGTTTTGCCAAGGCTGCGTGTTGGGTTGGAAACGGATTCCAACACCTAAACTCACCGGCAAGTGTAATGGGTCGTATCAAGTAGTAATAACTCACTTAGAGTGAGGTCGATCCCACAGGGATTAATGGATCAAGCAAATTTAGTGGGTGATTGGTTTAGTCAAGCTAACATTAGTGAATTATGTGAAGTTGATCAACTGAAAGTAAATTGCAAGGAATTTAAAGTGCAGAAAGTAAAATTGCAGAAACTTAAAGTGCAAGAAAGTAAAATAGCTGAAATTTAAATTGCAAGAAAAGTAAATGACTGAAAATTAAAGTGTAAGAAACTTAAATTACTGAATCTAAATTGCTGGGAATCTTAAATTGCTTGAAGAATAAAGGATTTGGGGACTGGGATTCAAAATAAAACTGGAATTGTAAAGTGCAGAGAAGTAGAAGATGAAGTAGATTTGCAGAAGAACTAAACAGAAATGAAATATTTCTTGAAGAACAAAAAGAAAGTAAACTCAGCTCAACTATCAAATCTAGGAAAGAAATTCAAGATCTCAGGGGATCAGTGAGACTAGAAAGCAGATCTAGATCACAATTCCTTCCTTGATCAATCAGAAAACAATTTGCAGAAGAAATGTAAATAAAACAGCAAATAAAACTCAGATCAAATTCTTAGAACAATTGAGAAGAGAGGTAAAAGATGATTCTCAAACTTAGAATTAATGAAGCTCTTCAATCTCAATTCAAATTCCAAGAATAGATAGCAAGAGTTGCAGCAGAAATGAAAATGAAGACAGAAAGCTAAATCCAATTCCCAATCCTTAGAATTATGCAAAAGAAAATAAAGGTGAATTGCAGATCAAAGATTGAAACAGAATTCCTTCAATCTCAATCCAAAATTCAGAAAACGAAAGTAGAATTTCAGAAGTAAAAGCAAAGAGAAGAGAACTCTCTATTCTACTTGCTCACTATTGGAGCCAGCCTCCTCAATAAAATGGAATTGATGCCTTTATATAGGCATTACAAAATGAAAATAAAATTGAAATTAAAAACAAATTACGACTAAATAAAGTTCCTAATCTAGCTTGTTCTTGTGCCTTTGAGTGATGATAATGGGCTTTGCTTGCTTTGGATTTGAAGAAGAGTGGATTGATTTGGATTTGGCCTTTTCAAATTGGTGAAGAATTGGCTACCAATTGGTTTTTAATTGAAATTGAACCAAGGCCACCTCCAAGGGGAGCGCTCGGTTAACTCTTCCAACTGAGCGCTCAAATTCTTGGCATAGGCTCCTTAATTTGTTGTGTGCCAAGCCTTGCTTGTGGGTGCCTTTACAGCGCTCAATTTACAATCCTCACTCAGCGCCCTTTGTTTTGATGAGAAGCTTCAAGTTCAAACCTTGGTGAGCGCGTTTTGGAGCAATATTTCTCAATAAAGCAAAGTAAGGTAGCGCTCAGTTAAGTAATTCAACTTAGCGCTCTACTTTTCTTCATGGGCCAAAGAAAGTTAAAATGTTTTAACTGAGCGCTGCTGGCCTTGCTCTCCTTATGTCTCCCCCTTCGAATCTTGGTGAAGCCACTTTGGTTGGTTTTTGTTTTGTTTTTGGTCCTTAAAGATGCCTATTACTCATGCCTCAATTTCATGCCAAATATAGATTGCTATATATCGTTGGAAAGCTCTGAATGTCATCTTTCTAACGCAACTGGAACCATATCAATTGGACCTTTGTAGCTCAAGTTATGGTCCTTTGAAGGAGACATGGTCATGCTGTCACAAGGCTAAGAAAAAGCCCGAAAAAGTTAACAAATTTCAACTGAGCGCTCATCTTTAAGTTTCAAAGTAGCACTCAGTTACTTAAGTTAACGCTGGCCCTTTTTACTTGCATTCATGGTCATGGGCCACGCTTTTAAAAGCATGGCCTAAGGCCTCAATGTGTGCTCTAACTTCAAAGTGTACCCCAAAACTCTTTGTTTTCTCCTTTTTAGCTTATTTTGTGCTTTTTGCTTCTTTTTCTTCTTATTTCCTACAAAATTTATCAAATCAAAAGATCAAGGAAATATAACATTTAAGCACAAAAGCATTCAATATTTAAGCACAAATCATCAATTTCTTGTATGAAAAAGCATAGAAAAACATGACATGATGACATGTCATCACAACACCAAACTTAAACCTTGCTTGTCCCCAAGCAAGAAAAGAATCATGCAATTAAGATTGACAATCCAAGGTAAGAAGAATAGCAACTCAATGTTCATGGTTGGCTAGTTTTTTATGCATGCTACAATCACAAAAGAAACGTAAATGATTGATGCTTCTATCTAGCTCATTTTATGAAATCTTTTTCTTATATTTCTTCCTTGAAACAAGCTTTTGATTTTTCTTATTAGCTTCTCCTTTTGGGTGCTTTGCCCCATGAGTTGATAACAAAGCTACGACTTCTAAATGCTTTATTTTCAAGTATTACCACTTGATACATAAGCACCACAAGCATTTAATTAGAGGACTTCATTAAGCTCATTTGTTTCTTTTCTTGACTCTCTAATCATTGATGCTCAGAGCCTTGAGCTTTTAGGGAATGCTTTTTGCACTTTGAGCCTAACCCTGACTTCTAAGTGTTTTGTTTTCAAGCTTTTTGCTTGATACATAAACACCACAAGTACTTAACAACTTAATTGTTATTGGTACTTGATAAACCCCCATTTTGTGGTTTATCTTGTGCTTATTTTGGGGAATTTTATCAACTTTTCTCACATTTATTCAATGAAATAGCATGGTTCTGCAATTATCCCTTGATTTGTGCCTAAATGTGAAAACATGCTTTTTAGGCCTTAAAATAGCTAAATTTAATTCACTTTAATTCCATTCGATACCTTGATATGTATTGGATGGAAGAAGTGAGGAGAAAAGCATGCAAAGTGGGAGAACTCATGAAGAAATGAAGGAACCGTAAAGCTGTCAAGCCTGACCTCTTCGCACTCAATCGACCATAACTTGAGCTACAGAGGTCCAAATGAGGTGGTTCTAGTTGCGTTGGAAATCTAACATTCGGGGCTTCGAAATGATATAAAATTTGCCATATGTTGCTTCACGTATAGGGGCACGCACGCGCCGATGCTGCTCGTGGCCCACTAAAGTGAAATCGCCCCCAGCGATTTCTAAAGCACTTTGGGCCCAATCCAACTCATTTCTGATGCTATTGAACCCAAGGATTGAAGGGGGAATAAGACAAGTAGTCATAGTTTAGTTTTTATCATATTTTAGTATAGAATTCTAGAGAGAGAGGCTCTCTCCTCTCTCTAGATTTAGGATAGTAATTAAGGTAAAATTAGGTTAATCTCTCTCAAATTTGTCTTTCAATTCTTGTTTTGATTTCAATTCTCTTTATATTTTAGTGTTTTATTATCTTAATCTTCTTAGTTTCTCTTGTTAATTTCTTGTTTTGCTCTCTTTTATGTTGATGAACCATTGTTGGATCTTAATTTTCTCAAATACAATTTTATGTTTCCATGCTCTTTTATTGCTTATCTTAGTTGTTATTATTGATTTCATGCTTGTGGTAGTCATGGGTTTCTTTTAATTCTTGCAATTTGTGATGTTTACTTTTCTTGCACATTAGGTGTTTGATAAAATGCTTTCACTAGTTTTTGAGTAGTTTTCTTGACTCTTGGCCTAGGCTAAGGGAATTGAGTGACCTTGAGTCATTGGGTCTCAATGATTTAGTGATTTGAGAACCCTTGGTGATCAATTTGATACTCATTGACACCAACCCACTACTAATCTAATTAGTAGATAGGTTGGGACTTATGGGTTGATGTGATCAAGCCTATTTGACGTACTTCAAGCCTAGGAGTAGATATTACGTACTTAAGGCTTTGGAAGTAGACTTAATAGGTTGGCCTCTCATAATTATCAATATTTGGTTTGTAGACAAGGATGGTGATCTCAATTACCTAGGTCAAGCCAAGAGTATCTTTTCCTTTCTTTTATTAGTTAATTGTTCATTTACTTTCTTGCCATTTATTTTCTTGCCAATTATCAAATCAAAACCCCTTATCCCCTTTGTTGCCAATAATTAAACACTTCATTGTAATTTCTTGTGAGATGACCCGGAGTCTAAATACTTTGGTTATAAATTCATTGGGATTTGTACTTGTAACAACCAAAATTTTTGATTGGGAGGATTGTTTGTTAGTGTAGAACTATACTTGCAACGAGAATTCACTCATTTTGTGTGAAATTCTATACCGACACGACAATTATCTTAAATTAGTACTCAGAGCCTTCAGCTTTCTCATTCTTTCCCTTTTGCTTTTCTTGATGTCACTATTTTTGCTTTTTCAAGGTTTTCATGATTTCCAAAGATTTCACAAAATGTCCTAGATGAAAACTTCAATTAAATAAAATCCAATGCAATTGAGTAACAATTAATCATACTAGCTTTCCAAAAGTTGTATGCACATGCTAATTTCTTCTTTAATTCCTTGTTTATTTATGATCATGATACTTTACTGCTTTGGACTTTACAAAACTCAAGTTGGTAGTCATAATGTCACAGCAACATGTTGCAAATCAAAATTCAGGCTATGCTTATTCATACTACACATGCATATAGAGAAGATAAAGACAATCATGCAATTTAAAGTGCTGGAAACAAAGGAGAGGAAAAGAAACTTTACAACCTTGTAATTCATCTTCTCTATTGTTGTCATTTTTCTCACATTCTTCCCTTTCCCTTCCCCTTGCCAAACTCAGAATGCTTGCTCATCCTCAAGCAATAATTAGAACAATGGCTATGGGGCTAAGATGGATCATGAATGTCTTACACATTAAAATGTTAGTAGTACATGTATTTTAAGCAAGCAAAATTGAGGATAATAATCAAGGCACAAGAGATAGAGACATTGTGATTGCAAACATAAAAGGGTGTGCATGATACATTGCATAAAAAAAATGAGTGGCATACCAAACTTAGTGTGACACTTTCACTTGGAATTAATGCAAGTATCCAGTAAAGATTGGAAGCAAATTTTGTTGCATAGCAACACCAAACTTAGAATGCAATCCTATGTCAATTTATTTGAACTAAAACTAAACAAAAGGAACTGTTATATGTTAAATACAATCACCAGGCCAAGAATCTGTCATGAATAAGGATCTCTTGGTGATGTATTGACAAAAACAGTTAATAAAAGAAAGCATTAAAAATAAGTAAATGACTAAAACAAAGAGAAAATTAAAATTGTCCAACTAAGAAGAAAAATAACATTGCAAAGAGCCTTATGATTATGCAGCCAAGTGGTGTTGCTGAATGAATTGCATAGAAAATTAAGTGGCACAACAAACTTAGAATCTTAGTGTGACACTTCCATGTAAAATTGATGCAATCATCCAAAGGGATTGAAAACAAATTGTTGCAGGGCAACACCAAACTTAGAATGTAATCATATGCCAATTTATTAAAATTAAACAAAGGAAAGAAAGAAAACAAAGCAGAGAAGAGAAATGTTACCTACGGTTGACATGTTGTTCACTTTCTTCCTCTTCTTCCAGTTTGTTAAGAGGAATGACCTCAAGGGGGGAGAAGATTCAGCTAGTGTCCCCTGTCTTGGCCTCTCCTCAGCAAGCTTTCTTTTGTTAATGCTTGATTGAGCTTGCTTGCTGGATCAGGGGGGAGGATTACTTGTAGTTGACCTTCTCTTCTTCATGAATATTGTCCTTTGTAGCTTGGACACAATCCTCTTCTCGGTGCTTTTGTTAATTGCCTTCACTTTCTTGAATCCAAGTCTTGGTGGTTGTGTGATTGTTGGAGTGTTCTCTTCATCAAGAGCTTTTTGTATTGATGGTTCAGTGAGCTCTTCCTTCTTGTAATTTTCTACTTTAATTGAGTGTAAACTTCCTTGATTGGCTTCCTCCCCTTTTTTTACATGATCTTCCATTAAGTTTTTTGGGAGTGAAGTTTCATGTTCCTCTATCACCTCAATTAGCTTCTGTGAATATGAAATCATTGGCGCATGTTCCTCATCCTTCATTGCAATTTCACTTGACACAGGGACCTTTTGTTCTTGTTTTTCCACTTCCTCCCTTGCACTCAACATTTGACTTAATGGCACTTCCATGTTTTTGAGGGAGTTCTCTTGGTCATTCCAGGACCTCTGTGCTTCCCTTTCATATCTTTCAAGCATGGTCTCAAGCCTTGAAAGGCTTTGGTTCATGGAAGTTTGTGTGGACTGTGAGTTTTGGAAGAGATTTTGTGTCAAGGGATAGTTAAGTGATGAAGAATTTTCAGATGAAAAACTGGGAGGTGAGGTTTGACAGCTTTCCATGAATAAATTGAAGGTTTGCTTAAGTGATGATAGCTTTTGATAAGTGGAGTGTAAATTGTCAAATGCTTTCTGATTTTGATTCTCCCAAGCACAACTTGAAGAATTGTTGAATTCATCACAGTATGAATCATCTTGTGGCATTGGGGAACAATTTTTCATGTATGCATTGACAGCACAATCGAATGATGATGTTCCTTGATGAACAGAAGATGAAATATTGAAATTCCCTTCCCAGCCACAATTTATGTCAGTATCATAACAATATGAGTCACTTTGTGGCTCTGGGAAATAGTTCATTTCACTTGATTGTTCATACTCTTGTTGATATGCCCAGCTACCATGAGGATAATGACATAAATTATTTTGTGGTTCTAGACAATATCTCATGTGATTTACTTGATCATTTATCATTTCTTGGTAATACTCCCAGCCACCATTAGAATAATGACTTGCATCATTTTGTGGTGGAGGGAAATATCCCATATGATTCTCTTGCTCATCTTGTGTCTCTGAAGCAAATCTCCATGGATTGGAGTGCTCAAAATTTGTATTTTCTTGGTGATATTCCCAACCACCATTAGAGATTGGTGATGGTGGGTAATATCCCATAAAATTTGTTTGATCATAAGAAGAGTTGAACTCCATTTGAATTTTAGAAAACACAACACCAAGAAAAATTGAAATTACTCATATCAGAGATGAGAATTTCTTAGTGAGGCAAAAACTCAAACACCTTGGTTTCAATCTAAAACAGAAAACAAAAATAAAGAAAATGCTTGATCTAGAATTCTCACCCACTTAATCATTTTTGATCTAAATCAATCCCCGGCAACGGCACCAAAAACTTGATGGGTTGGAAACAGATTCCAACACCTAAACTCACCGGCAAGTGTACTAGGTCGTATCAAGTAGTAATAACTCACTTAGAGTGAGGTCAATCCCACAGGGATTGATGGATCAAGCAACTTAATGGGTGATTAGTTTAGTCAAGATAACATTAGTGAATTGTGTGAAGTTGATCGACAAAAAGTAAATTGCAGGGAATTTAAAGTGCAGAAAGTAAAATTGCAGAAACTTAAAGTGCAAGAAAGTAAAATAGTTGAAACTTAAATTGCAAGAAAAGTAAATGACTGAAACTTAAAGTGCAAGAAACTTAAATTGCTGAATCTAAATTGCTGGGAATCTTAAATTGCTTGAAGAATAAAGGATTTGGGGACTGGGATTCAAAATAAAATTGAAATTGTAAAGTGCAGAGAAGTAGAAGATGAAGTAAATTTGTAGAAAAACTAAATAGAAACAAAATATTTCTTGAAGAAGAAAAAGAAAGTAAACTCACCTCAACTGTCAAATCTAGGAAAGAAATTCAAGATCTCAGGGGATCAGTGAGACTAAAAAGCAGATCTAGATCTCAATTCCTTCCTTGATCAATCAGAAAATAATTTGCAGAAGAAATGTAAATAGAACAGCAAATAAAACTTAGATCCAATTCTTAGAACAATTGAGAAGAGAGGTAAAAGATGATTCTCAAACTTAGAATCAATGAAGCTCTTCAATCTCAATTCAAATTCTAAGAATAGATAGCAAGAGTTGCAGCAGAAATGGAAATGAAGACAGAAAGCTAAATCCAATTCCCAGAATTCCTTCAATCTCAATCCAAAATTCAGAAACAGAAAGTAGAATTTCAGAAGTAAAAGCAAAGAGAAGAGAACTCTCTATTCTACTTGCTCCCTATTGGAGCCAGCCTCCTCAATAAAATGGAATTGATGCCTTTATATAGGCTTTACAAAATAAAAATAAAATTGAAATTAAAAACAAATTACAACTAAATGAAATTCCTAATCTAGCTTGTTCTTGTGCCTTTGAATGGTGATAATGGGCTTTGCTTGCTTTGGATTTGAAGATGACTGGATTGATTTGGATTTGGCCTTTTCAAATTGGTGAAGAATTGGCTACCAATTGGTTTTTAATTGAAATTGAACCAAGGCCACCTCCCAGGGGAGCGCTCGGTTAACTCTTCCAACTGAGCGCTCAAATTCTTGGCCCAGGCTCCTTAATTTGTTGCGTGCCAAGCCTTGCTTGTGGGTGCCTTCACAGCGCTCAGTTTACAATCCTCACTCAGCTCCCTTTGTTTTGATGAGAAGCTTCAAGTTCGAACCTTGGTAAGCGCGTTTTGGAGCAATTTTTCTCAATAAAGCAAAGCAAGGTAGCGCTCAGTTAAGTAATTCAACTTAGTGCTCTACTTTTCTTCATGGGCCCAAGAAAGTTAAAATGTTTTAACTGAGCGCTGTTGGCCTTGCTTTCCTTATGTCTCCCCCTTCGAATCTTGGTGAAGCCACTTTGGTTGGTTTTTGCTTTATTTTTTGTCCTTAAAGATGCCTTTCACTCGTACCTCTATTTCATGCCAAATATGGATTGCTATATATCATTGGAAAGCTCTGAATGTCAGCTTTTCAACGCAACTGGAACCACATCAATTGGACATTTGTAGCTCAAGTTATGGTCCTTTGAAGGAGGCATGGTCATGCTGTCACAAGGCTAAGAAAAAGCCCGAAAAAGTTAACAAATTTCAACTAAGCGCTCATCTTTAAGTTTCAAAGTAGCGCTCAGTTACTTAAGTGAACGCTGGCCCTTGTTACTTGCATTCATGGTCATGGGCCACGCTTTTATAAGCGTGACCTAAGGCCTCAAAGTATGCTCTAATTTCAAAGTGTGCCCCAAAACTCTTTTTCTCCAGTTTAGTTTATTTTGTGCTTTTTGCTTCTTTTTTTTCTTATTTCCTACAAAATTTATCAAATCAAAAGATCAAGGAAAAATAACATTTAAGCACAAAAGCATTCAATATTTAAGCACAAATCATCAATTTCTTGTATGAAAAAGCATAGAAAAACATGTCATGATGACATGTCATCACTGCGGCTAACTTGAGATTTCTCAAGTTAGGCGCAAGATACAACAAAAGCACGCCACATTAATTTTGCTTAACTCAAGTAAGGCACAACAATTCTCCAAGTAAGGTGCAGCCACCAAGCCCAGCACGTCATTCCTCACTACATCCCTTAAGTAAGGCGCAGCTCCATCTTGAGTTAGGCGTGCATTCCTTCTTCGATCAAGTGGTCCCCACTCCTCTCCAACAGGCTTCGCGAGATCTTTTATTTATTCTGATTTAAATTTAAATTTTATTTTAAAATAGGAAAAGATATTATTTTAATTTTAGAAAATAGATTTTAAATTAATTAGGATTAGATATAAAAATAAGAAATTTTATTCTTGGGATTATTCCATTCCAATTCACAATTATTCACAATTCACAGTTTAATAGAATCCTAGTTTTTCTCTTTGAACCATGAGCAACTAAACCTCCACTGTTAAGGTTAGGAGCTCTGTCTATTGTATGGATTGATTCTATTGTTTTTATATTTTAATTCATGTACTGATTTATAATTTAAGAATTGTTTTCGTTCTTTATCTTATGAATATGGGTGGAACGGAAGTATGACCCTCTTTCTAATTGAGTTCTTGTATAACTTGGAAAAGCTCTTTACTTTAACAACATATTGAAAACAATTTCTCCTAAATTCTAATTATCTGGACTTAACGGGATACATGACATATAATCCTATTATATTTGGATAATTAGGATTTTTGTGGCATAATAACTAGAATTAAACTTCACCCTCTAATTGGAATTAATTGAGTAAGGAATTAGCGGTTGATGAGAGTTAGAGGAGACTAAAAACGTCTAAGGAATTAGGGTATAGTCACATATAGTTTGCCATGAATTAAATCTTACATGATTAAAATAGTTAGTAAGAAAAGTCAATCTGGAAAATAGATTACTCTGAAGCCTTAACTGTTTTCTCCATATATTATTCCCAACTTATTTATTGTATGTCTTCTGATATTCTGACTTTACTGTTTAATGCTTTTTGAACTCTCAAACACCATCTTCTGCTTGCCTAACTGAGTAAATTAATCAACCATCGTTGTTTAGTCCATCAATCCTCGTGGGATCGACCCTCACTCACCTGAGGTATTACTTGGTACGACCAGGTGCACTTGCCAGTTAGTTTGTGGTTGTAAATTCCGCACCAAGTTTTTGGCGCCGTTGCCAGGGAATTGACTGTGATTGACAACTACTGGTTGTTTGATTTCTTAGATTAGGCGCTTTTGCTTTAATTTCATTTAACTTATTTCTTTAAAATTAAAAAAGATATATATATATATTTTGACTTATTTTATTTAAATATTTTTTCTCTTAATTTCTGAAATTAAGTTTGGTGTCCCTTTAGTTGTTTTTATTCTTCCTAGTTATTTTACTCATTGAGTTTGAATTTTCTACTCCTTTTTGCTTATTAGTTATTTTATTTTCTTCATTATTCAGTTTATTTTCTTTATTTTATTTTTCTTTTATTTTCATTTTCTTTTATATTTTATTTTATTTTTTATTTTTTATTTATTTTTATTTTTCTTTATGTTCTTTCTTCTTTGCTTGCCTGTTTACCACATGGTACGCTTAATTCTGTTTGGTGTTTTGTGCTAAGGAAAAATAATGGAGAGAGATCACATGGGTTACTGCTCACACCCAAGTAGTGATTCATATTATTGTGGATGGAGTAACTACCCAAATTTTGGTTGGCAAAGTCAAAACCAAAGAAACTTCAATGCTCTATGTTCCTACTATCAAGAACCACCATCTCCATGTTCATACCAAGAACCACCACCTTCCTATCCATATCAAGAACCATCATCTTTCTATCCATATCAAGAGCCACCATCTACCTATTCTTTCCAAGAACCATCCTCTTTTTACACTTATCAAGAACCATCATCTCCTTCTTATTCATATCAAGAGCCACCATCTCCTTATTCATATCAAGAACCATCATCTTTTGAGCTTCTCATAAAAGAATTCATACATGATATAAGGACGAGTGTCAAAAATGTAGAGAAATATGTGCAGTTGATTATTAAGTCTAATGATCGTGACTCTCGGCGGTTTAAAATTTATCTAATGAGGTCTCGTTGTTAAGTATAGTTTCTAAACCAACCAATAGTCCTTTCATACAAAAATTTAGGTTGTCACAAGTAACAAACCCCAATAAAAATTTACCGGAGTATTTGGACTCAGGGTCGTCTCCCTAGGAACCAACGGAGTGCATGCGTATTGGCTATGATGGGGTAAAAAGGGGGGTTTTGTTTATAAGATGGCAAGGAAGTAGACTGAGTGAGTAAGTAAAGAAAGCAAAATAAAGAACTCTTGGCTAAGACTTGGGTACTTGAGATCACCATCCTAGTTAACAAACCAATTATTGACAATTATGAGTGGCCAACCCATTAAGTTTACTTCTCGAGGCCTTAAGTACGTAACATTTACTCCTAGACTTGAAGTATGTCAAACAGGCTTGATCACATCCACCCATAAGTCCTAACCTACCTACCAATTGGCTTAGTAGTGGGTTAGCGTCAATGGGCTTCAAATTGATCACACAGGATTCTCAAATTACCAAATCCATTATATCCAAAAACTCAAGACCACCCAAGTCCCTTGGCTTAGGCCAAGAGTTGATAAAACTACTCAAGAACTAAAGAGCGCATTTCATCAAACACTTAGAATGCAATGAAAATCAACATCATAAATTGCAAGATGTTAAAATCTACCACTATCAATTGCAAGATTAGTGAGATCACAACTCAATTCATCAATTAAAGAAACATCAACATCAAAATTGCATTAAATGTAAATAAATCCAACATGAGTCATCATCACAAAAGAGAGCAAAATGGGAAATTAACATAAAAACTAAGAGAATCAAGATGTAGAAAGGAGAAATTATAGAAGAAACAAGATGAGATCAAGTAATTAAACATGAAATTAAAATAATCTAACCTAATCCTAACCTAATTCTAGAGAGAAGAGGGAGCTTCTCTCTCTAGAAAACTAACTAAAGGCTCATGTTGGCTAAACTAATTGCTCCCCCTTGCTTGGACTTCAATTCTGCATGAAATACACTCAGAAACAAGTTGGAATTGGGCCTGGGCAGCTCAGAAATTGCCCCCAGCGAATTGCCTTCAAGTGGGCCACGTGAGAGTATCGACGCATGCGCGCCATGTGCGCATGCGCGTCGACTGGAAAATTCTCAACCCGCGCGGACGCGGCATGTACGCGTGCGCGTCCATAGGCGAAACCACTTTTGCGCGTGCGCGTCTGGTGCACGTGCGCGTCCTTTGGTGCTTTTCCAATCTTTGTTTCTTCATGCATTCCCCCTTTTGTATGCTTTTCTCCTCATTTCTTCCATCCAATACTTGCCTTATGGACCTGAAATTACTCATCAAACGCATCAAGGCATCGAATGGAATTAAAGTGAATTAAAATCACCAATTTAGAGCCTAAAAAGCATGTTTTTACACTTAAGCAAAATTCAAGGGAGAATTACAAAACCATGCTGTTTCATTGAATAAATGCGAGAAAAGGTGACAAAATCTCCCAAAATAAGCACAAGATAAATCACGAAATAGGGGTTTATCAAATCTCCCCACACATAAACTAAGCATGCCCTCATGCTAAAATCAAGAAGAAGCAAAGGGTATTTAGCATTTATTCAATGCAACTACTAAATGCAATCTATCTACATGATGCAATGGCTTAGTCAAGAATACGCATATAAGCACAAGGGATAAGGTATTAGCAATCAAGCAAACCACAATTGGATTGAATCATTGAAAGAGTTCACAAACTTGCAAGAAAAGATGATCATGGGTGGAAACATGTAATTGAGCGATCGAACCCTTGCCGGATGTGTATCCGCTCTAAGCACTCAAGTGTATGGGGTTGATTCACTCAATTCTCCCCTAATCATGCTTTCCAAGATTTGTTTTTCATCTAACAATCAACAATTACTTTATGCATGCATACAAATATCATGAGGTCTTTCCCATAGGTTGTAATGGGGCTAGGGTCAAGGTAGGATGCACATGGTCAAGTGAGCTTGAGATTTGAATCTTTGATTAGCTTAAACTTCCCACCTAACCTATGACAACCTATACAATTCTAAACAAACCTAACTACCCATTCTTCACTTTTTCCACACACTCATATATTCTCTTTTTGATCACCACACCTATGCATTGACTCTTATTGAACTTCACTTTGGGGCATTTTGTCCCTTTTTTATTGCTTTTCTTTTTCTTTCTTTTATATATGAAAAATTTATTTAAAATTTTTTTTATATACAAGAGCATCAATACATATGGTTTACACATGATTAATACATGAGTATGTACCCAATTTCCAATATTTTACAACAAAAACATAAACACACTCTTATCTCTACCCAATGTTCCCAACTTTTCCAAAATCAGATGATAAACACTCTCACTAGCCTAGGCTAATCAAAGATCCAAATTAAGGAATATTTATTGTTTTTCACTTAGGCTTGTAATGTGCTACAATTAAGAATAATTGGGTTAAGCATAGGCTCAAAATTGGCTAACAATGGAAGATAAAAGGTAGGCTATTTGGGTAAGTGGGCTATTTGAACAATGGCCTCACTCATATAAATGCATGTATACACAAATTAATGGACATAAAGAATCAAACAAAACAAGGATTACAATCATAAGAGGAGAATAATGCACACAAGAATAGAAGTAAGTGGTTATGTATGATGTACCCACACAATTAGGCTCAATTCTCACATGCTTGTATTCTCAGCTCAAAACATGATCCACAAGTATATACCTCAAGCAAGTTCTAAAAAGAATTTCAACCAATTGGGGTGGTGCCCTAAAAATGAGTTTCTTGGAAATTTTCATCATATTGATTAAGCTTATTCTAATGCAATATTGTGATTTAGAAAATTTTAAAAATTCTCCTAGTTTACCCCTTTTTCAATCAAAACACATTTCTTATATAAAAAAGGTTGACTAGATGTTTAGCAATCCATTAATTTTCTAATCACAATCAACAACTAAGTGCAAAACACAACCAAGATGCAAAATATATATATATATATATATATATATATATATACTAAGAGTGTGCAACAACCAAAATAAGAGTATCTACGATAGCATAAATATGTACAGTAATCCCAAAATGATCTAAAACATAAAGTGCGGAATAGAACAAAATAGAGCAGTACCGAATAGAAATAAAAGTCTGAAAGTTCACCACATAAATGCAAACGCCGGTCACGAACGGTGACCACCCCACACTTTAGAATTAAGCATCGTCCTCGATGCTACTACTGAAGCTCGGGATGGGGGTCAACAATCGCACCAGGCTGTGGCTCATGCTCAGGCTCGGGCTGTGGGACTGGAGGTGACACTGGCTGTGGCTCAGGAATGTCATGCTGGACCTCAGGAGGCTGCTGATGACCGGATATTTTATACGCTTTTTGGGGTTAATTTCATGTAGTTTTTAGTATGTTTTAGTTAGTTTTTAGTTTATTTTCATTAGTTTCTAGGAAAAATTCATATTTCTAGACTTTACTATAAGTTTGTGTGTTTTTCTGTAATTTCAGGTATTTTCTGGCTGAAATTGAGGGAGCTGAGCAAAAATCTGATTCAGGCTGAAAAGAGGACTGCTGATGCTGTTGGATTCTGACCTCTCTACACTCGAAATGGATTTTCTGAAGCTACAGGAGTCCAATTGGTGCGCTTCCAATTGCGTGGGAAAGTAGACATCCAGGGCTTTCCAGAAATATATAATAGTCCATACTTTGCTCAAGGATAGATGACGTAAACTGGCGTTCAACGCCAGTTCCATGTTGCAGTCTGGCGTTCAGCGCCAAAAACAGGTTACAAATGGGAGTTGAACCCCAGAAATAGGTTACAACCTGGCGTTTAACTCCAGAAACAGCCTAGGCACGTGAGAAGCTTAAGTCCCAGCCCCAGCACACACCAAGTGGGCCCCAGAAGTGGATTTCTACACCATCTATCATAGTTTATTCATTTTCTGTAAACCTAGGTTACTAGTTGAGTATTTAAACAACTTTTAGAGATTTATTTTGGATCTCATGACATTTCTAGATCTTAACTTTGTACTCTTTGATGGCATGAGTCTCTAAACTCCATTGTTGGGGGTGAGGAGCTCTGCTGTGTCTCGATGAATTAATGCAAGTATTTCTGTTTTCTATTCAAATGCGCTTGTTCCTATCTAAGATGTTCATTCGCGCTTCATTATGACGAAGGTGATGATCCGTGACACTCATCACCATTCTCAACCCATGAACGTGTGCCTGACAACCACCTCCGTTCTACATTAGATTGAATAAGTATCTCTTAGATTCCTTAATCAGAATCTTCGTGGTATAAGCTAGAATCCATTGGCAGCATTCATGAGAATTCGGAAAGTCTAAACCTTGTCTGTGGTATTCCGAGTAGGATTCAGGGATTGGATGACTGTGACGAGCTTCAAACTCGCGAGTGCTGGGTGTAGTGACAGACGCAAAAGGATAGTAAATCTTATTCCAGTATAATTGAGAACCGACAGATGATTAGCCGTGCGGTGACAGCGCACCTGGACCATTTTCACTGAGAGGACAGATGGTAGCCATTGACAACGGTGATCCACCAACACATAGCTTGCCATAGGAGGAAACTTGCGTTTTTGAAGAGGAGTACAAGAGGAAAGCTGAAATTCAGATGACAAAGCATCTCCAAAACTCCAACATATTATTCATTACTGCATAACAAGTATTTATTTTATGCCCTTTCACCTTTTTACAATTTAAACTAAGAATTATTATTGATATTATATCCTGACTAAGAATTGCAAGATAACCATAGGTTGCTCCAAACCAACAATCTCTGTGGGATTCGACCCTTACTCACGTAAGGTATTACTTGGACGACCCAGTGCACTTGCTGGTTAGTTGTGCGAATTTGTAAGAAATAGTAATATTGACATTGACATATTCAAATTCGTGCACCAAGTTTTTGGCGCCGTTGCCGGGGATTGTCCGAGTTTAGACAACTGACGGTTTATTTTGTTGCTTAGATTAGGAAAATTTTTTTTTCTTTTTAGTTTAGAGTCTTACATTATTGTTTTTGGTTGAAATTTTCTTTTTTTTTTTAATCCTTATTTTCTCTTTTTAAATTTTTCGAAAAAAATTTTTATAAACTAATAATTGAGTTTTTCTGTTTGAGTTTAGTTTCATATTTTAAGTTTGGTGTCAATTGCATGTTTTTATTTTCTTTTAAATTTTCGAAATTGTGTTCATTGTTCTTTCTTAATCTTCAAGTTGTTCTTGTTTATTTTCCTTGTTTGATCTTTAGTTTTTCTTGTTTTGTGATTTTTCTTGTTTTTCTTGTGCATTTTCGAATTATTAGTATAAAAAAAAATTATTTATTAAATACCTTGTTAAAACACTTTAAATTTATAGCTCAATTGGCTAGAGCGTGATGCTTATGTTCTTGGTAATTGGCTATCTTCTTTTTAAAAAACTTTTTCAAAATTAATTTTTCTTTGAATAAATCTTGTGCCAAACTTTAAGTTTGGTGTTTTCTTGTTGATTTTTCTTTAGTTTTCGAAAATTTTGTTTTGGTTTTCTAAAAATTTTAAGTTTGGTATTCTATCTTCATGTTCTTGTTGTTCTTGTGAGTCTTCAAAGTGTTCTTGAGTCTTCCTTGTGTTTTGATCTTAAAATTTTTAAGTTTGGTGTTCCTTGGTATTTCCCTCCAAAAATTTTCGAAAATAAGGAGCATTAGATCTAAAAATTTTAAGTTTTGTGTCTTTTTATTGTTTTTCTCCTTCCTCATTGAATTCAAAAATATCTTTTTCCTTTATTTTAATTGGTTTTTCGAATTTTCCTTTTAAAAATTCAGATTTTATTTTAAATTTTTTTATTTTATCTTATCTTAGTTTTAAAATATCAAAATTCAAATCTTTATCAAAAATCATATCGAAAAATTTTCAAATCTTCTTAATTAAGTAATCATCTTAGTCTTAAATTTTTTGTTCTTAATTTTCGAATTCTATATTTAATTTCAAACTATTTTATTCTCTTTTCATTTATTATTTATTCATTCCCCTTTTACAAAAGAAAAAAAATAAAAATATATTCTATTTGCTATTCATATCAATTCCCTTTTCTCCATCATGGATCTAAGTGGAATTGAACAGTCCAGAAGGACTCTGGGGTCATATGCCAACCCCACTACTGCTTCATATGGGAGTAGTATCTGTATACCCTCCATTGGAGTCAGTAGCTTTGAGCTGAATCCTCAGCTCATTATCATGGTGCAGCAAAGTTGCTAGTATTTTGGTCTTTCACAGGAAGAACCTACAGAGTTTCTGGCACAGTTTTTACAGATTGCTGACAGAGTACATGATAAGGAAGTAGATCAGGATGTCTACAGATTATTACTATTTTCGTTCGCAGTAAAAGACCAAGCTAAGAGGTGGTTAAACAACCAACCTAAGGCTAGCATAAGGACATGGAAAAAGCTGACAGAAAAATTCCTGAATCAATACTTTCCTCCAAAACGGATGACACAGCTAAGGCTGGACATCCAAGGCTTTAAACAAGGAGATAATGAATCTCTTTATGATTCCTGGGAGAGATACAGAGAGATGCTAAGAAAATGCCCCTCTGAAATGTTTTCAGAGTGGGTTCAGTTAGACATCTTCTATTATGGGCTTACAGAAAGGGCTCAGATTTCTCTAGGTTGTTCAGCTGGTGGATCTATCCACATGAGAAAGACAATTGAAGAAGCTCAAGAGCTCATTGATACAGTTGCCAGAAATCAGCATCTGTACCTAAGCAGTGAACCTTCCATGAAAGAAGAGGCTAAAACAGTGACTGCTGAACTCAGCCCTGCAGAACAAGCTACTGAGTTCAATCAGCAATTGGATTTTCTAACAGAACAGTTAGCCGAATTAAGGAGAGACTACAAGAGACAAGAATGGCTAATATAAATATGGAAGTACAATTAAAGCAAACAAAGCAGTAGCTGTCAAAACAAATAACAGAAGAGTGCCAAGCAGTTCAATTAAGAAGTGGAAAAACATTAGATGCCCCACCTCAAGGTAGCAGAAAGCCAAGAAATGAGCAAACTACCCAAAATCCATCTAAGGACAGTAAGAGCCCGGAGAGGAATAATTCTAGCGCTCAAACGCCAGAAATTGGGTGGAAAGCTGGCGTTGAACGCCCAAACCATGCTCAGTCCTAGCATTCAATGCCAGAAACAAGCAAGGACTTGGCGTTGAACGCCCAAAGAAAGCACAGTTCTGGCGTTCAGACGCCAGGAACAGTTGAGGAGTTGGCGTCTAATGTCACTCCAGCTTCCAACCCTGGCATTCAAATGCCAGTGAGGGATCAGACATACACAAGTGCTGATAACAACCCCTCTAAAAAGGCTTCTCCAACCACTTCCGTAGGAAATAAACCTGCAGCAACTAAGATTGAGGAATATAAAGCCAAGATACCTTATCCTCAAAAACTCCGTCAAGAGGAGCAGGATAAGCAATTTGCTCGCTTTGCAGATTATCTCAGGACTCTTGAAATAAAGATTTCGTTTGCAGAGGCAGTTGAGCAAATACCCTCTTATGCCAAGTTCATGAAAGAGATCTTGAGTCATAAGAAGGATTGGAGAGAAACTGAAAGAGTTCTCCTCATAGAAGAATGCAGTGTAGTCATTCTGAAAAGCTTTCCAGAAAATCTTAAAGATCCTGGGAGCTTTCTGATACCATGCATATTAGAAGGTAATTGCACCAAGACAGCTTTATGTGATCTTGGGGCAAGCATCAACCTAATACTTGCATCCATTATCAGAAAGCTTGGTTTAACTGAAGAAGTTAAACCAACCCGGATATGTCTCCAACTTGCTGATGGCTCCATTAAATACCCATCAGGCATGATTGAGGACATGATTGTCAGGGTTGGGCCATTCGCCTTTCCCACTGACTTTGTAGTGCTGAAAATGGAGGAGCACAAGAGTGCTACTCTCATTCTAGGAAGACCTTTCCTAGCAACTGGACGAACTCTCATTGATGTTCAAAAGGGGGAAGTCACCCTGAGAGTCAATGAGGATGAGTTTAAGTTGAATGCTGTCAAGGCCATGCAGCATCCAGACACACCAAAAGACTGCATGAAAGTTAATCTTATCGATTCTCTGGTGGAGGAGATCAACATGGCTAAGAGTCTCGAATCAGAGCTAAAAGACATCTTTAAGGATGTTCCGCCTGATCTAGAGGATTCAGAGGAATTGAAAGAGCCTCTGAAACTTCCTCAGGAAGAGGAAAAACCTCCTAAACCCGAGCTCAAACCATTACCACCATCCCTGAAATATGCATTTCTGGGAGAAGGTGACACTTTTCCAGTGATCATAAGCTCTGCTTTAAATCCACAGGAAGAGGAAGCACTAATTCAAGTGCTAAGGACACACAAAACAGCTCTTGAGTGGTCCATAGGTGACCTTAAGGGCATAAGCCCAGCTAGATGCATGCACAAGATCTTATTGGAGGACAATGCTAAGCCAGTGGTTCAACCACAGAGGCGTTTAAATCCAGCCATGAAGGAAGTGGTGCAGAAAGAGGTCACCAAATTATTGGAGGTTGGGATTATTTATCCTATTTCTGATAGCCCCTGGGTGAGCCCTGTCCAAGTTGTCCCCAAAAAGGGAGGCATGACAGTGGTTCATAATGAAAAAAATGAACTGGTTCCTACAAGAACAGTTACAGGGTGGCGCATGTGTATTGACTACAGAAGGCTCAATACAGCCACCAGAAAGGATCATTTTTCTTTACCATTCATAGACCAGATGCTAGAACGATTAGCAAGTCATGATTATTACTGCTTTTTGGATGGCTATTCAGGCTACAACCAAATTGCAGTAGATCCCCAAGATCAAGAGAAAACAGCATTCACATGTCCATCTGGAGTGTTTGCTTACAGAAGGATGCCATTTGGGCTGTGTAATGCACCTGCAACCTTTCAGAGATGCATGCTCTCTATTTTCTCTGATATGGTGGAAAAATTTCTGGAAGTCTTCATGGATGACTCCTCAGTATATGGAGACTCATTCAGCTCCTGTCTTGATCACCTAACACTTGTTCTGAAAAGATGCCAAGAGACCAACCTAGTTTTAAACTGGGAAAAATGTCACTTTATGGTGACTGAAGGGATTGTCCTTGGGCATAAAATTTCAAACAAGGGAATAGAGGTGGATCAAGCTAAAGTGGAAGTAATTGAAAAATTACCACCACCTGCTAATGTTAAGGCAATCAGAAGCTTTCTGGGGCATGCAGGATTCTACAGGAGGTTTATATAGGATTTTTCAAAAATTGCAAAACCTCTGAGCAATCTGCTAGCTGCTGACACGCCATTTGTGTTTGACACAGAGTGCCTGCAGGCGTTTGAAACTTTGAAAGCTAAGCTGGTCACAGCACCAGTTATCTCTGCACCAGACTGGACATTACCATTTGAACTAATGTGTGATGCCAGTGACCATGCCATTGGTGCAGTACTAGGGCAGAGGCATGACAAGCTTCTGCATGTCATTTATTATGCTAGCCGCGTTTTAAATGATGCCCAGAAAAACTACACAACCACAAAAAAAGAATTGCTTGCAGTGGTTTATGCCATTGACAAGTTTAGATCATACTTAGTAGGATCCAAAGTGATTGTGTACACTGACCATGCTGCTCTTAAATATCTACTCACAAAGCAGGATTCAAAACCCAGGCTCATAAGATGGGTGTTGCTTCTGCAGGAGTTTGATATAGAAATAAGAGACAGAAAAGGGACAGAAAACCAAGTGGCTGACCATCTGTCCCAGATAGAGCCAATAGAAGGGGCGTCCTTTCCCTCTATTGAGATCTCTGAAACATTTCCGGATGAGCATTTGTTTGCCATTCAGAAAACACCATGGTTTGCAGACATTGCAAACTATAAAGCTGCAAGGTTCATACCTAAGGAGTACAGCAGGCAACAAAAGAAAAAATTAATTACTGATGCAAAGTACTACTTGTGGGATGAACCCTATCTCTTTAAGAGATGTGCAGACGGAATAATCCGTAGGTGTATGCCTAGAGAAGAAGCACAGAGGATCTTATGGCATTGCCATGGATCACAATATGGAGGCTATTTCGGAGGTGAGCGAACAGCCACCAAGGTCCTCCAATGTGGCTTTTACTGGCCTACACTCTATAGAGATTCCCGAGAGTTTGTACGTAACTGTGACAGTTGCCAAAGAGCTGGTAATCTGCCTCATGGTTATGCCATGCCTCAACAAGGAATCTTGGAGATTGAGTTGTTTGACGTGTGGGGAATTGACTTCATGGGACCTTTCCCACCATTATACTCAAACAGTTATATTTTGGTGGCAGTCGACTATGTATCAAAATGGGTAGAGGCCGTTGCCACACCCACCAATGATACTAAAACAGTGCTGAAGTTCCTACAGAATCATATCTTCAGCGGGTTTGGTGTCCCTAGGGTACTAATCAGTGATGGGGGCACTCACTTCTGCAACAAACAGCTTTACTCTGCCATGGTCCGATATGGGATTTGCCACAAGGTGGCGACTCCATATCATCCACAGACAAATGGGCAAGCTGAAGTTTCTAACAAAGAACTAAAAAGAATCCTGGAACGTACTGTAAGTACCCGTAGAAAGGATTGGGCACGAAGCTTGGATGATGCTCTGTGGGCTTACAGAACAGCATTCAAGACTCCTATAGGGACTTTCCCATACCAACTTGTGTATGGTAAGGCTTGTCACCTGCCCATGGAACTGGAACATAAGGCCTACTGGGCAACCAGATTCCTAAACTTTGATGCCAAATTAACTAGAGAAAAAAGATTGCTCCAGCTGAATGAGCTAGAGGAATTTAGATTCACTGCTTCGAAAATACCAAGCTTTATAAAGAGAAATAAAAAAGGTGGCATGACAGAAAGCTGTCATCTAAAATATTTGAACCAGGACAAAAGGTTCTGTTGTTTAACTCTAGGCTCAAGCTATTCCCCGGGAAACTAAAATCCCGGTGGAGGGGACCATATGTGATTACAAGTGTATCACCATACGGTTATGTGGAGCTTCAAGACATTGATTCTGATAAGAAGTTCATTGTTAATGGACAGAGAATCAAGCACTATCTTGAAGGCAATGTTGAGCAAGAGTGCTTAAGGCTGAGGCTAGATTAAAAGCTCAGCAAGGTCTAGCTAAAGACAATAAAGAAGCGCTTGCTGGGAGGCAACCCAGCCATTAGCTAACTTTTTCTGTTATTTTATTTTATTTTATTTTATTTTTCATTTTCACATGAGCTTAACATTAACAAGGTAAAAAATCAATTGCATAAGTTCACAGGGCTATAGAAGGATTCAGAGCACAAAACAGAAAAAAAGGAGCTCACTGGCAAGAAAACGCCAGTAAAAGGCTGTTTTGGGCGTTCAACGCCCAAAAGAAGCATCCACTGGGCGTTGAACGCTAATAAGGATAGCCATCTGGGCGTTAAACACCAGAAAGAAGCATCTTCTGGGCTTGAACGCCAGAAAGAAGCACCTTCTGGGCGTTTAACGCCAGATTTACAGCATCCTGGGCGTTCAGAAAAACGCCCAGTGACAAAGGAGTTCCTAGCGTTCAACGCCAGAAAGAAGCAACACCTGGGCGTTGAACGGCTAGGAGAAGCAGCATTTGGGCGTTAAACGCCCAAAACATGCAGCATTTAGGCAAAACGGTTAAACTTTTACTCAAACTTTTACTCAAGCTTTCATGATTCCAAAACGGTTCACTTCGGTTCTTCTCCAAACTCCAAGAGCAATCAACCAAGGCCTCTATCAACCCAATTCCATCAAGAGAAAAGGCCCAATTGAAGGCTTGAAGACCATTTGAAGAAAGTGTATAAATAGCATAGGATTTAAGTGTTTAGGGGGCTTTCTTTTCGGTTTTGATTAGTACACTTAGTAGAGAGCTCACTTGACATTTCTTAGCATTGTTGTTTTAATTCAAGAGAATTTGGAAGGAGAATTGATCTCTCTTCTTCCTTGTTCTTGCCCAGCATTCTTTACTTTCCTTGTCTTGGATCTTGGGGTGGAGAATTGAAGGAAATCTGTTTCAATCTCATCCTGAGATCTCTCTGTTTTATTTTACTGCATAATTAAATTTCCATTTTGGTTAATTGCTTCTGTCTTCTACTTTCTCTGCAATTTACAATTTACAATTCCTTTGCAGTTGTTCTTGTTGGATCTAGGAAGGCATTGAGATCTAGACTTGGTTATCTAGTCTCTTGAGTCCTGAGATCTAAATTCTCATTTTACTTTCTCTGTTGAACGCTTTTCATGCTCATTTACAATTCTATTTTTAGATCCGGTTCAATCCAAGTTATCTTCTATTCCTCTGCTTGTTGAATTTTACTTTCCCTTGTTTAATTTCTGCAAATCCAATTCCCAATTCCCTTTATAATTCAAGCCATTTACATTTCTTGCACTTTAAGATTCTGAAATTTACATTTCTTGCGTTCTAATTTTCTGCCATTTAATTTCTTGTTCTTTAAGATTCAGCACTTTAAATTTCAGTTCTCTTTAATTTCATGCAATTTACCCATTCCCTTTACTTCCCATGCAATTTAATTTCTGCAAATCACAATTCACTCAACCAAATCTTGATTCGCTTGACTAAATCAACCACTAAACTAAAATTGCTCAATCCTTCAATCCCTGTGGGATCGACCTCACTCCCGTGAGTTATTATTACTTGATGCGACCCGGTGCACTTGCCGGTGAGTTTTGTGTCGGATCATTTTCCGCACATCAATTTTTTGGCGCCATTGCCGGGGATTGATTAGATTGATAATGATTAAGTGAAGTGGAGATCTAGATCAAGCACTTTTTCTTTTCTGTCCTTTAACTTTCAATTAACCCACTAACTGTTTGAATTTTTGCTTAAGCTAACTAAAACTTCATTCTAGCAGTAGATTGAAGTATCATTGGTTTGTGTGTTTCTTATGTTCTGCTTGTATGTCAGGTACAAGAAGAACCACACCAACCTTTCATGAACAAGACGAAAGAACTCTCAAGAGGTTAAGAAGAGCTGAAAGAGGGAAAAATATTGTTGGAGAAGAGGAATCAGAAGAAGAATTCCAAGATATGGAGGAACATTCAACCAATCCACCTGGTGGAGCAGACAATAACAACAACAACCCACCCCAGAGGAGAGTTTTGGCCTCCTACACCTTTGCAAATGCTAGACATTGTGGAAGCAGCATTCTCACCCCTAATGTCAATGCAAATAACTTTGAATTGAAGCCACAACTCATTACATTGGTCCAAAACAACTGCTCATTTGGGGGAGGACCATTGGAGGATCCAAATCAACATCTATCTACCTTCTTAAGGATTTGTGACACTGTCAAGTCCAATGGCGTGAATCCTGAGACTTACAAGCTTCTGTTGTTCCCGTTCTCATTAAGGGACAAGGCCGCACAATGGCTTGAAACTTTTCCTCAAGGAAGCATCACTAGCTGGGATGATTTGGTGACTAAATTTCTAGCCAAATTCTATCCACCTCAAAGAGTCATCAGGCTGAAAACTGAGGTGCAAACATTCATACAATTGGATGCTGAAAATCTGTATGAAGCATGGGAGAGATACAAGGCTCTGCTGAGGAAATGTCCACCAGAAATGTTCACTGAGTGGGACAAGCTACAGAACTTCTATGAAGGACTCACTCTAAAGGCTCAAGAATCACTTGACCACTCAGTTAGAGGATCATTACAACTGATGAAAACAGCAGAAGAAGCTCAAAATCTTATTGACATGGTGGCCAACAATCAATATTTCTTTGCTCACCAAAGAAATCGCCAACCATCACAAAGGAGAGGAGTAATGGAGCTAGAAGGAGTGGACTCAATATTGGCCCAAAACAAGATGATGCAGCAGCAAATTCAACAACAATTTGAGCAAATGGCCAAGAGGATTGATAGCCTCCAAGTTGCAGCAGTTAACATAAGCCAACCATCATCCACATGGGGGCAAAATGAAGAAACTCAAGAAGAACAACAACAAGAGCAAGTACAGTATATGCACAACCAAGGACCAAATGAAGTGTATGGTGATACATACAATCCATCCTGGAAGAACCACCCAAACCTCAGATGGGGAGATAATCACATCCAAAACCAACAACCATGGCAGAGGAACTCAAACCAAAACAACCCAAGAAGCAACCAAAACCACAACCAGCAGCAAACTAACCAGAACCCCTACAGAAAACCTCAAAACAACTACCCCAACTCCAACCAATACCAATCCAATAACCAATCCACCAACCAAAATGCCTACCATCCATCACCCACATCTCACAACCCACCTCAAGTATCACCTGAATCTCAAAGACTCACTAACTTGGAGACCTTGATGGATAAAATGTTGAAACACCAGGAAATGACAACCAAGAACTATGAAGCCTCCATAAAGAGCCTAGAGAGGCAAATTGGGCAAATATCCAAACAGATTTTTGTTGAGAGACCTTCAAGTTCACTGCCGAGTGACACAATCCCAAATCCTAAGGAAGAATGCAAGGCAATACAATTAAGGAGTGGGAGAACATTGAAGAGCAGCAAGAGACCACTAGAAGAGGAACAGTCAACACACACAGAAGAAGCCAATGATGATGATGCAATGGCAAGCAAGCAAGCTTCAAAACAAATTCAAGAAAAGGAGAAACAATCAAAAATCCCAAAAAAGGGGGAATGAAGCAATTGAAGAGCCAACAAAGAATCAAAAGCAACAAGCAGAGAAGGCCTTTGTACCTCCACTGCCATATCCCCAGAGGTTCAACAAAGAGGCTAAGGACCAACATTTTCATAAGTTCCTTAAGACTCTCAAGAAGCTGGAGATCAATATTCCCTTGGCTGAAGCACTTGAGCAAATGCCTCTGTATGCCAAGTTTTTGAAGGAGCTTATCAATAAGAAAAGAAGTTGGGATAAGAAAGAAACCATACTGCTTACTGAGGAATGCAGAGCCTTGATTCAAAAAGGGCTTCTTCCTAAGCTTGAGGACCCAGGGAGCTTTTTGCTACCTTGCACCATTGGGGAATTAACCATCACTAAAGCAATGTGCGATCTAGGAGCAAGTATCAACTTAATACCATCCTCCTTGGTAAAAAAGTTGCATATAGAGGAAGTTAAACCGGTACAGATATCTCTAGAGCTAGTAGATAAGTCAATGGTATACCCCAAGGGTATGATTGAAAACCTTCTGGTTAAGGTGGACAATTTCATATACCCTGCAGATTTTGTGGTTCTAGATTCAGATGGGGATGATGGCGACTCTATTATACTGGGAAGGCCATTCTTGGCCACTGCTAGAGCTATCATAGACATAGAGCAAGGAGAACTAACTCTTAGGATGCATGATAAGAGTGTCACTCTGAAGGTATTACCAGAAGCCCAGTTTAGTAATGAGAGGAGGGACTACATGGAAATTGACAAGGTGATTCACAACAACATCCCAAGGCAGAAGATTGTGCAGAAGGATGAAAAAGTCCAAGGGGATATTGGAGTATTAGCCACTGAAGAGAGAGATCCCCAAGGTAAGCCTACAGCCAGAAAAGAAAGATCAACACAAAAAGGGATAAAACGTAGAAACAAAACAAAAAGGGGTTGGAAGAACAGGAAGATTCCAACAGAGGGGCTTTCCAAAGGTGACAAAGTGCAATTGATATATCAACAACTGGGAGCAACCCAACAGATTGATGACTATTACACTGTCAGCAACATACTCTCGTTGGAACATGCTGAAATTGAACACCAGAGAACAAAGAGGAGGATCACAGTCAGGGGAGACAAGTTGAGGCACTACAATCCTCAACCACCATAAAAGAAAGCTCCAATGTCAAGCTAGTGACAATAAAAGAGCGCTTGTTGGGAGGCAACCCAACCTGAGGTAGTTTTCTTTTCATAGCTTTTTCAATAAAATGTTGAATAATTGATATGTATTGCAAGGAGCTAAGTTTGGTGTTGCACACTAAAAACAACTTAAGGGAGAATGGAGAATTCTAAGTTTGGTGTTCCACCAAAACCTCATTCAAAAGGACATTCTAACTTCCTACACATTGCTAGTTCTAAGCAATCAAACAGATTATTCAACCACTGCTTTTTAGTCTTTACTTCATAATCTTTAGCAAGGACACAAGATTTTGCCTAGAGTTAACTTGCTGTATCCAGAAAAGTGGTAAGAAATTAAGTTTGGTGTTTCCACACCAAATTAAATCCACAAGCCACACTCAATTCATGCATACTAACTGGTCATCTAAGGGCTTGAGAAGCAAGCAACTTTTGAGAATTGTGCAGGGAATTCACCACCATTTGAAGACACTATGCATCATAACTCAAAAGGGGACAACAGAAGGAAGGACAAAGGAACTGCAAACCAATAGGTTGTATTTATACTTAACTCTTGCTGTTGAAAGATGTTTTGACTTGTGTTTTGTGTTCATCTAATACAAGTAGAATCACTCTTAAAATAAGTAAGCTAGTCTATGTGTGTGCTTGTGTGTTTACTTTCACTGAACAAAAAGCATGTTTTGTCCCCTGCATCTTTAATTCAATAAAAGAAATGTTTGAATATGGAGTGAGACAGTTCTCTGTTAGATAGAAGTATAATAAAAGTAAGTGGTGGTGTGTGTGTGTGATTGTATAATAGCTCACTTTTAGTGAATAAAAGAACTAGGATGTCTCCCTCTAAGTAGAAAGTGGCTTACTGTCTATGAATCTCAATCAAATAAAAATCCTTGGTTAGAAAGAAAAACAAAAAGAAAGAAAAAAAAAGGGGAGAAAAAGAAATAGCCAAAGAGTGGCAGAACAAAAGAAAACAAAAAGAAACAAAGCTGGACACCAATAGCTTGAACCTTAGAATATATGCCTGTGGTGTCTTTGTACTAGGATCTGCTTGGATTATTAAGCTCTTTGGAGTGCATCAACACTCGGTGACTTAGGTTAACTAACCCGGGATCATCAGCTGAAAGTCCACTATCAAGAGCAACCTAACTACAAGGCATTTAGTAGCCCAAAGAGGTGCTAGGCATCAATGTTTTAAGAAGGAATGTGAGCCAAGTGTCTATAGTGAATAATGTGTCAAGTATAAAGAAAAGAAAATGAACTTGCTACACATGACACTCAAATAAAGCTTATGAACAAAATAATAGCCAAGGATAAAGGAATAATGAGAGGTCATAGCAGTATGTTACTTGAAGCTTGAAGGAGACTTTCTAGGCTTAAGAGTCAATAAAAAGTGAGTGCTTACATATCCACATAAAACCCCATGAACTACCAATAACACTCTACTAGCATGAACATCCTCTTCCATTTCATTCTTTCTTCTCAATAAATCTTTTCTTGCTTGGGGACAAGCAAGCTTTAAGTTTGGTGTTGTGATGACAAGTCATCTTAGCCTAGTTTCACTAGCCTTTTTCTTTTGTTTTCAATTGAATTATGCACTTTCTTGAGCCATAAGCAAGCTAATTGGGTAGATTTTCATGCTTCCTTTGATTTAATCAACCATAGATGAATTAATGCAATTTCATGAGGTTTTATGCTATAATTGTCACATATTATGAAAGAATGAATATCTCATGATTTTGAACATAGCTTTGATGTGTTTGGTTTATTAATGATAGGTGAAGAAAGCTTGGAGAAAGGTTGAAGCAAGAAGGAATGGTTAGGAGGAAGAGAGGACAAAAAGTTTGAGCAAAAGTTTGCCTCAAACTTTAGCTCAAACTTTTGGAATAAGTAAAAATGAACCAGGGAGCAAAAAACTGGACCAAAAGTTTGCCTCAAACTTTTGTGCAAACTTTTGGGCAAAAAGCTTGAGCAAAAGTTTGCCTCAAACTTTAGCTCAAACTTTTGGGAGAAAAGCTTGAGCCAACGTTTGCCTCAAACTTTTTGGCAAACGTTGGCATCAAAAATCAACACCCTGGAGAGCAAAAGTTTGTGCCAACGTTTGCCTCAAACTTTTTGGCAAACGTTGGCGCCATGAACAACACACCCTGGAGAGAAAAAGTTTGCGCCAACGTTTGCCTCAAACTTTTTGGCAAACGTTGGCGCCATGAGTGTGCAAGGGGAAGCCAATGTTTGAGCAAAAGTTTGACCCCAAACTTTAGCTCAAACATTGGTAGCAGCAAAATGGGGTGGCTGATATAAAAAGTTTGAGTAAAAGTTTGCCTCAAACTTTTACTCAAACTTTTACTCATGCTTTCATGATTCCAAACACGGTTCACTTCGGTTCTTCTCCAAACTCCAAGAGCAATCAACCAAGGCCTCTATCAACCCAATTCCATTAAGAGCAAAGGCCCAATTGAAGGCTTGAAGACCATTTGAAGAAAGTGTATAAATAGCATAGGATTTAAGTTTTTAGGGGGCTTTCTTTTCGGTTTTGATTAGTACACTTAGTAGAGAGCTCACTTGACATTTCTTAGCATTGTTGTTTTAATTCAAGAGAATTTGGAAGGAGAATTGATCTCTCTTCTTCCTTGTTCTTGCCCAGCACTCTTTACTTTCCTTGTCTTGGATCTTGGGGTGGAGAATTGAAGGAAATCTGTTTCAATCTCATCCTGAGATCTCTCTGTTTCATTTTACTGCATAATTAAATTTCCATTTTGGTTAATTGCTTCTGTCTTCTACTTTCTCTGCAATTTACAATTTACAATTCCTTTGCAATTGTTCTTGTTGGATCTAGGAAGGCATTGAGATCTAGACTTGGTTATCTAGTCTCTTGAGTCCTGAGATCTAAATTCTCATTTTACTTTCTCTGTTTAACGCTTTTCATGCTCATTTACAATTCTGTTTTTAGATCCGGTTCAATCCAAGTTATCTTCTATTCCTCTGCTTGTTGAATTTTACTTTCCCTTGTTTAATTTCTGCAAATCCAATTCCCAATTCCCTTTACAATTCAAGCCATTTACATTTCTTGCACTTTAAGATTCTGAAATTTATATTTCTTGCGTTCTAAGTTTCTGCCATTTAATTTCTTGTTCTTTAAGATTCAGCACTTTAAATTTCAGTTCTCTTTAATTTCATGCAATTTACCCATTCCCTTTACTTCCCATGCAATTTAATTTCTGCAAATCACAATTCACTCAACCAAATCTTGATTCGCTTGACTAAATCAACCACTAAACTAAAATTGCTCAATCCTTCAATCCCTGTGGGATCGACCTCACTCCCGTGAGTTATTATTACTTGATGCGACCCGGTGCACTTGCCGGTGAGTTTTGTGTCGGATCGTTTTCCGCACATCACCTCTCCTCCACAAGTTGCGCCTAGCTCTCCTTCTATCCCTCTCATTTCTTTTCTTTTGCTTGAGGACAAGCAAACCTCTAAGTTTGGTGTGGTTATCCGTGATCACTAAACCATACCCACTAAGATCATGGCTCCTAAAGGAAAACAACCCACTCCAAGAGGCAAGAAAGAGAGTATTCCAAAAACCACTTTGGAATCAAGGGAAGTTCTTAACCAAAGAACATTCAGACCATTACTACAAAATAATGGGTCTAAGATCAGTGATCCCGGAAGTCAAGTTCGATCTGAAAGAAGATGAATATCCGGAGATCCAAGAGCAGATTCGAAATAGGAACTGGGAAATCCTAGCTAATCCTGAAACAAAAGTGGGAAGGAATATGGTTCAGGAGTTCTACGCTAATCTGTGGCAAACAGACAGGCAGAGAATATCTGGAACTGCTCTCTATGACTATCGGACTTTGGTCAGAGGAAAGATTGTTCACATCTACCCTGACAAAATCAGGGAGATCTTTAAGCTACCTCAGCTGAAAGATGACCCAGACTCCTTCAATAGGAGAATGATGAGAACAAACAAGGGCCTGGATAAGATTCTAGAGGATATATGCATCCCTGGAGCCAGGTGGACCACCAGCAGCAAGGGCGTCCTAAATCAACTCAAGAGAGAAGATCTCAAACCAGTCGCCAGAGGATGGCTGGACTTCATTGGGTGCTCTATATTGCCCACTAGCAACCGTTCTGAAGTCTGTTAAAAGAGCAGTGATGATCCATTGCATTATGTTGGGAAAAGATGTGGAAGTTCATCAACTGATTTCATGTGAATTTTACATAATTGCAAACAAGAACTCCAAGGATGCCAGGTTGGCTTATCCAAGCTAATCTCTATGCTCTGCAAAGATGCTGGAGTAAGGATGGGAATAACGGAGTATATCTCAGTGGAGCAACCAATCACTAAAACCACAATGGAAAAACAACAAGTGCAGGATGACCCCATCAAGAGAAGAGCACAGGAATTTCTCCCAGAAATCTCTCAATTTGAATATTGGGAACATCTTGAAGCATCTGTTACTAAGTTGCAAGAAGCTATGGACCAAATAAAGGAAGAATAGCAAAATCAAAACAGCATGCTCTGCAAACTGCTCAGAGAACAAGAAGAGCAAGGGCGTGAACTGAAGGAATTAAAGCGTCAGAAACTATCTCTTGAAGGGCCAAGCACTCCACAGACTAAAGAGGCATCCACTTCCCAACTTCAAGGTTTGTTGAGTTCTAATCTTAGCCTTAACTCTGTGATAATTGTTCTTATTTGAGTTTTACCTTAGAAGTTATATATAAATAGTAGTAATTAGTATCTATATTTTGATTTTATCTCCAATTAAGCTATAATTTATTTTTCTCATCATCATTAAACATGAATAAAATAGCAGATTTTCTTTAGAATAAGGAGGCAATTTTCTTTCGAGTTTTTAATAAGAAAAATTTTAATTATTTACATGTGGTGGCAATGCTTTTTATCTTCTGATTGAATGCTTGAATAGTGCATATGTCTTTTGAATTTGATGATTATGAATGTTAAATATGTTGGCTCTAGAAAGAATGATGAAAAAGGAGAAATGTTATCTGATAATCTAAAAAATCATAAAAAATGATTCTTGAAGCAAGAAAAAGCAGTGAATACAAAAGCTTGCCAAAAAAAAAAAAAGAGAGCGAAAATAAAAAAAAAAGAAAAAGCAAGCAGAAAAAGCCAATAGCCCTTAAAACCAAAAGGCAATGGTAATAAAAAGGATCCAAGGCTTTGAGCATCAGTGGATAGGAGGACCTAAAGGAATCAAATCCTGGCCTAAGCGGCTAAACTAAGCTGTCCCTAACTATGTGCTTGTGGCATGAAGGTGTCAAGTGAAAACTTGAGACTGAGCGGTTAAAGTCAAGGTCCGAAGCAAAAAGAAGAGTGTGCTTAAGAACCCTGGACACCTCTAATTGGGGACCTTAGCAAAGCTGAGTCACAATATGAAAGGGTTCACCCAATTATGTGTCTGTGGCATTTATGTATCCGGTGGTAATACTAGAAAACAAAGTGCTTAGGGCCATGGCCAAGACTCATAAAGTAGCTGTGTTCAAGAATCAACATACTAAACTAGGAGAATCAATAACACTATCTGAATTCTAAGTTCTTATAGATGCCAATCATTCTAAGCTTCAATGGATAAAGTGAGATGCCAAAACTGTTTGGAAGCAAAAAGCTACTAGTCCCGCTCATCTAATTAGAATCTGAGCTTCACTCAAAAACTCTGAGATATTATTGCTTCGTGACTTATTTGTATTCTATTTTATTTGTCTAGTTGCTTGGGGACAAGCAACAGTTTAAGTTTGGTGTTGTAATGAGCGGATATTTTATACGCTTTTTGGGGTTAATTTCATGTAGTTTTTAGTATATTTTAGTTAGTTTTTAGTTTATTTTCATTAGTTTCTAGGCAAAATTCATATTTCTGAACTTTTCTATGAGTTTGTGTATTTTTCTATAATTTCAGGTATTTTCTGGCTGAAATTGAGGGAGCTGAGTAAAAATCTGATTCAGGCTGAAAAGAGGACTGCTGATGCTGTTGGATTCTGACCTCTCTGCACTCAAAATGGATTTTCTGAAGCTATAGGAGTCCAATTGGCGCGCTTCCAATTGCGTGGGAAAGTAGACATCCAGGGCTTTCCAGCAATATATAATAGTCTATACTTTGCTCAAGGATAGATGACGTATGCTGGCGTTCAACGTCAGTTTCATGTTGCAGTCTGGCGTTCAGCGCTAGAAACAGGTTACAAATGGGAGTTGAACGCCAGAAACAGGTTACAACCTGGCGTTTAACTCCAGAAATAGCCTAGGAACGTGAGAAGCTTAAGTTCCAGCCCCAGCACACACCAAGTGGGCCCCAGAAGTGGATTTCTGCACCATCTATCATAGTTTATTCATTTTCTGTAAACCTAGGTTACTAGTTGAGTATTTAAACAACTTTTAGATATTTATTTTGGATCTCATGAAATTTCTAGATCTGAACTTTGTACTCTGACGGCATGAGTCTCTAAACTCCATTGTTGGGGGTGAGGAGCTCTGCTGTGTCTCGATGAATTAATGCAAGTATTTCTGTTTTCTATTCAAATACGCTTGTTCCTATCTAAGATGTTCATTCGCGCTTCATTATGATGAAGGTGATGATCCGTGACACTCATCGCCATTCTCAACCCATGAACGTGTGCCTGACAACCACCTCCGTTCTACATTAGATTGAATAAGTATCTCTTAGATTCCTTAATCAGAATCTTCGTGGTATAAGCTAGAATCCATTGGTAGTATTCATGAGAATTCGGAAAGTCTAAACCTTGCCTGTGGTATTCCAAGTAGGATTCAGGGATTGGATGACTGTGACGAGCTTCAAACTCGCGAGTGCTAGGCGTAGTGACAGACGCAAAGGGATAGTAAATCCTATTCCAGTATGATTGAGAACCGACAGATGATTAGTCGTGCGATAACAGCGCACCTGGACCATTTTCACTAAGCGGACGGATGGTAGCCATTGACAACGGTGATCCACCAACACACAGCTTGCCATAGGAGGAAACTTGCGTGTTTGAAGAGGAGTACAAGAGGAAAGCTAAAATTCAGATGACAAAGCATCTCCAAAACTCCAACATATTATTCATTACTACATAACAAGTATTTATTTTATGCACTTTCACCTTTTTTCAATTCAAACTAAGAATTATTATTGATATTATATCCTGACTAAGAATTGCAAGATAACCATAGATTGCTCCAAACCAACAATCTCCGTGGGATTCGACCCTTACTCACGTAAGGTATTACTTGGACGACCCAGTGCACTTGCTGGTTAGTTGTGCGAATTTGTAAGAAATAGTAATATTGACATTGACATATACAAATTCGTGCACGAGCTACTGGACCTCAGTGGTGGTCTGCGTCTCTAGTGGTGCCTCCTGCTGTGTCAGCTCCTCACTATGCTCCTCTTCCTGGTCCTGCTCGTCAGAGACGGGAGAGTCTGGAAGTAGAGGGAGCTCAATGCCATGTGATGCGAATACCCGGTCTATGCGGTCAAGACGTCGCATGACACGACACTCGAAGTGCACCATGAATCGAAGAAGGTGCTGCACTAACAGATAAGTCGGCTCAGGTGCTGCTGGTGGTGGTGGTAGGGATGCTGCGGCTGCTGTGGAGGAAGAGGGTCCTGCTGCTGCTGTGGAGGGTGAGGGTCTGGCTACCTCAACTACCGCTCTAGCTCGAGAACGACGTCTCGTCGAGGGCTTCTCATGCACCTATCCACCCCATGGAATAGTAACTTCCTTGTCGTCGTCATCTGGGGGTGGTGGTGTCGCATCATCGTCCTCCCATGGGACATCAGCCAGCTCAGCTAAACTAGTAACCAGCGTAGGAAATGGTAGCAAACCGCGGATATGAGCTCTCCACATGCTATGCCTAATCAGCCGGGGGAAATACACTTCTTTTCCTTCCATGACACACCCAATCAGAATCAACATATTCATCAGAATCTCTGAGAAGTGAGTGGTCGGCAGGACGTAGTGGGCAAATATCTGCTGCCAGGTCCTAGCCTCCCTAGACAAATATGCAGATAGCATCCCCTTAGGCTTCTTGTTGTTCGAATCCATCACCCAGGGAGCGTCTGGTGTAGCAATCACGCGCTTAAGCGCCTCATGGTCAAAAGTCATGGAGAGGATAGCCACCTCTGCCTGCTGGTAGGTGTAACGACCCAATTTTCAATATGTCTAGATCATACCGAAAACTGAGCGCTACCAATTTGTCTTCCTAATTATTATCTATTATTTATCATATGAGCCTGATTCGTTGTTAAAAGCGTGGTTAATTTGCAAGGTATATTTTTTTTTGAAATGTTTGAATTAATAGACGAAATCACTCATAATCAATGCACAAGTAATAACAGATAAATCAATTATAAACAACCACACATAAATACATCACGAGTAGCTAGCAACATTTATTTATCCAGCCTTTGTTAGAGTATAGACCTTTAGTTAGAATACCCCTAGATATAGCTAGATAATAACTATATACATATACATACATACAACATCCCAGGTCCTAACCTGTTCAAGAGGTCTCTAAGCTGGCACCCAGGCTAGCCTAAACTCTATACTCACCTAGTCCCTCTAAACTACTAGAGCGAGGGAAAGTACGTTCTAGGTCTTCAAAACTCAAGTCAGGTGGAACGTCATCAAAAGATAGAACATCATCTGCTACTCTTCTGCACGATCAGACTTTTCTACATGACGTCTCTCTGGTACCTCATGAAGTAGCCACACACAATAGGAATCTCGTACACAGGATTTAGGTTAAAGTGCGCATACGAACGGGGTGCAGACGTTGGCTGGTCTCACAGTATATACATATAATCAGAGAACGAGATTCACCCTAGACTCAGAAGACTATCAAGTGTAGGATCCTCTTTGCAGAACCATCATCAACGAACTATGGTAAGGTACTCTTACTTCCATCTGAAGGGGAAAGGGAGAGAGAAGGGGTAAGAACTTGGGAGTTCTTAGTAGGGTCGGGGTTATTAGTTACGTTCATTTATTTGGGGTCGATTAGTAGACGAGTAACATAATATAGCGAAGCAGTAAATAGAAGATAAAGATAGAAAGAGAAAGTAGAGACAACAAAAAGCAGAACACAAACAAAAGAATACAAGAAAATAAAACACAGAAATAGCATACGAGCAGAGAAACATAAAGAAGTAGATCACACACAGAAAGGAATGCAATAGAGAATGATGCGCAGACAAGAATGATGCATGTCTAGCCCTAGCACAGGCCATGAGCTCATGTGTCGGTTGGCTGCCCGCAATCTCGACATTTATCCGGTCACGAGTAATCCCGATTTCCCGAATACGATTTTCCGTTCCTAAATAAATGCGCATATAATAATAGCCGCTCATTTGAGACAGCCTCTGCTTACTGCAGGAAAATATATATATACTCTGCTCTGCTCTGGGGAAGCGGAAAATAGCTGTAGGTAACTTAGTTTCCCTACAGAAGCTCTGGGTTGCATTAAGCAACTAATATATATTAAATATAGCTCTGGGTTGCATCAAGCAACTAATATATATATATATATAAATATAGCTCTGGGTTGCATCAAGCAACTAATATATATAAATATCTCTTTATTATATTACTCTTCTCTTTATATCTCTTTACTTTGTTCTGGTTTCTCTTTTCTCTGTATCTCTTTACTCTATTTTAATTACTCTGTTCTCTGTATCTCTTTTCTCTTCTCTGATTACTCTTTTCATCGGTATCTATATTACTCTTTTTCTCTTTATCTCTTTACTTTACTCTGGTTACTCTGTTTTCTGTGTTTCTCTACTCTGCTCTGATTTCTCTGCTTAACGTATGTATTTAAAGCTTATGTAAATTTCGGTATGAATAGTTAGCCTGTCCCAAGTATAGGTTCATTAACTCTATACTGAAACATTTTAACTTTTCATATAACACCTAATCCTAGTCGGAACTCAAGGTCTAACTATGTTGCCCTAGTTCGTTCGCTAGTCTCTGTCTATTCTTCTGTTATTAAAACTTTACAGACTTTTTCTTCGATTTTTATCTTTTCTTTAACTTTTTATATTTTCTTTATCTTTGCCTCACTAACATGTTATTACCACTCCCTAAGTGTTTTATGAAGGTAATTATGAGATTCTGCGCTTAAAGTTGTCTTTCTAAAGCTTTTACAGAAAACTGCCTTTTCCGCATTATTTTATTATTTTTATTAAAATATTATTTTTAATTAAATATTATTATTTAATATTTTATTATTATTTATTATTTTATTATTAAATTTTCGAAAATTAACTTTACTTTAACCTTTAACTTTTAAAATTCACTTTTTACCACCCGTAACTTTTAATATTTCTACTTTTACCACCCTAACTTTCAGAAATTACCATATAACCCCTCAAACACCAAATTAATTACTTCCTTGCCCTTTTATGAATCAAAAAGGTGTTCTTCATTGTTCTTCATCACACTCAAAGTGTTCTTCATGTTCTTCATAAATTCTTCAGATTTTTTCTCTGTTTTTACCCGTTTTTCAGTCTTTTCAGCAACCGATTTTTACCATAATTCAAAATAAATTTCCAGCCACTAAAACCCCATCTTTTCTACATGATTTTAACACAAATTGAACCTCAATTTAAGCTCTAGGGTTTCGTTTTCCAGCAGCCACAAGAACACACATTCATAGCTTGAATTTCATCAAATTTCATCAAATTTTCACCAAACTTTCAACAAGAATTACTCATACAAACAATCAATTTCAAGCACATCCAAAACATATCATAATCACACAACTCAAACACAATCAATCAAGATTAAATTCGTCAATCCCTACCTGATTTTGTTGCTCCTAATTCGGTTAAACTTTCAGGTGGTCCTTAAGCACTTTTTCCTCCTAAATCACATCAAGAACAACTTTAAATCCAAAAACTCTCAACTGACCAAATCTTACTCAGTATGTTAGGAAGAGATATCTCACCTTAGACTTGCTGGAAATTCATGTTTCTTGGTCCTCAAGTCAAGTTAAGCATGATTCCTAAGGAAGAACATCAAGAAAACACATGTTTTGCATGGTTTTCCTTGAAAACCGAATTGAAATGGGAGGGAGACAGCCATCTCACCTTATTTACAGCCTTGATATGTTATATGGTTATGTAGAGGAAGAAGAGAGGATCATTTTGGTGAAATCGGAGTTTTGATTTGAGTTTTAGTTCAGAAGAAATCAAGCTTTGAAGATTAAGTGTTCATGAAAGTTTCTCTCTTTTCTCTCTTGTTATTTTCGGCCAAAATGATGAAATGAGACAGCCTTGGAGGTCTTGGGGGTGTAAGATGAGTTATGATTGGTTGGCTTGGAGGTGGATTAAAATAATATTAAAATATCTCAGGTGTATAACTACAAAAACTAGGTGTATCAGAACACTTGTAAAAACATCTCTAAAAATTATTTTCTGAGCTACTAGCATAAATGACACTAGTAACATATTTATTATGACAATAGAGCATGTATGATGAGGCCTTAGCATTGCTAAATTCATCAGAGAGTGTTGGTGCTAAGCTGCACCAGTAAACCGTAAACCCGGTTAAACCGATTTTCTGTTTTTAACAAAAACAGACCAGGTAACCTTATAATATCATTCAAGCATTTTTTAATACTAATATAATGATAATATTATACTATTATCTCTCTCCTCTCATGAATCGAGTCCGGTTCGTCAAACAGAGACTATTTACGAAAATCAGAATCAAAACTGCCAACCGATACGGTTCAAAAACTAGGTTCTTTGCGATTGCATTATCGAGCTTGCCTCAGAGGAGGTTCTAGCTTAAGGATGACATAATGATAATGAGGATTGAGATGCTTGATGATATAACAGAGTTGTTCCCTTTACTGATCTTCCGGAGAAATCCGTACTTTCAGAAAAGATCTCAGGTACTCGAAAATCAGGGTTGTTACATTCTACCCTCCTAAAAGAAAATTTTGCCCTCAAAATTTCAGTTACCTAGGAATAGATGCGGGTAATTAGCTAGCTTTCATCTTATCTTCCAATTCCCAAGTGTGTTCTTCTTCTCCTCTTGGTTCTCATGTTACTTTGACTAAGCGAACAGTCTTGCCTCTTAGCTGCTTATCACTTCTTTCTACGATCTGAACCGGTGATGCTTGATATGTCAAATCATTTCGTAATTGTACTGTCTCTGGTTGTAAAACGTGACTCTTGTCGGGAATATATTTCTTAAGTTGCAAGACATGAAAAACATCATGAAGGTTTGATAAATAAGGAGGAAGGACTATTTGATAAGCTACTAGACCGACTCTTTTAAGTATTTGGAAAGGTTCTATGTATCGTGGGTTAAGCTTTTTAGTCTTAAGGGCTCTACCTATTTCAGTAATCGAAGTTACTTTTAGAAAGACACGGTTTCCGTCACTAAACTCTAAGGGTCTACGTCTATTATCGGCATAGCTCTTTTGACGGCTTTGTGCTGTCTGGATCTTCTGACGAATCTCCTTTATCTTCTCAGTAGTTTCTTACACTAAGTCTGGACCTAAGACACTAGCTTCTCCATTGTCATTTCAACACAATGGTGTCCGACATCTTCTTCCATAGAGAGCTTCATATGGTGTCATCCCGATACTTTATTGGCAACTGTTGTTGTAGACAAATTCGACCAACAGCAAATACTTATCCCAGCTTCTTTGGTTGTCTATCATACATGATCGTAACATGTCTTCTAACGTCTGGATTGTCTGCTCTGATTATCCATCTATCTGAGGATGGTATGCTATACTCGTGTGCAATTCTATTTCCAACGCTTTCTAAAAAGCTCCCCAAACTCTAGTAGTAAATCTCGAAACTCGATCTGAGACAATTTATGAAGGTATCCCATGTAGTCGTACGACTCCTTGAATATATATTCGTTCCAGCCTTTCTAAAGTATAGTCAACTCGAATCGGAAGGAAGTGCGCTGACTTTGTCAACCTGTCCACAATTACCCAGATGGTATCGTGTCCAGTTGAGGTCCTTGGCAATCCCGTGACAAAATCCATAGAAATCTGCTCCCATTTCCATTGTGGTATTTCTAAGGGTTGCAGGGTTCCTGACAGCTTCTGATGTTCCACCTTCATCTTCTGGCAGGTTAAACATTTTGAGACATAATCAGCTACTTCTTTCTTTAAGCCCGGCCACCAGAATATTTGTTTCAAATCTCGATACATCTTTGTCACTCCAGGATGCATAGAAAATCTACTTTGGTGAGCTTCAGCAAGAATCTTTTGTCGCAATTCTCCAGAGTTAGGCACACAAATTCTGTTCTTGTACCTCCATAGGCCACTACGATCCTATCTCACAGCTTCTTCAGCTCTGCAAGCTATGGTGACATCCAGTACAGTGCTATGGAAATCGGTCCGGCTCCAGGTACTAGATCAATGCTGAATTCTATCTCTCGCTGAGGAGGAGACTCAGGTATGTCATCCAAGAAAACATCAGGAAATTCCTTCATCATTCAGATTCGTTCTAAGCTTAATTCACTATCATTCGAGCTAGCCGCTAACAGAACATACCCCTCACAATCACTCCCGTCTAATGTAACTCTTACAGAATTCAGATATAAGATATGAGATAGAAATGGTTTAGTATGTGGACAATCAGATGGAATAACAGCAATTCTTTCAAAGCAATTATGGAAAACATGATATTTAGATAACCAATCTAGCCCTAGAATAACTTCTAGACCACATGGAGGCAAATAGATTAAATCATGTATGGAAGTCCTGTTCCTAATGGTGAATGGTACTTGCAGGCACACTAAACTAGTCAAAGCATTTTGGGATGCAGGTGTATGGACAATCAAGTAAAAATTCAATTTAAAGAAATATAATCCTAACTCGTGAGCAATAGTTAGAGAAATAAAGAATGCGATGCACTCGAATCATACAGTACAGTTAGAAATCGATTCTTGACATAACACTGACCTTGAATGAGGGCATCTGATTGCACAACATCATCAATAGTGATAGCAAACACTCGTCCTTATTGCTGGGTTCTAACTGAATTTTAAGTAAATCCCTTCGGACAATCCTTGGCAACGTGTCCAAGTTCTCCACAAGCATAGCAGTTAGGTAATCCAAACTGGCAAGACCTGTTACTATGCTCTTTTCCGCATTACTTACATGCAGGGTTTATGTAAGCCTGACGGGCTCGTTTACCATTGCCTTGCCTTACTTTACCTCCATTCTTACCCGTAAGGCGAGCAGTAATGTTACCAACTTATAGGTTCTTATGCTGTCATATGCCACGCGCTTTAAAATGCACCCTTCTTTCAACTGCCTGATGATTGCTAAGACGCCTTGGTGGAAATCCTTGGCAACTCACCTTGGCCACATTCACTTTCTTAATACATTCTTCTACTAACTTACTCTTGTTGACTAATTCAGCAAAATTACGTATCTCCAGCGAAACTATTGAACTCATCAGATCATCACGAAGGCCTCCTTCAAACTTCAAGCACTTCCATTCTTCAAAGTCAGTAGGACTCCCTTGACAGATCTTAGAGAAACGGCACAAGTCATCGAACTTACGGGCATTCTCAGCAATAGTCATATCCCCTTGTTTTAACTGCATAAGCTCCATCTCCTTAGCATCTCGTGCTGCTCCCGGAAAATACTTTTTATAAAATTCGTCCCTAAAGATATCCTAAGGAATGTCATTTTCATTCTATTGTAGCAGTCGCTGTATCCCCTGCCACCAGTACTCAGCTTCTCCCTCGAGCATATAAGTAGCAAACTCCACATGTTGTCCTTCCGGAACATGCTGCGCTCTCAGTGATCGTTCAATACCTCGAAACCAATTATCAGTGCCAGTCGCAATGAGTGTACCCTTGAACTTAGGTGGATTAACTTTCAGAAAGGTCGCAAGGGTCATAGGTCTTTCAGGATGCCCTAAGTTGTTCTTATCATTCCCATTATCTTCTCCGTATTCATTCTCGTTCCTATTTCTCACTCTGAGACGTTCAACAGCCCTAGCCGCTGCTACAGTAGCTTCACGCACTACTTCAGCCACGTTGTTCATGGTAGCCATAAACGTTTCCTGTTCCCTCTCGTAGTTAACATTAGGAATTCCTTCCCGTACGCCTCGTCTCCGTGAACCCATTGTAGTCTTGTTCACACCAAACAATCATTGTTAAGGTGATCAGTCTTAACACTTCAAGTCAAGTGTGAACATTCCCAAAATGAAAACACAGAGACAATCATGCAGCATATATCACTGGGATATCCTATACGCATGAGACACACAACAGAGTATGCAATGAAGCATAGTCAGTCCACTCCCCAGGCTCTACTGGGAACGAACTGCTCTGATACCAAATTGTAACGACCCAATTTTCAATATGTCTAGATCATACCGAAAACTGAGCGCTACCAATTTATCTTCCTAATTATTATCTATTATTTATCATATGAGCCTGATTCGTTGTTAAAAGCATGGTTAATTTGCAAGGTATATTTTTTTTTGAAACGTTTGAATTAATAGACGAAATCACTCATAATCAATGCACAAGTAATAACAGATAAATCAATTATAAACAACCACACATAAATACATCACGAGTAGCTAGCAACATTTATTTATCCAGCCTTTGTTAGAGTATAGACCTTTAGTTAGAATACCCCTAGATATAGCTAGATAATAACTATATACATATACATACATACAACATCCCAGGTCCTGACCTGTTCAAGAGGTCTCTAAGCTGGCACCCAGGCTAGCCTAAACTCTATACTCACCTAGTCCCTCTAAACTACTAGAGCGAGGGAAAGTACGTTCTAGGTCTTCAAAACTCAAGTCAGGTGGAACGTCATCAAAAGATAGAACATCATCTGCTACTCCTCTGCACGATCAGACTTTTCTACATGACGTCTCTCTGGTACCTCATGAAGTAGCCACACACAATAGGAATCTCTTACACAGGATTTAGGTTAAAGTGCGCATACGAACGGGGTGCAGACGTTGGCTGGTCTCACAGTATATACATATAATCAGAGAACGAGATTCACCCTAGACTCAGAAGACTATCAAGTGCAGGATCCTCTTTGCAGAACCATCATCAACGAACTACGGTAAGGTACTCTTACTTCCATCTGAAGGGGAAAGGGAGAGAGAAGGGGTAAGAACTTGGGAGTTCTTAGTAGGGTCGGGGTTATTAGTTACGTTCATTTATTTGGGGTCGATTAGTAGACGAGTAACATAATATAGCGAAGCAGTAAATAGAAGATAAAGATAGAAAGAGAAAGTAGAGACAACAAAAAGCAGAACACAAACAAAAGAATACAAGAAAATAAAACACAGAAATAGCATACGAGCAGACAAACATAAAGAAGTAGATCACACACAGAAAGGAATGCAACAGAGAATGATGCGCAGACAAGAATGATGCATGTCTAGCCCTAGCGCAGGCCATGAGTTCATGTGTCGGTTGGCTGCCCGCAATCCCGACATTTATCCGGTCACGAGTAATCCCGATTTCCCGAATACGATTTTCCGTTCCTAAATAAATGCGCATATAATAATAGCCGCTCATTTGAGACAGCCTCTGCTTACTGCAGGAAAATATATATATATACTCTGCTCTGCTCTGGGTAAGCGGAAAATAGCTGTAGGTAACTTAGTTTCCCTACAGAAGCTCTGGGTTGCATTAAGCAACTAATATATATTAAATATAGCTCTGGGTTGCATCAAGCAACTAATATATATATATATATATATATATATATATAAATATAGCTCCGGGTTGCATCAAGCAACTAATATATATAAATATCTCTTTATTATATTACTCTTCTCTTTATATCTCTTTACTCTGTTCTGGTTTCTCTTTTCTCTGTATCTCTTTACTCTATTTTAATTACTCTGTTCTCTGTATCTCTTTTCTCTTCTCTGATTACTCCTTTCATCTGTATCTATATTACTCTTTTTCTCTTTATCTCTTTACTTTACTCTGGTTACTCTGTTTTCTGTGTTTCTCTACTCTGCTCTGATTTCTCTGCTTAACGTATGTATTTAAAGCTTATGTAAATTTTGGTATGAATAGTTAGCCTGTCCCAAGTATAGGTTCATTAAGTCTATACTGAAACATTTTAACTTTTCATATAACACCTAATCCTAGTCGGAACTCAAGGTCTAACTATGTTGCCCTAGTTCGTTCGCTAGTCTCTGTCTATTCTTCTGTTATTAAAACTTTACAGACTTTTTCTTCGATTTTTATCTTTTCTTTAACTTTTTATCTTTTCTTTATCTTTGCCTCACTAACATGTTATTACCACTCCCTAAGTGTTTTATGAAGGTAATTATGAGATTCTGCGCTTAAAGTTGTCTTTCTAAAGCTTTTACAGAAAACTGCCTTTTCCGCATTATTTTATTATTTTTATTAAAATATTATTTTTAATTAAATATTATTATTTAATATTTTATTATTATTTATTATTTTATTATTAAATTTTCGAAAATTAACTTTACTTTAACCTTTAACTTTTAAAATTCACTTTTTACCACCCGTAACTTTTAATATTTCTACTTTTACCACCCTAACTTTCAGAAATTACCATATAACCCCTCAAACACCAAATTAATTACTTCCTTGCCCTTTTATGAATCAAAAAGGTGTTCTTCATTGTTCTTCATCACACTCAAAGTGTTCTTCATATTCTTCATAAATTCTTCAGATTTTTTCTCTGTTTTTACCTGTTTTTCAGTCTTTTCAGCAACCGATTTTTACCATAATTCAAAATAAATTTCCAGCCACTAAAACCCCATCTTTTCTACATGATTTTAACACAAATTGAACCTCAATTTAAGCTCTAGGGTTTTGTTTTCCAGCAGCCACAAGAACACACATTCATAGCTTGAATTTCATCAAATTTCATCAAATTTTCACCAAAATTTCAACAAGAATTACTCATACAAACAATCAATTTCAAGCACAGCCAAAACATATCATAATCACACAACTCAAACACAATCAAGCAAGATTAAATTCGTCAATCCCTACCTGATTTTGTTGCTCCTAATTCGGTTAAACTTTCAGGTGGTCCTTAAGCACTTTTTCCTCCTAAATCACATCAAGAACAACTTTAAATCCAAAAACTCTCAACTGACCAAATCTCACTCAGTATGTTAGGAAGAGATATCTCACCTTAGACTTGCTGGAAATTCACGTTTCTTGGTCCTCAAGTCAAGTTAAGCATGATTCCTAAGGAAGAACATCAAGAAAACACATGTTTTGCATGGTTTTCCTTGAAAACCGAATTGAAATGGGAGGGAGACAGCCATCTCACCTTATTTCCAGCCTTGATATGTTATATGGTTATGTAGAGGAAGAAGAGAGGATCATTTTGGTGAAATCGGAGTTTTGATTTGAGTTTTAGTTCAGAAGAAATCAAGCTTTGAAGATTAAGTGTTCATGAAAGTTTCTCTCTTTTCTCTCTTGTTATTTTCGGCCAAAATGATGAAATGAGACAGCCTTGGAGGTCTTGGGGGTGTAAGCTGAGTTATGATTGGTTGGCTTGGAGGTGGATTAAAATAATACTAAAATATCTCAGGTGTATAACTACAAAAACTAGGTGTATCAGAACACTTATAAAAACATCTCTAAAAATTATTTTCTGAGCTACTAGCATAAATGACACTAGTAACATATTTATTATGAGAATAGAGCATGTATGATGAGGCCTTAGCATTGCTAAATTCATCAGAGAGTGTTGGTGCTAAGCTGCACCAGTAAACCGTAAACCCGGTTAAACCGATTTTCTGTTTTTAACAAAAATAGACCAGGTAACCTTATAATATCATTCAAGCATTTTCTAATACTAATATAATGATAATATTATACTATTATCTCTCTCCTCTCATGAATCGAGTCCGGTTCATCAAATAGAGACTATTTACGAAAATCAGAATCAAAACTGCCAACCGATACGGTTCAAAAACTAGGTTCTTTGCGATTGCATTATCGAGCTTGCCTCAGAGGAGGTTCTAGCTTAAGGATGACATAATGATAATGAGGATTGAGATGCTTGATGATATAACAGATTTGTTCCCTTTACTGATCTTCCGGAGAAATCTGTACTTTTAGAAAAGATCTCAGGTACTCGAAAATCAGGGTTGTTACAGTAGGCACAAGTCTCAGGAGTACCAACTCTGCAAAGCAGTGCATCCCCTATAGCCTCCTCAGTGATCATAATCTCTCTACCCCTTACGTGCACCGAATCTAAGTTCACTTGGAAGAAGTTATAGTAAAACTCCCTAACCCATGAGATGTTAATCCTTCCTAGGTCCCTATCAACGAAATCCAATCCCAACTCCGAAATACGGGTGTCTATGGCACACCTCACGTCATTGGAAAGATTCAGCTTCTTCTCAATGTTTAGATTTTTCTTTGTATAACGTGAGAAGCGTAGCTCGCAGTAGAGGTTGGGGAATTTGGTCGAATCAGTGGATGGAAGTGACTGATTTTCTATATCTTCTTCATTCAACGGATTCTTAGCATAGTTAGAATACGGTGAGGGGGTAGAGGTCTTGGAGTGCTTCCTCTTTTTGGAAGTGGTGGCTATAGCTTTTCCTCTATCCGACATCCTAAAAAACAGAGATGATACAATATAAGCAGATAGCCAGGTAGGTATAAAGCACTCAAAGCAAAGCATACTCATGAAGTGAATAAAGAAAGGGGATTTCTTGGAATGCAAGCAAACATAATTCAGAATTCAAACCAAACTTCAAACCAAGAATTAAAACCATACTTTGTACATTACTCGTTCACTAAGCTTAGGAAGCACCATATCCAAAAGAATGATATAAAGAGTCAAGTTAAAAACCAAAAGAGGTTAGTCGGTTAAAAAACAGGTTAAAGTTAGAAATCAGTTTGAAAATTAGTGATAAGGTGATTACTAACTCAATTCGAAAGGAATGCACAAAATAGGGATGTGAACATGTTCACAATCATGAAATGCAACAAGTCATTGATGATGAAATATGATATAGCTAGAAAATAGCTAATATGAAATAAACCATCAATCAATGCAAGGATCACTAGCAATATTGGTGAAATCAAAACCTTGAGAAACAAGTAATTCAAGCACATTTAACACCAATTCTAACAATGCATACAAGTCACAAGTTCAAATATGAATTGGAAACCTCATGGTCTATGTGACTTAATGAGACTATGTATGAACATAATGAACTATTTGGTCACATAGAGTAAAACATTCAAACTTGTGTGTGTATGCAAAAGAGGCACAAAATTTTAAGGAAATCATAAGTGATGGTCAATTAGAAAATCCATTCAAACCATTCAATGCCTATAAGCATATCATCATGCATAACAAGCAAAGAGTTTAAGCAAGACCAAAACTTGTCCTTAAGGATTTTCCAAAACCATTTAAGCAACAAGATTCTAATTGAACAGAAATCATCAACTAGAATTTGTTACACCCATCAAACAAGGTTAATTTAAGGATTATGGTTAAGAAAAATTCGGCAGCATTTCAGCAGCATATTGGCTATTTTCCAAATTCAAACAGTCAAAGCAGATTCCATATGAATTCATCAACAATTAGAAACACAAAATCGTATATATGAGATCATATGGAGGTAACAGATAGCCAATAGTTCAGCAACAAAACAATTCAAATAGCACAGAGAGCAGAAGCAGTTGCTTCAATCAGCATTTCCTTCACCAATCCATCACAAGTAAGCAGCATTAACAGATTACATGAACACAGAGCAATGCAGCAAAATAGAGCAATTTTACATAGCAGCAGAAACTCAAACAAGCATAAATCCACTACTCAGCCCAGATTCGCTAACCACCTAAATCAAACTAAACTAACTAACTAAGATAATTCTAACTACACTAATGGAATTACAGTAAACAGTAGAAAGGATGCAGAACAGGGGAAGCAGGAACCTGGGGTGCAGAAACTGAACGGGGCAAATGAGAGGAAGGTGAAGTGGAGTGGTGGTTCGACGTCGCTGTGAAGTGAAGCTCGCGCCGGCGACAATGGTGGTCACGGTGGTGTTGGGGTGGCGCTGAGGCTGTGAGTGAGCAGAGACAGAGAGGGGTGGAGTGGAGGAGAGAAAGGGAGTGAGGAGGAGGGGGTTGGTGACGGCGGCAGCGATGCTTGCGGGTCGCTTGCCGGAGGGCAGTCGGTGGTGGGTTGCTCAGAGGTTGGAGGTTGAAGATGGAGGGAGAGAAGAAATATAATGTTGGGGGGGTTTTGCGCGAGTGCGCTAGGGCTTCGCGTCTCTGGTTAAATGGGGTTTTCGAATCCACGCGCGCGCGCATCGTGCGCGTCCGCGTGGGTGATAGAAATAGGGAGGTGGCGCGGGGGCGCCATACGCGCTTACGTGTATATGGACGAGTTAAGGGTTGGCGCAGACGCGTACGGTGCGCGTCCTCGCGGGTATGCTGGGTCAGAGACACAAAAGAGGCCCAGAGTTGGCACAACTCTCGGATCCCTTAGCCTGGGTGATACTACAACACATCGACGCGCGCGCACTGTGCGCGTTCGCGTGGATGATATGAGCTTATGGAATGGGCACGGAGGCGCGCAGTACGCCAACGTGTAAGCGAAGAAATGGGGAGTGGCGCGGACGCCTACAGTGTGCGTCCGCGTGGGTTGAGACACAGAGTTGGCCCAAAAGTGGCACAACTCTCTGGTCCTTGGCCCAGATGGTTAAAATGAGCAGCCTTCGCGCGCGCGTGCGGTATGCGCTTGCGCGTGCTCTCTCTCTTTTTTTTCTCTTTTTTTTTTAATGAGCATCAAAAAGAGCTCATAATCGTCTCATCCCTCTCTGAAACTCTAAACTAGCTAAGATGCAAGATTAAGCGCATTTTGAAACATAGGAGATTTTTCAAATAACTTGAGAAAACTTGCAATTCAAGCAAAAACTCAATTCAAAGATTCATCCCTTATTAAAGCATAGAATGCATAAACACCTTAGCAAGAAAATGAAAATATACCAAGAAGTAAAGAAACTATATATAATGGAACCCAATTCATTCATTCATTATATCTACAAGAGAATGGAAAGAGTTTACCATGGTGGGGTGTCTCCCACCAAGCACTTTTAGTTTAAGTCCTTAAGTTGGACATTGGGAGGCTTCTTGTCAAGGTGGCTTATGCTTGTATCCATCCTTGAACCTCCAAGAGTGCTTGTCCTTCAATTGGTTGTCAGAAGTTCCAACCTTCTTCATTAAGCTTTGGTGAGGTCCTCTCCAAGACGTGAGCTCCCGAGATTGACTATCATAGGATAATCCAGGATCCCATATCTTGTCCTCGCACCCATCTTCTAGTTGATTGCCTTGACTTTGTCCGGGCGACGAGAAAACAGAATTCTCATGGAAGTACCAAACTACTCTCCTAGACCCATTTAATTGAGCATTACACCAATCCATGCTCTCCAATTTCGAGCTTCCCACCATAATGAGCCTAGATTTAGAATGCCAACCACTAAATATCCTTCTCTTTTGCTTAATTCCACAAAGCGCCCTAAGTTGGCCATCCGTTTCAAGCAAACCATACTCAAGTGGGATAATAAAGCTGAGAGTTAGAAGTTTTACCCACTCAAGCGGAGGATTGGATGATGAACTAGGTGGAGGAGTTCCCAAAGATCTTGATAAAGCATGCTCTACTCCCGTCCATCCTCTTCTAGAGGTTTTCACCACTTGGCGAGGTTCTTCAAGTTCCTCCTCATGCCAAGCTTCCTCAAGTTCACATTCTTCTTCACCAATTTCTTCTATTTCTTCCCCATCACTCTTATCGTAGATGGGAGGTATAGTGAAATCTACCTCATCATCAAGTCTATGCATTTTGGGGAAGGACTCTTCAAACTCAAAAGGATCATATGTTGATTCAGAATCATCATAGGTAGGACCGCTTGTTGCTCGGAATACTTCTCCCAGTTCTTCACCCTCAGTAGGTCTTGGAGGTTTCAAGTCTTCCTCAACCTTGCTTTCTAGTCCACTGGGGAAGGGTTCAACAAGATCATCAAGGGAATTGATCAACATGGGCAAAAAATCACTAGTGATGGAATCCACTTCTTGATCAATTTCCTTCAACTCTCTGTTTACTTCCGCAACATTGCTCTTCTCTTCAATATCCCTTCCAAACTCCTTGGAAAAGGATTCTTCAATTTGCGATTCCTTTATGTGCTCAACGCATCCTAAACATCCACCCACTACTTCCTTTTGTTCGCTAATCACTATCTTCTCCTCTTGTTGTCCTTCTTGCTTCAATTCTTCTTTCTCACCATGGAGCTTCAAGTTTATATCCTCGCTAAACTCCTTGACTATTTATCCACATTCAACAATGGGGTACTTAAGGTGTATGAACTCAGGTGGGACATTAGGTGATTCACGGCTTCTACCATGCTACCTATCTTTGCTCTTAGCTCCTTAAACTTAGTTTCATCCTCCTCTTGCCTCCTTAAGATGCGAGATTCAAGGTCTCTCAGTTCTAATATGAAGGCTTCATTGGGAGGTGGTGTTGGAAGAGAGAATTCATTGGTTAGGGGAAGATTGTTGTAATCGGAAGGTGGTTCATATTGGTGGAGTTCTTGAGGTGGTGTATGTGGAATTTGTGGTTCTTGGGAATATTGGTATTGGGATGGTGGTTGTTCTATATGTGATTCTAATGGTGGTTGATATGGTGTGTATGAGTTATGGTCATGTAGAGTTGAATGGCGATGTGAGGCTTGTAAGTATGACGTATGGCTATATTGAGAAATGGGGTCACATGCATATGATGATTGTGGTTGACAACCACAATAAGGGTCATCACACACATTAGATTGATATACGCTAGGATCAGAATTATACCCATAAGAGTTCGTAGGAGGTTGTTGCCATGAAGATTGTTCATAAGCTTGAGGTTCCTCCCATCCGTGATTCTCGAATCCTTGATGCATATCCTCATTAGAGCTTCCATTTCCTACAACATAGTTTGAACTACACTCATAGCCAAAAGAAAACAAAGAGTAATAAGAAATAAAGAAAACAAAATCCTAACTAGTAAAAGCTGGTAAACAAACCAAAGTTCAAGCTATTCACAATATATACAATGGCCAACAACATAGCACCATTGGTTCCCCGGCAACGGCGCCATTTTGATGATCGTGACTCTAGGCGGTTTAGAATTTATCTAATGAGGTCTCGTTGTTAAGTATAGTTTCTAAACCAACCAATAGTCCTTTCATACAAAAATTTAGGTTGTCACAAGTAACAAACTCCAATGAAAATTTACCAGAGTATTTGGACTCCGGGTCGTCTCCCTAGGAACCAATGGAGTGCATGCGTATTGGCTATGATGGGGTAAAAAGGGGGTTTGTTTATAAGATGGCAAGGAAGTAGACTGAGTGAGTAAGTAAAGAAAGAAAAATAAAGAACTCTTGGCTAAGACTTGGGTACTTGAGATCACCATCCTAGTTAACAAACCAATTATTGACATTTATGAGAGGCCAACCCATTAAGTTTACTTCTCGAAGCCTTAAGTACGTAACATTTACTCCTAGACTTGAAGTATGTCAAACAGGCTTGATCACATCCACCCATAAGTCCTAACCTACCTACCAATTGGCTTAGTAGTGGGTTAGTGTCAATGGGCTTCAAATTGATCACACAGGATTCTCAAATTACCAAATCCATTATATCCAAAAACTCAAGACCACTCTAGTCCCTTGGCTTAGGCCAAGAGTTGATAAAACTACTCAAGAACTAAAGAGAGCATTTCATCAAACACTTAGAATGCAATAAAAATCAACATCATAAATTGCAAGATGTTAAAATCTACCACTATCAATTGCAAGAAAAGTGAGATCACAACTCAATTCATCAATTAAAGAAACATCAACATCAAAATTGAATTAAATGTAAACAAATCCAACATGAGTCATCATCACAAAAGAGAGAAAAATGGGAAATTAACATAAAAAATAAGAGAATCAAGATGTAGAAAGGAGAAATTATAGAAGAAACAAGATGAGATCAAGTAATTAAACAAGAAATTAAAATAATCTAACCTAATCCTAACTTAATTCTAGAGAGAAGAGGGAGCTTCTCTCTCTAGAAACTAACTAAAGGCTCATGTTGGCTAAACTAATTGCTCCCCCCTTGCTTGGACTTCAATTCTGCATGAAATACACTCAGAAACAAGTTGGAATTGGGCCTGGGCAGCTCAGAAATCGCCCCCAATGAATTGCCTTCAAGTGGGCCACGTGAGAGTATCGGCGCGTGCGCGTCGACTGGAAAATTCTCAACCCGCGTGGACGCGGCATGTACGCGTGCGCGTCCATAGGCGAAACCACTTTTGCGCGTGCGCGTCTGGTGCGCGTGCGCGTCTTTTGGTGCTTTTCCAATCTTTGTTTCTTCATGCATTCCCCCTTTTGTATGCTTTTCTCCTCATTTCTTCCATCCAATACTTGCCTTATGGACCTGAAATCACTCATCAAACGCATCAAGGCATCGAATGGAATTAAAGTGAATTAAAATCACCAATTTAGAGCCTAAAAAGCATGTTTTTACACTTAAGCAAAATTCAAGGGAGAATTACAAAACCATGCTGTTTCATTGAATAAATGCGAGAAAAGGTGACAAAATCCTCCAAAATAAGCACAAGATAAATCACAAAATCGGGGTTTATCAAAGTCGCAGGAAGAGGAACAAGCAAATTCCTTCCCAAGAGATATAATGCAAGATCCTATGGAAGAAAGTGAGGAAATCAATCAAAGGAGTTCATACTACAGTGAATTAGAGAACTTTCCACCCTCACACATGGAAAAAGAGGAAGATGCAAAAACAAAGGAGGAAGATGCACCAACAAAGAAAGAAGATGCACAAACAAAGGACGTTGTAAGGGATGAAAACAATTATGGGAATCTACACTCCAATGAAGCAGAGAGTGGCATAGAGGGTGAGTTTATTGAACCACCAATTCAAGAAGTTCTTGATGAATGGTACACTCTAACCATCACACAACACCAAAATTTTGAAATCAAAGAGGTGAAGGCAACCAAGGAAAGCACTGAAAAGGGGATTATGACCAAGAAACAGAAGAAAATATCTATGAAGAAGAAAAGTTCAGCAAAAAACAATCCAACCTCTACCCCAACAAGCAAGGTGAATCAAGCTAATCACAATAAAAGAAACCTTGTTAGGAGGACTTTATATCAGGGGGCACTAATCTTCACCTCTCCCCCCTTAGATTCATTTCTTTTAACCAACTGGAAGAAGAGGAAGAAAATTCAACAATCAAGTGTCAAGCTAGTGACATTAAAGAAGCGCTTGTTGGGAGGCAACCTAACTACCAGTATCCTTGGATTTGCAGTTGCTTTGGTTTTAATTTTATAGTTATTTTTATTTTAGCATTATAGTTATTTTAGTTTTGGTTTTAAATTACTTTATCTATTTTTTTTTAGAATTATTCTTGTTTTACATGTGTTTTGGTCATGCAAAATGATTAGAACAGGAACAGGAGCAATTAAGAAGAATTTTTGACACCCTGTTTTCAGATTTTCTTTGCTTGAAGACAAGCAAACCTTTAGGTTTGGTGTTGTCGCTTCGCTTTTGGCCTTTTCTGTTTATTTTAATAGCACCAAAGGGAGATGAATGTTCTTCATGGAGGAATGAGATGGCCACCAGCATAACTAAGGTGGTTGAGTTCCTTTCATTCTATTTCTCTTCCGTTCTTATTTTGTTGTCTTCTATTTTCTGTTGCTTTAATTGGCTGCATGATCTTTAGTACTTTCATTTCTTAGATTTAGTTTCATTCTGTCATTTGCTTTTAGTTAAAAAAATTGTCTCATGTATTGCTCACTGAGCTTGAATTCAAAATAAAAAAAGTGATGTATTGCATGAGAAATTGAGTTTATATTTAAGATTAGTCTTATTTACTTAAATGTGGTGGTATTTTCTGTGATTCTGAATGCATGACATGAACAGTGCATATCTGAATTTGAATCAAGGGATGTTGATATATAAGGAACAGAAATTGAGTTTATATTTAAGATTAGTCTTATTTACTTAAATGTGGTGGTATTTTCTGTGATTCTGAATGCATGACATGAACAGTGCATATCTGAATTTGAATCAAGGGATGTTGATATATAAGGAACAGAAACTTAGAGAACTATTATGAATTCTCTACAATAAGTGAAAGTTTAATCCTTGAAGCAGAAGAAATAGCAAAAGAAAAATAAAAGCAAGGTCCAAGGCTCTGAGCATCAATGACTAGGGAGGTTAGACATGATTAAAAGCTCAAAGAGTTGTTTCCCTGGTCATATGCTTGTGGTGTGATTGTGTCAAGTAATCCTTGAGACAGAGCACTAAGAGTTGAGATCAAATGCATTTAACAGAGTATGCCAAAGGCTTTGAGCACCACTGTCTGGGAGTAACTAAAAGAAAAATTAGAACCTAAATGGAGTTCCCCAGTTAAGTGCTTGTGGTGTTTTTGTGTCAAGTAATCCTTGAGACAAAAAATTTAAAGTCATGGCTAAGCTCAAGGTGCAAAGCACCAAAGAAAAGAGAATTAAAGAGAATTTGCTGTATTCAAGAATTAAACTGAAATATAAAAGATTAGAGAATTCATAATATTATCCGGATTCTAATTTCGAATGACAGTGACATCCTTCTGACTCAAAGGAGAGTGAGATGCCAAAACTATTCAGGATTGCAGTTGTAAACCCCACTTCAACAAGAGACATGAGCTTAATTGAACTCTCACTCTCATGCAAATTCACATCCTAAGACTATGTTAGTTTGGTTGCTTGAGGACAAGCAACAATTCAAGTTTGGTGTTGTGATGCGTGAGCATCTTTACTATCTTTTCCTAGTGAATTTGCATTTAATTTGTTGAGTTTAATCAAGAATTAATTATCTTTTAGCCACTATGGATGCTACTTTGAGTCATGTGCAATGCTGTTTATTTTAGGTAGAATTCGGATAGATTTGAAGGAGTTTCTGCAGAAAAAGAGAAGAAGGCGAATGATGCAGTCAACCCTGACCTCTCTGCACTCAAACCTGAATATCTCGAGCTACAGAGGACCAATGGACGTGATTCTAGTGGCATTGGAAAGCTAACTTCCAAAGCCTTCCAACGATATATAATAGTTTATACTTCTATTTCACCAGTTCTGCCAAGGCTGCGCCTAACTTGAGATTTCTCAAGTTAGGCGCAAGACACAACAAAAGCACGCCACATTGATTTTGCTTCACTCAAGTAAGGCGCAACAATTCTCCAAGTAAGGCATAACCACCAAGCCCAGCACGCCACTCCTCACTGCATCCCTTAAGTGTGGCGCAACTCCATCTTGAGTTAGGCGTGCATTCCTTCTTCGATCAAGTGGTCCCCACTCCTCTCCAACAGGCTACGCGAGATCTTTTATTTATTCTAATTTAAATTTAAATTTTATTTTAAAATAGGAAAAGATATTATTTTAATTTTAGAAAATAGATTTTAAATTAATTAGGATTAGATATAAAAAGAAGAAACTTTTCTTCTAGGAATTATTCCATTCCAATTCACAATTATTCACAATTCAGAGTTTAAGAGAATCCTAGTTTTGCTCTCCGAACCATGAGCAACTAAACCTCCACTGTTAAGGTTAGGAGCTCTGTCTATTGTATGGATTGATTCTATTGTTTTTATATTTTATTTCATGTACTGATTTATAATTTTAAGAATTGTTTTCGTTCTTTATCTTATGAATTTGGGTGGAACGGAAGTATGACCCTCTTTCTGATTGAGTTCTTGTATAACTTGGAAAAGCACTTTACTTGAACAACAGCTTGAAAATAATTTCTCCTAAATTCTAATTATCTGGACTTAACGGGATACATGACATATAATCCTCTTATATTTGGATAATTAAGATTTTTATGGCATAATAACTAGAATTAAACTTCACCCTCTAATTGGAATTAATTGACCAAGGAATTGGCGGTTGATGAGAGTTAGAGGAGACTAAAAAGGTCTAAGAAATTAGGGTTTAATCACATATAGTTTGCCATGAATTAAATCTTACATGATTAAAATAGTTAGTAAGAAAAGTCAATCTGAAAAATAGATAACTCTGAAGCCTTAACTGTTTTCTCCATATATTATTCCCAACTTATTTATTGCCTGTCTTCTGATATTCTGAGTTTACTGTTTAATACTTTTTGAACTCTCAAACACCATCTTCTACTTGCCTAACTGAGTAAATTAATCAACCATCGTTGCTTAGTCCATCAATCCTCGTGGGATCAACCCTCACTCACCTGAGGTATTACTTGGTACGACCCAGTGCACTTGCCGGTTAGTTTGTGATTGTAAATTCTGCACCAATTGCTACCGTGGCGGAAGCCGTCGGCAAAATGGTCTTATCCCGCCTAAGCCTATACGATCAAGGTACTCCCATTGTTGAATATGGAGAAGCAATCAAAGATCTTAGTGAGGGAGTGGACTTGAAGCTTCAAGGTGAAGAGGAGGAGTTGAGAGAAGAAGTGCAACAAGAGGAGGAGGTAGAGATAATTGAACAAGAGGAAGTAGTGGTTGAAGATTTAGGAGATGTTGAGTGCAAAGAGGAATCTCAAGTTGAAGAGCCTTCTTGTAAGACCCAGTTAATTAATGGCTAATTAACCAGTAAATGAGAAATTATTCTAGAAAGCCAAAAAATGTTATTTTATGGCTTAATATGATAGAGGAAATTGAGACGAGAATTTCGGTACCAATTTTATAGAAATCGGACCAAGATTGGACTGAACAGGCCAAATCGGACCAACCGGACCCAAAGTGGGCCCTTGGCCCAACTAAAATAAACCAAAACCCTAGTTTTCAGCACTCTCTCTCCTCACTTAGCACTCAAACATGCTAAAATTGGTATGGAGGGGGGAAGAACACTCTCTCAAGTTCTCTCCCTTGGTTGATCTTCAAACCACCATAACTTTTGATCTAGAGCTCCGATTACCACACCGTTTGTGGCCACGCGTTCACCGCAGAGAGCTCTACAAAACTCATACAATCAATTTTGAGGTAAACCACGTTTTGCTCTTCGAAATTCCAGCCCTTGTTTTCGAGTTTCATGGATGAAATGTTGAGATTTTGGGTTCTTTGATGTTATAGGACCCAACTCTCTTGAAGGAGAAGGTTAATCTTGTCTCCTTGGACCTTGGGTGTGGTAAGATTCTCAACCCTAGTGTAATTTGTTGTTCTATGATGTTTGGGTATTGAGATGTTGTGTATGGATATGATGATTGTGGCTTAGGTTGTGTATATGTGAATATTGGAGCTTGATTGGTGATTTTGAAAAGCTTGGAAGAGGGTTTTGTGTGACAAAATCTGTTCTTGGAGGTGTTGAGACCTTGAGAGCTTGTGGACAAGTGGTTTGGAAGTGCTCCAGTTGAGCTTGGGAAATCGGCTAAGGTATGGTTTCGGTTTTCCGTATCTAATATGTAATGTGGTAGGAAATACTTAGGCTAGAGGCCCTAAGATAGGCATTGAATTGATGATGTTGTTGAATGATTGAGATATATGATGTGATCATATATGTGATTATGAATATTGATGCCTTGATTGTGTGATATATGAGAAAATGCATGTTGTGATATATGCTTGATGAATGATTGAGGTTGAATTAATGGGTGATACCATGTTGATGGTGAGTATGATATTGATTATGTATAATGATGGTTGATTGGAAATGGTATTATTGGAAATTGGGATGAGGGAGGATGTATGACATGATATTGTGTTTGTCCTTTAGCCATTTGATTGAGAAGTGTTAAAAGGGTTGGATGGTAATTTTGGAAAATTTGGTAAAATGTCAATGTGTGAGTTGAGGATGGCTTAATGTTGATTTTGGTACATTTTGATTGATTTCAAAGAAAAGGGATGAAATTGGCATGTTTTGATTGATTTTGAAAAGAGTTGAAAGTGGCTTGTTTTGAAAATGGCACTTTATGGTTTTGTATGAAAACACGGTTTTTGGGCATACTTTGACGGGACATAACTTGGACTACAGATCTCTTATTTGTACCAAATCTGTTTAGAAATGAAATTGGATCCGGGGTGTCCATGTCGTTCGAAGAACGGGTGAAAAACGATTTAAAATGAGAAAGTTATGTCCGTCGAAAGATTGGGGGTTGAATCTGTAAATTCTGCAGCTCTTAACTTAGAAAATTTTTAGCAGAATGACCCCCCGCCTGTAGGCGCACTTGGCGCGTATGCGCCGTTCTTCGAGAAAGTACCATCCACGCGTGCGCGTGGTGTGCGCGGGCGCGTCGATGCGCTGTACCAAATGCCCAGCCATTTTCCCGAGAGTTGTGCCAGAGTTGTGCCAGTTTTGTGCCTGGGGCGCAAGAGCACCCACGCGTACGCGTGGCTGACGCTTGCGCGTCGTTTGGCTAATTTTCAATCCGCGCGTTCGCGCGTATGACGCTTGCGCGTCGATGAGTTTTAAGGCCATCCACGCGTGCGCGTGGAGTGCGCGTACGTGTCGCCCTGTTTTCATCCCAAAGTTGATTTTTGAGTTTTAAAAGCCAAATTTCATACTTCTATGCCTCCGATCTGACCACTTATGTCTTGAATCATTATGATATGCCTAGCATGACAAAAAGGGCTAGTGAATGTGGTAACTTGCGAGTGAAGCAAGGGGAAAAATGAATGATCATTGAGGATCAAAGATGATTATGTGAGATGCGGAGGATGGCGGTGGAAGTGCTTGTTATGCCATGGGCCGAAGGGCCGTAATTGTTAATGAATTGGCTGGTTATGGATTTAACCGTGAGCCGGATGGCTAGATTATTACCGTGTTACGGCGGAGCCATGATTATGGCTAAGTATAAATGCATATATGATGTTGAATGAATTGTGAATGTTTTCACTTCCACCATCAGAGATAAGGGTTTCCATGGGAGGAAGCAGTGGCTAGCCACCACGTGCTCCAGGTTGAGACTCGAAGCTCTTTTGACCCTATGTCGTAAGTGTGGCCGGGCACTGTGAAAGGCCCGGATGAGCTCGCCCCCGTAAATATTCACCAGTGAGGGTGATGTATATGGATCATGATTATGATCAAGTTTATGATGAGTATAACTCGAGTTGGGGATGCGCGACAGAGGGACAGTCCAATGGTTAGCTACCAGGACTTATCGGGTTGGCTCTATAACCGACAGATGATATCATCAGCCACTAGGGACAGGCATGCATCATAAGCATACTACATGAATTGTTTGAGATTGCCTATTTGACTGCATATTACTTGCTAATTGTCTAAATGCCTTATCTGTTCCTATTTGTAAATCTCCTGTCTGATATAACTGTGTTTGCTATATTATACTCCTGCTGGTGGTTGGGAGGTCTGAAGGAATTGGAAAGGGAAGTATTAGTTAGACTGAAGGATCTTTAGTCAGTTGCCACTTACGATTTAGTTTGTTTATAAGCTTTGATATTATCTGGAGGAAGTTCTAGGATTGCCTTCGACTTTCCTCTATTATTATGTATTATATATGTGGAAGCTGTTACCGTGCTGGGGACCTCTGGTTCTCACCCATGCGGATTTTGTGGTTTTCAGATGCAGGACGCGAGGCTTCTCGTTAAGGCATGCTGGAGACATCTGGATTAGCGAAGATTCTTTGTTCTCGGGACTCTGTTTTGGTTTATATATCTTGTTTAGATACTTTTATCTCCATTAAATAATACAAACTGTGATGACTCCTTCTAGAGGGGATTTTGGAGATTAGATTTCTGTATTTGTGTCCCTTTGGTTTTCCTTTGGGGTTTTCCTTATTTTGTTATATGTATATATTGCTATGCTCGGACCGGTTATCTTCGCAGCCGAATTTTGAGTCTTGATATTCCCGTTTTTGGTACTCTTTATATATTTATGATCTTGCGCTAGCTTATCTTTTGCTCGTTATGTTATCGATCAGAGTGTTGCGCGTTCGAGTTACAATTTTTGTTTACCCCTTTTTCTACAAAGGCTCCTAGTTATAATCAATTATTCATACTACTATACGTACTAAATTTTTGTTTTAGAGGTCGTAATACCTTGCCATCTCTGAATTATGACTTAAGCATAAGACTCTGTATGGTAGGGTGTTACATTATGGTATCAGAGCAGTTCGTTCTTGTAGAGTTTAAGGGACGGACTGACTATGCTTCTGTGCATTCTCTGTACATGTGTTATGTGCTGTTAGTATATCTACTTGATATAATTGGCATAAACGTTCATGAGCATACATTTAGAACTTTGAAGCACTAGACTTCCGATATTGAGACTGATCAACTTAATATCAATTGTTTGGTATGTATAGGAACCAGATGGCGCCTCGTGGATGCGTAGAGGTCGTGGGAGGAGTCGTAATAATGCTCGTGCACCGAAGAATAACCCTATTGACCCGGTGAACTTTATGACTGCGCTGGAGAACATGGCTGCTGCTATGCAAGCCACTGCTGAGGCTCTTGGTCAACAGATGAACAACCATGGTAATGACAGAGGTGGAGTTCAGGGCCCGATGACACTGGCGAACTTTTTGAAGGTTAATCCACTGAAGTTCAAGGGAACTACTAGTCCGGCTGAAGCCGATACATGGTTTCAGGCTATGGAACGAGCACTGCAAGCGCAGGTGGTACCTGAAGGGCAGCGTGTGGAGTTCGCTACCTATTTGCTCACTGGTGAAGCGTCGCATTGGTGGCAAGGTATCCGACGCCTCCTGTAGCAGGGTGATGATTATATCACCTGGGATGTCTTCCAAGAGGAGTTCTATAAGAAGTACTTTCCGACTTCTGCTAGGACGGCCAAAGAACTTGAATTGTTGTAGCTGAAGCAGGGTACTATGTCCGTATCTGAGTATACTGACAAGTTTGAGGAGCTGTTCAGATTCTCTCGTATGTGTCAAGGGACTCCGGTGGAATATGAGGAATGGAAGTGTGTTAAGTACGAAGGAGGACTCCGGAGCGATATTTTCGGTTCGGTGGGGCCAATGGAGATTAGGACCTTCTCCGAGTTGGTGAACAAGTGTAGGGTTGCTGAAGAGTGTGTGAAGAGGGCAGCCACTGAGAAAGGAAGTCATAAAGGATCATTTCCACAGAACCGAGGGAAGAGTTTGTACCTAGAGGTCTGCCTTTCAAGAAGGGAGGTTCCTTTAGGAGGCCCAACAACAACTACTCCCAAGGGAAAAGGTTTGGGAAGCAGCCTCAGAATGATCAAGCTTGTACTAGGTATGGAAGTCACCATCTGGGAGTACCATGCAAGGCCGGATGGGGTTTGTGCTACAATTGTGGAAAGGCGGGGTATAAAGCCGCAAGTTGTCCGGAGCGGCAGAAGCAAGGTGCTGGGAAAGTACAACAAACTGGTCGGGTGTTCACCACCTCAGCTGTGGGTGCAGAGGGATCCGAGACACTCATTAGAGGTAACTGCGAAATGGCTGGTCAAACTTTAAATGCTTTATTTGATTCGGGAGCATCGCATTCATTCATTGCATTTGAGAAAGCCCATGAGTTAGGATTGAAGATCGTAACCTTAGGTTATGACCTAAAAGTATATAATGCTACCCATGAAGCCATGGTAACTAGGCTAGGATGCCCGAAAGTTTCATTTAGGTTCAAGCAGCGTGATTTTGTCCATAATTTAATATGCTTACCGATGATCAGTCTTGATCTTATCTTGGGATTGGACTGGTTATCTGAGAACCATGTCCTGCTTGATTGTTCTACAAAGTCGGTGTACTTTATGCCGGAGGATACGGAAGGGCCGATCGTGGTGAATAATTATTACTTGAATTCGATGATGGTGAACTGTTCCGGAATCGAATGTCAGGGTATCCTGTTGTTAACCGCGGGTGTTTCGGGTGATGACCAAACGTTGGATCAGATCCAGTAGTGTGTAAGTTTCCGGAAGTGTTTCCCGATGATATTGAGGAATTTCCACCTAACCGAGAGGTCGAGTTTGCTATTGAATTGGTGCCTGGGGCGGGACCAATCTCAAGTGCTCCTTATAGAATGTCACCATTAGAAATGGCCGAGCTAAAGTCTCAGTTAGAGGAATTGTTGGGTAAGAACTTTATCCAACCAAGTATTTCCCCGTGGGGTGCTCCAGTGTTACTGGTAAAGAAGAAAGACGGAAGTATGCGACTCTGTGTGGATTACAGGCAGCTGAACAAGGTCACCATAAAGAATAAGTACCCATTGCCGAGAATTGATGATCTCATGGATCAGTTACAAGGAGCTAGGGTTTTCTCTAAGATCGATTTGCGATCCGGTTATCACCAGATAAGGGTGAGGGGTGAGGATATCCCTAAGACCGCTTTCAGGACTCTTTATGGTCATTACGAGTACACTGTAATGTCCTTTGGGTTGACGAGCGCTCCTGCAGTATTCATGGATTACATGAATAGAGTGTTCCGTCCGTTTTTGGATAAATTCGTTGTTGTCTTCATTGACGACATACTGATTTACTCCAAGACTGAAGAAGAGCATGCGGAACACCTGAGAACCGTGTTGCAAATTCTAAAGGAGAAGAAACTCTATGCGAAACTGTCTAAGTGTGAGTTTTGGAAGAGTGAGGTGAAGTTTTTGGGTCACGTGGTGAGTAAGAAGGGAATAGCCGTAGATCCAACTAAGGTGGAAGCTGTGATGAATTCGAGGCAACCAACCACAGTAACCGAGATAAGGAGTTTTCTGGGATTAGCTGGCTATTATCGAAGGTTATTCAAGGGCTTTTCGCAATTAGCTTTGCCATTGACAAAGTTAACCCGCAAAGACACTCCGTTTGTTTGGACTCCTGAGTGCGAGGAGAGCTTTCAGACATTGAAGAAAAAGTTGATTACTGCACCTGTGTTAGTGTTACCTGAGCCAAACGAACCATTTGAGGTGTACTGTGATGCCTCACTAAAGGGTCTAGGATGCGTGCTGATGCAGCATCATAATGTGGTGGCGTATGCCTCACGACAGTTGAGACCTCATGAAGTTAGTTACCCTACGCACGATTTGGAACTCGCTGTGGTCGTGTTTGCCTTGAAGGTGTGGAGGCATTATCTCTATGGGGTTAAGTTCCAAGTCTTCTCCGATCATAAGAGCTTGAAATATCTCTTTGATCAGAAAGAGCTTAATATGAGACAAAGGAGGTGGATGGAATTATTGAAGGACTACGACTTTGAGTTGAATTACCATCCATGAAAGGCGAATGTAGTGGTGGATGCGTTAAGTCGGAAGTCGTTATATGCGACTTGGATGATGCTTCAAGAAGAGAAGTTGCTCAAGGAATTCGAGAGTCTAAAAATTGGTGTTCGAGGAGTATCTGGAACGTTGTGTTTGAGCCGATTAGAAATCTCGAGTTACTTTAAGTCTGAACTCCTGAAGGCTCATGAAAATGATGAAGCATTATGGAAAGTGTTACCGGCTATCGAACAAGGAAAACAGTGAAGAGTGTCGGAAGAAAAAGATGGGTTATGGAAATTCAAGGGTAGGATCATTGTGCCAGATGTTGGCACTTTGAGGAAAGATATCTTAAAGGAGGCACACAAAAGCGGATTCTCCATTCACCCGGGAAGTACTAAGATGTACCATGATTTAAAGGCGATGTTTTGGTGGCCGGGTATGAAGAATGATGTGGCGGAATATGTTTCAAAGTGCTTAACTTGCCAAAAGGTAAAGATTGAACATCAAAGACCTTCTGGGATGTTGCAACCTTTAGAGGTTCCGCAATGGAAGTGGGAAAGTATTGCAATGGACTTTGTGTCGGGATTGCCAAGGACTAGGACTGGTTTTGATGCTATCTGGGTGATTGTGGACCGACTAACGAAGTCAGCTCACTTTTTGCCCATTCGGATGACTTACACCCTTGAGGATTTAGCACGGTTATACATAAAAGAAATTGTGAGACTTCATGGTGTACCTACTACTATAATCTCTGATAGGGATCCTCGTTTCACTTCGAGGTTCTAGGGTGCATTTCAGAAAGCTTTTGGGACCCGATTAAGCTTGAGTACAGCTTACCATCCTCAAACAGATGGTCAATCTGACAGGACAATCCAAACCCTAGAGGATATGTTGAGAGCTTGTGTTTTGGACCAACCGGCGAGTTGGGATCGGTATATGCCGTTAGTGGAGTTTGCATACAATAATAGTTACCATGCGAGCATCAGAATGACTCCATATGAGGCATTGTATAGGAGGAAATGTCAATCTCCGCTATGTTGGTATGAAGCTGGAGAGAAAGGCTTGTTGGGGCCGGAAATGATAGCTGAGACCACTGAACAAGTTAAGAAAATCCGAAATAGGATGCCTACGGCGCAGAGTCGCCAGAAGAGTTACGCCGATTAGAGGCGGAAGCCCTTGGAATTTGAGGAAGGAGATCATGTTTTCCTTAAGGTTACTCCGACCACAGGAGTAGGTAGAGCGATTAAAGCAAAGAAGTTGAATCCTCGATACATTGGTCCATTTCAGATCCTAGAGACGATTGGGCCGGTGGCGTATCGGGTGGCTCTACCACCTCATCTTTCGAACCTGCACGATGTGTTTCACGTGTCGCAGCTTCGGAAGTACACTCCTGATGCTAGCCATGTGTTAGAACCTGAATCGATTCAGTTAAGGGAAGATTTGATGCTTCCAGTGGCTCCAGTCAGAATCGATGATACTAGTATCAAACGGTTGCATGGAAAAGAGGTTTCATTAGTCAAAGTGGCATGGAGTCGAGGCGGTGTTGAGGAACACACTTGGGAACTTGAGTCGGAGATGCGAACGGATTATTCGCACTTATTCTCAGGTAATTGAATTTGAATTTTGTGGGCAAAATTCCCAATTAGGTGGGTAGGATGTAAGACCCAGTTAATTAATGGCTAATTAACCCATAAATGAGAAATTATTCTAGAAAGCCAAAAAATGTTATTTTATGGCTTAATATGATAGAGGAAATTGAGACGAGAATTTCGGTACCAATTTTATAGAAATCGGACCAAGATTGGACCGAACGGGCCAAATCGGACCAACCGGACCCAAAGTGGGCCCTTAGTGCAACTAAACTAAACCAAAACCCTAGTTTTCAGCACTCTCTCTCCTCACTTAGCACTCAAACGCGCTGAAATTGGTATGGAGGGGGGAAGAACACTCTCTCAAGTTCTCTCCCTTGGTTGATCTTCAAACCACCATAACTTTTGATCTAGAGCTCCGATTGCCGCACCGTTTGTGGCCACGCGTTCACCGCGGAGAGCTCTACAAAACCCATACAATCAATCTTGAGGTAAGCCATGTTTTACTCTTCGAAATTCCAGCCCTTGTTTTCGAGTTCCATGGATGAAATGTTGAGATTTTCGGTTCTTTGATGTTATAGGACCCAACTCTCTTGAAGGAGAAGGTTAATCTTGTCTCCTTGGACCTTGGGTGTGGTAAGATTCTCAACCCTAGTATAATTTGTTGTTCTATGATGTTTGGGTATTTAGATGTTGTGTATGGATATGATGATTGTGGCTTAGGTTGTGTATATGTGAATATTGGAGCTTGATTGGTGATTTTGAAAAGCTTGGAAGAGGGTTTTGTGTGACAAAATCTGTTCTTGGAGGTGTTGAGACCTTGAGAGCTTGTGGACAAGTAGTTTGGAAGTGCTCCGGTTGAGCTTGGGAAATCGGCTAAGGTATGGTTTCGGTTTTCCGTATCTAATATGTAATGTGGTAGGAAATACTTAGGCTAGAGGCCCTAAGATAGGCATTGAATTGATGATGTTGTTGAATGATTGAGATATATGATGTGATCATATATGTGATTATGAATATTGATGCCTTGATTGTGTGATATATGAGAAAATGCATGTTGTGATATATGCTTGATGAATGATTGAGGTTGAATTGATGGGTGATACCATGTTGATGGTGAGTATGATGTTGATTATGTATAATGATGGTTGATTGGAAATGGTATTATTGGAAATTGGGATGAGGGAGGATGTATGACATGATATTGTGTTTGTCCTTTAGCCATTTGATTGAGAAGTGTAAAAAGGGTTGGATGGTAATTTTGGAAAATTTGGTAAAATGTCAATGTGTGAGTTGAGGACGGCTTAATGTTGATTTTGGTACATTTTGATTGATTTCAAAGAAAAGGGATGAAATTGGCATGTTTTGATTGATTTTGAAAAGACTTGAAAGTGGCTTGTTTTGAAAATGGCACTTTATGATTTTGTATGAAAACACAGTTTTTGGGCATACTTTGATGGGACATAACTTGGAATACGGATCTCTGATTTGTACCAAATTTATTTAGAAATGAAATTGGATCCGGGATGTCCATGCCGTTCGAAGAACGGGTGAAAAACGATTTAAAATGAAAAAGTTATGTCCGTCGGAAGATTGGGGGTTGAATCTGTAAATTCTGCAGCTTTTAACTTAGAAAATTTTTAGCAGAATGACCCCCCGCGCGTAGGCACACTTGGCGCATATGCGCTGTTCTTCGAGAAAGCACCATCCACGCGTGCGCGTGGTGTGTGCGGGCGCGTCGATACGCTGTACCAAATGCCCAGCCATTTTTCCGAGAGTTGTGCCAGAGTTGTGCCAGTTTTGTGCCTGGGGCGCAAGAGCACCCACGCGTACGCGTGGCTGACGCTTGCGCGTCGTTTGGCTAATTTTCAATCCGCGCGTTCGCGCGTATGACGCTTGCGCGTCGATGAGTTTTAAGGCCATCCACGCGTGCGCGCGGAGTACGCGTACGCGTGGCCCTGTTTTCATCCCAAAGTTGATTTTTGAGTTTTAAAAGCCAAATTTCATACTTCTATGCCTCCGATCTGACCACTTATGTCTTGAATCATTATGATATGCCTAGCATGAGAAAAAGGGCTAGTGAATTTGGTAACTTGCGAGTGAAGCAAGGGGAAAAATGAATGATCATTGAGGATCAAAGATGATTATGTGAGATGCGGAGGATGGTGGTGGAAGTGCTTGTTGTGCCATGGGCCGAAGGGCCGTAATTGTTAATGAATTGGCTGGTTATGGATTTAACCGTGAGCCGGATGGCTAGATTATTGCCGTGTTACGGCGGAGCCATGATTATGGCTAAGTATAAATGCATATATGCTGTTGAATGAATTGTGAATGTTTGCACTTCCACCATCGGAGATGAGGGTTTCCCTGGGAGGAAGTAGTGGCTAGCCACCACATGCTCCAAGTTGAGACTCGAAGCTCTTTTGACCCTATGTCGTAAGTGTGGCCGGGCACTGTGAAAGGCCCGGATGAGCTCACCCCCGTAAATATTCACCAGTGAGGGTGATGGATATGGATCATGATTATGATCAAGTTTATGATGAGTATAACTCGAGTTGGGGATGCGCGACAGAGGGACAGTCCAATGGTTAGCTACCAGGACTTGTCGGGTTGGCTCTATAACCGACAGATGATATCATCAGCCACTAGGGACAGTCATGCATCATAAGCATACTACATGAATTGTTTGAGATTGCCTATTTGACTGCATATTACTTGCTAATTGTCTAAATGCCTTATCTATTCCTATTTGTAAATCTCCTGTCTGATATAACTGTGTTTGCTATATTATACTCCTGCTGGTGGTTGGAAGGTCTGAAGGAATTGGAAAGGGAAGTATTAGTTAGACTGAAGGATCTTTAGTCAGTTGCCACTTACGGTTTAGTTTGTTTATAAGCTTTGATATTATCTGGAGAAAGTTCTAGGATTGCCTTCGGCTTTCCTCTATTATTATGTATTATATATGTGGAAGCTGTTACCGTGCTGGGGACCTCTGGTTCTCACCCATGCGGATTTTGTGGTTTTCAGATGCAGGACGCGAGGCTTCTCGTTAAGGCATGCTGGAGACATCTGGATTAGCGAAGATTCTTTGTTCTCGGGACTCTGTTTTGGTTTATATATCTTGTTTAGATACTTTTATCTCCATTAAATAATACAAACTGTGATGACTCCTTCTAGAGGGGATTTTGGAGATTAGATTTCTGTATTTGTGTCCCTTTAGTTTTCCTTTGGGGTTTTCCTTATTTTGTTATATGTATATATTGCTATGCTCGGACCGGTTATCTTCGCAGCCGGATTTTGAGTCTTAATATTCCCGTTTTCGGTACTCTTTATATATTTATGATCTTGCGCTAGCTTATCTTTTGCTCGTTACGTTATCGATCGGAGTGTTGCGCGTTCGAGTTACGATTTTTGTTTACCCCTTTTTCTACAAAGGCTCCTAGTTATAATCAATTATTCATACTACTATACGTACTAAATTTTTGTTTTAGAGGTCGTAATACCTTGCCATCTCTGAATTATGACTTAAGCATAAGACTCTGTATGGTAGGGTGTTACACTTCTTCCATGGAGTTTGAAGTTGGTGTTGAGGAGGATAGTGCCCAACCTCCAAGGCATACTATGAGTGAAGAATTGGAAGAAGTGTTCCACGCAACAAGTCCCCCTATATATGATGATTCCGCATCAAAATATGATCCTTTTGAGTCTGATGAATTCTTCCCCCATTGGACTGGGAATTGATGAAGAGGTAGATTTCACCAAACCTCCTATTTATGGTTTGAGTGATGGGGAAGAGCTTGAAGACATTGGTGAAGAGGAATTTGAACTTGAGGAAGCTTGGCAAGAGGTAGAGTTTGAAGAACCTTGTCAAGTGGTGGAAACCTCTAGAAGAGGATGGACGGGAGTAGAACGCGCCTGATAAACCCCATTTTTAAGGTTTATCTTGCGCTTAATTTAGTGGATTTTATCCATTATTCTCACACTTATTCATTGAATTTGCATGTTTTACATTTTCCTTTCTAATTTTGTACTATGAGTGAAAACATGCTTCTTTGGCCTTAAATTAGCTAATTTTAATCCTCTCTTATTACCAATCGATGCCGTGATATGTGTGTTAAGTGTTTTCAGGTTTTATAGGGTAGGAATGGCTTAAAGGATGGAAAGGAAGCATGCAAAAGTGGAAGGATCACAAGAAATTGAGGTTTTGAGAAGCTGGCAGCGACGCGGACGTGTGGTATGATGCGTACGCATGATTGGCGCAGGATACAAGCGACGCGTACGCATGGGATGACACGTATGCGTGGGATGACGCGTACGCGTGACCAAGTTTTTGACTCAGAGACGCGTACACGTGACGAATGTCACGTGCTGCAATTTATAGAAAACGCTGGGGGCGATTTCTGGGCTCCTTTCTGACCCAATTTCAGGCCCAAAATTCCAAATTACAGGCTGCAAAATGGAGCAAATTGGGGAAATCATTCATTCACACTTTGATTCACATTAGCTAGGTTTTAGATGTAGTTTTCTAGAGAGAGAGGCTCTCTCCTCTCTCTAGATTTTAGGTTTTTAGGTCTAGTTCTTCTCAAATTCAGATTTGCGTGTTGCTTTAATTTAGCTTCTCTTCTACATTCTATTACTCTAGCACTTTAGTTATCTATTTCTCCTTGTGATTTCCTTATTTTGCTAATTTAATTATGAATTCTCATGTTAGATTCAATTTTCTTTTTATGCAATTTGAGGTATTTCATGTTTATTGCTTCTTTCTTTATTTGTTGTTATTGATTGCTTGCAATTGTTAGTTTAGATTTTATTATCTCTTATTAATTCTCCATGATTTTATTTTGTGCCTTCCAAGTGTTTGATGAAATGCTTGGGAGGATTTTAAATTAGGTTTCTCTATTCTTAACTTGGATTATTTACTTAGAGACTCTGGAGTAATCAAAACTCTTTTGTTGATTGTGGATTGAAAGTTGCTAGTTGGCTTGAGCTTTACTAAGTCTAGCCTTTGATTAGGACTTGTGAGCTCAAGTTGAATTGCTCACTTGACTTACCTTCAATTGTTAGAGGTTAACTAAGTGAGAGCAATTTGCAATTACCATCACAATGGACAATGATAATGAGGATAGGACTTCTAATTATCAATCCTTGCTAAGAGCTTTCTTGGTTTAATTTATTTTCTTGCCATTTTACATTCTCAATTCTTATTACAAAAACCCCAAAAATATACTTTTCCATAACCAATTATAAGTACACTTCCCTGCAATTTCTTGAGAGACGACCCGAGGTTTAATACTTCGGTTAATTTTATTGGGTTTGTATTTGTGACAAACAATTTAAATTTGATTGAGGTTTAATTGTCGATTTAGATCTATACTTGCAACGCGACTATTTTTGTGAAAATCTTTACCGATGATTTTTCTACCCATCAGCGCCTTATCAAGACTGTTGGGAATTCCTCCACCTAAGTTGTCATCCAATCCTTCATTTGAGTGGGTAAAACTTCTAACTCTTACTTTTATTATCCCACTTGAATATGGTTTAATTGAAACGGATGGCCAACTTAGGGTTCTTTGCAGAATTAAGCGTAAGAGAAGGATGTTGTTTAATGGTTGGCGTTGTAAGTCTAGGCTCATTATGGTTGAAGCTTCAAGGAGCAAGGGTTGTGTAGAGCTCAAATGAATGGGTCTGGGAGGATCGTTTGGTGCCTTCATGAGAATTCATCTTGCTTACCACTGATGAACGGAAAATTGATGGTGTATAATTTCACAATTAAATCTCGTTGCAAGTATAGTTTCTAAACCAACAATAATCCTTTCATACAAAAATTTTGTTTGTCACAAGTACAAACCCCTAATAACCTAATAACCGAAGTATTTAAACCTCGGGTCATCTCTCAAAGGAATTGTAGGGTAGTGTTCTTGCTATTGGTTATGAGTTGTATATTTTTGGGCTTTTGGATGAGAAACATAAAAAGTAAATGGCAATGGAAATGTAAATGATAAAACGGTCTTGGCAAGGATTGGTGGTCAAGGATTTCTATCCTTATCACAAACCACAACATGATAATTGCAAGGATCAACCCCACTAAGTCATCCTCTAACTAGTAGTAAAGGAAAGTCAAGTGAGTTATATCATTCCAAGTCCATAAGTCCTAATTCTCCACTAATTCAATTAGTGAGAGCTAGAGTCAACGGCTATCAACTATCAATCACTTGGACATTAGTGGTTCAAGAATTCCTAAGTTACCTTCCCAAGCCAAGAACATAAAATTCTACTCTAACATCCTTCCAAGCAATTCATCAAACACTTGGAAGGCACAAAAGAAAAGCATAGTAATTCAACAACAACAATGAATGCTAACAACAATTAGATGAAAAGAATTAACAACAACAATCAAGGAAATCATAATTAACATGAATTACCTAAAATTGCATTAAAAGAAAATAGAAGAACAAAAGTAGATCCACAATAAAGTATAGAAACAAAATAGAAAATATCACAACAAAAGAGTAGAAGAGTAAGATGCAACAACAAGGAATTAAATAGGAAAAGTAGATGAAAGCAAAGATTAAAACCTAGATCTAGAAATTCTAACCTAAACCTAATCCTAATCCTAGAGAGAAGAGAGAGCTTCTCTCTCTAGAAACTAAACTAAAACTAGATCTCAAGTGTAATGTGTGTGTGGTGCTTCATGATCAATGATGATGCCTTCCCCTTCAATCCTTGGTTCCTTTTATCTTTTCCCGCCAAAAACTCAGCTCCAAATGGGGCCAGAAACTCCCCAAAATCGCCAGGCACGAGTTTTACTAAAAGAGTCACGTGCGGCCTTCGGTGCGTACGCGCACAGTGCGCGCACGTGTCCATGGGGCGTTTTCCAAATCTTTGGCTTTTCATGATTTCTCCACTTTGTATGCTTTCCTCTTCACTCCTTTGATCCATTCCTAGCCTTTTCAATCTGAAATCACTAACAAATACATCAAGGCATCTAGTGGAATCAAAGGGAAATTATCATCAAGTTAAAGGCCTAAAAAGCATGTTTTCACATCTAAGCACAAATAAGGAGACAATCATAAAATCATGCTATTTCATTGAATAAATGTGAGGAAAGGTTATCAAAATGCTCTAAATTTAACACAAGATAAACTCTAAAAATGGGGTTTATCAACCTCCTCACACTTAAACCTTAGCATGTCCTCATGCTAAACCAAGAATGAAGTAAAGGGTATGACATTTATTCAATGCAACTAAACTATCTAAATGCAAACTATCTACATACAACTATCTATATGAATGTAAATGCTTGGTTAAAACAAATCATCTCCCAAGGGAATATATGCAAGCACAAGGGCTAGAGCATTAGGAATCAAATCCAACCCACAATTGTATTGAACTATCAAAAGGATTTACAAACTTGCAAGAATATAGATGATAGTGGTGAATACATGTAATTGAGCAATCGAACCCTCACCGGATGTGTATCCGCTCTATTCACTCAAATGTTTAGGGGTTGATTCACTCAATTTCCCCCCTAATCATGCTTTCCAAAATTTGTTCTTCATCTACCATTCAACAATTATTCAATGCATGCATACAAATATCATGAGGTCTTTCTCAAAGGTTGTAATGGGGCTAGGGTCAAGGTAGGATCATATATGGATAAGTGGACTAGAATTTGAATATTTGATTAGTCTAGACTTTCCCACCTAACCTATATAATAACCTATACAATTAAGTGCTAACCTAACTATCCATTTTTCACTTATTCACATACTCATGTATTCTCCTTTTTCATTTCACAACACTTATGTATTGATCTTTATTGGACTTCACTTCGGGACATTTTGTCCCCTTTTTATTATTTTTCTTCTTTTCTTTCTTTTTCTATTAAAATTTTTTTTTTGTTTTTCTTATTTTTCTTTCTTTCAAACTTTATACAACATCATCAATGCACAAGGTCTATACATTTAATCAATACATGAGCATGCACCCAATTCCCAAATATAGAAATACAAAATACCCTTTTATCCCAACCAATGTTCCCAAATCTCCCCAAACTTGAATAATAAATACTCTCACTAGCCTAAGCTAATCAAAGATCCAAATTGAGGACTTTTATTATTTTCTGCTTTAAGGCTTGTAATGTGCTAACATAAAGAACAATTGGGTTAAGCGTAGGCTCAAAATTGGTTAACAATACAGAGTAAAAGGTAGGCTATTTGGGTAAGTGAGCTAATGAAGTAATGGCCTCAATCATATAAATGCATGAATATAAGGAATAATGGGACATATAAAATTAAACAAATCAAGGATCACAATCATAGGAAGAGAACAATTTCACACAAGAAGGAAAGTAAGTGGTTATAAGATGTAACCACATCAATAGGCTCAAATCTCACTTGCTTGTGTTCTTAGCTCAAAACATGCTTCACAAAATATAGAATTCAAGCAAGTTCCACAAAAATTTCTCCAATCAATTGGGGTTGTGCCCTATAAGATAGAATTCCTTGAAAAATTTCATCATTTTGACTAAGCTTATTAATGCAATGTTGTGATTGAGAAATTCTAAAAATTCCTTAGTTAATCCCTTTTTTCAATCAAAACAAATTTCATATGCAAAAGGGTCAACTTAAGTCTCAACAATCCAAAATATTTTTCTAATCACAACCAAAGCTAAAACAAGCTAAACTGACTATATAAAGCAAAGTTGCATATATATAAAGTGAAAAGTGTAAAGTCAACCAACTAAACAAAAGTATCCAAAATCCACAGTACTAATATATACATTGATCCAAAAGGAGCAAAATAAAGCAAAATAATATGAACTAGGAGATAGTGTCCGAAAATGTTCACCAAATCCACCGACGGCAACGACGGTGACCTCCCACACTTAAGATCAAGCATCGTCCTCGATGCTAATGCTTTGGCTCAGAATGGATAGTGGTAGCTCGATGCCCTATGCTGCAAATGCTTGATCCACTCGGTCCAAGCGTCGCATAATACGGCGCTCACTGCGCTCCATGAAACGGAACAGACGCTGAACCAGAAGGTAGGTCGACTCGAGTGCTGGTGGTGGTGGTAAAGGTACTGTTGTTGCTGAAGATGAGGGTCCTGCTGGGGCTGCTGAAGAAGAAGGTCTAGCGGCCTCTACTGCCACTCTAGCTCGAGACCGGCACTTGGATGGGGGCTTCTCGTGCACCCACGTACCCCATGGAATAACATCCTCCTTATCGTCGTCATCTGGGGGTGGTGGTAACACATCATCGTCCCTCCATGGAGCGCCTGCTAGCTCAATCATCCTAGTGACCAATGTGGAAAATGGTAGTAGGCCCCTGATATGTGCTCACCACATGCATCTCCTGATCAACCGGGGGAAGTAGACCTCCTTCCCCTCCATGACACAGCCGATCAGGAGAAGCATATCCATTGGAATCTCAGAAAAGTGGGTAGTAGGCATAACATAGTGGGCAAATATCTGTTGCCAAGTCCTAGCCTCTTTAGACAAATAAGCAAACAACATCCCTTTGGGCCTCTTGTTCTCAGAATCCATCACCCAAGAGGCATCTAGGGTGGCAATAACGCACTTCAGCGCCTCATAGTCAAAAGTCATAGCATTAATCACTATCTCTGCCTGCTGATAACACATGTGTCACCAATCCTAGGTGGGCAATGCAATACATCCTCAATGGCAGCCTCAGTAATTAAGATCTGCCCGCCCCGTAAAAAGACTGAGTCAAGAGTCGCTCGAAAGAAGTTGCAGTAAAACTCCTTGACCCATGAAGTGTTTATCCTTCCCACATCCCTATCAAGAAAGCCTAGGTCCAATCCCTAAATTCAGGACTCAATGGGGCCTCTCAGGTCATTGGGAAGGGCCAATTTCTTCTCAATATTCATATTCTTCTTCCGATAGGATGGGAAGCAGAGCTCACAGTACAAATTAGGGAATTTGGCTGTGTCAGTGGGCGGTAGTTGTTGATTCTCCTTATCCACTTCATTAAGTGGGTTCTTGGCATAGTTGGCATAAGGAGAGAGGGTCGAGGCTTGAGTTGCTTTCCTCTTCCTAGAGGTAATAGCCTTAGCTTTTCCTCTATCTGGCATCCTGAAAAGTAGATATGATATGATAAAAGCAATTAGCCAAGTAGAGGAATAGCAAGCAAATATGACATGTTCATGAAGTGAGTTAAGAAAAAAAAATTCTTGGAATGCAAGTAATCACAAGGTAGGAAAGAATACTAATTCACAAACCAAGAATGCAAACAATCAATCATACCATGCTTGTTCATTAAGCTCAATGAACATCATACCCTCAAAGAGTGGTGAAAGAGTTAGTTGAAGACTAAAAAGAAAAATCAGTATGTTAGGCAAGTTAAAAGTTAAAAAAATTAGTTCAAAAGTTAAGGGTATGATGGTCATTTGCTTAATTAAGAAGAATGCAGAGAAATAAGGATAACAAGCACACTCATAATCATGAAGGAGAAGCAATTATTGATGATGAAATATGAAATTGCAAAAAGAGCAATTAATTGAAGGCAAGTCATCAATCAATGTCATGGTCACTAATTATGCAATAAGTGGTATAGAAAGAATGGATTTCACACTAATGTAACCAAGAGCAAATTTGAAACAAAATTGAGGTAAAAGTGTCACACTAGTGGAGTAGACCAAGTATTGCAAATGAATGAACCATCTTCAAGAAAGTGCAAGTTAAAGTCAAATTGTGGCCTATTATAAGTCAAAAAGGCATTTGATTCAACTTGACAAGTGAAAGCACATGAAGGTTCGAATAGATGCATATCACGGGAAACAAAGTAAAGACACGGAAATGCCGACCGATTCACCGTATGAACTGAACTTGGTGAGGTAAAGAAATCTGAATTTTGAAAGTTACAAGTTCAGTTTTAGGAGTCAAGGTTTAAGAACAGACATTTTTCAGAAATTTGGGCAGCATTCTGGCAGTAATTCAGACGTTCCCGGATAGCAAATGGCAGTAGAAATAGTTACAACAATCCAAAAATTGCAGCAAGCATAGTAAAGTATGGATTGCAAATATACAGGCAGCGTCAATCAAGCAAGGCAGTAGGCGAATCATGGAACAGAAACAGCAAACAGTAACCTGTACATAGAACAATTTCTCAACCAACACTCAGCTAACAAGCATTATTCAGAAAACAAACATAAACGGAGTACTTATCAGGCCTAAAATCACTTAACCATATCCTAACTACCTAACCGCATTTATTTCTATCTAGCCTAATATGCAGAATTGAACAATTAACTAACTAAAACTAACAACCAAAAATTAATTGAGAAGTAAGGAAACAGGGCAATGGGAAAACCTGGAAACAGAACAGAGAAGAAAATTGAAAAAAAAAGTGGAAGGGGCAACTGATAGCGGCGCTGCCCTGAAGTGGTGGCGGCCGATGGTGTTCGCGGTGGCTTGCAATGGTGAGCTTTGAGGGTGGTGATTATGGAGGGAGAAGGAGAAGAGGGAAAGACGTTGGGGGCGAGGAGGGTGCGCGACTGCACAGGGATTCTTCGCGTAGTTAGGGTTATAAGTTTTTAAATCCATGCGTTCGCACACAGTGCGCGTCCGCGTGGATGGGCGAGAAGAGTGATTGGCGCGGGAGCGCCCTGTGCACGTCCGCGTCTGGTGAGTTGCGCCAGGGGCTTAGTGCTAGCCCAGAGTTAGGGCAAGTCTCGGGTTATTGGCCTGGAAACTGCATCAGCGGATCGGCGCATACGCGGCATGTGCGCGGGCACGCGCATTTCCTTTTAAGCGTATGGGCGCGTGATGTGTATTTTTTGGAAAACGAATTCCAAACACACAAATCTAACCGGTAAGTGTACCGAGTCGCATCAAGTAATAATAACTCACATGAGTGAGGTCGATCCCATAGGGATTGAAGGATTGAGCAATTTTAGTTTAGTAGTTGATTTAGTCAAGCGAATCAAGTGTTGGTTGAGTGATTTGTGATTGCAGAAACTAAATTTCTTGAAATGTAAAGGGAGAGGGGTAGATTGCAGGAAATTAAAAAGCAAAGAAAGTAAATAAGCTGAATCTTAAAGAACAAGTAATGTAAATTGCAGAAACTTAGATTGCAAGAAATATAAATGGCTGAATCTTAAAGTGCAAGAAATGTAAATTGCTTGAATTATAAAAGGAGTTGGGAATTGGTATTGCAGAAATTAAACAAGGAAAAGTAAATTACAACAAGCAGATAAGTAAAAGATGAATTTAATTGCAGTAGATCTCAAACAAAAAATATAAATTGGCTTGAAGAAGCGTTCAATAGAAGAATTAAAAGGAAATTTCAGATCTCAATGGTCAAGAGACTAGAAAACCAAGTCTAGATCTTACTACCTTCCTTGATCCAATTCAGAAATCAATTGCAACAAATTAAAGATCAAAACAGTAAGAAAACTTGAATTCAAATCTCAATTCTCCAACGGTGCAGTGAAACGAAAACAGAGATCTCAAGGTGAGATTGAGACAGAATTTTCTCAATTCTCCACACCCAAAACTCAAGCAAGAATTGCAATAAAGAAAATGAGAACAAACTTCCAAGAGGTGTAAATTCAAAAGTAAAGATCCTTTTTTCTCTAAATCAAACTAACTTCTATTTATACACTTTCTTCTAATGGTCTTAGAGCCTTGAATTTGGGCCTTGGCCTTGATGGAATTGGGTTGATAATAGCCTCTGTTGATTACTCTTGGTGTTGGGAAGAAATCCACTTGTGAACCGGGCCATGAACCATTCACGTTTGAGTCAACGTTTGAGGCAAACGTTGACTCAAATGTCTTCGTACTAAACATCATGCAGAACCCCATTTGCTGCCATCCACGTTTGGCTCAATGTTTGAGGTCAAACGTGAGCTCAAACGTAGCACCTCCCATGCATTTCTTTTGGCCAACGTTTGGCCCAACGTTTAAGGCAAATATTGGCGCAAACGTTGGCTTTTCTAAGGCTTTAAACAGAGTGCTCTTCCTTGCTAATATGGCGCCAACGTTTGACCTCAAGTTTGAGGCAAACGTTGGCACAAACGTTGGCTTGCTTTCAGGGGTGCTTTTGCTTGTTCTTGTGGTGCCAATGTTTGACCTCAAGTTTGAGGTAAACGTTGGCGCAAACGTTGCTCCTTATGGGTGAAGAATCTTCAAGCCAACGTTTGACCTCAAGTTTGAGGAAAACGTTGGCGCAAACTTGGTGTGCCTCCAGGGTGAAAATGCATTTTTCCTCACGTTTGAGTCCAAGTTTAAGGCAAACTTGAGCTCAAACGTGAGTGTCTCCTCTTTCCCCTTGCTATCCCCTTTTCTTCAACCTTCTTTCAAGCCTCTTTCCACCTATCATCAATCAACAATTGCATCAAAGCTATGCTATAATCATGAGAGTTCTTCTTCTTCTTGAAATTTAAGTGATTATGGTACAAAAACTCATGAAAATACATCAATTTATCCATGGTTGATTGAATCTAAAGAAACATGAAATTCCACCCAAATGGCTTACTTATGGCTCAAGAAAGTGCATAAAACTTATTGAAAACAAAGGAAAAAGGCTAATGAAACTAGGCTAAGATGACCTGTCATCACAACACCAAACTTAAAGCTTGCTTGTCCCCAAGCAAGAAAAGAATTATTAAGAAGAAAGAATGAAAAGGAAGTAAATGTTCATGCTAGCGTAGTATTATTGGTAGCTCATGGGGTTTTATGCTGATATGTAAATACTCACTTCTTATTGACATCTAGGCGTAGAAAGTCTCCTCCAAGCATCACTTAACACACTGCTATGACCTCTCATTATTTATTTGTCCTTGATGTTTGTTTCTCTTTATTTCCCTTTTCTGTAACATTCAGCTCAGTGTCATGTGTGCAGCAATTCTTTTTTTCTTTTACTTTATTTGTGCTCAACACATTATTCACTATAAACACTTGGCTTACATTTCTCTTAGAACATTGATGCCCAGCACCTCTTTGGGTCACTAAATGTCTTGTAGCTAAGTTGCTTTTGATAGTGGATTTTCAGTTGATAATCCCGGGTTAGTTAACCCAAGTTACCAAGTGTTGATGCACTCCAAAGAACTTAATAATCTAAGCAGGTCCTAGTACAAAGACACCACAGGCAATATTCTAAGGTTCAAGCTATTGGTGTTTAGCTTTCTTCTGTTTTTCTCTTTTGTTTTCTTTGCTGCCACTTTTGGCTTTTCTCATTCTAATTTTTTTTTTCTTTACAACCAAGGACTTTTTATTTTTGAGATTCATAGACAGTGAGCTAGTTTACACTTAGAAAGAAGACAATTTATTCCTGTTATTTACTATAAGTGAGCTACCACACAATCACACATACATACCACCACTTACTATTATTGTACTTCCAGCTAACAAGGAACTATCTTACTTCATATTCCAAACATTTCTTTTATTGAATTAAAGATACAGGGGACAAGGCATACATTTAGTTAAGTGAAAGTAAACACACAAGCACATACTTAGACTAGCTTACTTATTTCAAGAAAGACAAACATAGTGCAAAGACTACTAACTAAAATGACTACTAAAGATGCAAAAACTACTTAAACAGACAGGCTGCATGCTTTTTCTTTATAGTGATGAACAAGGAGCAGGTTCACCTTTTATTTATCTTGTTTTTTCCTTTTTTTTCTTTCATTTGCTTGGTTGTTGGTGTTCCCTGTGTCCATGTCTGTGTCTGTTGACGCTCACCAGAACCCAACTCTATTCATCGTTTCTTCCACTCTATCTTCAAGTCTCATAGCCTTGTTTACTTCTTTCTCACTTTTTTCTTTGAAGTACTTATCGAAAGTTGGAAACGCTGGTTCCATGTTGTGCAGATGTTCCCTAATGTAGTTCAATTTGATCTGACTATTTATGTTGTAGTCAGCTTGGACTTCATACCTTGCATCTTGAAGGGCTGTGAATTCCTTGAGAGCCCTCATGTTTTCAGCTTGCATTTGTGCCAACTTTCCGAATGATTCGTGAGATTGAAAGGCTTGCTCCTCTTGCATTACTAGGAGTTTTGACTCAAAATCCCTTTGTTGGTTCATCATTTTCAGCTGCCATTCCTCTTGTCCTTGTTGGTGTTTCATGTACTGTGAATGGTACTCTTCTTGCCTTTCTTGAATTCTCATGCATTGTTGTGACAGTCTCCCAATTGCTTCTTGCATCTGGGTCATGTCCATGTTGTCATGTGGTTAGAATTGTTCCTGTTCCTCTTGTGACTCTTCTTCCTCCATTGGTTCTTCTCTTTGCCTTCTTCTTTGTGGTCTTCGGCTTTGTTGTGCTTCAGTAACAATCATCATTCTTTCAAAGGTTATGGGCATGCCCGAATTCAACCATATTGGATTCTCGTCCTCCATTAGCACTTTAGCCTTCATGCACAACCGCATAATGGTGCTTGGGTAGTATAGCCAAGCCCCAGCCGAATTCTTCTCAGCAACATTTTGAATATCTTTTGCAAGGATTTCATGAACCTTCACTTCTCCTCCTACCATGATGCAATGCAACATGACAGCTCTTTTCTTGTTGACTTCCGAAGTGTTCACTGTGCCCAAGATTGATCTTTTTATAAGCTCATACCACCCCTTTGCTTCAGGGGTGAGATCTCCTCTCCTCAAGTATTTGTGATTATTGTTGGCATCTCTTTCCCAATCTGTGTTCACCACACATATATCACTAGCAATTTCATCATAATCCGGATCTCCATTTACCCTTTGGTGGTATCCCGGTTCATCAAAATGGGCTGTTCTTAGTCCTAAGACTTTCTTGATAGCATTTGAACTGAAATTTACTTCCATTCCCCGTACATAACTCTTATAAGTTGGGACTTCACTCATGTTAAGCCTTGCGATGTTGGCATAGAACTCTCTTATGATGTTGGCATTGATCCGAGTGATTGGTGAGGTGAGTTCTTCCCATTTCCTCTTTCTAATCTTGTCCTTTATTTCTTGGCACCCTTCATCTGGCAGTAGGAGTGGAACCTCTGGATATATCTTCTTCTCATTCATCCATTCAAGTTGTAATTGATGGTACCAAGATTTGAACCTCCATCGGTCATATTCAGGTGTACTTTCTTCTACCACGGGCTCTTTTCCTTTTCTCCGTTTGGTTCTTGAGGAAAAGGCCATGATCACTTGATTGGTTGATCTTCTTGAGGTTGATGAGTGTGTGAGGAAAATTGGAGATTTTAATGTGCTTTGAAAAAAAGTGTTTGAGGCTGAGATTATATGATGAATAATGATGAAGGAAATAGAGTTTGAATGGTTGGAGTGCAAGGAGTGTGCAACTTCTTCGTTCATGTGCATGGCTTAAGGGTGGTGTTTTATAATTACATAATTGAACAATGGAGGGCTGAGATGCAATCGGACATTTTGCAAATCAAAGGTGTGCATGCAAGGTTGAATGAGGACAAAACTTGCTTCTTCAAGGGTCTTCAACGTGCTCATTCCAAAGGTGTGCAGAATCACTCTTTGAAGCATGTGATGGAATTTCGTCCTCATGCTATGCCCCTCTTTGTCTTGTCTCTTTCATTGAATATTCTTTGACCACCTAACCATCACCACAAAACAACAAAGACAAATATTATCAAACGGTGGCAAGAGAGTTTCTTTTATTAAACAAATATGAACTCTCATTCCTTATGTTTATTTAACCATGACTTCTCTTTTTCTTTGGAGGACACCAAACTTAATGTTTGGTCATATAGTCTAAAATGTTGCTTCCTCCAACTATTGATCTTGAAATCTTGATGTCACTCTTGGTTAAATATTTATAAGAAATGCTTTTATTTAAAAAAAAAATTTTTTTCATGAAGAATCAATTGTGTCCCTTAATTAGTGAATCAAGGTTTGATGAACACCAAACTTGTCTCTTGTTAAGGGATAAATGCAGAATGCTAGCGAATTATCACAATTGATACCTTCATCACAGGATATAATTTCTTTTCGATTGTAAAGTCCTAGAAGGTAATAATGTATGATCCATCGATGTATGATTTTGACTTCATGAACAAGGAATGATCTGCTGAAAACTCTACATATGCAGACACCAAACTTAATGTTTGGTCATATACTTCATTGAAATGACTAAGCATATGGTCTAAGAATGTTTGAAAGACTGACTTAGTGTGCTTGAAGGCACACCAAACTTAGAAGTCTTGGCATATGTTTCAAAACAGTGCATGCATTCATTAAGTATGTTCATGAAAAAAAATTCATGCTAGGGTGATCATGGCTTATTGAATTTAAAACAACAGGAATCTTAAATCATGGGTTGCCTCCCATGGAGCGCTCTTTTATTGTCACTAGCTTGACATTGGGGCTTTCTTTTATGGTGGTTGATGACTGTAGTGCCTCAGCTTGTTCCCTCTGACTGTGAGCTTCTTCTTTGTCCCTTGGTGCTCTATTTCAGCAAACTCTAGTGAGAGTATTTTGTTCACAGTATAGTGATCATCAGTCTGTTGGCTTGCTCCCAGCTGTTGATAGACCAATTGTACTTTGTCACCTTTGGAAAGCCCTTCTGTTGGAATTTTTTTGTTCTTCCAACCCTTTTTGATTCTGTTTTTGTTTTTCTTCCCTCCTTTTGTTGACCCTTCTTCTTTGACAACAGGCTTCCTCTTGAGATTTCTTTTCTTAGTTGCCAATATTACAATGTCCTCTTGAACTTCTTCATTATTTTGCACAGTCTCTTTCTCTTTTTGACCTGCTGTATCATCTATCTCTTACTTGGGAGGGCAGCTGTTGATTGTCTTGTTGATTCCCTTCTTCCATTGCAGATCCTCTTTGTCAGTTTCTGTACCATCCTTCTTTCCATTACTGAACTGTGTTTCTGGCAGTACACTCAGAGTGACACTTTTATCATGCATCCTGAGGGTTAATTTTCCTTGCTCTATGTCTATGATGGCCCTAGCAGTGGCCAAGAATGGTCTTCCCAGTATAATGGAGTCACCCTCATCCTGGCCTGAATCTAAGATCACAAAATCTGCAGGGAAGATGAATCTGTCTATCTTGACTAGAAGGTTCTCAATCATACCCGTGGGGCATATCACTGACTTGTCCACCAATTCTAGAGACATTTGTACTGGTTTCACCTCTTTTATGTTTAGCTTTTTCACTAGAGAGGCAGGCATTAGATTGATACTAGCTCCTAAGTCACACATCGCCTTGTTGATGGTCATACTACCAATGGCGCAGCGTAGAAAGAAGCTTCCAGGGTCTTTGAGTTTAGGAGGAAGTCCCTTCTGGATTAGTGTTATGCATTCCTCAGTAAGCAGTACAGTTTCATTAACTTGCCAACTCCTATTCTTGTTGATAAGTTCTTTCAAGAACTTTGCATACAGGGGCATTTGCTCAAGTGCTTCAGCTAAGGAAATATTGATCTCCAACTTCTTAAAGACTTCAAGAAATTTTGGAAAGTGTTGGTCCTTAGTCTCCTTGCTGAACCTTTGAGGATAGGGCAATGGAGGTGTAAAGTTCTTCTCCACTTGCTGCTGTCCTGGAACCAGCTCTCCCTTTTGCAAAGTGGTTGGTTGGTCTTCTTTCCTTCTTGGCTTCTCAATGCTCTTGTTTGGCATCACATCTTGATCATTGGCTTCCTCTGCGTGTGTTGGCTTTTCCTCCTCTATTGGCCTCTTGCTACTCTCCACTTGCTTCTTTGTAATATCATTGTTACTCATCAATACTCTCCCACTTCTTAACTGTATCTCCTTGCACTCTTCCTTAGAATTTGGAATTGTGTCACTTGGCAGGGAACTTGATGGTCTCTCTGTTGCAAGGTGTTTAGAGAGCTGACCAATTTGCCTCTCCATATTCTTTATGGAGGCTTCTTGGTTCTTGGCTATCATTTCTTGGTGTTTCCACATTTTGTCTATCAAGGTTTTCAGGTTAGTGATTCTTTGAGATTCTGGTGATGTTTGCGGTTGGTTGTGAGATGTGGATGGTGGATGGTAAGCATTTTGGTTGGTGGGTTGGTTATTGGATGGATAATGGTTGGAGTTGGGGTAGTTATTTTGGGGTTTTCTGTAAGGGTTTTGGTTAGTTTGCTGCTGGTTGTGGTTTTGGTTGTTTCTTGAAGTGTTTTGATTTGAATTCCTCTGCCATGGTTGTTGGTTCTGGTTGTGATTGTCTCCCCACCTAAGGTTTGGGTGATTCTTCCAAGAGGGGTTGTAAGTATCACCATAGACTTCATTTGGCCCAGAATTTTGGTTGTGCATGTACTGGACTTGCTCTTGCTGTTGCTCCTCTTGAGTTTCTTCATTTTTCCCCCATGTGGTTGATGGTTGGCTTGTGTTAACTGCTGCAACTTGGAGGCTATCAATCCTCTTGGCCATTTGCTCAAATTGTTGTAGAATTTGCTGCTGCATCATTTTGTTTTGAGCTAGGATTGAGTCCACTCCTTCCAACTCCATCACTCCTTTCCTTTGTGATGGTTGGCGTTGCCTTTGGTGAGCAAAAAAATACTGGTTGTTGGCCACCATATCAATGAGATTTTGGGCTTCCTCTGCAGTTTTCATTAGTTGTAAAGAGCCTCCTGCTGAATAATCCAAAGCCTCTTGAGATTTCAGTGTCAAGCCTTCATAGAAATTCTGTAATCTGTCCCACTCACTAAACATTCCCGGTGGACACTTCCTGATTAGAGCTTTGTATCGTTCCCATGCCTCATACAAGGGTTCAGCATCCATTTGTGTGAATGTTTGCACTTCAGTCTTCAATCTAATAACTCTTTGAGGTGGGTAAAACTTGGCAAGGAACTTGGTTACTAGATCATCCCAATTGTTGATGCTGTCTCTTGGGAAGGATTCCAACCATTGAGTGGCTTTGTCTCTGAGAGAAAATGGAAATAGCAGTAGCTTGTAACTGTCAGGGTGCACACCATTGGTTTTGACAGTGTCACAAATCCTTAAGAAGGTGGACAAGTGTTGGTTAGGGTCTTCAAGTGGTCCTCCTCCATAAGAACAATTGTTTTGAACCAAGGTGATGAGTTGTGGCTTTAGTTCAAAGTTATTTGCATTAACATTTGGGGTGAAAATGCTACTCCCACACTGTCTAGGATCTGCACATGTGTAGGAGGCCAAAACTCTTCTCTGAGGTGGATTATTGTTGTTAGTGGCTGCTCCCTCTGCTCCATTTGGTGGATTTGTTAAGTGTTCCTCCATATCTTGGAACTCTTCTTCTGAATCCTCTTCTCCAACAATGTTTTTCCCTCTTTCAGCTCTTCGTAATCTTCTGAGGGTTCTTTCGTCTTGTTCACAAAAAGTGGGTATAATTCTCCTTGTACCTGACATACAACTAAAGCATAAGAATCACACAACACCAGAAAGGCAATAACACTTCAATCCATGGCTGAAGTGAAATGTTAGTTAGCTTAAGCAAAAATTCAAACAGTTAGTGTGTTAGTCAAAAATTAAAGAAACAGAAAAGAAAAAGTGCTTGATCTAGATCTTCACTTCACTTAATCATTGTCAATCTATTTCAATCCCCGGTAACGGTGCCAAAAACTTGATGTGTATTTTTTGGAAAACGAATTCCAAACACACAAATCTAACCGGCAAGTGTACCGAGTCGCATCAAGTAATAATAACTCACGTGAGTGAGGTCGATCCCATAGGGATTGAAGGATTGAGCAATTTTAGTTTAGTGGTTGATTTAGTCAAGCGAATCAAGTGTTGGTTGAGTGATTTGTGATTGCAGAAACTAAATTGCTTGAAATGTAAAGGGAAAGGGGTAGATTGCAAGAATTTAAAGAGCAAAGAAAGTAAATAAGCTGAATCTTAAAGAACAAGAAATGTAAATTGCAGAAACTTAGATTGCAAGAAATGTAAATGGCTAAATCTTAAAGTGCAAGAAATGTAAATTGCTTGAATTATAAAAGGAGTTGGGAATTAGGATTGCAGAAATTAAACAAGGAAAAGTAAATTGCAATAAGCAGATAAGTAAAAGATGAATTTAATTGCAGTAGATCTCAAACAGAAAATATAAATTGGCTTGAAGAAGCGTTCAACAGAAGAATTAAAAGGAAATTTCATATCTCAGGGGTCAAGAGACTAGAAAACCAAGTCTAGATCCCACTACCTTCCTTGATCCAATTTAGAAATCAATTGCAACAAATTAAAGATCAAAACAGTAAGAAAACTTGAATTCAAATCTCAATTCTCCAATGGTGCAGTGAAACGAAAACAGAGATCTCAAGGTGAGATTGAGACAGAATTTCCTTAATTCTCCACACCCAAAACTCAAGCAAGAATTGCAATAAAGAAAATGAGAAAACCAAAGAGGAAGAGAATGGAATTCTCTTCCCGGATCCAAGTTACAGTAAGAACAAACTTCCAAGAGGTGTAAATTCAAAAGTAAAGATCCTTTTTTCTCTAAATCAAACTAACTTCTATTTATACACTTTCTTCTAATGGTCTTAGAGCCTTGAATTTGGGCCTTGGCCTTGATGGAATTGGGTTGATAATAGCCTCTGTTGATTACTCTTGGTGTTGAGAAGAAATCCACTTGTGAACCGGGCCATGAACCATTCACGTTTGAGTCAACGTTTGTGGCAAACGTTGACTCAAACGTCTTCATACTAAACATCATGCAGAACCCTATTTGTTGCCATCCACGTTTGGCTCAATGTTTGAGGTCAAACGTGAGCTCAAACGTGGCTCCTCCCATGCATTTCTTTTGGCCAACGTTTGGCCCAACGTTTAAGGCAAACGTTGGCTTTTCCAAGGCTTTAAACAGAGTGCTCTTCCTTGCTAATATGGCGCCAACGTTTGACCTCAAGTTTGAGGCAAACGTTGGCGCAAACGTTGGCTTGCTTTCAGGGGTGCTTTTGCTTGTTCTTGTGGCGCCAACGTTTGACCTCAAGTTTGAGGTAAACGTTGGCGCAAACGTTGCTCCTTATGGATGAAGAATCTTCAAGCCAACGTTTGACCTCAAGTTTGAAGCAAACGTTGGCACAAATTTGGTGTGCCTCCAGGGTGAAAATGCATTTTTCCTCACGTTTGAGTCAAAGTTTAAGGCAAACTTGAGCTCAAACGTGAGTGTCTCCTCTTGCCCCTTGCTATCCCTTTTTCTTCAACCTCCTTTCAAGCCTCTTTCCACCTATCATCAATCAACAATTGCATCAAAGCTATGCTATAATCATGAGAGTTCTTCTTCTTCTTGAAATTTAAGTGATTATGGTACAAAAACTCATGAAAATGCATCAATTTATCCATGGTTGATTGAATCTAAAGAAACATGAAATTCCACCCAAATGGCTTACTTATGGCTCAAGAAAGTGCATAAAACTTATTGAAAACAAAGGAAAAAGGCTAGTGAAACTAGGTTAAGATGACCTGTCATCAGGGCGCAGGTGCGCAGTGCGCATTCGCGCGAATAAGGTTATGCTAGGAGCCTTGGTGCACGAAATTGTGATCTCCAGGCTCGAACAAATCCTGGTAATGGCTCCAAAGCTTGGTGCTCTGATCTTAATTCATAATTGTCACAACTTCGATACAACTAACCAGCAAGTGCACTGGGTCGTCCAAGTAATACCTTACGTGAGTAAGGGTCGAATCCCACGGAGATTGTTGGTATGAAGCAAGCTATGGTCACCTTGTAAATCTCAGTCAGGCGGATATAAAATAATTATGGAGTTTTCGAATAATAAATAAAAGAATAGGGATAGAGGTACTTATGTAAATCATTGGTAGGAATTTCAGATAAGCGAATGGAGATGCTTTTTGTTCCTCTGAACCTCTGCTTTCCTACTATCTTCATCCAATCAGTCTTACTCCTTTCCATGGCTGGCTTTATGTGATACATCACCACTGTCAATGGCTACTTTCGGTCATCTCACGGGAAAATGATCCAATGCCCTGTCACGGCACGGCTAATCGTCTGGAGGCATCACCCTTGTCAATGGCTTCATCTTATCCTCTCAGTGAATAATATGCTCACGCACCCTGTCACGGCACGGCTATTCATCTGTCGGTTCTCGATCATGCTGGAATAGGATTTACTATCCTTTTGCGTCTGTCACTAACGCCCTGCAATCGCGAGTTCGGAGCTCGTCACAGTCACTCAATCATTGAATCCTACTCGGAATACCATAGACAAGGTTTAGACCTTCCGGATTCTCTTGAATGCCGCCATCATTCTAGCTTACGCCACGAAGATTCTGCTTAGGAGATCTAAGAGATACTCATTCTAGCTTAATTCATGTAGAACAGAAGTGTTTGTCAGGCACGCGTTTATAAGGGAGAAGGATGATGAGCGTCACACATAATCATCACCTTCATCACATTCTTGGGTGCGAATGGATATCTTAGAAGAGAAATAAGAAGAATTGAATAGAAAACAGTAGTACTTTGCATTAATCTTTGAGGAACAGCAGAGCTCCACACCTTAATCTATGGAGTGTAGAAACTCTACCGTATGAAAATACATAAGTGAAGGTCCAGGCATGGCCGAGATGGCCAGCCCCCTAAACGAGATCAATAGTCTCCTAAGATGAACAATGGATTAAAACTGAGACCAAAGATGCCTAATACAATAGTAAAAGGTCCTATTTATAATAAACTAGTCACTAGGGTTTACATGAGTAAGTAATTGATGCATAAATCCACTTCCGGGGCCCACTTGGTGTGTGTTTGGGCTGAGCCTGAGTGTTGCACGTGCAGAGGCCATTTGTGGAGTTGAACGCCAGTTTCTGTGCCAGTTTGGGCGTTCAACTCTGGTTTTGGATCCTTTTCTGGCGCTGGACGCCAGATTTGGGCAGAAGTCTGGCGTTGAACGCCAGTTTACGTCATCAATTCTTGGCCAAAGTATGGACTATTATATATTGCTGGAAAGCCCTGGATGTCTACTTTCCAACGCAATTAGAAGCGCGCCATTTTGAGTTCTGTAGCTCCGGAAAATCCACTTTGAGTGCAGGGAGGTCAGAATCCAACAGCATCAGCAGTCCTTTTTCAACCTCTGAATCTGATTTCTGCTCAAGTCCCTCAATTTCAGCCAGAAAATACCTGAAATCACAGAAAAATGCACAAACTCATAATAAAGTCCAGAAATGTGAATTTAACATAAAAACTAATGAAAACATCCCTAAAAGTAACTAGATCCTACTAAAAACATACTAAAAACAATGCCAAAAAGCGTATAAATTATCCGCTCATCATCCACCTCTTGACAACTTTTTTCAACTTCTTCTTGCTTGTTGACTACTTCCAATTCCTTCTCATCATCTATCAAGTCAAACTTGGGAAGTTGTGTGAAATCTACTTTCACATCAACTTCACATTCGATGGAAGAGTCTTCAATGGGGTCACCAACATTATTCCGTGTTGAGTTGTCTTTATTAGCTTCAATTTCATGTCCCATGGGGGAGGATTCAATTGTTGATAAGAACTCATGGATGATTGAATCCATCTCTTGATCAACCTTCTCATATTCTTCAATCTTTATATGTTCCGGAGGTTGTTGAGATCCACATGGTGGTTCTGTATCTCCTAAATCTTCAACCACTTCTTCCTTTGCTTTGTTGAGCATAGGTTTCTCTAATTGTTCCAATACAAACTTCGATTCTTCCTTCTTCACCAGAATTTCCAATCTCTCCTTCATGATTTGCTCTTCCTTTGGTTTTTCACATGTAGCTACGGAAACAGCTTGAGTATTCAAGCATTGGTAGGCCAAGGTGTGCACTACCTTAGTCAAGTTAGTCACAAACTCTAGTGTATCCCGTTGCATATCTGCTTGTCCTTGAAGTATCAAAGCGAGGGATTCATCCATTGGGGCTTGGGATGGATAGAAAGGTTCACCATTTTGGAAAAATGGTTCATAGTTGGAAGGTGATTCTTCTTGGTAAGGGCATAGAGATGGTGTGTATTGAGGTGGTTCTTGGTGGTAATCACAATGGAGTTATGGCGGTTCTAAAGATTCTTGCGTATAATGATCATAAGGGTGTGGTATGGGTGATTGGTGATATGATGGATAAGGGTCATATGAAGGTGCTTGGTCAAAAGAGGCTTGTGAGAATGGTTGATGATCATGTTGAGGATAAGATTCATAGGCATATGGTGGTGGTTGATTATCACAAAGAAAGTCACCATAACCATTGAATTGGCATGCACTAGGATGTGAATTATACCTATAAGTATCCGGAGGTTGTTGCCAATAGGAGGGATAAATTTCTTGACGCTCATCCCATCTTTGATGGTTCCATCCTTGATACACGTTGTCATTTAGGTCCACATTTCCTACAACACAATTAGAGCCAAACTCATAGCCAAAGTGAGAATTCATAGTGGAAAAACAAAATAAAACTAACAAAAACTAGAAAACTAGCGAAAGACAAACTTATTCACAATATGCACACATAGACAATAACCAATAACATAACACCATTGCAAGTTCCCCGGCAACGGCGCCATTTTGATGAACGAAATTTTGATGCCGGTATAGAAATTAGTAATGAATCCAATCGTGAGTATAGTCTAACCGACACGCAAATCTCGCATCAAACAATTCAAAAATCTATAACCGAGAGTATTAGTCCCGAGTCGTCCTCCCTCGGAATTGCCTTAGAATGCACATTATTGATTAGGAAGTCTGTTGTGGTTTTGAGAGGTTGGTGTAAGAGTTCAAGCTAACAAAGAGTGAATAACAAGCAATCAAGATAAAAGCCTTGGCTAAGGGTGAGCATTGGAAGTTCCATCATTGTAGTTTCCTTCAACTGTGATAACAATTGATGATTGCTTCACTTAGTCAAGCCCCTAATGGTGGAGGAAAGTCAAGTGAAAGTAACTAACTTGAGTCACAAGTCCTAGTCTAACCCTTGGGGAAGTCTAGCTTTAGTGCCCTCCAAGTCAATTAGCAATTCTTAATTCCCAATCAACAATTGATATCCACTACTCAAGTGTCTCCAATAACTCAACCCCTAAGCCAAGTAAGAAAATTCTACTCCATAGCTAGGGCTATCATTTCATCAAACAATTGGTGAGAATTCATAGGAAACATTATGGAATTGAAGAAAAGAGTTGAATTCAAAATATCTAAATCACATAATCATCAACAATTGAACAATTGCAAGCAATGGATATGAAATACCTCAATTCGTTAATCCAAATCAAAGTAACAAAGTCAAATCTAGATCCAAAGAAAAGGAATCAAAAGAACACAAATTGAGATTAGAAAAAGAGTAGATCTACAACTTGCATCAAAGTAGAAGTGAATTAGCAATTGATCTCACCAAAGGAATCAAAGAGAATTGCAATGGAGAGAGCAAAGTCCTAGAGAGAAGTTGGAGTTTCTCTCTCTAAAAAATGTAACTAACTAATGAAAATATCTAGAAAATGTGTAAAAATGAGTGAATGGATCCCAAGCCCTTCAATCCTTGGCCTTCTTATGCTTTTCCCGCCAAAATCTACCCCCAAACAGGGGCTGTAACTGCCATGAAATTACTGGTCATGTTTTCTCCTTAAAAATCACGTGCAGCCATTGGTGCGTACGCACACAGCACGCGTACGCGTCCCTGGGGTTTTTGTGATCCACGCACAGGCGCGAAGTACGCGGGCGCGTCCATGGGATTCTGGCTTAGCCGCTAAGTGTGTTGGCTCCTGGCTCGGCTTCCTTCACGCTGGTCATAACGGCGCGCATCCACGTGTACGCGCCATGTACGTGTGCGCGTCGTCACTCAAAACTCCAAAGCTCAAATTTCCATGCTCCTTCCCTTTATGCATGCTCCCATCCTCTCCTCTAAGTCATCCTTGCCCTATAAGCTCTGAAATCACTTAACACACGGATCACGGCATCGAATGGTAATAGAGGAGGATTAAAATATATCTAATTTAGTGCAAAAGAGGCATGTTTTCTTCTATAAGGCAACATTGGGAAAGGAACACAAAGTCTTGCATTTTTATATGAATAAGTGTGAAAGACCATTGATAAAATCCTCAAAATCTATACAAGATAAACCCTAAAAATGGGGTTTATCAACCACCCAGAGGAAATCACCATGACCAACTTTAAGACGGGTGTGAAAATAAAGTTTGGGATCCCGGATCACACAAAAAGGATCAACTTTGGGAGCCCATGGTTTGTGAAGAACCCTATCAAAGCTTGGAGCTATTATCTTTGAATGATGGAGCTTATTGGAAGTCTAAGCATTGGTGGATGTTCAAGGATAGATTCAAGCACAAGCCACCTTGATGAGGAGCTCCCTATAAGTTCAACTTAAGGACAATAAACAAAAGTGCTAGGTGGGAGACACTCCTACCATGGTAACATCTTTTTATTCTCTCTTTTGTACATATTGGTATTTAGTTTAATTTCATGTTTTGTTTAGTTAGTTTAGTTTATTTGGGAGTATAGTAGGTTAAATAAGGTTTTATGATGTTTTGGTAGCTGTTTGGAGGTTTCGAATGCTTGGTTTGGTGCAAGAACTTGGAAAAATTTTGAAAAACAGAGCACCATGCCATGCGTACGCGTCACCCACACGTACGCGTGACCCCAAGTATTTCGACAATCCACGTGTACTTCTCGACCATGCGTACGCTTAGATATCAAATTTTCACCTCCCATACAAAAACCCGAGAGTTGTGCGAGTTTTGGGCTGGAATTGTGCCTTTAGCACAAATCCACCCATGCGTGTGCGTCAACCCACGCGTATGCGTCGCCTCTCTGAATAACCCACCATACATATGCGTGACCCACGCGTACACGTCGACCCCTTTCACCTTACCCACGCTTACGTGTCACTCCACGCATACGCGTGGACTGTCCTGTCCCACCACCCTTCTTTTCTTCTCTTCTTTCCATTTCTTTCCTTCTCTTCCCTTTTTCCCTTCTCTCACCCATCATCCAACACTACCATACACCATATATCACCATTTCTCTTAGATAGTTATTTGGTTAGTTTAATTTTTGTTTAATTTTTTATTTTTCATTATAAGTGTTGGATTACTAATTTTGTTTGCTATCTATTGTTGCTGATTATTGATAAGATGTTATTTTAACGTCATTGTTGTTAATTGTTATTGTTGGATTCTGTGTTGAGGTTATATTTTATTATTTAGTTTTGAATTTTTCATGCTTATTGTCTTTGAATACCAAGTACATGTTACATTGCCTTCAAGCTTTTTAATTCGTTCGAATTGCATTTTTGGCCACCATGCATTCATCATCCGTTGTTAGGCAATTGTACATTATCAATGCATTTTTTGTTAGGTGATGCTTGTTATGATTGACCCTTATTCATGTCACTTATTTCATGCATTGAGATTTTGGAATTGTGAAATTAGATCGAAAGCTTACCTAGTGACATATTTTTGAGCTTTGTAAAGCTTTGTGGACCATGCTTACTATGTGATTGATTTTAACTCGTATATCTCTTTTTCTGAGTTCAATAGCATCCATGTGTTCCACTTCTATGTCACTTAGGTGTTGCAACAACTTCAATATGTGTAATTGTTTGATGTATAAGCTCTATATACCATTTTGTTCACTAAGTTTACTTACACACTAATCAATGTCCATTCATTATCCAATTTCACAATTGCTTGATTTTTGCTTGAATGCTTTTATGCTTCTTCAATACTTATTTGGTTATCTTAACCTACATGTCTTTTAAAGTATCTCAAGCACACTAGAATGAGTGAAGTGTATGTTTCTTTTGTGTAATCGTGACATAGCTCCTTATGCTAGTGTGTGTGTTCTAAACCGCGTGCAAACTTAGAACTCACACACTTGTATTATTAATGTCACACTAATTTACTCACTCAATTCTAGTGATAATTACCTCATTCTAACAATTCATGCTTCCTTGATTTTGCATCTACTTTTCTTACCATCCTATTTTCTGTTTCAGGATAAGTCACCATAAGCAAGAACGGAAGCGGGAGAAGAACACGCAGCACCGGTTGATCCACCAGTTGAAGGTGGCAACTCGGAGAGTCGCCGTACCCCCTTGCTCATCTTTGGATGCACCAAGGACAGTGCAAACTTTTAAGTGGGAGGAGGTCATCCGACCAGTCGGCGTTTTTGGGTGACAAGTCTCTAATCCCAATACTTTTGCATTTCAATTTTTAGGTCTTTTAGGAATTTTAGTTGTATTTTCTTATTTTTCATATGTATATAAGATGCTTAGCCAAAATGATGAAGTTTTCCAAGAATTTTATCTATAGGGCACCCCAATTGATTGAAAAACAAATTTAGAACTTGCTTGAAATATACATATTGTGGAACATGATTTTTGAGCTAAGAACACAAGCATATGAGATTTGAGCCTAATTGTGTGGTTACATCATATAACCACTTATTTTCATTCTTGTGTGTCATTATTCTCTTTCTATGATTGTAATCTTTGATTTGTTTGATTCTATATGTCCATTATTTTGTGTATACATGCACTTATATGATTGAGGCCATTGTTTCAAATAGCTCACTTACCCAAATAGCCTACCTTTTATCTTCCATTGTTAGCCAATTTCGAGCCTATGCTTAACCCATTTGTTCTTAATTTTAGCACATTACAAGCCTTAAGTGAAAAATAATAAATATCCTTATTTGGATCTTTGATTAGCTTAGGCTAGTGAGAGTGCTTAACATTCAAGTTTGGGAGAGTTGGGAACATTGGGTGGGATAAAAGTGTGTTTTTGTAATTTTGTCAAAATTTTGGGAATTGGGTACATACTCATGCATTAAATGTTTAGACCATATGCATTGATGTTCTTGTATATAATTTATTATAAAAAGAAAAAATATATATATATATATATATAAAAGAAAAAATAGAAAAAATAGAAAAAGAAAGAAAAAAAAGAAAGAAAAAGAATAGCAATAAAAAGGGGAGAAAATGTCCCAAAGTGAAGTTCAATAAAAATCAAGGCATATGGAATGTGAATTAAAAAGAATACATGAGTGTGTGAAAAAGTGAAGAATGGGTAGTTAGGTTAGCTTTGAATTGTATAGGTTGTCATAGGTTAGGTGGGAAGGTTAGGTTAATGAAAGATTCAAATTTCAAGCTCACTTAACCATATGCATCCTTACCTTGACCCTAGCCCCATTACAACCTACGGGGAAGTCCTCACTTTTCCTCTTCATTCCTTTGATCCATTCCTAGCCTTTCCAATCTAAATTCACTAACAAACATATCAAGGCATCTAGTGGAATCAAAGGTGATTTATTAATACTTCTCCTTTATGTTGCTTGACCACAATTATTGCTGCTATTTTTTTTTTTTTTGGTTTATATTGATATTCCGGTCAAGAACAAGATAAGCTTGATATTTGTATGTATGCATGAAATAATTGTTGATTGTTAGATGAAAAATAAATCTTGGAAAGCATGATTAGGGGAGAATTGAGTGAATCAACCCCAAACACTTGAGTGACTAGAGCGGATACACATCCGGTGAGGGTTCGATTGCTCAATTACATGTTTCCACCCATGATCATCTTTTCTTGCAAGTTTGTAAAATCTTTTCAATAATTGAATTCAATTGTGGGTTTTATTTGATTATGATTGCCTTAGCCCTTGAGTTCATACAAGCCTTCTTGGAGATTGATTTAATTGGACTAAGTAGTTGCATTCATTTAGATAGATTGCATGTAGGTAGGCTGCATTTAGATAGTTTACATTGAATAAATGTTGATATCCTTTGTTTCTTTCTTGGTTAAGCATGAGGAAATGCTTGGTTTAAGTGTGGGGAGGTTTGATAAACCCCAATTTTGTGGTTTATCTTGTACTTAATTTAGGGGATTTTATCACCCTTTTCCCACATTTATTCAATAAAATAGCATGGTTTTGTAATTCTCCCTGATTTTGTGCTTAAGTGTGAAAACATGATTTTTAGGCCTTTAATTTGCTAATTTTAATTCATTTTAATTCCATTCGATGCCTTGATATATTTGTTGAGTGATTTCAGATTTATAAGGCAAGTATTGGATGGAAGGAGTGAAGAGAAAAGCATACAAAGTAGAGAATGCATGAAGAAATGAGCATTTAGAGAATTAAGGGTCACGCGCACGCATCAACCACGCGTACGCGTGAGAAGAGCTTTGTAAGCCACGGGTACGCGTCATTCACGTGCACGCATCATTCACGTGCACGCGTGAGAGGATTCTGGCCATCTAAGTGCACGCGTTGTTCACGTGCAAGCGTGACGTCAGGCACGTGACCCACTTAAAGTGCATTCGCTGGGGGACGATTTCTGAGCTTCCCAGGCCCAAATCTAACTCGTTTCTGAGGCTATTTCATACAGAATTGAGGATTGAGCAAAGGGGAGAACAATTAGTTGTAGGATAGCATTATGTAGTTTAGTTTTCTAGAGAGAGAAGCTTCCTCTTCTCTCTAGTTAGGGTTCTTAGGATATTTTGCATCTTAGATCTAGGTTTTAATTCTTGTTTGCATCTTGTTTCTTTTACAATTTCATGCTCTAGTAGTGTAATTCTCTTGTTTCTTCTTGTTAATTTCCCTTTTTGCTCTCTTTTATGTTTATGAACTCTCTTGTTGGATTTGGTTTTCTTTATTGCAATTGATGTTTCTTTTATATTCTTATGGTTAATTACTTTGTTTATTGTTGACTCTTTTCAATTAGTAGTGGTAGAATTTATTTTCCTTTGCACTTTTATTATGCTTTTCTTTTACGCCTTCTAATTGTTTGACAAAATACTTGGTTGGATGTTAGAGTAGTTTTCTTTACTCTTGGCCTAGGCTATGAGAATTGGGTGACCTTGAGTCATTGGGTCTCAATGAATTGATGATTTGAGAACCCTTAGTGATCAATTTGATACCCATTGACACCAACCCACTACTAATCTAATTAGTAGATAGTTAGGACTTATGGGTTGATGTGATCAAGCCTATTCGACGTACTTCAAGCTTAGGAGTAGACATTGTACGTACTTAAAGCATTGGAGTAGACTTAATGGGTTGGCCTCTCATAATTGTCAATATATGGTTTGTTGACAAGGATGGTGATCTCAATTTTCTAAGTCTTAGCCAAGAGTTCTTTTCTTTCATTAGTTCTTGTTATTTACTTTTCTTGCCCATTATAAAAATCAAACCCCCCTTGCATCTTCATAGCCAATAATTGAGCACTTCATTGTAATTCCTTGTGAGATGACCCGAGGTTTAAATACTTCGGTTAATTCTTATTGGGGTTTGTACTTGTGACAACCAAAACTAAATTTGATCTAAGGATTAATTGTTGGTTTAGAACTATACTTGCAATGAGAATTCTTCGACAAATTCTTTACTGACAAAATCCTCGTTATCATGATCCGTTTTCCAAGTTCTCATAGAATGCAAGTTAGGTTCAAATTCTTTCCCAAGAGATTTGAATCCTTGAAGTGAAGAACAAAGATCCTTTCTAAAGTAGCAAATGAAAGATGAATTGAAGATGGAGATCAAATCACACTTGAGCCATTAAATTCAATAGAGCTCTTTTCCCCAATGAAAAGGGAATTAGCTACTCATGGCTTACGAAATGAAAAAAATGAAAAATGAAGAAAGAAGAGAAGAGGTGAAAGAAGTCCGGAGAGAAGTTCCCCAATGAGGCTCTCTCATCCTCTATTTATAGCCTATTTTAAATGCAAAATGAAATTCAAATTACAAGTAAATGCAAATTCAAACTAATTATTCACTAGTGATCTTCTTTGCTTCATTTAAGTCATGAGCCTTGTCAATTATTGTGATGGTTGTGGGCTCCATGAAGTGGGCTTGAAGAGCACTTGTTAGGTCAACAAATTAAGCACCCAATGTAGCTTGTTTTATGTTTGATTTATGAACCAAAATGAGGCTTAAAAGCGTGGCTTAAGAAAGTGTGCTCAAGGGTTGTTTCAGAGACACTTTGCATGGATTTAAGCGACCCAATTTAAAGCCACGAGACCATGATCCATCGAAGGCGCTTGTGGGGGGGGAGTGCTTTTCATTTTTTGCTTCAAAGGTGGCATTGGAGGTGCCTTGCATAGCATTAAATTCAGGCCCTGGAGTGTGCATTCCCTTGGCATTGGAGATGCCCTTTGGAGAAGAGGAAATTGGCATCTGGGACGCCAAAAGGTTGCATCAAAGAAGGCTTTATGGAGTGGCATCTGGCATCAAAGTTGGAGACTCCATTCATAATGCTTGAGATAAAGGCTTCAAAGCTTGCACCATTCTACTTGTTTATCTTCAAAATAATGCTTAACAATCCTCCTCTCTTGATCCTCTAAATTGTTGCTCTAGAAGTGTTGAATGATTGATTCTCTATTGATGCCTTTGTTGTTTCGTTTTCCATCAATTCCTGCAAGAATTCACAAACTCAATCCAATCAAAGTAATCTTCAAGTAAAGCACAAACCACTTTATAATTTAACATAGCTTATTCACTTTCTATATGAAATAAACAACCAAAATAACTCATGATGCAATATACATCAGCATTATGTAAAATTATGTGAATGCATAGGTTAATTATCCCTAGGATAAGTTTGAATTGAAATTGGTTGTTGTTCTGATTAGTTGAATGAATATATGTATGTATATGTATGATTAATTTGGTGGTAATATTGTAGAATTGAGTGAATTTGGATTTTTTATGTTAAATATTAATGGGAATTGTTAGAAATGAATGATTGATAGGATAATTGGATAGACTAGGCTTGGAATGATTGAGAATTGACACATGGATGTTTAGAATGTGTATAAATGGTTTTGGAGTGGCTAATGAATGAGTTGTATTGAAATTTTGGTGAAATTGAGTATAGGTTCAATTTGGTAAAATAGAATTTTAACCAACTTCGATAGGAAATAATTTGGTTCTCGGACCCTCAAATTTTGTGAAACTTATCTTAAATGAAAATTGGGTCCGAGTAGTTTATGACGTTCGAAGAACGAATGAAAAATAATTTTTAACGAAAAAGTTATGCCCGTTTGAAGTTTTGATCAAAAGACTGAACTTTCTGCAACATATCAGCTTTTTTATGAAAATCCTGCATTTGTGTGTACGTGGAAGTGTCACGTGATGCGAGTTAATGGTTTTGCCCAGTACTTTCGTGTACGTGAGAGTGGTCCGCGTACACAACAATGCCAAATTTGAACTCATGCGTATGTGGCAGTGTCGCGCGATGCGAGCAAATGTTTCTGACAATATTCTCGCATACGCGAAGGTGGTTTGTGTACGCGATATTGTCAAATTTTGGATGGTGATAATGATTATGGTGAATTGTGATCAAAGATCCAAATGATACGTGAATTAAAATTTATCTGAGTCCCGAGTCTCTCTGGGTAGACGCAGTGGTTTGCCCCCCGCTTGCTCCAGGTTGAGATTTGAGATTCTGTTGACCCTCCGTCGTAAGATGTGACTAGACACTTATACCTTTTCAGATGATTCCCCCGATGAGATGATGAATGAATGAATATCAATATGAATAAACTTTTGGGGATGCGCGCACCGAGGGACCAAGGTTAGCTACCGGACATGTCGGGTTTGGCTATATAACCGGCAGATGAGCTCATTGGCCATAGAGCAGATATGCATCATTTGCATTTGTATGTTTTGTTTGGGTGTGCATTGGTAGTTGGCTTGCTTACTTGATTAATTGTATTTATCTGCTACTTGATCTATTCGTTGTATATGTTCTCCATATTTGTGTATTCCTTGTATGTTTTGTATGTGTTTGACAACTAAGAGATCCCTCATGCTGGAGGTGGTGATGCTGAGGGTTGTTCCTGAATTGGTGACTGGGAGGTTGCGAAAAGTGGAGAATGAAGAGATAGACTAGAATCCCTTAGATATAGAATTGCCATTTTCTGGTTTAAAGAGAACACTAGGCTTAGATCTGGCATGCTGGAGTTTAGGATTGCCTAGTGAGTTCGTGTAATATTTACATCGTCTCTATTTAGAACTTTTACCCTACTGGGAACCTTTTGGTTCTCACCCGTTTCAGAAATTTGTTGTTTTTCAGATACCGGACGTGATGCATATATGTATATATTCTCCACTTTTGGGAAATATTTACTTTTGGGGGGATTTATGTTTTGTACTTAGTATGTATATATGTATATATTCTCCACTTTTATATAATAACTTGTATTATCTCTCTTAGAGGTTGATTTCGGAAAAACATGATTTATATTTATGCTAACTTTTGGGAATGTATATGTATCTCTAGCGGCCTTTGCTTCGCAGGTCCAGACTAGAGCTTATTATATAACTCTGTTGAAACTCTCTATATATATTTATGCCTATTTTTCTATATCATGCTTTCTATTTTCAACGTTTCGAGCGTGACGCAATTTCTGTTTTGTTTTGCTTACCCTTTGTTCAAGGCTCCTAGTTAAACTATCATATATATACGTACGTATTTTGTCTTTTTAAATTTCATAATACCTCACCATCCCTGATATAAGCGTAAAATTCTGTATGGTAGGATATTATAAGACATATTTAAGTCGGTACCTGATTTTAATGTCATTATGCATTTTTTTGCAATTTATCATATACCGTTTATCTAGATTTTACAGTTTCAACCTAAGTTTTTAGTCTGTCATTGGTTTTGTTTGGTCTTGGCATTTTGTTTTATTTTTGTTGTGAAACTCAGAATTGTGGCTTCGTTTTTCTTAGGATAGAATAGGTTTGGTTCGTTTATTTTACTTTTACCTTTGAATTGGTGTTTGTAATATTAGCAATTGATATAATAAAATTTCACTATAATTATAATAAAGACTAGACATAGAACTCACTATATTTTAAAGTTTAATCAGAATTCATGCTATTGTCACTTTTTCTCTACCTTTATCCTTAGAGTTCTATATTTATAAATTACAAAAGACAAAAGGAGAAAATCTCTTGTTTCCTATATATAACACGTTCTAGTTTTAAAAAGGTGCCATAAAACCTAAATTTCTCCTACATTTAAATTTCATTTACATTTCTAAATTTCTTTTACACCTGATTAATACATACGTATTATAAGTAGCTAAGAGCATATGCTAAATCCGGTGATAAGCTTATGCGAATTTTGTTATACTTTTAAGGCAAATAAATTGATAAATGATATTTGTGTTCATCTCACTGAAAATTTGTAAAATTAATTGCATTGATATTCTTACGTGAAATTTTTTTTCACACAAATTGCTTCCTATATTTCAAATTTTGTTCTCCCACATAATTTTAGCTTAACAGGTTATAAATTATAAATTCCAATTTACTTTTGTGCATTGCATGAGTTATTGAACATGTATATGAACTAATTATTGAAAATTATTTGTTATATTATTTAATACATTTTCATATTATTTCGCATCTGACTTAAAAATATTTTGGATAACTTTCTTTATTAAAAGTATTATTAGGTAATATAAATTTATACGTTTTTTTCGAAAACTTATTTTGTTTTTAAATATATTTAGATTCATTTAATATATATATATATATATATATGTAATTATGTTATGAAGACTTATCTATAAGACTATAACTAGAACTTGAACACATGAATATGGGAAAAAAAATACAAAATAAAAGGACCCTTAACTCCTAAAGCCTGGAAGATTTTTTTTTTTTTTTTTTAACTCAAAACACAAAAGAATAACTCCCTAATTACAAATAGATTGATTTACTAATTATTGTGAGAAAATGACAAAAATGTTACCTTTAGGATCCTATTACCCAACACCATCAAAAGCATGTGTAGCAGTATCCACAGGATGCAGAAGACACCATTTAGTTTAAACATGATACCTCATGTCTGTAGACAAAAAAGTAAAAAAAAAAAAAAATACTTAAATGCCTGAAATTTTTAAAATTTGATACTTTAATTTTTAAATTTTTAAAATATATAAAGTAGTTTCTAACATTTATTTTCGTTAGACAATACAATTTTCTTCTATTAATTACAAAGATATGCAACATTAATTTGCACATGTGGCTGTTAAATGTCTACGTCTTCTATATATCGAAATAAATCAATCCATAAAGTGAAGTACAAAACAGTTTTTGAAGAGTTTAAAAATTTTCAAAACAGCTCTATCGAATTATTTATATATAATTATTTTTAAATTAATAAATTTTAATTTCTAAAATTTTTGTTTATTTATCTCAAATTTAATTATTTATATATACAAAAAAATTAAATTTAAGTATTTCTAAATCCTAAATTATAAATTAATTTTGAAGAGGCATTATTTTCAAAAAAAAAATTTAAAATGAATGAACCCATATGTATTTTTTGCCACACAATATATTAATTTAATTTGTAGATATCATATTCAATGATCATTCTTTAATGATAAAGAAAAAATAAGCTAGTGTTGTTTGAACAAATAGAAAAATTTCCATTTAACATAAAATTTTTCACATAAACGATTGGAAATATTCGCAAGTTTTAGTCAACCACAAGATCAATGTGAATTATTTATAAAATTTCAATGTGAAACTCCTAATAGTTTACAATACTTGAAAAAGAAATGTCTTGCCAAATCCAAGTGTTTTGTTCATGTTTCTTAAAAAGTTTTGAGATTTACTAATTATAATGTTGTACAAAATAGACTTGCAGTTAACGTTATTTGTGATACCGCAGTATAGTAATTATATCAAGAAAAAAATAGACTTATTTTATTTATGAATTTTTTTTAAATTTATTTTGTGTCAATATTTTAGGAGCTTTTATAACGGTCTTTATAATGCAATGATCTCTTAAATTTAGTTGTCATTATTATAGTTTCTACATCACATCAATATAGATATCATATATTAATAATTAAATAATATTATTTCTTATGACATTATAGTATTAATAAATAAAATTATGTTTTAGTATATATTTTATTATTTTTATATTCTTTATTTATTATATATTTTTTAATAATATATTATTATTCTGATTAACGAAAATATGGGTAAATCATCCTTTTAAATTATTTGGCATGCAGTATTATTCAATTGTCCTGTTTTGACTTTTATTTCAAAATTGTCCTCAAAGAAATCAATCTAAAATTGATTTAATCCGTTTGGATAGTTCTATAAATTATTTTTTTTTACTTTTAACTTATGAAAAGATATAGTATTAATGTCTGGTACAATTTTTAAGATCAAATTGCAGTTTTCTAAAAAGCTATTTTAGTGCTTACAGAAAAATTAAAAAAAATGACTTTTCTCATAATAAAGAGCTTTTTATCACTCTTCTCTTAAAATAAGCACTTTTAAAACTAAAAAACTAAATATAAAATAACTTTTTTATAAGTTATTTTTAATATAAGTATTATTATTTAATCTATTTTTTCAAAAATAATTTAATTAAATTATTTATCCAAATTGGGAGTAAATCATTTTAAGTTAGATTGATTTAGTAGAAAAATGACATTTCATTGTAGTTCGATCTATGTCAAATTGATTTAGTAGAATGTTGTGCTCTATATAAATTAACTCGTACTAAACCGATTTACTAGGATCAAAAGGTAGATTTAAAGCCCATCACAAACAATTATTAAGACAGATTTATGTAGCATTAGTATAAGGATTTTGTTAAACAAGATTTATGTCAGTACCTCTTTCTTCTTAAAATATTATTCGCTATAAAGAATACATTTAATTCTGTCGGATTTAGTAACAAATGACAAAAATAATATTTGATTTTAATTAATTTAAATTTGAATATTAATTTCTGGCATATTGATTATGATATACCAGGTTAAACCGGTATTTCATATACAATTCTAAAAAATAAAAGAAAATTAAAATTTATGATTACCATTAAATTTATCGTCGGATAAATTTGTCAATATTGATTAATTTAATTTTCAAATAATATTTATAAATAATATATTATCCTTAGATTTAACGGAAGACAAATTCAACGGTAACAGAAGATAAATTCGACACTAACAGATGCATGGAAAGTAGTTTAATGGTGCCAATATTACTATTGATAATTTTTCAACGGTAACGGCTCTTAGAAATTCGCCAATTATTAATATTACTATTGATAATACTTTACCCTAGAAATCAACTTAGCTTAAATTGATTTGTATAGAACATAACACCCTAGTAAATCGGTTTAACATAAATCAAATTTTAATGAAATGTCATTTTCCTGCTAAATCAATTTTACTTAAAACAATTTACATGGTAAGGGTGAATCAATTTAACATAAAAACTATTTACTATGAATACATACTACATCAGTTTAATTTAAATTGATTTCTGTAAGGACAATTTCGAAATAAATGTTAAAAATTTTACTTAAAACAGTTTATATGGTAAGGGTGAATCAATTTAACTTAAAAACTATTTACTATGAATACATACTACATCAGTTTAACTTAAATTGATTTCTGTAAGGACAATTTCGAAATAAATGTTAAAAATTTTACTTAAAACAGTTTACATGGTAAGGGTGAATAACTTAAAAACTATTTACTATGAATACATACTACATCAGTTTAACTTAAATTGATTTCTGTAAGGACAATTTCGAAATAAATGTTAAAATAACACAATTGGATAATATTTGATGCCAAACAATTTAAAATGGTGCTTTACCCTAAAAGTATTATAAAACGGTAACTTTTGAAAAAGATTAAAAATACTTAAAGAGATTTTTTTGAACTTTTTAAAATTTTACCAGAACTGTTTTAAGATTTTTTTTTTATTTTTTGGAAACTATTTTATACTTCATTTTGAGGACTGATTTATATAACTCACACACATAAACACTTAACAACTATATATGCGAATTATTATCCCAAGTCAGCAGCCAGTGACTAACGGAAGGAACTATATTGTCTTACAAAAGTAACCTTAGAAACTGTTTTGCACATTTTAAAATTTGAGAGACTGAGATATCCTATTTTAAAACCTCATGAACTGAATTGGGTAATTGCTCGGAAAAAAAAATACTTCTACAGCATAGCAATGCCAAAAAATAATAATAAATAAAAGAATAAAAAATAAAAAATCAAATGCTGATGTATGCAGACATGGCCTTCGCCTTACAAGTATCTGAGTCAGACACTAACATGTATATAGTATACCACACCAATACCTTGATTAGTCGGTATATTCCATGCTTCCTAGCCTGAAACTAAAAATATGCAATACTGCGTACCTGCAAATAGTGCATTACTTTAAATTTAGAAAAGGCTATTACCACTATATGCTCGAGAGAAGTAAGATTTCTAATAGAAATATAATAGAGAAAATTCCACTCCCCTCTCGTGCGGGATGTGAAAATGACACTCCCCTCCCTTCTATTTTATAAATATACATTCTCTTCTTTTTAACTTTTAAAAAACCTCTTCTTTAATCATTTTAAATTTTTTGTGTTAACTAATATTAACTTTATCCATTTTTAAAAAAAAAATAAATTATTTTTTGAAAAAATACCCATTAACAAAAATTTTACTTTTTATCATTAAATTTTATTTATCAAAATATCCTTTTAATAAATTATTTTTTTATTAATTAAATTGTATTTTTATTAAAATATTTTTTTTTAAAAATTAATAATTAAATTATTTTTTTCTAAGATACATACCCTTCAATAATTTTTTAATTATTAAATTATAATTTTACTAAAATTTTTGTTAACAATTATTTTTATATTTTACTATTAATTTTCTGATATCAATATATATTGTTTTCATATTAAATAAAAAAATCTTACCCCTGTTAATATACATAACAATTAATATATATTAATATTGAAAAATAATCTTACTAAAATTTTTTATTTAATGTTAAAATAATATATATAGATATCAAAAAATTAATAATAAAATATAAAAAAATTGTTAACAAAAATTTTGGTAAAATTATAATTTAATAATTAAAAAATTATTGAAGAGTATTTTAGAAAAAAAAATTATATAATTATTAAATTTTAAAAAAATACAATTTAATCAATAAAAGAATAATTTATTAAAGGATATTTTGGTAAGCAAAATTGAATGATAAAAAATAAAATTTTTACTAATGGGTATTTTTAAAAAAAAAATTATTTTTTCTTAAAAAATGGATAAAATTAACATTAGTTAACACAAAATGTTTAAAATGGATTAAAGATGAGGTTTTCTAAAAGTTAGAAGGGAGGAGAATGTACATTTATAAAATAGAGGGGAGGGGAATGTCATTTTAGGATCTCGCAGGTAAGGAGAGTGTAATTTTCTCAAATGTAATAAAAATACGATAAAAATACATGCAAAATTTCGAAGATAATGCTGCCAGAACTTGGGGGGAAGAAGTACAAAGAAACAATGAATTGAGGAAACTGGCCTCCAATTCATGTTAAGTGATTTAAGAAACACCTAACACATGAAAAGGGGATATTAGAGGATTCAATGCAATACATCCCCACCGGCAATGAACTCAGCACAATACAATCTCCATCACAATAGATACTTTTCAACCACAGTCCGGCCGAACTTCTCTTGAACATCTCTTGGTGTTTCAATCTGAGAAAAACAACAAATTCATATCAAATACAATGACGGAAATAACCATTTTGAATGATTGATTTGAATCATCAGCAAGATACTAACCGTGTTAAGGGATTTGAAGACAGCCTTAACTGTATTATGCGGATTTCGGGAACCGATGACCTATCAAGAGCAACTAAAATTAGAGCAAGGACTATATTTACAGGAATACGCTTTATTGATTGTATTCAAATGTCAGTTACCTTTGACTTGACATTCTTAAAACCAGCTAAATGCAGAATGGTTTGGACTATTCTACCAGCTTTCATGCCAGTTGTGGTGGAAGCAGGCCAAAGGTACACCTAAAGCATAAACACATGGAGTAATCTCAATTATTAACAAGGATAAGCAAAACATTTGCAATTCTATCCACAAAAACAAAGCCCCCTTACAATTTCATTATAGAAGCTAAAATTAATCAGACAGATAAATTTGGGAAGTACTACTAGAAGGAAGGAAATGGATTACATACCTTCGTCTTTTTATATGATGTTTGTACAGAATGTGCAATTGTATGTTCCTCGTGTCGCTCCACAGAATGCAAATTCTGAAAGCATTTCTCATATGCCTGATTGTGGAAAAATCAATGATTAATTCAATACTCTATCAAAACAATAACTTATTAAACATAAATCACTCAAGGTCTATTTTCACTTAGAAAAAAATAGGTACTCTTATTAAAGGCTTATAAACAAATATTGAGTTCTTCTAATCCGCTAATGAAAAGATCAACGTTATACAGATTATTATGCGGGTGTTTGTATCTTATAAATCTATTTGTGTTCAACTCTCTTCGACTGACACAAACAAAAGTATACAGTAAAACGAGATCCTAATTTAATTTGAAATTAGAATAGAGCATATTGAATAATAAACAATTTTGAAAGTAAAAGTTAACAATACAAAATATTTGGATATTTTTACAACAATTAAGAATGAACTGTTAATTGAATTTGCAAGAAATCATGTTCAGATTAGCAAGATCTGCAAGTTTGTGTAATGAGTAAAACATGTTTTAGGTTTATTTGAAATCCTAAAGCAACCGACAGAGGTCACCAATCCCAACTCTCACCATCTGACAAACAGATTAACTGCCAAAGAAACCTTAAACAGAACTTGAAAGGCAACATAAGAGAGTCCATACCTTCTGAAGGGCAACTGGAACTGCAGGGCCTTTGGCTTTGGCAAAACCGACAACACCATTGTAGTTGCCACAAGCTAACATAGCAGTGTACTTAATAACTTGTCCTCCCTACACCATGAAATAGAAAACAAACTAAGCACATAGAAAAAAGTGGAAACCATGGAAGGAAGTAAAAAATCTGCGGAGTACCTTAGTTACTTTACACGTTCTATTCACATCTATCAATTTCACATCAAAACCCTGGTAACATATATAACATCCCAAGAAGGACAAAATCTAAAGTTAGATCTATTAAAAGCACAAATATGACATCGGAAAAAATAACTAAATTTACGAACTCAAATTAACAAACAACACAATAAAAGTGCACAATGTAAAGATCAATAAGAAATCTCTCTATGAACTACAAAAGAAATGCAATATCTTAAAATAAGATCAAGATATTAACATGCATTGCATACATATAACAATTTTCATAAAAAAATCAACATAGGTATTTATATATAGAAAGATGGATGGGAAGCAAGAAATACAGGATATCTAAATAAGGGGTCATTTTGGCACTTAGCACAAAAAATCATTCTTCAAAAAAATAGTATACCCATGAGTATCTCTGCATTGGAAATTCAGGCAACGGATAACAATAGAACTGAATCCTCAAGGAAACAGAAAAAAATATAAAATGCCATTATATCACGAAAGCATATGCCAACAATCTATATGATATCTGCATATTAGCGCCAATAAGTAAAATGTCAAGAATCACCAAAGCTAAAATCCAAATTAGAGGATTAACCAAAGATATCGATCTTGTAGTCATACAAAATGTGCCCCACCTACTAAGATAAACTTTTGAGATCACAAAATTACTCTAAAATATAAAACCAGTTCACTTGTTAATGATTTTCATTCGGAAGTGTGTTTTTCATGGATTCAATTTCAGGATTTTTTTCTCCCTACTTTTTTTTTTAAATTATAAATGATGTCACTTGATCAAACAAAAAGATCTTATTCAATTGGACTTGGTCTGAAATTTTCGTTTACTCTCCAATCAAATTCACTGCAGAAGGATATGATTCTAAATTCAAACAAACATACCAAAGGTCAACTAGCTTATATATAAACTTGTTCAGACAAAGAATTTAACAGTAATGTGCCTCACAAAAACTTCTGAGACAATATATAGAGAAAAACTTTTCTTCCTATGACCAGAATATAAATGAGAGGCAGTGATATAATTTTTGCATTCTGTTAAAAGATTGAGCATAAAATAACGTAAACAATGGTATGGTCCAAAATAACAGCAGAAGCTACTCAGATAAACTTTGAGAACACAAAATTACTGAAAAATAGAAAACCAGTTAAGGATGTTCATTTGGAAGTGTGTTTTTTATGGATTCAGGATTCAGGGTTTTTTTCTCCCTTCTTTATTTTTTTTTTTATAATTATAAATGATGTCGCTTGATCAAACTGAAAAGAACTTATTCAATTGGACTTGTCTGAAATTTCAGTTTACTCTCCAATCAAATAAACATACCAAGGGTCAATTAACTTATATATATACACACTTGTTCAGACAACAAATTTAACAGCGAAATGCCTCACAAAACTTCTGAGACAATATATGGAGCAAAACTTTTCTTCCTATGAGAAGAATATAAATGAGAGGCAGTGATAAAATTTGTGCACTTTGCTTAATGATGGAGCATAAAATAAGGTAAACAATAGTATGGTCCAAAATAACAGAAGAAGCTAAATCCTTAGGAGGTGTGTGGTTGGGGGAATTATAAATAATTCCTAGGAATTTTAAGATGGGAATATCATATTCCCATGTTTGGTTCAAAGTTTGAAAAGTTATTTCCAAGCAAGTTTGATTCTAGAGAATCAAAATACTATCATTTCAATTTCCACCTTTCCCATAGGTATATTTGATTCCCATGGAAATGGAATCTGACTAACAAAGTAATACTTGAACCACACACAATGTAATGTTCTGTAGTAAACTTTTCTTTTAGGATACACTAGGTTCAAAAAAAATATGCATAGGTACTCTAGCAAGAAAACTTACTACTTGCATTTTCAGTGCATAAAATTCTCATAGAAAAAATGAAGCGAACAGTTAACTGTAACAAAATCCTTTAAATTGAAAGCAAACACACACACAGACACAGAGACACAGAGCAGATTAAACTGCAGCACTAATGGTTTTTAATTATCATACCTAAGAAAATTACTTTCTGAATGGTGCACTCATTAATCAACATTTGTGAGTAAAATAATTGATAAAGTGAAGCCAATGAGTATCAATTAAAAGGCCACATCCACAGGCTATAAAGTGAATTTTGTTTTGTAGGAGTAATAATACTAAATTATCAAAAGAATGGCTATGAAAAAATATGGCATGTATGAGATGTGAATACCTTCCTGTAAAGAGGTTTTCTCTTCTTCTCAGTCAACTCATTCCTCTCCTCGGCGAGATCCCTAATCTCTTCCTCCAAAAGCTTACCCTTCCTCCCGAACGTGTACTCAAGTTCAGCAAGTTTCTCCTCGAGTTTCCTATCAATGGCATCGAGCTTCGCCAGCAGTATGTTGTCTTTCTCCTTCATGTCATCAAACTCCTCCTCCTCATCATCAACATCAACATCTTTAGCATCCTCATCGGCTCCTGCATCAGCATTCTCTCCCTGCTTAATTCGATTCCCCTTCTCGAACCCCGCATTCTGCAACGCATCCACATTAGGCCCAACCTGCTCGTGCTGAATAACTCCGTAATTCGCAGGATTTTCAGGATCATAAGCCTCCTTCCACTGCACCAACCTCATTGCCCTGTTCAGCTTGTTCTGCAGAACAAATTTCTGCTTCTGATCAGTCTCCACTTTGAGACGATTCATGAGCTCCCCAATTACCCTGTACTCAGGACGCAACTTAAAATGCTTATCCTCAAACTTATCAATCCTACTCATTAGTCTAAAAGCCTCGTCAAGCGTCTCGGCCTCGACGAAACTGTTAAGCAAGTCTTTGTGCCTGTTGAACTTCTTCTCGAAGTCATTGAAGCGGTTCTGGAGTGCCTCGGGGGTGAATCTCTCGTCGTCTTCGTCGGTGTCGGAATCAGAAGGCTCCTCGTAGAGGTTGAGATTCGATTCCTTATCCTTGGGTTTCGCCTTCTCGAGCTTTTCAATGAGGGGAGCCACGCCCATGTAGTCCTCTTCGCATTCGGCGTCGATGTCGGCGGTGTCCAATCCGGCCCTAATTCGCTGATCTCTCTCCCGGAGCCTCTCGTTCTCCACTTCGGCGAGGAGGTCATGCACTATCCTGGACGATGCTGACGTGGACGATTCAGCAGAATATCGACGCTTTGGGAGACTAAAGATTTAGGGTGAGGGAGTGAAGGGCGGTTTCGCTGGGTTTCTGAGGAGATTGGTGACGCACCTGCGTCTGAGGATCTGTGAGCGCATTTCTGCCAGATTGAATGTACCTCATTAGGGAGTAGGAACAGGAACGAGCTCCGCGGTCAAGGTGACGGCGGCGAGATGCTGATAACGCCGGTGACGACGGCGAGATGCTGATAACGCCTGCCTCTTTTTCTTCTACTTTTCTTCTTTCTCCTTGCCTCTTCTTCTTCTTTTTCTCGGCCGCCTCTTTTTCTTTTTAGTAATTTTTCTCTTCTTATCGTTAAAAATAATAAATAATTTAAGTTTAGATTATCAATTGAACCAGAACATAATTAATTATTGTTTTAAATTAAACGCTAAGGTGTGGTTTAATTTAGAAAAAAAAATATAACATTAAAAAAATATTTGTCTGAAGCAAATTTGGATGTAGTACAAAGATATTTGGATATAATACAAAAATATTTGAGTATATTTTAAGAAATTTTTTGGTGTATTTTTATTCTAATAAGTTCAGAATATATCTAAAACGAGCTCAACAATTATGTGCTTATTGAATGAGTCACACTCACATAGACCATTAGATTTTATTAGATAAAAATCAAAAGCTAATATAAAAGAAGAGCATTGATGGACTCTAATAAATATAGAATATCCTAATACATAAATTAATATTTTAAATGGCAATACTTTAAACGGTAACAGAATCTTTTATTCTTAAATAATTATATATAAAAGATATAAATATAAAATATATAAGTATTTTTTATTTATTAACATTAATTATTATGCAAAATTTTTTTATAATATTAAAAAATTATATTAAAATAATATTTTAAACTGTAACATAAAAATATAAAATAATAAAATCATTAAAACTTTATTTTATATTACTTGATAAATAATTAGATTATTATATTCAAAATTTATTAACTAACTATTTTTATTAAAGATATTATTATATAATATAATTTTTCACAAAAATATTTTAAAAATATAATTTATTCAAAATATTATATATAATACATGAGAATATTAATTTTGTATTTTTTTAATTTTTTTTAAAAAAATAGAATAAATAATATAATTTTAAATACATACCTAAATAAAAAAATTAATATTTTCATGTATTATCTATAACGCTTTAATTAAATTTTACTTATTTTTACAAATATTTTGATAAAAAATTATATTATATAATAATAAATTTAATAAAGTAATTAATTAAAAAATTTTAAATATAATAATTTAATTATTTGTTAAGTAATATAAAATAAATTTTAATTATTTTATGTTTTTATGTTGTAGTTTAAAATATCATTTTAATATTATAAAAAAATTTTGTATAATAATTAATCTGAATAAATAAAAAAATTTATATTTCTTGTATTTATTTATTTTACATTTTTTAAAACAAAAAATCTCTACTTTTATATAGTAAAATATGTGATAATCTTCGTTTATATATATATATATTAGTGGGTGGTAAAACGGGTCGAATCCGTTGAGCCGACCTATTGAACCTGCTAAAAAAGGTGGGTCGGACTAAGATTTGAAACCTATCAAATTAAAAAAATTATATATATATATATATATTAAGAAAATTATCACATATTTTACTATATAAAGGTAGAAATTTTTTGTTCTAAAAAATATAAAATAAATAAATACAAAAAATATATTTTTTATTCATTAAGATTAATTATTATGTAAAAATTTTTTTATAATAATAAAATAATATTTTAAACTACAATATAAAAATATAAAATAATTAAAATTTATTTTATATTACTTGACAAATAATTAGATTATTATAAAAAAGTATAATTTTTTATCAAAATATTTATAAAATAAAATTTAAAAAATTTATATATAATACATGAAAATATTAACTTTTTTATTTAGGTATGTATTTAAAATTATATTATTTATTCTGTTTTTCTAAAAGAAATTAAAAAAATTAAAAAAGTTAATATTTTAATATATTATATATAATATTTTAAATAAATTATATTTTTAAAATATTTTTATAAAAAATTATATTATATAATAATATCTTTAATAAAAATAGTTAGTTAATAAATTTTAAATATAATAATCTAATTATTTGTCAAGTAATATAAAATAAAATTTTAATTATTTTATATTTTTTTGTTACAGTTTAAAATATTATTTTAATAAAATTTTGGTATAATAATTAATTTTAATAAATAAAAAATACTCATATATTTTATATTTAAATATTTAAGAATAAAAGATTCTGTTGCCGTTTAAAGTATTGTGTATTAAAGTATTGTCATTTAAAATATTTATTTATGTATTAGGATATTCTATATTTATTAGAGTCCATCAATGCTCTTCTTTTATATTAATATTTGATTTTCATCTAATAAAATCTAATGGTCCATATGAGTGTGGCTTATTCAATAAGCACATAATTGTTGAGCTCATTTTAGACATACCCAGTTCTGCATAGTTCAAAACTCTTCCACTTCCTCATTCTCATCTTTTACTGTTTCTTCTTTTTTTTTTTTTTATCATCATCACCATCTTCTTCTTTTTTTTTTCTTATTCATCTTTTTTTTTATTTTACCTTCTCAAGTTTCTTCTTGTTTAAATCCCTTAACAAGAATAAAAACAAAAAAATCAAACAAAGAAGAAGAAGAAACACATAATGATGTAAAATTACTTGAAAGATGATGAACTTACATTCATTTAACAAAAAGAAAGAAAGAAATAAGGAAAAAAATAAGAAGAAAAAAATGCGGCATTAGAAAAAATATTTTTTTGAATTTGCAGCAAATTTGGGTGTAGCACGAAGTTATTTGGGTGTATTTTAAGAATTTTTTGGTGTATTTTTATTCTGATAAGTTCTACATAATTTAAAACTCTTACTCTTCCTCCTTCTCATCTTCTACTGTTTCTTCTTTTTCTATCATCATCACAATCTTTTTCTTCTTTTTTTCTTATTCATCTTTTTTTTTATTTTACCATCTTAAGTTTCTTCTTGTTTTACTCTCTTAACAAGAATAAAAACAAAAAAAATCAAACAAAGAAGAAGAAGAAACACATAATGCTACAAAATTACTTGAAAGATGATGACCTTACATTCATCAACTAAAAGAAAGAAAGAAATAAGGAAAAAAAAAGAAGAAAAAAAATGCAGCATTAGAGAAAATATTTTTCTATATTTGCAGCAAATTTGGGTTTAACACGAAGATATTTAGGTGTAATACGAAGATAGTTTGGTGTATTTTAAAAATTTTTGGGTGTATTTTATTCTGATAAGTTCGGCATAATTCAAAACTATTCATCTTTCTCCTCTTCATCTTCTACTGCCTCTTCATCTTTTACTTCTTCTTCTTCCTCATCTTCTTATTTCGATTTCTTATAATTCTTCTTGGAAAAAATCAAACAAAGAAGAAAAAAATACATAATGTTGCAAAATCAATACAAAGAGGAGGAGGAAAAAAATGCAACAACAATAACAACAATTGAAAACGGCGATGAGGATGAAATACGTGAAGAAGAAGGAGGAGAAACGCAAAGAAGAAGGAAAAGAAGAAGGAGAAGAAGAAGGAAGAGGAGGAGGAGGAGGAGGAACGCGAAGCGCGCCATAGAAATCGTTGAGTAGCGCGTGTGTTAACACGCTCATATAGGTGAACGTGCTTTTTGTTAAATTTGTCCCAACTTGTATGACTTGTAAACTAAAATGACTTGTATGTGTATCACTCCTCTTATGAAAATAGTTATATGAAGTTAAATAAGAGGGTTATCAACTTAGCAGTTATCACATATCATTAGTGAAGTAGACGTCAAAAGAAGAATTAAAATCAAGAGTTGACCACAAATCCATTGAACAACAGGTAAGCATTTTCATTGGAATCCCTTCTGGTATTATGTCCAAGAACACAAATAGTCTGAATGTGAACCTTCTCCGAATGTGAAGTAGGCTCATATTCATTAAGAGCCACAAAAGTAACAAATGAGATCCAAAAAACGAATAACAGCTTCTTATTTTACTTCCCTTGACAATGAAGAATAAACTATATACAGAGCATTTCAAAAATACTAGAGATAATGGAGAAAATAATGAAGAACCTGATGGAAGCTAATGTGGTTTGATTAACAAGCTAATCAAATCTCAGTTTCAGACTGCTGTATCTATCTCAAGCTCTTTGTACCGTAGCTTTTGCTTTGTACAAGGACCATATATAAGAAGAATATGCTCTGATTATACAAGTAGTGTTCTATATATTATATATTGTAAATGAAAAAATAGAAATTAACATATTAAGAACTGAAATCAAAGAGTAGTAGTATAGTATAAACCAGTATAGTATATACTACAACTTGCAAGGACCAATATACTCTGAAAAATGAAAAACTAATTTGTATCTTCAGGAACAGATCAAAATGTCAAATAATAGGACAAGAGAACAATTAATTAATCAAATAATTATAATTCACAATTAGAAAGAGAGATAGAGAATCATAATCATAGCAAATAATCAAATCCAAAATAACAAAGACGCAGAGAAACGTAAAGAGACAAATGAAATTCTTCAAAATAAAATGACATGTATTAATAGAGAAGAGATATCAACAAATTGATAGCGAAGAAGTACCAGAGGCAGCACGAAGGAAAAATATGGAGGGAAAGAAAGTTGTGTCGAAGAAGAAGCTTGGGAGCGAATAGATCTAAAACGCGTTGACAGAGGAGGTGGCTCGATCCAGAAGCGTTCTACCACGGCAACGGCGGCAACAACAACAATGGCAGTGGTGACGGAAACGGTGGCAGCAACAACGGCAGCAAAAACTCCACTGTGGCAGCAACAACAGTACAGAAGAACAGGTCTGAAAATGCATTGATAGAAGAGGTGACTCAATCCAGAAGCTCTCTACCACAATGGACACGGTAGTGGGGATGGTGCCGGTGGCAGAAATGGCAGTGGGGACGACGACAAAAATCGCAGTAGAAAACTTAGGTTCTCTCTCAGCTAACTCAGTCTCTCATTTTGAAAAAAAAAGAAAATTAGGTTTTATTCTAAAATTTAATTTTAAATAATTATTAGTGGATGATTTTTAAATTTCCATAAATAAAATGTATTGTGTAGTTTTTAGAAACCTTCATTAAAATACTCCCTCAAATAAATATTAATCTTGTAGTATAATATCTAGTAACAATTCTTAATAGTAAAATGAGTTTAAGAAAACGCCCCTACCCCAACTCGTCAAAACTCTCAAACCAAACACATCAAAGCCCCTTTTTCTTTCAGTTTATAGCGGCGGCAACATTTTCAACCGCTCCCACTGCAGCAGCAGCCATCAAACACCGCATGCAGTCATAGTAACTCGACCCTGAGACATTAACGTCGCAAAATCCTCAACAAACTATAACAAAATTGTAACAGCGAGGGTTTCAAGGCAAGAACAGCTTACTGCACCGAGCAAGAACCAAAAATCGAGCAGCAGCAGCTCCATCAGTTGATTCCGGCGATACCAGCGTGATGGAGAATTAATGTCGGTTAAGAATTTTCAGTAAAATAATTCCGTTGATAGTATAGTTCCAAACCAACAAACAATCCTCAACCAAAGTTTAATTTGCTTGTCACAGGTACAAACCCCAATAAAAAAAATCAAAGTATTTAAACCCCGGGTCATCTCTCAAGGACTTGCACGGAAGTGTGCATATTATTGGTTATAGAGTGTATATTTTTGGGGTTTTGAAATAAGGGACAAGAAATATAAATTGCAAGGAAGTAAAGGAAACTCAAATAGTAAAAAGGTCTTGGCAAGGGTTGATGATTAAGGATCACCATCCTTGTCACTAACTACAACATGATAATTGCAAGGATCAATCCCATTTAGTCATCCTCTAACAAATGAAGGAAAGTCAAATGAGCTTCATTAATCCTAATCCATAAGTCCTAGCCACTCACTAATTGACTTAGTGAAAGACTAGAGTTAATGGACACCAATTATCAATCACTTGGATATTAGTAACTCAAGGTCACCCATGTAATCAACCAAAGCCAAGAATAGAAAAATCTACTTTAAAATCCAACCAAGTATTTTATCAAACACTTGAAAGGTATAAAAGAAAAGCATAATAAAAGTGCAAGAAATATTAAATCTATGACTATCCAAAGCAAGAAAATAATAATCAACAATTAAAGAAAGCAATAATAACATGAAGAAACATCAAATTGCATTAATGGAAATTAAATTCAACAAAGAGTATATATATATATATATATAAGTGACATAAAAGAAAAATTAACAAGAAGACTAAGAAGATTAAGGCAATGGAACAAGGAAAATTAAAGAGAACTAAAGCAAAGCAAGAATTAAATCCTAGATCTAAGAGAAAGCTAACCTAAATCTAACCTAATTCTAGAAAGAAGAGAGAGCTTCTCTCTCTAGAATTCTAACCCAAAGCATGGTAAAAACTAAACTATGACTCCTTGGTTCATTCCCTCTCCAATCCTTAGGTTCAATAGCATCAGAAATGAGTTGGATTTGGACCTGGATGGCTCATAAATTGCCCCCAACGTTTTACCTTTAATGAGGTCATGTGCCGCTTGTCACGCATACGCATGGGTCACGTGTACGCGTCACTTGTCAAATGACCTTCTCACGCGTACGCGTCGCCATGAATCCTCCAAATGCTTATTTCTTCGTGATTTCTCCACTTTGCATGCTTCTCTTCACTTTTCCAATCTAATCCTTTCCCTATAAACCTAAAATCACTCAACAAACATATTAAGGCATCGAATAGAATTAAAGTGAGTTAAAATTAACAATTTTAAGGCCTAAAAAATATGTTTTCACTCTTAAGCACAAATTAGGGAGAATTACAAAACCATGCTAATTTAGTGAATAAATGTGGAAAAAGCTAATAAAATACTCTAAATTCAACACAAGATAATCCCTAAAAATGGGGTTTATCATAGCACTATATCGAGTGACCAAAAACTCCGGCAGCATAGTGGCAGAGGAATTGAGATGTCAGTGCAGCTTCCCAGCGGCTAGCAGCATGGGGTGCAGCCTTTAGGAGCTCGACAGGGTCCTTATCTCTCACAGTTCTGATCCTTCGACGGTGACGCGATGGCTCTTGGCTTCAACAGCGGTAGAACGGCGAGGATGAGCTCCTCCAACTCGCATGTGGCAGTGTCGTTGGAGGACGCGACAGCGGCAATAGCCAAATGCGAACATCAACGAGGCTGACCGTAGCCCTCTCTTCCTCGCGCGTCGTCCTTCTTCGTGGCATCTATGACGATGGCGACGCCTTGGAAGCCTTTTGTTCTCCCTCGCGCGATGACGGCGGTAGCTCAACGGAACGATAGTGATGGCGCATTGGCATTGCGGTGGTGACGACAGGCGCAGTCCCTCCCTCTCTCTTTTTTTTCCTCCATTTGCAACTCTCTCTTCCCTCTTCCCTCTGGTTCTGTGTGTGTGTGTGTGTGTCGTGTTTGTGAGTGGGGGATGTGTGGCTGAATTATAGTGAGGGAGGGTTGAAATTAGGGTTATGTTTATTATTTTGGTTATTAGGGTTTGGGAATTAGGGTTTTTGATTTGGGAATTAGGGTTTGGGAAGAGTATTAATTTAAAACCAAATTTAATCCAATATAATTAACTTTAAGAATATTATTTATTTTTTAACTTATAAATTATTTTTAATTAAGTACTCTAATTTAAAATTAGAGATAAATAAATAAATTTTCTTTTAGTTCATAAAATAAATCAAAGCTTTCAATTATTCAAATTAAATTGTATAAAACTCTCATTATTTTCAATTATTAAAACTTTAAATTCATAATATGAAATACTTAATTGTTTAGAAAATTTTATAAATCCTAATGGATTTTGAATTTAAAGTATCATAAAATTTAATTTAATTAATTTTTAGAAAAATAATTTTCTTTAAATAAAATTATCAACAAATATAATAAATTATAAATAACTTATTATTTAATTTTAAAAAATTTGGAGTCTTACAGTAAGAATCCTTTTTAGTGCCTTTCCTCCCATGCAACGAAGCCAACATTTGAATAACCATTTGAATGACTGAATATCCTCATTTTTCATCAAAGCACATTCGAGAAGTGTCAACTGACCGTGGTGATTCACACCCACAAAAGAACCAAAAATCAAATTGTACCTGCAAATGGACACCAACAGTTATGGACCGAAACTGGTTATGCATAAGAACCGAATATTATATCACAATAAACCAAATACCTATTTGTGTTGTAAGTCGTTGATGAGTCCATATTTGATGATATATTTTGGCTATAATTGGATGGATTTCATCACATAAACTCACACTTATTCACCAAAATAGCATACTTTTGTGTTTGATCCCTAAATTGGGCCTAAATGTGAAAACTAGCATTTTTGTTCTTAAATTGAGCAATTTAATCTCACTTTTATTTCATTCGATACCGTGATATGTTTGTTGAGTGATTTCAGGTCCTAGAGGCAAGAATGGTTTGGTAGAAGTGGAAGAAAGCATGCAAAAAGGGAGAAAACATGAAGAAAACAAAGGAGAAAAGCATTTTAGCCTGTGCCCACGCACACCTTCTGTGCCCACACACAAGGGTCAAAATCAGGACCTGTGCCCACGCATAGGCTGTGCCCACGCACAGGCTGTGCCCATGCTCAGGGCAGAATGAAAATCAGGACTTGTACGTCCGCACAGGACCTGTGCCCACGCACAGGAGGAAAATCAGCATCTGTGCCCATGCACAGACTTGTGCGTTCGCACAGGTACTAGCGCATGCCTCGATTAACAAGTCACGTGCTGCGAGTTTTGGGGCTCTTTTGGCCCATTTTTGAAGGCTTGGATGATGAAATCAAAGGCTATACGAAGGGAACTTCATGCAATATGACGACAGCCATCTTAGAATAAGAACAACACATTTTTAGGAGTAGTTTTAGGGTAGTTTAGGTTAGGTTTTCTCTCAACTCTCTCTTAGGGTTTTCATTAGGGTTTTGTAGAATTTTATACTTCAAGTCTTGCTTTTGGATTTTGCAATTTACATTGTAAGTACTTCTTTAATTGTCTCTTTTAATTACTACACTTGTTCTATATTTGCTTCTATTTAATTTTCTTTTATCAATATATGTTTGATTTTGCAATTTTGATGTTCTTGTTGATGAATTTGATGTTGATGCTTATTTTATGTTTGTTTGAGTTGCCTTTATTGATTTTGATTATTTATGGTTCATAATTTTTATCATTTTCCCAATTCTGCCATATTTTATGATTATGCCCACTATGTGTTTGATGAAATACCAATTTTAGTTATGGGGTAATTTCCACCCCTTGGCTTGGGAAAAATGAGTATATAGATTACTAGAGCCATAATGCCCAACATTTAGTGATAATTCTTGGGTTGTTAGTTGTTATTGTTTCCACTAACGCTAGCTTTTTACTAAGGTAATTAGTAAGTTAGCTAGGATTTGTGGATTAATAATAATTATGCTCACTTAACTTACTCTTCGATGTTAAGGATTGATTTAGTGAGATTAATCCATCACAATTATCATAGTTGTGGTTATGGCAAGGAAGAGACTCCATAACTCATCCCAAGTCAAGGTTTCATTGATGTTTTAAACCACTTTTCCACCAATTTTGAGTCTTACTTGTTTATATTACATACATAGTTCTTTTGTTCTTTCATTAGTTTATTAATTGTAATTTTGTCTTGTTTTTTTATCTCTTTATTGGTTGCTTCCATAATTGAAACCCTCTTTGCTTTCTCACAACCGAAATTGTAAGCACTTGTTGGCGCTAGTTCCTCGGGAGAACGACCCGGGAGCTAAATACTCTTGGTTTATATTTGCTTTGATTTGTGATATCTTTAGGATTCTAATTTGATATTGGTCAATTGTTGGGTTTGGAACTATACTTACAAAGCCAATCTTATTTTGAGATAAAATTCCAAACCCGCTTTAGGCCTCTATCAAATTTTGGCGCCGTTGCCGGGGAGCTAGCGTCATGAGTGCTATATTTTGGTTGTTGTAAATATGTCCATATTGTGAATAGATACTTTTTAGGTTGTTTTCTTGTTTTTGGTTCTTTTGTTTATTAATGTCTTTAGTTTTTGTTTTCTATATTTCTTTATGAGTTATCACTCTCTTGGTTTGGAGTTTGGTTGTGATCATTTTATAAGGTTTGATAACTTCAATTGTGGAATGCATCATGGGTTTAGAGCATCATTTTTGGGAGGAGCAACCCCCTCCATATTACAATGAACCATACCCTCCCCAATATGCATACCCAACCCAAGGATATGTTGGATTTCACTTTGATCATGCATCCCCACCACCATATGCCTATGACCCACACTTAATCCTCAACCACCACATTTTTAAACACCACACCACTACTACCAACAACCACCTCCTTACATACCACCTCTAAACACTTACCAACATGAGTCACCTCTCACACATACAACCTTCCTTCCAAACAATAAACCTCATTTTTCACCACAATGTGAAGCTTTCCCATCCTTAGCCCAAGAACCACAAGACCTTCAAGCCTTTCTTCAAAAGCAAGAAGGATTCCGAAGGACACAAGGGCACTTCATGGCTACCATAGGTGAAGCGATAAACCGCTTAGTTCTCCTACACTCATCCGATCAAGGCATTCCTCTTGAGGAATGTGGGTGATCAACTAAAGAATGTAGTGAAGAGAAGAGCATGGAGCCACAAGGGAAAGAAGAAGGGTTAGAGCTTGAAGTGCAACAAGAGGAAGAAAGTGGAGTATTGGAATTGGAGGAGTTGAGGGAGATTGATCAAGATGAGTATTCCATCATAAATGATTTTTTGTCCTCCTTGATCAATCCCCTTAATGATCCTAATGAGCCTCTTCCCACTGAATTTGAGAGCGTCATGGAGGTAGACTTCTCACAACCTCCATGTTATAATGTGAGTGATGGGAAAGAGGAGGAAGAGGATGTTGGTGAGGAAGGAGTTGACAACCAAGAACATATTGAGTGGGTGGCAATTCTACCTTTGAGCTTTATTGGCCCCCACCAATATGCTATCTTGGAGACGGACTACCAACTCAAGGTCCTTCTTGGGTTGGTACATGGTGAAGGAATGAGTGTTGGTTGTCAAGTGAATCCAAGGTTCATCAAGAAAGCCAATTTAAGAAGTAGGATTCAAACATGGTGTGAAGCACAATTGGGTGATTTTCAGAGAGTGTTGGGACACTGCAAGGGTCAATTAGGAGTTTGTTCGTCCGGCTTAAAGCATAGTAATCGACAAGAAGGTGACCGGATGCCTAGAATATGGGATCTCGGAGGAGCCTTAAGGACCAAGTTTGGATGGAGGTTCAAGGAGGAGTGGAAACACAAGCCACCCTAGCAAGAGTCTCCTCTACAAGTCCAACTTAAGGATTATAAACCAAAGTGCTAGGTGGGAGACACCCCACCATGGTAACATCTTTCTTATCCCTTGCTCTTTGTTTATAGTCTTGGTTTATTGCATTTTGTTTATCTTGGTTAGCTTAAGTTACTTTTATTTTTGAGTTTGGTAGGTCAAGTTCCATATGGATCATGATTTGATGGATTTTGAATGTTTGGGGTTGAATTTTGTGTTGAGCTAAGGTAGAGTGCCGTAGAAAGTGAAGAAAAATTTTTGGAAAACAGGGCATCTATGCATACGCATGCACTTGTGCGGGCACACAAAACCTCTATGTTTCGCGTCTTGTGCGTACGCACCCATCTGTGGGTATGCACACTACCTTACAAAGCCTCTGCTGGCAGCGCTCGCATGCCTTGTGCGTGCGCGTTCGCCTGTTTATTGCACTTTGTGCGTGCGCACCGCCTTGTGTGCACACACACCTCCTTACACCCATTCTGGTGGAAGCGCTTGCACCGACCCTGTGCGCACGCACACATGATCCTAAAAAGAAAAAAAAAGAAGTGATTGTGCGTACGCACCCGCTTGTGCGTACGCACGCGTCTTGAGTCCCTCTCTGTCCAGAGTGTTCGCATACTCTGTGCGGACGCACCCCTCCCCTTTTTTCACTTTGTGTGCGTACACACACATAGCTGTGCGTATGCACAAGTGCTGTTTTGGGCAACATTTTCGTTGCACTTTGAATTAAGCCCTGACACACTCCCACCCCCATCCCTTTCTTTTCTTGCTTTTTCCATGTTTTCCTACTTGTTTTGCTTAGTTTTCCTTGCATCTTATTTTCAGTTTAATAAGTATATTAGTTTCACTTTAGTTATTTTTGAATAAGTTGCAAATGTTTATTTGATATTGATTGGGTTGCTTGTTGCTTGAAGTTTTCACCAATGCACTTATACTTTACCTTAATATTACTAGTATCTAGTGTGTTTGAATACTCATGTTTTGAATGTACCACTAGGACAATTATGTAAGTGCATATGGAATGAAGTGAATTGAGTTGAGAATTACTTGTTTATAATGATTTTCATATTAACTTCATCACATGACCGGTACTTGTTTCTTGTTAATGCTTTGCGTTTGTTTGAGTGACTCAACTTGATTGTTATCAAGCTTATCACTTTTTGTAACAAGTATCTTACCATGTGACCTTTTCTTTATATTTGATCATGAATAAGGAGTTTTTGGTTCATTATTAAATTGGTTATTGTTAATTGTGCTATCATCTATCAATTTTGCGCTTTCACTTGCACAATTTCAATATCCAATATCAAATACTCAATTCACTTTTGTGGTTACCTAGGTTTGTTTATGCCTCATCTCTTGATTATTCTTTAATTGCAGCCTAGGCCATCTAATTGAGGAACACATGCTTACTTTTTAATTGAGTGGATGCCGTTTTCACCGGCCATTATGTGTGTTCCAACCGCACGCATAATTGGAATACACACATGGATCAATTTTTATCATGCCACTCCACTATACAAACTTCCTCAATTAAATGTTTGTTGTTTTCATTTAGCTCCAAGTATACAATGTATTTGCTCCCTCTTTTACCTTTTTGTGCTACTTGCCTTATGATTCTTAAGTATACTTTATTCATTCTTTTTGAGAATGAGCCGTGAAGACAAGGAGCCGGCGAAGGAGGAGGACACCGAGAAGGGAGACGCCGAGATTGCATTAGACTTGGCAATCTCCATGCAACCCGAGCCCCCGCATCCGCCAACTGAAGGTGGATCTCTTGAGAGCAATTGCCCTCGGATTGTGTTTGTGCACGGAGGACCGTGCAACGCTTAAGTGTGGGGGATGATTCGCCATTTTTGGGGCATAAATTTTCTTTTCTCAAACACTTTGCACTTTCATTTTTGTTTTTTTTATTATGTTTCTTGTAGATATTTGTTAGTATTTTTTTTATTATTGCATCCTTACTCAAGTTAATATATATATTGCATTTGCATGGTATATATTTATAGATAGAAGTTGTGATTGGATGTTATGAATAGCATAGTGCCTAGTTCAATTTTGTCCTAATTGTTCATGTTACTTTTTGTTTGTTGAAAATTAGGAAGAACTAGAAAATTTTAAAAAATTGCATCCATCACATCATATATACATATAGGAATAATTTTGGTAAAAAACAACAAGATTTCCAAGAATTTTGTTCCAAGGGTATTCTACTGAATTGATTTGGAAAATTGTTTTTAAACTTGCCTGAATGATTTTTATGGAACATAGAAGAGAGAAAGAACAAAATAACCTTGTGAGTTGTTGAGCCTTAATGAGTGGTTACAATTTTTAACCACTATTTTTGTTCATTGTGTGCTATGCTCCTTCTATGATTGTAATCTTGGTTTTGCTTGATTCTTTATTTCCAATGTTTGATGTTTTGAATGCATTTAGCATGATTGAGGCCATTTTTGTATTAAACTCACTCACCCATATGGACCTACCCTTGCATCTACCTTTGTTAACCCCTTTTGAGCCTCTTAATCTCCTTTGTTCTAATTGTTAGCACATCACAATCCTAAGCGGAAAATCATGAATTATCTTGAATTACATCTTTGATTAGCTTAGGTTGAAGAGTGTGTTTCATTTAAGTGTGGAGGAACTTTTGGAAAACATTGGTAGTGAATGAAAAAGTTTGTATTAGGTATGCATTGAAAAAGAAAAAAAAATTGGAAAAATGGGTGCACATTCATGTATCAATTTGCTTTAACCATATGCATTTGTCATAGAAAAAAAGAAAAATAAATAGAAGAAAAAAATGAAATGAAATGAAAAAAAAATAATAAGAGGGGACAAAGGTTGCCCTAAAGAAAAGAAAAAAAAAAAAAATAAGGAATGCATATGTGGATTTGAATAGAAACCAAGGCATGAATGTGTGTAAAAAGAAGTAATGAGTGGTTAGAATGTATTTTTGTAATTTGATTGATATAGGTTGAGTGTGATACTTAAACTAATCAAGGATTCAATTCAATTTAGTCCACTTAGCCATATCTATCCTACCTTAACCCTAGCCCCATTACAATCATATCAAGTCCTCATGATAATTGCATTCATGCATCACTTGTTGTTGATTGTTAGAAGAAAAGTGAATCCTTGAAAGCATGATTAGGAGGAGACTTGAGTGATTAAACCCTAAAACACCGAGCATTTAGAGTGTATACACACCTAGTGAGGGTTCGATCACTTAACTTTATGTTTCCATACTTCTTATCATGTATTCTTGCAAGTTTCTTTATTTTGATGAGTAAATCAGTTCTTTAGATTTTGAGCGCATTGGATTATTTCCTTGCTTAGCCCTATATGTCTATATATTTGCTTGGGAATTTGATTGTTTGTTTTCACCAATTCAATAGGATACTATAGTATATATAGTTATATATAATATATACATACTTGCATGCATATAGATAGTTGCATTCAATAAGTTGTTTCCCTTTGATCATTCTCCTTGTTTGGTTTAGCATGAGGACATGCTATTGTTTAAGTGTGGGGAAATTGATGCGTCCATATTTGACGATATATTTTGGCTATAATTGGATGGATTTCATCACATAAACTCACACTTATTCACCAAAATAGAATACTTTTGTGTTTGATCCCTAAATTGAGCCTAAATGTAAAAACATGCGTTTTTGTGCTTAAATTGAGCAATTTAATCTCACTTTTATTCCATTCGATGCCGTGATATATTTGTTAAGTGATTTCAGGTCCTAGAGGCAAGAATGGTTTGGTAGAAGTGGAAGAAAGCTTGCAAAAAGGGAGAAAACATGAAGAAAACAAATGAGAAAAGTATTTTAGCCTGTGCCCAAGCACAAGGGTCAAAATCAGGACCTGTGCCCACACACAGGAGAAAAATCAGCATCTGTGCCCATGCACAGACCTGTGCGTCCGCACAGGTACTAGCACATGCCTCGATTAAAAAGTCACGTGCTGCGAGTTTTGGGGCTCTTTTGGCCCCTTTTTGAAGGCTTGGATGCTGAAATCAAAGGCTATATGAAGGGAACTTCATGCCATATGAAGAGAGCCATCTTAGAATAGGAACAACACATTTTTAGGAGTAGTTTTAGGATAGTTTAGGTTAGGTTTTCTCTCAACTCTCTCTTAGGATTTTCATTAGGATTTTGTAGAATTTTATACTTCAAGTCTTGCTTTTGGATTTTGCAATTTACATTGTAAGTACTTCTTTAATTGTCTATTTTAATTACTACACTTGTTCTACATTTGCTTCTATTTTATTTTCTTTTATCAATATATGTTTGATTTTGCAATTTTGATGTTCTTGTTGATGAATTTGATGTTGATGCTTATTTTATGTTTGTTTGAATTGCCTTTATTGATTTTGATCATTTATGGTTCATACTTTTTATCATTTTTCTAATTTTGTCATATTTTATGATTATGCCCACTATGTGTTTGATGAAATTCCAATTTTAGTTATGGGGTAATTTCCACCCCTTGGCTTGGGGAAAATGAGTATATGGATTACTAGAGCCATAATGCCCAATATTTAGTGATAATTCTTGGGTTGTTAGTTGTTATTGTTTCCACTAACGCTAGCTTTTTACTAAGGTAATTAGTAAGTTAGCTAGGATTTGTGGATTAATAACAATTATGCTTACTTAACTTACTCTTCGATGTTAAGGGTTGATTTAGTGAGATTAATCCATCACAATTATCATAGTTGTGGTTATGGCAAGGAAGGGACTCCATAACTCATCCCAAGTCAAGGTTTCATTGATGTTTTAAACCACTTTTCCACCAATTTTGAGTCTTACTTATTTATATTACATACATAGTTCTTTTGTTCTTTCATTAGTTTATTAATTGCAATTTTGTCTTGTTCTTTTATTTCTTTATTGCTTGCTTCCATCATTGAAAAACCCCTTGATTTCTACAACCAAAATTGTACGCACTCATTGACATTAATTCCTAAGGAAGACGACCCGGGAGTCTAAATACTCTAGGTGAAATTTGTATTGAATTGTGACATCTTTTGGATTAAACTTTGATTGTGAGATTTTATTGTTGATTTGGACTATGCTACCAACGAAGGAATTCTATTTTGAGAAATTCTAGGTCAACGATAAAACACTCACTATCAGTCGTATCAAATGAAACAACATCTCCAAAATACTCGTACGCAGTCCCTACTTCTTGCATCAAGCTAAAATGCATTTTTGATAGAGTGATTAGTGCACAGAATTTAGCTTCGCACAACTAAACCAGCAAATGCACTGGGTTGTCTAAGTAATACCTAAAGTGAGTCAGGGTCGATCCCACAAGGATTGTCGGCTTATCTTGTAAATCTTAGTCAGGCGGATGGAAAAGTTATTTGGTTGTTTAAGCGCATAAAAGTAAAATAAAGATAACGTTACTCAGTGGTTGTGAATTCAATGATAAGAAGATGGTTAATACTTTGGAGATGCTTTGTTCTTTTAGATCAATACTTTCTTACTGTGTACTCCAACTGTAAATGATTTCTTCTATAGCAGGTTGTATGTGATCAATGCTGGTTGAGAGGTCGCTAATCTTCGTCTAGGCTGAACACCAGGTTTAGTGCGCATCCATTTTGAATGAGGGTGAAGCTCCTGCAATTTATTCCCTTGGTGATCCTACTCAAAATGCCACAGACAAGGTTGAATCTTCCGGATCAGAGAATGTTGCACCTTGGTTCTAGCCTTTACCACAAAGACCTTAATCTCCCCATACCTCAGCTGAACTGATGTCTCAAGAAGTCCCCAACGAAGTTGTGGATTAGCTGTCTAAGAGATGTATGCTCAAGCTAGTGGTTCATTGATATCTGATGAAAGACGCTCATTGAACCCATGTAGAATAGAGATAACTTGTGACAGTTCAACTCACTCATAAGGTTGAAGAACGAAGATACATCTTAGGAGAGAATCGAACACGAATTGAAATAGAACAGTAGTGCTTTTATTAATGCATAAAACTCAGCAGAGCTCCTAACCTTAACCTATGAGGTTTAGTGGCTCATACTGTACAATGAAACTCGAAAATATGAAATAATGTTCAGAGGTGGTCGAAGATCCTAAAATAAGAGTGATATTCTCCTATATATACTAATCTAATAACTAAGGATTATAGAAATATGATAGGCTTAGGCTTGTAGTGCGAAAATCCATTTCCGGGGCCCACTTGGTGAGTGTTTGGGCTGAGCTAAGGGTGTCTCTATTTGCTAGTAGGCTCTATATGCACTGTTCATTCATACATTCAGAAAACAAAGGCAATGCCACCACATCAACATAATTGACTATTCTTATTATATAACTCGAAAATTTATGTATATCTCAAATCTTTTTCAAATAAAATTTTCTTTTAAGCAAGGTGAGAGATATATGGAACATTTTATAACTTTAAGACATAGATAAAAATGATCATGCAGTAGGAACACAAGAACAGACAATAAATCATAATGGAAAATAGAAAAATAACATAAAAGCAAGGGGTGATGGAACGAGACTGATGAGTGGATAATTTATACGATTATTGGCATTGTTTTTACATAGTTTTTAGTAGGATTTAATTAGTTTTTAGTATATTTTTATTAATTTTTAAATAAAAATCACATTTCTGGACTTTACTAGGAGTTTGTGTGTTTTTTTGTGATTTTAGGTATTTTCTGGCTGAAATTGAGGGACCTGAGCAAAAATCTGATTCAGAGGCTGAAAAAGGACTGCAGATGCTGTTGGATTCTGACCTCCCTGCACTCAAAGTGGATTTTCTGGAGCTACAGGAGTCCAAATGGTGAGCTCTCAATTGCGTTGGAAAGTAGACATCCAGGGATTTCTAGCAATATATAATAGTTCATACTTTGCTCGAATTTAGATGATGCAAACTGGTGTTCAACGCCAGTTCTTTGCCCTATTCTGGTGTTAAACGCCAGAAACAGGTTACAAGTTGGAGTTAAACACCCAAAACAGGTTACAACCTGGCGTTTAACTCCAGAAATAGCCTAGGCACGTGTAAAGCTCAAGTCTCAGCCCCAGCACACACCAAGTAGGCCCCGGAAGTGGATTTCTACACTATCTATCATAGTTTACTCATTTTCTGTAAACCTAGGTTACTAGTTTAGTATTTAAACAAATTTTAGATATTTATTTTGTACCTCATGAAATTTTCACGTTTTACATTGTATCTCTACGGCATGAGTCTCTAAACTCCATGATTGGGGGTGAGGAGCTCTGCTGTGTCTTGATGAACTAATGCAATTACTTCTGTTTTCTATTCAATCACGCTTGTTTCTGTTCTAAGATACCCGCTCGTACTTAACCATGATGAATGTGATGATCCGTGACACTCATCACTATTCTCAACCTATGAACGCGTGCCTGACAACCACTTCCGTTCTACCTTAGATTGAGAGTGTATCTCTTAGCCTCATGGTTCATGATCAGAGTCTTCGTGGTATAGGCTAGAATTATTGGCAGCCATTCCTGAGATCTGGAAAGTCTAAACCTTGTCTGTGGTATTCTGAGTAGGATCTGGGAAGGGATGACTGTGACGAGTTTCAAACTCACGAGTGCTGGGCGTAGTGACAGGTGCAAAAAGGATCAATGGATCCTATTCCAACATGAGTGAGAACCGACAGATGATTAGCCGTGCGGTGACAGCGCACTTGGACCATTTTCACTGAGAGGACGGATGATAGCCATTGACAACGGTGATCCACCAACATACAGCTTGCCATGGAAGGAGACCTGCGTGCGTGAAGAAGAAGACAGTAGGAAAGCAGAGATTCGGAAGACAGAGCATCTTCAAATCCTCAATCTGTTCTCCATTACTGCATAACAAGTATTATTTAATTTATGCTTTTTACTCTTCATAAATATAATCACTCTTATCATTGATTTCCTGACTAAGAATTACAAAATAACCATAGCTTGCTTCAAGCCGACAATCTCCGTGGGATCGACCCTTACTCACGTAAGGTATTACTTGGACGATCCAGTGCACTTGCTGGTTAGTGGTACGAGTTGTGAAAAGTGTGATTCACAATTCGTGCACCAAATTTTTGGCGCCGTTGCCAGGGATTGTTCGATTTTGGACAACTGACGGTTTATTTTGTTGCTTAGATTAGGAAAAATTTATCTTTTTAGTTTAGAGTCACTAAAATTGCGTCTTCTATTATTGTTTTTTGGTTGACATTTTTTTAAATCCTTATTTTCTCTTTTTAAATTTTTTGAAAATTTTTATAAACTAATAATTGAGTTTTTCTGTTTGAGTTTAGTTTCATATTTTAAGTTTGGTGTCAATTGCATGTTTTTATTTTCTTTTGAATTTTCGAATTTGTTTTCATTGTTCTTTCTTAATCTTCAAGTTGTTCTTGTTTATTTTTCTTGTTTGATCTTTAGTTTTTCTTGTTTTGTGTTTTTTTTCTTGTTTTTCTTGTGCATTTTTGAATTATTAGTATAAAAAAAATAAATAAATAAAAATAAAAAATTATTTTATATATTAAATACCTTTATTAAAACACTTTAAATTTATAGCTCAATTGGCTAGAGTAGTGTGCTTATGTTCTTGGTAATTGGGAATCTTCCTTTTAAAACTTTTTCAAAAATAATTTTTCTTTGATTAAATCTCATGTCAAACTTTTAAGTTTGGTGTTCTCTTGTTATTTTTTATTTTCGAAAACTTATTTTTAGTTTTCTAAAAGTTTTAAGTTTGGTGTTCTTTTTATGTTCTTGTGAGTCTTCAAAGTGTTCTTGAGGCTTCTTTGTGTTTCGATCTTAAAATCTTGAAGTTTGGTGTTCCTTGGTGTTTTCCCTCCAAAACTTTCGAAAAACAAGGAGCATTAGATCTAAAAATTTTAAGTCTTGTGTCATTTTATTGTTTTTCTCTTTCCTCATTAAATTCAAAAATATCTTTTCTCTTTATTTTAAATTAAATTTTCGAAAATTATTTTTAAAAATTCAGATTTTTATTTTAAAAATCAAATCTTTTCAAAATTCAAAATCTTTTTCAAAAATCATATCCAAAGTTTTTCAAATCTTCTTAATTAAGCAATTATTCTCATTTTCAAATTTATTTTTCTCTTGGTTTTTGAAATTTACATTTTAATTTCTAAATATTTTATTTTATTTTATCTTATTATTCTTATTTATCTTAATAATTTGGTTTGTCCTACTTAAATAAAATAAAAACAAAAATATATTTTCTTTGCAATTCATATCAATTCCATTTTATCCATCATGGATCTAAGTGGAAATGAACAGTCCAGAAGGACTCTGGGGTCATATGCTAATCCCACTACTACTGCATATGGGAGTAGTATCTGTATACCTCCCATCAAAGCAAGCAGTTTTGAGCTAAATCCTCAGCTCATTGTCATGGTGCAGCAGAACTGCCAGTATTCCGGTCTTCCGCAGGAAGAACCTACTGAGTTTTTGGCACAATTCTTGCAAATTGCTGACACAGTACGTGACAAGGAGGTAGATCAGGATGTATACAAGCTGTTACTATTTCTGTTTGCTGTAAAAGATCAAGCTAAAAGGTGGTTAAACAACCAACCCACAGCAAGCATAAGAACATGGAAACAGTTATCAGACAAATTCCTGAATCAATATTTCCCTCCAAAAAGGATGACACAGCTAAGGCTGGACATCCAAGGCTTTAAACAAGAGGATGATGAATCCCTTTATAATGCCTGGGAGAGGTACAGAGGGATGCTAAGGAAATACCCTTCTGAAATGTTTTCAGAGTGGGTGCAATTAGACATCTTCTACTATGGGCTTACAGAAAGAGCTTAGATATCTCTAGACCACTCAACTGGTGGATATATACACATGAGAAAAACTATTGAAGAGGCTCAAGAGCTTATTGATATAGTTGCCAAAAATCAGCATCTGTACATAAGTAGTGGGTCCTCCATAAAAGAAGAAGCCAAGGCAGTGTCTACTGAACTTGGTCCTCTAGAACAAGTTGCTGAACTCAATCAACAATTGTGTTTTCTAATAAAACAGCTAGCAAAATTCAAAGAGATGCTACAAGACACTAAAAATGCTAATAAAAATATGGAAGCAGAATTGAATCAGACAAGACAGCAGTTATCAAAGTAGATAACAGAAGAGTGACAGGCAGTTCAATTAAGAAGTGGAAAAATATTAAACACCTCACTTCAGAGCAGCAAAAAGCCAAGAAAAGAACAACTGACAGAGGATGAGCAAAATATTATCCAAAATCCCTCTGAGGACAGTAAGAGCCCAGAGAGGAACAACTCTGGCGTTCAAACGCCAGAAAAGGATGCAAAGCTGGCATTAAACGCCCATTCCACGCGTAGTTCTGGCGTTCAAACGCCAGAAACAGGCAAGGAGCTGGCGTCAAACGCCCAATGAACGCTCAGTTCTGGCGTTCAAACGCCAGAAACAGGTAAGAAATTGGCGTCCAACGCCAATCAAACTTCTAACCCTGGCATTCAAATGCTAGTGAGGGATCAGACACACACAAGTGCTGATAACAACTCCTCTAAAAAGGCTTCTCCAACCACCTCTGTAGGAAATAAACCTGCAGCAACCAAGGTTGAGGAATACAAAGCCAAGATGCCTTATCCTCAAAAACTCCGCCAAGAGGAGCAGGATAAGCAATTTGCCCGCTTTGCAGACTATTTCAGGAATCTTGAAATCAAGATTCTGTTTGCAGAGGCACTTGAGCAAATACCCTCTTATGCCAAGTTCATGAAAGAGATCTTGAGTCATAAGAAGGATTGGAGAGAAACTGAAAGAGTTCTCCTCACTGAAGAATACAGTGTAGTCATTCTAAAAAGCTTCCCAGAAAAGCTTAAAGATCCCGCGAGCTTTATGATACCATGCACATTAGAGGGTAATTGCACCAAGACAGCTTTATGTGATCTTGGGGTAAGCATCAACCTAATACCTGCATCCACTATCAGAAAGCTTGGTTTAACTGAAGAAGTCAAACTAACCCGGATATGTCTCCAAATTGCTGATGACTCCATTAAATACCCATCAGGCGTGATTGAAGACATGATTGTCAGGGTTGGGCCATTCGCCTTCCCCACTGACTTTGTGGTGCTGGAAATAGAGGAGCACAATAGTGCTATTCTCATTCTAGGAAGACCTTTCCTAGCAACTGGACGAACTCTCATTGATGTCCAAAAGGGGGAAGTAACCCTGAGAGTCAATGAGGATGAGTTTAAGTTGAATGCTGTCAAAGTCATGCAGCATCCAGACACACCAAAAGACTGCATGAAAGTTGATCTTATTGAATCTTTGGTAGAGGAGATCAGCATGGCTGAGAGTCTCGAATTAGAGATAGAAGACATCTTTAAAGATGTTCAGCCTGATCTGGAGGAATCAAAGGAATTGAAAGAGCCTCTGAAACTTCCTCAGGAAGTGGAAAAACCTCCTAAACCCGAGCTCAAACCATTACCACCATCCCTGAAATATGCATTTCTGGGAGAAGGTGACACTTTTCCGGTGATCATAAGCTCTGCTTTAAATCCCATGGAAGAGGAAGCGCTACTTCAAGTGCTAAGGACACACAAGACAGCTCTTGGGTGGTCCATAAGTGATCTTAAGGGCATCAGCCCAGCAAGATGCATGCACAAGATCCTATTGGAGGACGATGCTAAGCCAGTGGTTCAACCACAGAGGCGGCTAAATCCAGCCATGAAGGAAGTGGTGCAGAAAGAGGTCACCAAGTTACTAGAGGATGGGATTATTTATCCTATTTTGAATAGCCCTTGGGTGAGCCCTGTCCAAGTTGTCCCCAAAAAGGGAGGCATGACGGTGGTTCATAATGAAAAAAATGAACTGGTTCCTACAAGAACAGTTACAGGGTGGCGCATGTGTATTGACTAACGAAGGCTCAATACAGCCACCAGAAAGGATCATTTTCCTTTACCATTCGTAGACCAGATGCTAGAAAGACTAGCAGGTCATGATTATTACTTCTTTTTAGATGGCTATTCAGGCTACAACCAAATTGTAGTAGATCCCCAGGATCAAGATAAAATAGCATTCACATACCCATATGGAGTATTTGCCTACAGAAGGATGCCATTTGGGCTGTGTAATGCACCTGCAACCTTTCAGAGATGCATGCTCTTTATTTTCTCTGATATGGTGGAAAAATTTCTGGAAGTCTTCATGGATGACTTCTCAGTATATGGAGATTCATTTAGCTCCTCTCTTGATCAGCTAACACTGATTCTGAAAAGATGCCAAGAGACTAACCTGGTTTTAAACTGGGAAAAATGTCACTTTATGGTGACTGAAGGGATTGTCCTTGGGCACAAGATTTCGAACAAGGGAATAGAGGTGGATCAAGTTAAGGTAGAGGTAATTGAAAAATTAAGACCACCTGCTAATGTTAAGGCAATCAGAAGCTTTCTGGGGCATGCAGGATTCTATAGGAGGTTTATAAAGGATTTTTCAAAAATTGCAAAACCTCTGAGCAACCTGCTAGCTGCTGACACGCCATTTGTGTTTGATACAGAGTGTCTGCAGGCGTTTGAAACTCTGAAAGCTAAGCTGGTCACAGCACCAGTTATTTTTGCACCAGACTGGACATTACCATTCGAACTAATGTGTGATGCCAGTGACCATGCCATTGGTGCAGTATTGGGGCAGAGGCATGACAAGCTTATGCATGTCATTTATTATGCTAGCCGTGTTTTAAATGATACCCAGAAAAATTACACAACCAGAGAAAAAGAATTGCTTGCAGTGGTTTATGCCATTGACAAGTTTAGATCATACTTAGTAGGATCAAAAGTGATTGTGTACACTGACCATGCTGCTCTTAAATATCTACTTACAAAGCAGGATTTAAAACCCAGGCTCATAAGATGGGTGTTGCTTCTGCAAGAGTTTGATATAGAAATAAGAGACAGAAAAGGGACAAAAAACCAAGTGGCTGATCATCTGTCCCAGATAGAACCAGTAGAAGGGGCGTCCTTTCCCTCTATTGAGATCTCTAAAACCTTTTCAGATGAGCATTTGTTTGCCATTCAGGAAACACCATCGTTTGCAGACATTGCAAACTATAAAGCTGCAAGGTTCATACCTAAGGAGTACAGCAGGCAACAAAAGAAAAAATTAATTACTGATGCAAAGTACTACTTGTGGGATGAACCCTATCTCTTTAAGAGATGTGCAGACGGAATAATCCGTAGGTGTGTGCCTAGAGAAGAAGGACAGAAGATCTTATGTCATTGTCATGGATCACAATATGGAGGCCATTTCGGAGGTGAGCGAATAGCCACCAAGGTCCTCCAATGTGGCTTCTACTGGCCTACCCTCTATAGAGATTCTCGAGAGTTCATACGTAACTGTGACAGTTGCCAGAGATCTGGTAATCTGCCTCATCGTTACGCCATGCCTCAACAAGAAATCTTGGAGATTGAGTTGTTTGATGTATGGGGTATTGACTTCATGGGGCCTTTCCCACCATCATACTCAAACACTTATATTCTGGTGGCAGTCGACTATGTATCCAAATGGGTAGAGGCCATTGCCACACCCACTAATGATACTAAGATAGTGCTGAAGTTCCTCCAGAAACATATCTTCAGCAGGTTTGGTGTCCCTAGAGCACTAATTAGTGATGGGGGCACTCACTTCTGCAACAAACAGCTTTACTCTGCTATGGTCCGGTATGGAATTAGTCACAAGGTGGCAACTCTATATCATCCACAGACAAACGGGCAAGCAGAAGTCTCTAATAGAGAACTAAAAAGAATCTTGGAACGGACTGTAAGTACCCATAGTCAGGATTGGGCGAGAAGCTTGGATGATGCTCTGTGGGCTTACAGAACAGCATTCAAGACTCCTATAGGGACCCCTCCATACCAGCTTGTGTATGGTAAGGCATGCCATCTGCCCGTTGAACTAGAGCATAAGGCCTACTGGGCAACCAGATTCCTAAACTTTGATGCCAAATTAGCTGGAGAAAAAAGATTGCTCCAGCTGAATGAGCTAGAGGAATTCAGACTCACTACTTTCAAAAATGCCAAGCTTTACAAAGAGAAAGCAAAAAGGTGGCATGACAGAAAGCTGTCATCTAGAGTCTTTGAACCAGGATAGAAGGTTCTGCTGTTTAACTCTAGGCTCAGGCTATTCCCCGGGAAACTAAAATCCCGGTGGAGGGGACCATATGTGATTACAAGTGTGTCACCATATGGCTATGTGGAGCTTCAAGACATTGATTCTAATAAGAAATTCATTGTTAATGGACAGAGAATCAAGCATTATCTTGAAGGCAATGTTGAGCAAGAGTGCTCAAGGCTGAGGCTAGATTAAAGGCTCAGCAAGGTCCAGCTAAAGACAATAAAGAAGCGCTTGCTGGGAGGCAACCCAGCCATTAGCAAAGCTTTTTATTTTATTTAATTATTTATTTTTTTATAAAAGTTTAATATAAATAATCTTCAAGGTAAAAAATCAATTGCATAAGTTCACAGGGTTACAGAAGGATTCAGAATACAAAACAGGGAGAAAGAGCTCACTGGCAAGAAAACGCCAGTAAGAGGTATATTTTGGCGTTAAATGCCCAAAAGAAGCATTTACTAGGCGTTTAACGCCAGTAATGATACCTTTTTGGGCGTTAAACGCTAGAATGGGCACCATTCTAGGCGTTTAACGCCATACCTGTAGCATCCTGGGCGTTCAGAAAAACGCCCAGTGACGAAAGATTTCTGGTGTTTAACGCCAGCCAGAAGCAACAGCTGGGCGTTAAATGCCCAAAACAGGCTACAGATGGGCATTAAACGCCCAAAACAAGTAGCAGTTGGGCGTTTAACGCCAGGATTGTGGAGGGGAGGAAGTTTTTGTTCCCAACTTGATTTTTTTTCAAAATTTCATATCTCCATCCATTTTTCTTGCATAAACATGTTCTCATACTTTTATTTTTCAAACTTTTTCCAAATTTTTTTTAAAAAAAAATCTTAATCCTAAAATTAAATCTTTCTCAATTCTTCTTCAACCTCTTCTCAAATCTTTTTCAAAACAAATATATCTTTTTCAATTTTTTTTCAAACTCATCAATATCTTTTTCAAATCTTCACAATATTTTTAGAATAAATCTATCTTTTTCAAATATCTTTCATATCTTTTCAATTTTAAATTACATCTTTTCCTATCATACTTATCTTTTCTAAATCACATTTTCTATCATATCTTTTCAAAAATTTTCGAAAACCCACCCCCTTCCCTTTAAATCCTCGTTCGGCCTCCCCCTCTCTTCCACAATTCAAACTTGGCTCTCCCTCTATCCCTCTTCTTTCCTTTCTTTTGCTTGGGGACAAGCAAACTTCTAAGTTTGGTGTGTTTATCTGTGATCACTAAGCCAATACCCCCCAAGATCATGGCTCCTAAGGGAAAACAAACCACCTCAAGAGACAAGAAAGAGAATATTCCAAAACCACTTTGGAATCAAGGGAAGTTCTTAACCAAAGAACATTCAGACCATTACTACAAAATAATGGGTCTAAGGTCAGTGATCCCGGAAGTTAAATTCAATCTGAAAGAGGACGAATATCCGGAGATCCAAGAGTGAATTCGAAACAGGAGCTGGGAAATCCTAGCTAATCCTGAAACAAAGGTGGGAAGAAACATGGTTCAGGAATTCTACTCTAATCTGTGGCAGACAGACAGGCAGAGAATAGCTGGAACCGCATTCTATGACTATCGAACTCTGGTCAGAGGGAAGATTGTTCACACCAACCCTGATAAAATAAGGGAGATCTTCAAGCTGCCTCAACTGCAAGATGACCCAGACTCCTTTAATAGGAGAATGATGAGACCAAATCAGAGCTTGGACAAAATTCTAGAGGACATATGTCTCCCTGGAGCCAAATGGACAACCAACACAAAGGGTGTCCCAAACCAACTCAAAAGAGGAGATCTCAAACCAGTCGCCAGAGGTTGGCTGGACTTCTGATGCGGGGAAAACTTGTCTCTCAACAAATCTTCCTTCGACAAGTGTATCGAAGTTGTCGTCAAGTAAAAACTCACAATAGAGTGAGGTCGAATCCCACAGGGATTGATTGATCAAGCAACTTTAATTAGAAGAATGTTCTAGTTGAGCGAATCCAGAAATTGGGTTGAGAGTTGCAGAAAATAAAATGGCGGGAATGTAAATAACAAAAAAGTAAATGCTAGAATTAAAGGACTGGAAGTAAATGACTGAAAATAAATTACAGAATTATAAATGGGAATGGGGGATTTGCTCATAAAAGTAAATCGCAGAAATTAAAGAGAATGGGTAAGATTAGAGATGGGGAGTTCATTGGGCTTAGGAGATGTTGCAATTCTCCGGATCAAGTTCATTTTCATCTCTTCCTCAATCAATGCACTCAATTTGGTCACTGATTATACCACATGCATTTCCCAAACCAAGTATTGAGAGGGTTACAGTCACATACCCATCCAAGCCCAATTTGGTCCAGCATGAGAAAGCATTTCTAGCTTGATCTCTTCATTCCTCTTCCAAGGTTCAAAAGAGATCCAAGTTTGAATAGCTTCTCTTCCAAGATAACTACTCAATTGGATGAAGATCGAAAGCTTTCAAGTAAAATCAAGAGGAAAGATAGAAGAAGAACAATGAAAATTAGTATTGATCCATCAAATTACAACAGAGCTCCCTAACCCAATGAAAGGGGTTTAGTTGTTCATAGCTCTTGAAAATGAAAACAAAGATGGAGAATACATCATAAAACTAGAAATTGCAAAGAAAGTAAAATACAGAGAGTGGTTCTTCAGCCTCCAGAACTCTCTTACAATTCAAAGCTACTCCTATATATACTAGTCTTCTCAGCTTCTAGTTCACTCTTCAAGTCTTGGGCCTTTGGATCTTGAGTTTGAAGCAGTTCCTTTCTTTATTTGGGCTTGGCTTTACTTGCAGAGAGAAAGTGCGGAGTGGGCAGAGACTTAAGCTCAGGGCGTAAGGAGTGTTAATCATTTAGTGAAAGTCCAAGTTCAGGAACGTTAGTGACACTTAACATTGTCACTAACGTTCCAATGCACCCCTTTTGCCTCACGTTAAAACCCACGTTAACTAGGTTAACGTGGCTTTTAACGTTGCCTTGTCAACCTTCGAGAACGTTAGTGACACTCAACATTGTCACTAACGTTCCAGTGTGCCCCTTCTTGCTTCACGTTAAAGCTCACGTTAACTAGGTTAACGTGGCTTCTAACGTGGCCTTTGCCATCCTTCGAGAACGTTAGTGACATTCAACATTGTCACTAACGTTCCAATGTGCCCCTAGGTCTCACGTTGGAGTCCACGTTAACTAGGTTAACATGGCCATCTTTCAGCCATCCCAACGTTAGTGACAATGTTGAGTGTCACTAACGTTGGCTCATCCTTCATTTCTAATCGTTAGCTTCCACGTTAACCAAGTTAACGTGACTCTTGGGGGTTGTGTAGTTACTTCAACGTTAGTGACAATGTTGAGTGTCACTAACGTTGTCGACAACTCTTCATCTTCTACGTTAGTTCCCACGTTAACCAAGTTAACGTGGGAGTTAACGTGGTACTTTGCACCATAGGCCAACGTTAGTGACAATGTTGAATGTCACTAACGTTGGCTTCTCTTCCCCCCTTTAACGTTAGAGGCCACGTTAACTAGGTTAACGTGGCTTCTAACGTGGCCACTTATGAGTGATTGCCAACGTTAGTGACAATGTTGAGTGTCACTAACGTTGGCTCAACTTCTCTTCTCCACGTTAGAGTTCACGTTAACTTGGTTAATGTGACTCTCTAACGTGGGCATTGATGGCTTTTTTGAGAGTGTTATTGGCAATCACTTTTCTCATTAATCTTGCAAGTTACCTCCCCTTTTCTTGCTTCTTTTTGGTCCTGAAATCAAGCAACAAAATGCATCAAAGCTCTAGTCCAAGTCATGAGTAATGCAACATAATATTTGTCACTAAACTTATGCAAAATCCTCATGAAATCATGTAAAATGCACAATGTATGCTTGAGTCAAGGCATAAGTGAATATTTACCCAAAACTAGCTTATTTCCTAAAGAAATGCATGAAACTAACCTAAAAACAGTAAAGAAAAGGTCAGTGAAACTGGCCAAGATGCCCTGGCATCACAATACCAAACTTAAAGCTTGCTTGTCCCTAAGCAAGTACTGGAACAAGAAAATGATGAATGGAATATCCAGAGGAATGAGTCATTCTTGTGGAAGTCATATTACTGATTTTATGGTGGTTTCATGCATAGCAACTTAGGTTCATTCCATTACTGGCTTTCAGACCTTTATCATGTCCCTAAACACTTACTTTGTTTATATCTCATGAGACTTTTATTCATTGATCCTTTTATTGTTATTTCAAGGGTTATTTGTGTTATTTAGGCTAAGTGCTCTGTAAGGGGGCAACTCTTTAAGATAAACTTTCAGCCAACACTCCCGAACCAGTTGGTTCAAGGTGCTAGGTGTTGAAGCACCCCTAAGGACTTACTCCCTCAAGTCTCTCCCCCATACATACACACTACAGGCATTTAGTTTATTTATTTTCTTTTCTTGAGACCTTGGTGTCCAGCACCTCTTTGGGTTACTAAGTGTTCTGTAGTGAAGGTTACTCTTGATAGTGGACTTTCAGCTGATAATCCCGAGTTATTTAACCCAAGTTACCAAGTGATAAGGCACCCCTAAGAGCTTATTCATCCAAGTAGATCCCTCACACATGAGCACCACAGACACTTGCCTCAAGATTAAACTATTGATGCCTAACCTTATTGCTTACTCTTTTTCTTTTGTTTTTCACTTCCATTGTTCTTTCCCTTTTCTTTTCTTAGGATCTTGTTATTATCTTAGTCTCATGAGTATATCCAAAGTCAAGTATTCAGGATAGATAGTTGTCCTCCTAGCCTTGTGGTTGAACCAACTTAGCTAACTTATGACTACCCCAAAGATTCATGAATGCACTTCCACAATATGAACCCTACTCTGGTCTTTTAAAAACATAAACATTCTCTTCTTCATTTGATAAAAAGGGACAAGCTTACAAGTAAATAAGGGAATGATGCAGTGACATTTAAAAGACAGAATTTTTTTTTTTAACATGACATGGAAGCAGGTTCTATTTCATACAAGATCTTCCTTATTTAAAGCATAGAAAACGATGGACTAAAAGGAACTCCACCACCTTTCATTCATGTGGATGCCCGTGCTCCCCTCCTTGCTTGTCCTCATTGTGTCTCTCTTGAGTGCTTGTGCTCCCACTTCCTTTGCCTTTTCCAAGCAGCTTCTTCCAGAAACCACTATCTTCCATCTTCTTCTTGAGTGTCTCCTTTTGCTGTTTCACTTTCCTCTCTTCTTGTTCTACAAATTCTTTTTGGACCTCATCATATGTGGGGATGGCATAGTGTAGATGATGCATATTACTGGTCATGTAGTTTAACTCGGCTTGAGTGTTTACATAGAACTCCTCCCTATATAGTTGCCTTCCTTCATTGAGTACACTGAACTCATTGAAAGTTTTCATTTGGGCTATCTGCCGCTGGTTGAGCTCTTGCAAGTGCTTCTCTTGAATCTCTTGCTTCTCATTCACTTGGTTGATGGCTTGAGTGAGCTGGGAGTATTGTTCCTGCTGCTGCTCCATTTGTTGTTTTTGCCATGCTTCCTGTTGACTCAGCCGGTTCAGTATTTGCTCTTGTCCTTCCATATGTCTCTGTCCTAAATCTTCAATGGCTCTTAGAAGGTGAGTCATATTCAAGTTGGCTGGGTCATGATGCTCTTCTTGTTGATATTCTTTCTGATGGTATTCTTCTTGATGAGCTCCTTCCTGGGCCCTTTGCCTTCCTATATGTGGCCTTCTTAGTTGCTGAGCCGGTGTGGTATAGACCATTCGCTCGACTGTGACTGGCCTCCCTGGGTTCACCCAGTCTGGGCTGCTGTCCTCAAATATTACCTTGGCCTTGTTGCACAGGTGGAGAATGGTGCTGGGGTACCAAAGTCTGGCACCTGAGTCAGCTTTCTCAGCTGACTCTTGAATCCCTTCGGCAATGAGCTCATGCACTTTGATTTCCCCACCTTTGTACTAAGCATTGTACCATAGTGGCTCGATTGATGTTGACCTCTGAATTATTAGCAGCTGGTAGGATGGACCTCCTTACAATCTCAAACCACCCTTTAGCCTCAGGGTGGAGGTCTCCCCTTTTTATGAATTTTGGTCTCCCATCTGAATACCTCTCCCAGTCAGCGGCTATGACACAGATATCTGATGCTATCTCTGAAAGCTCATCCTTATCGGGGCTTCTACTTATCCTTGCCTGATAACTCTCCTCATCAAAATGAGGTGATTTCAAGCGAAGAGCTCTTGTTATGGCACTTGGGCTGAAGTCCACCTCCCTTCCTCTCACATAGCTTTTGAAGGTTGGGTCTTTGGTCTTATCCTCTCTAACTGCATTTGCATAGAATTCTTTGATGAGGTTTCCATTGATCTTCCCCTCTGGACTGGTGAGCAATTGCCACCCCCTCGGTTCGATTTTTCTCCAAATCTGTGGTGATTCATTGGCATTGATTTGGAAGATTAATTCTGGCAATATCCTTCTGGCACTTATCCGCTCAAATTCATGCTCATGAAAGGCAGTCTTGAATCTTTTGTCATCAAAAGGAGTACTCACCATAGGTTCCTTCCTCTTTTGCCTCTTTGAGCTTGATGATGCCATGACTTGAGTTGTTGTTTGAGGGGGGTTTGAGGCTTCGGATAGATGAAGAGTGGGTTGGTTAAAGCAATGTGTGATGAAGGGTTTAATGTGCCAATAGAAGTGTGGAGAGTGGGGATTTGAATGTGAGGAGTGAGCATGCACTAAGGTTCACTTATATAAGAAAATCATGAGTGAATGAAGGGTGTGGATTGCATGAATGTTTACTAGATGGACGGATGGGGTTGTGTATGATGGAAAGACAAGGATCATTACTTAATGAGAGTGATTGGTTCGGTCTTCAAGGGTCTTCTTTCTCCAATGTTGCATGGCAGCGTTTCCCCATGCGTTCCCTCTTGAGACATGTGTGTAGTGCTCTTCATTAAGTGGCGAAATCTCCCCCATTTAAGTGTCCAATCAAATCCCTTTTTATGCTTCTTTTCCTTTCCTATAAAGATTTGAAATAAGGGAATTAATATATAAGAAAATTAAAACTCTACGGCTAGAATAAAATGAAAGAAAGGATTTGATTGTTTGTTTATGAATTTCAACTAACTAACTAACTATTGGTGGTTCCTTATATGCATTTTGGTGGCACCATGGGGTGACATCAAACTTAGTTTGAAGCACTGTGATGAAAGTTTTGTGTTCAAAGCTCCCAAGACTAGCATGCAACTTGGTTTGCTTTGAACACCAAACTTGTTCCTCACTATATTCTGCATAAGAAGATTTTCACCAATTGTTTGTTAAGTTTGGATTGAAGCTCATAAAGATTGACTTATTCATTATCATCTGAAAGCATATAAAACATGGGTTGCCTCCCATGAAGTGCTTCTTTAGCGTCACTAGCTTGACGTTTTTCTTTCATCACGGTGGTTGGTAGTGCTTAAAGTCCTCCCCTCTTGCTGTGGACTTGTATCCATTGGTTGGATCAATGATCTCCACATGTTCCAGGGAAAGAACTCTATTGATAGTGAAGACCTTGGGTAATTGAGATGGCACAGTAGGGAGATTAGGGGGAATATCTGGGAAGTAGGCTGAGACAACTCTATCCCCTGGAGAGAAGTCTTCCGTAGGGATCTTCTTGTTCCTCCATCTCCTTGGTACCTTCTTCTTTGTTTCTTTTGAGGTTGCCTTCCCCTTGGTGACCTCTTTTCTCCAAGGAGTTGTGACGCTGTCTTCACCTGCCTCTAGAGGTTTGGGTTCTTTCAACTTTTCCTTGAGCTGTGGCAATTGCTGTTTTCCTTGTTTGTCAGTTAAGGGGGTCTTAGAACGAACTGGCTGTGCTTCAGTGCTTGTTTCCTCCTTTAGTGTCTCATTATCATTTGTGCTTAGTTCCTTGTCCTCTTAATCTGTTTCTTGTGAGAGTTTGAAAACATTGAAGCTGAGTCGTTCATCATGGATTCTCAATATTAGCTCCCATTTCTCTACATCGATAAGTGCTCTGGCCGTAGCTAGAAATGGTCTTCCCAATATGATTGGGTGAGTGTGACTTTCTTCCATGTCCAGAATGACAAAGTCTATTGGGAGAAAGTACTTCCCAACCTTTAGCAACACATTTTCCACCACTCCTATTGCATGCTTTTGAGTTTTGTCAGCCAGTTCGATAATGACATCTGTAGGCATTATCTCATTGATCTGCAGCCTCTTCACCAGGGATAAGGGCAGTAAGTTGATGCTGGCCCCTAAATCGCATAGTGCTCTGTCGAACATGTTTTCACCTATGGCACAAGGGATATGAAAACTTCCTGGGTCTCTTCTTTTTGTAGGCAACTCAGGTTGAATAAGGGCACTACATTCCTTGTTCATCACTATAGTCTGCCCTCCCTTGAGTGAGCTTTTCCTGGGAAGAAGTTCCTTCATATACTTGATGAATGCAGGCATTTGTTGAATTGCCTTGATGAATGGTATGTTCACATGCAGAGATGAAAATAAGTCTAGGAACCTTGAGTATATTCTTTTTCCCACAGCACCATTGAGCAGTTGAGGGAATGGTGCATAGAGCTTCAGCAGCTCTTGTTGTGAGATTTCTGGTTCTTTGTGATCTCTATCCTCCTCCTTTGTTGAGTTGTCTTCAGGTTGTTTGCACATTTTTCCTTGCTTGTCTTCAATCTCTTGATCACTTGTAGTGACCATTTTGCAATCTTCCCATCTTACTTTCTTTGCTTCTCCCTTGGGGTTTTTCTCAGTGTCACTTGGGAAGCTATCAGTAGGTTTGGAAATTTTTTCAGCTAAATATCCCACCTGGAATTCCATCTTCCTAATGATTTCTCCCTGGTTCTTAATATTGGCTCGCACCTCCTCTTTGAACACCTTATTTTTTTGAATCTCTTGGCATATTCCTTCAAGTAAGGCTTCAATCTTAGAGAGCCTGTCATCAATTGATGAGTGGTTCGGAGCAGATGTGTTGTTTTGGTTTTGATAAGTATGTGGAGAAGTGTTGTTGTGGGGGTGTTGAGATGTCCTCTGGGTGAATTGTTGGTGAGCTGCATTGTTGTTGGAGTTGTAACATCTCTGGTCTTGGTTTTGATCTTGCTCACTTCCCCACCCAAAGTTCGGGTGATTTCTCCATCCAGGGTTGTAAGTCTTGGAGTTTGGATCATAGTTTTTCCTTGGTGAATTCCCAATGTAGTTGGCTTGCTCCTGACTCCCTTCTGCTTCTTGGTTTACTCCTTCTTGTGTTGTTGATGAAGTGGAGATTGCTGCTACTTGGTTCATCTCCATCTTCTTGGTGAGGTCAGCCAGCTGCTGGGTAATGAGCTTGTTTTGGGCCAACAGAGCGTCTACATTGTTTAGCTCCATCACTCCTCTTGTGTTCCCTCTTTCGGAAGCATAGAAGTAGTCGTTTTCTGCTACTATTTCAATAACATCTATGGCTTCCTCAATGGTCTTCTTCTTGTTCAAGGACCCTCCAGATGAATGGTCTACTGCCTTCTTTGACTTATAAGAGAGCCCTTCATAGAAAATGTGCAGCTGCACCCATTCGTTGAACATGTCAGGTGGACACCTCCTTGTTAAGTCTTTGAACCTCTCCCATGCTTTATACAGAGTCTCACCATCTTGTTGCCTGAAAGTTTGAACCTCAGCTCTCAGCCTATTGATTCGTTGAGGAGGGTAGAATCTTGCTAAGAATTTGTTCACCACATCCTCCCAAGTTGTCAAGCTCTCCCTTGGGAAGGATTCCAGCCACTTGGCTGCCTTGTCTCTAAGTGAGAAGGGAAATAAGAGCAATCTATAGGCGTCAGGATGAACATCATTAGATTTTACTGTGTCACATATTCTCAGAAAGGTGGTCAAATGTTGGTTGGGATCTTCTTGAACACCTCCTCCAAACGAACAGTTGTTCTGAACAAGGGTGATGAGCTGTGGTTTAAGTTCAAAGTTGTTGGCATGGATTGTTGGCTTTTGGATGCTACTTCCACAATTTCCTGGGTTTGGATTAATGTAAGAGCCCAAAACTCTTCTATCCTCCCCAGCATAATTTGCTCCACCTCCTCTGCCATAGTTGTGAGTCTCTCCTTCATGATGATTTTCCATGTTTTCTTCCATGTTTGGTTCAAAGTATTCCTCAAACTGTTCCTCCTCTTCTTCAGCACCAACTACTCATTTTCCTTTTGCCTCCCTCCTTAGTCTAAGGAAGGTTCTCTCTGGTTCAGAATCAAAGGAAGTTGAAGCCCCACTTCTTCTCCCTGTCATACAACCAACAAGTACAAGCAAAGAAAATAGGTGCAGACAGTATTTGTGTCAGAGTTATTGTTAGTTGTGGGTGATGCAATATATCAAACAGTTAGTGGGTTAGCAAACAGAATTGAAAATAACAAAGAAAAACAAACGGGTAGAGGGAGAAGGGAAGAAGTTTAGCTAAAACAAAAAGTAAATCACTCAAACAGGAAAATGAAATTCACAAAATAAAATGCTCAATCTAGTGATCTTCCAATCTAATCATTGTTGATCCAAGTTTGAATAGCTTCCCTTCCAAGATAACTACTCAATTGGATGAAGATCGAAAGCTTTCAAGTAAAATCAAGAGGAAAGATAGAAGAAGAACAATGAAAATTAGTATTGATCCATCAAATTACAACAGAGCTCCCTAACCCAATGAAAGGGGTTTAGTTGTTCATAGCTCTTGAAAATGAAAACAAAGATGGAGAATACATCATAAAACTAGAAATTGCAAAGAAAGTAAAATACAGAGAGTGGTTCTTCAGCCTCCAGAACTCTCTTACAATTCAAAGCTACTCCTATATATACTAGTCTTCTCAGCTTCTAGTTCACTCTTCAAGTCTTGGGCCTTTGGATCTTGAGTTTGAAGCAGTTCCTTTCTTTATTTGGGCTTGGCTTTACTTGCAGAGAGAAAGTGCGGAGTGGGCAGAGACTTAAGCTCAGGGCGTAAGGAGTGTTAATCATTTAGTGAAAGTCCAAGTTCGGGAATGTTAGTGACACTTAACATTGTCACTAACGTTCCAATGCACCCCTTTTGCCTCACGTTAAAACCCACGTTAACTAGGTTAACGTGGCTTTTAACGTTGCCTTGTCAACCTTCGAGAATGTTAGTGACACTCAACATTGTCACTAACATTCCAGTGTGCCCCTTCTTGCTTCACATTAAAGCTCACGTTAACTAGGTTAACGTGGCTTCTAACGTGGCCTTTGCCATCCTTCGAGAACGTTAGTGACATTCAACATTGTCACTAACGTTCCAATGTGCCCCTAGGTCTCACGTTGGAGTCCACGTTAACTAGGTTAACGTGGCTTCTAACGTGGCCATCTTTCAGCCATCCCAACGTTAGTGACAATGTTGAGTGTCACTAACATTGGCTCATCCTTCATTTCTCATCGTTAGCTTCCACGTTAACCAAGTTAACGTGGAAGTTAACGTGACTCTTGGGGGTTGTGTGGTTGCTTCAACGTTAGTGACAATGTTGAGTGTCACTAACGTTGTCGACAACTCTTCATCTTCTACGTTAGTTCCCACGTTAACCAAGTTAACGTGGGAGTTAACGTGGTACTTTGCACCATAGGCCAACGTTAGTGACAATGTTGAGTGTCACTAACGTTGGCTTCTCTTCCCCCCTTTAACGTTAGAGGCCACGTTAACTAGGTTAACGTGGCTTCCAACGTGGCCACTTATGAGTGATTGCCAACGTTAGTGACAATGTTGAGTGTCACTAACGTTGGCTCAACTTCTCTTCTCCACGTTAGAGTTCACGTTAACTTGGTTAACGTGACTCTCTAACGTGGGCATTGATGGCTTTTTTGAGAGTGTTATTGGCAATCACTTTTCTCATTAATCTTGCAAGTTACCTCCCCTTTTCTTGCTTCTTTTTGGTCCTGAAATCAAGCAACAAAATGCATCAAAGCTCTAGTCCAAGTCATGAGTAATGCAACATAATATTTGTCACTAAACTTATGCAAAATCCTCATGAAATCATGTAAAATGCACAATGTATGCTTGAGTCAAGGCATAAGTGAATATTTACCCAAAACTAGCTTATTTCCTAAAGAAATGCATGAAACTAACCTAAAAACAGTAAAGAAAAGGTCAGTGAAACTGGCCAAGATGCCCTGGCATCAACTTCATTGGGCGCTCTATACTGCCCACTAGCAACCGCTCTGAAGTCACCATCGAAAGAGCAGTGATGATTCATTGCATTATGCTGGAAAAAGAAGTGGAAGTTCATCAGCTGATTTCTTGTGAGCTTTACAAAATTGCAAACTAGAACTCCAAAGATGCCAAATTGGCTTATCCAAGCTTGATCTCCCTGTTATGTAAAGATGCTGGAATAAAAATGGGAGTAGATGAGTATATTTCAGTTGAGCAACTAATCACCAAAAAGTCAATGGAAGGGAGAGCACAGGAGTTCCTCCAAGAAATTCCTCAATTTGAATACTGGGGGCGCCTAGAAGCATCTATCACCAAGTTGCAAGAAGCTATGGATCAACTGAAAGAAGAACAGCAAAATCAAAACAGCATGCTCTGCAAACTGCTTAGGGAACAAGAAGAGCAAGGACGTGAACTGAAAGAGCTGAAGAGCCAAAAGCTATCTCTTGAAGGGCCAAGCACCCCACAGACTAAAGAGGCATCTACCTCCCAAAGCAAAGGTTGTTGAGTCCTAACTCTGTGATAACCTTTTATCTATTTTAAGAGTATATGAGTATTAAAATTAGAGTCATTTGTCTTTATGTCTTTAGTTTCTTTTCTTTTTTTGCTAAGTGTCTGCTTTTATGCCTAATTTATATTATTTCCATCAAATAATAAATAAAGATTAGAGTCTATGCCTTAAAGTTATGAATATCCTATGAATCCATCACCTCTCTTAAATGAAAACTGTAACGACCCAATTTTTGGTACGTCATGATCATACTAGAAACTGAGCTCTACCAACTTGTCTTCCTAATTATTATCTATTATTTATTATATGAGCCTGAGTCATTGTTAAAAGCATAATTAGTTTGCGAGGTACCTTTTTTTTTAAACATTTGGATTAATAAATAGAATCATTCATAAGCAATTCACAAATAATAAAGGATAAAACGGTTATAAACAACCACACATAAATACATCTCAAGCAGTTGATAACATTCCGTGATCCAGCTTTATTAGAGTATAGCCTTTTAGTTAGAACACCCCTAGATATAGCTAAATAATATCTATATACATATATATACATACAACATCGCAGGTCCTGACCTGTTCAAGAAGTCCCTAAGCTGGCGCCCAGGCTAGCCTAGACTCTATACTCACCTAGTCCCTCTAAACTACTAAAGCGAGGGAAAGTACGTTCTAGGTCTTCAAAACTCAAGTCAGGTGGATCATCATCAAAAGGTGGAAGGTCGTCTACTAATCCTCTGCACGATCATATGTCATCAAAGAACGTCTCTCAAGTACTTCATCGAGTGGCCACATAACAGCAACATCGTACGGAGGACTTAGGCTAAAGTGCGCATACGAACGGGGTTCAGACGTTGGCTGGTCTCATACTATATACATATAAATCCTGTGTACGAGATTCACCCTAGACTCAGAAGACTACCTAGAGCAGAGTCCTTTTTGCGTACGATCGTTAGCGAACTACGGAAGGGAACACATGCTTCCTTCTGAAGGGGGAAGGGAGAGAGAAGGGGTAAGAACTGGGGAGTTCTTAGTAGGGCCGGGGTTATTAGTTAAGTTCATTAATTCCGTGTTGTTTAGCAGACGAATAGCAAAATACCGAGAAGTAGTGAACAGAAGATATAGATAAATAGAGAAAATAGAAAAAACATAAAGCAGAACGCAAACAAAAGAATACAAGAAAATAAAACACAAATACAAAGAATAGAATACAAACAAACAGAGCATACATTCATTCAATAATCATAACAGAGGAAATGCACAACCAAGTATGATGCATGTCTGTCCTATGCAGGCCATGAGCTCACGTGTCGGTTTACACCCTGCAGCCCGACATTACCTAGGAACAAGTCCCAGATATGGTTTCCCTTTGTGTCCTTAGTGCATACGTGTCGGTGGTAAGAATACCACTCCTTCGTGACTATTGGCAGTCGGCGCAAAGCTCGACCGCATAATATACGCACAAGGGAAAACAATGATCCTCATTTCGTGGGCGTCTCCGAGATCAACATACAACAACAAACACGATCCTCAGTTTGTGGGCTATACCCGAGGTCAATACTCAACAATATAGTAATCTTCAGTTCGTGGGTTATACCCGAGATCAACATACAAACAAAACAACGATCTTCAATTCGTGGGTTATACCCGAGATCAACATACAACAGTTCATGGGTTATTCCCGTAATCAATGATTATCAGTTCGTGGGTTATTCCCGACGTTACCCAGCAACCTCTGTCTGGATAAGGCTTTCCTGTTGGCAATATGCACTGCAAGCAACCTTTGTCTTACAGGGCGGAACTTATTAGCCGATATACGCCCAACACACTCACTGTAAGCAACCTCTGTCTTACAAGAGCACACTGATCTCGATACCTCTGTAAGCAACCTCTGTCTTACAGCAAAGCATTATAACAAGGTATCCCAGGAAAGCATTCTCAGTGGTCGTACTACCATCCATCTGACTGCCACAATGCAGCAGATGAACACATAGATATCTCTGGGGTTGCCTTAACGCAACAAATGACCTTTCAACAGGCCCTTTACTTGTTCTCTATTCTCCTTATCATATTACTCTTTTCTCCTTATATCTCTTTACTCTGTTCTGATTACTCTTTTCTTTCTTTATTCTACTCTTGTTACTCTTTTCTCTGTATCTCTTTACTTTTTTTCCAGTTACTCTGTTCTCTGTGTTTTTTCTACTCTGCTCTGATTTCTCTGCTTAACGTATGTATTTAAAGCTTATGTAAATTTCGGTATGAATAGTTATCCTATCCCAAGTATAGGTTCATTAAGTCTATACTGAAACAATTTAACTTTTCATATAATACCTAACCCTAGTCGCAACTCAAGGACTAACTATGTTGCCCTAGTTCGTTCACTAATTTCTGTCTGTTTTTCTGTCATTAGAATTTTATAGACTTTTCCTTGATTTTTATATCTTCTTTAACTTTTTATCTTTCCTTTTTCTTTGCCTCACTAATATATTTTTACCACTCCCTAAGTGTTTTATGAAGGTAATTATGAGATTCTGCACTTAAAGTTTTTTTTCTAAAGCTTTTACAGAAAACTGCCTTTTCCGCATTATTTTATTATTTTTATTAAAATATTATTTTTAATTAAATATTATTATTTAATATTTTTTTATTTTTTTTATTATTTTATTATTAAATTTTCGAAAATTAACTTACTTTTACTTTTAACCTTTAAAATTCACTTTTTACCACCCGTAACTTTTAATATTTCTACTTTTACCACCCTAACTTCCAGAAATTACCAAATAACCCCCCAAACACCAAAATATTTACTTCCTTGCCCTTTTATGGATCAAAAAGTTGTTCTTCATTGTTCTTCATCACACTCAAAGTGTTCTTCATGTTCTTCATAAATTCTTCAGATTCTTTCTCTGTTTTTACCCGTTTTTCAGTCTTTTCAGCAACCGATTTTTACTATAATTCATAATAAATTAGCAGCCACTAAAATCACATCTTTTTTACATGATTTCAACACAAATTGAACCTCAATTTAAGCTTAGGGTTTTGTTTTTCCAGCTGCCCAAGAACATGAACTTTAAAGCTTGAATTTCATCAAATTTCATCAAAATTTCACCAAATTTTCACCAAGAATCAATCATATATGCAACCAATTTTTAGCACAGCCAATTTATACAATATTCACACAACTCAAACACAAATAATCAAGATTAATTTTGTGACACCCTACCTGGTTTTGCTGCTCCTAATTCGGTTAGACTTTCAGGTGGTCCTTAAGCACTTTTTCCTCCTAAATCACATCAAGAACAACTTTAAATTCAAAAACCCTCAACTAACCAAATCTCACTCAGCATGTTAGGAAGTGATTTCTAACCTTAGACTTGTTGTAAATTCACGTTTCTTGGCCCTCAAGTCAAGTTAAGCATGATTCCTAAGGAAAAACATCAAGAAAACACATGTTTTGCATGGTTTTCCTTGAAAACCGAATTGAAATGGGAGGGAGACAGACATCTCACCTTATTTACAGCCTTTATATGTTATATGGTTATGTAGAGGAAGAAGAGAGGATCATTTTGGTGAAATCGGAGTTTTGATTTGAGTTTTAGTTCAGAAGAAATCAAGCTTTGAAGATTAAGTGTTCATGAAAGTTTCTCTCTTTTCTCTCTTGTTATTTTCGGCCAAAATGATGAAATGAGACATCCTTGGAGTGTCTTGGGGGTGTAGGGTGAGTTTTGATTGGTTGGCTTGAAGGTGGATTAAAATAATATTAAAATATCTCAAGTGTATAACTACTAAAACTAGGTGTATCGGAACACTCGTAAAAACATCTCTAAAAATTATTTTCTGAGCTACTAGCATAAATGACACTAGTAAAATATTTATTATGAGAATAGAACATGTATAATGAGGCCTTAGCATTGTTAAATTCATCAAAGAGTGCTGGTGCTAAGCTGCACCAGTAAACCGTAAACCCGGTTAAACCGATTTTCTGCTTTTTAACTAAAACAGACCAGGTAACCTTATAATATCATTCAAGCATTTTCTAATACTAATATAATGATAATATTATCCTATTATCTCTCTTCTCTCATGAATCAAGTCCGGTTCGTCAAACTGAGACTATTTACGAAAAACAGAATCAAAACTCCTAACCGATACTGTTCAAAAACTTGGCTCTTCGTGACTGCATTGTCGAGCTTGCCTCATAAAATGTTCTATATTAAAGATGACATAATGACAATGAGGATTGAGATACTTGATGATATATCAGAGGTTCTCCCCTTACTGATCTTCCGGAGGATTCCGTGCCTTCGAAAAAGATCTCGCATACTCGAAAATCAGGGTTGTTACAAAAACTGTTCTAAAAACAAAAGAACAAGAAGTACATGGTTTTGAATTCATCCTTGAAATTAGTTTAAATATTTTGATGTGGTGACAATACTTTTTGTTTTCTGAATGAATGCTTGAACAGTGCATATTTCTTTTGAATTTGTTGTTTATGAATGTTAAATATGTTGGCTCTTGAAAGAATGATGAAAAAGAGAAATGTTATTGATAATCTGAAAAATCATAAAATTGATTCTTGAAGCAAGAAAAAGCAGTGAATACAAAAGCTTGCAAAAAAAAAAGAAAAGAAAAATGGCAAAAAAATAGGAGAGAAAGAAAAAGAAAAAGCAAGCAAAAAAAGGCAAAAGCTCTTAAAACCAAAAGGCAAGAGCAAAAAGCCAATAGCCCTTAAAACCAAAAGGCAAGGATAATAAAAAGGATCCAAGGCTTTGAGCATCAGTGGATAGGAGGGCCTAAAGGAATAAAATCCTGGCCTAAGCGGCTAAACCAAGCTGTCCCTAACTATGTGCTTGTGGCGTGAAGGTGTCAAGTGAAAACTTGAGACTGAGCGGTTAAAGTCAAGATTCAAAGCAAAAACAGAGTGTGCTTAAGAACCCTGGACACCTCTAATTGGAGACTTTAGCAAAAGCTGAATCACAATCTGAAAAGGTTCACCCAGTTATGTGTCTGTGGCATGTATGTATCCGGTGGTAATACTGGAAAACAGAGTGCTTAGGGCCACGACCAAGACTCATAAAGTAGCTGTGTTCAAGAATCAACATACTGAACTAGGAGAATCAATAACACTATCTAAATTCTAAGTTCCTATAGATGCCAATCATTCTAAACTTCAATGGATAAAGTGAGATGCCAAAACTATTCAAGAGGCAAAAAGCTACTAGTCCCGCTCATCTGATTGGAGCTAAGTTTCATTGATATTTTGGAATTTATAGTATATTCTCTTCTTTTTATCTTATCTGATTTTCAGTTTCTTGGGGACAAGCAACAATTTAAGTTTGGTGTTGTGATGAGCGGATAATTTATACGCTTTTTGGCATTGCTTTTACATAGTTTTTAGTAGGATTTAATTAGTTTTTAGTATATTTTTATTAATTTTTAAATAAAAATCACATTTCTGGACCTTACTAGGACTTTTTGTATTTTTCTGTGATTTTAGGTATTTTCTGGCTGAAATTGAGGGACCTGAGCAAAAATCTGATTCAGAGGCTGAAAAAAGACTGCAGATGCTGTTGGATTCTGACCTCCCTGCACTCAAAGTAGATTTTCTGGAGCTACAGGAGTCCAAATGGCGCGCTCTCAATTGTGTTGGAAAGTAGACATCCAGGGATTTCCAGCAATATATAATAGTCCACACTTTACTCGAATTTAGACAACGCAAACTGGTATTCAACGCCAGTTCTCTGCCCTATTTTGGCGTTAAACGCCAGAAACAGGTTACAAGTTGGAGTTAAACGCCCAAAACATGTTACAACCTGGCGTTTAACTCCAGAAACAGCCTAGGCACGTGTAAAGCTCAAGTCTCAGCCCCAACACACACCAAGTGGGCCCCCGAAGTGGATTTCTGCACTTTCTATCATAGTTTACTCATTTTCTGTAAACCTAGGTTACTAGTTTAGTATTTAAACAACTTTTAGAGATTTATTTTGTACCTCATGACATTTTCACGTTTTACATTGTATCTCTACTGCATGAGTCTCTAAACTCCATGATTGGGGGTGAGGAGCTCTGCTGTGTCTTGATGAACTAATGCAATTACTTCTGTTTTCTATTCAATCACACTTGTTTCTGTTCTAAGATACCCGCTCATACTTAACCGTGATGAATGTGATGATCCGTGACACACATCACCATTCTCAACCTATGAACGCATGCCTGACAACCACTTCCGTTCTACCTTAGATTGAGAGTGTATCTCTTAGCCTCCTGGTTCATGATCAAAGTCTTCGTGGTATAGGCTAGAATTATTGGCGGCCATTCCTGAGATCTGGAAAGTCTAAACCTTGTCTGTGGTATTCCGAGTAGGTTCTGGGAAGGGATGACTGTGACGAGCTTCAAACTCACGAGTGCTGGGCGTAGTGACAGGCGCAAAAGGATCAATGGATCCTATTCCAACATGATTGAGAATCGACAAATGATTAGCCATACGGTGACAGCGCACTTGGACCATTTTTACTGAGAGGATGGATGATAGCCATTGACAACGGTGATCTACCAACATACAGCTTGCCATGGAAGGAGACCTGTGTGCATGAAGAAGAAGACAGTAGGAAAGCAGAGATTCGGAAGACAGAGCATCTCCAAATCCTCAATCTGTTCTCCATTACTGCATAACAAGTATTATTTAATTTATGCTTTTTACTCTTCATAAATATAATCACTCTTATCATTGATTTCCTGATTAAGAATTACAAAATAACCATAGCTTGCTTCAAGCCGACAATCTCCGTGGGATCGACCCTTACTCACGTAAGGTATTACTTGGACGATCCAGTGCACTTGCTGGTTAGTGGTACGAGTTGTGAAAAGTGTGATTCACAATTCGTGCACCAGGGACCACCTTAGTGATGGCGACTACCACTTCCTCTAGAGAATACAATAGAGCACTTAATGTCTTCAATGTCACGCCCTTGTCTTTGTTGTTCTTCTCTCATGGCTCTTTGATCTTCTCTAAATTCATTGAGGATGGTGGAATGCTCTTGATGCTCCACCCTCAGCGGATTCATGTTAGAGCTTAATTCTCCCATAGAAGTATGCCATTGATCCCAATAGCCTTGAGAAGGAAAATTCATCCCTTGAGGCATCTCAGGGATCTCATGTTGAGGCGGTTCCACATGCTCATGTTGTGGTTCATGTGCCGGCTCTCTAGTATGCTCCATCCTTCTTTTAGTGATAGGTTTGTCTTCCTCAATTGGAATGTCACCTTCTATGACAATCCCAGCTGAATTGCATAGGTAATAGATAAGATGAGGGAAAGCTAACCTTGCTTGGGTGGAGGACTTGTCTGCCACTTTGTACAACTCTTGAGGTATCACCTCATATACTTCCACCTCGTCTCCGAGCATGATGCAATGGATCATGATGGCTCGGTTTATAGTTGCCTCGGACCGGTTGCTAGTAGGAATGATAGAGCGTTGGATAAATTCTAACCATCCTCTAGCTACGGGATTGAGGTCAAGCCTTCTTAGTTGGATAGGCTTGCCTTGGGAATCTCTTTTTCACTGTGCTCCTTCCACACAGATATCTGAGAGCATTTGATCCAGCCTCTAATCAAAATTGACTCTTCTAGTGTAAGGATGTAGGTCTCCTTACATCAAGGGCAAGTTGAATGCCAACCTCACACTTTCCGGACTAAAGTCTAAGATTCTCCCTCAGACCATGGTGCTCCAATTTTTAGGATGTGGGTTCACACTAATGTCATGGTTTTTCGTGACCTATGCATTAGCATAGAACTCTTACACCATTAAGATCCCAACCTCCTAGATGGGATTTGTTAGGACTTCCTAACCATTTCTCCGGATTTTATGTCGGATCTCCAGATACTCATTCTTCTTAAGCTTAAAAGGGACCTTAGGGATCACCTTTTTCTTTGCCACTACTTCATAGAAGTGGTCTTGGTAGGCTTTGGTGATGAATCTCTCTATCTTCCAAGATTTGGATGTGGTAGCTACGGCCTTTCCTTTCCTCTTTCTAGAGGGTTCTCAAACCTTGGGTGCCATAAGTGGGAATGGAAAACAAAAAGCAAGCCTTTTCCAATACCAAACTTAAAAGCTTTGCTCGTCCTTGAGAAAAAATAAACAAAAGAGAAGCATGGAGTAGAAAAAGAAGAAAATAGATGGAGATGGAGGGAGAAGAGCAATCGGCTAGGTGAGTGCTAAAGGTGTATGAGTAGTGTGTCGGATAAGTGGTCTCAGGGTGATATTTATAAGGAGGTTATGGTTAGGGTTTTGAATGAATGGGGGGGGGATATGAGTGGGAAAATTTAAATTTTAGTGGGTGGGGGTTGGTGGGAGTTATGATGGTTTGGGAAAGAGGTATGGATGTGATTGGCTGAGGATTTATAGGGAAGAGTGTATGGAAAAGTGTGAAAAGAAGAGAGAAGAAGGTGGGGGTAGGTGAAGATGCTGTGGGACCCACTAGTCCTGAGAGGCTAGGGAATTCAAATTCCCTGCCCCTTTATGGGCATTGAACACCCAGCTTATGCTCCATAGCTGGCGTTCAACACCAGCATGCTCAGGGCGTTGAATGCCCAGGAGGGACCTCCTTCCTAGCGTTCAACACTAGGTCTTATGTCTCTGTTGGGCGTTGAATGCCCAGCTTTTGTTCCTTGACTGGCATTCAACCCTAGTAATGTTAGCCTTTGTGGGCATTGAACTCCCATTCTTGCCTTCTTGTCTAGCGTTCAATGCCAGCAAGTGGTGCAGATTTTATAACCACAAACTAACCGACAAGTGCACCGGGTCGTACCAAGTAGTACCTCAAGTGAATGAGGGTCGATCCCACAAAGATTGATGGACTAAGCAACAATGGTTGATTAATTTACTTAGTTAGACAAGCAGAAAATGGTGTATTGAGAGTTCAAAAGCATTAACAGTAAATTCAGAATATCAAAAAGCAAGTAGTAAACAAGTTGTGAAATATATATGGAGAAAGAGTTAAGGCTTCAGAGTTATCTATTTTCCGGATTGACTTTTCTTACTAACTATTTTAATCATGCAAGATTTAATTCATGGCAAACTATAGGTGACTAAACCCTAATTCCTTAGAACTTTTTAGTCTCCTCTAAAATTCTTCAATCGCCAATTCCTTGGTCACTTGATTCCAATTAGAGGGTGAAGTTCAATTCTAGTTTATATGCCACAAAAATCCTAATTACCCAAATATAAGAGGATTATATGTCACGTATCCTGTTAAGTCCAGATAATTAGAAATTTAGAGAATATGTTTTCAAGATATTGTTCAAGTAAAGAGCTTTTCCAAGTTAAACAAGAACTCAATTAGAAAGAGGGTCATACTTCCGTTCCACCCAAATTCATAAGATAAAGAACAAAAATAATTCTTGAAATATAAATCAGTACATGAATTAAAATAGAAAAATAATAGAATCAATCCATACAATAGACAGAGCTCCTAACCTTAATAGTGGAGGTTTAGTTGCTCATGGTTCAGAGTGAAAACTAGGATTCTGATAAATTTTAAATTTTGAATGAGGTAGAAGAGAAGAAAGATTCTTTTTCCTTTTATATCTAATCCTAATTAATGTAAAATATATTTTCTAAAATTAAAATAATATCTTTTTCTATTATAAAATAAAATACAAACACTACAAGATTAATATTGATTTGAGGGAGTATTTTAGTGGAGGTTTTTAAAAACCTCCACAATACATTTTATTTATGGCACTTTAAAAAACCTCCACTCATAATTAATTAAAATTCAAAATTTAAAAAAAAAAGTCATTTTCTTTTTTTCTCAAAATGAAAGGTGCAGAGTTAGCTGAGAGAGAATGAAACCCTAAGTTTTCCATGCCATTTTTGCTATCGTTCTCGTTGCGGTTTCTGGTGCTGGTGCCGTTACCACTGCCGTGCCCGTTGCAATAGAGAGCTTCTGGATCGAGCCGCCCCTTCTATCAACGCGTTTTCGGATCTGTTCTCTCTGTCTGTCATTGCTGCCACTTTGCCATCGCAGTTTCTACCGCCGTTGCTGCCACAGGTTTTGCCGTCGATGCCACTGTAGTTGCCGTGGTACAATGCATTTGCAGATCTGTTCACTCCTGAGCTTCTTCTTCAACGCCGCTTTATCTCACTCCAATTTCTCCTTTGAATTGACGTCAGTACTTCTTTTTCTTCTTCTTCTTCTCTATTACTTTGCTGATATTTCTTCTTTGTTAACAATAAATTTCTTCTCTGTCTTGCCTCCTCAGTTCTGTTGCAACTTTCTTATTGTATCCCCTCTTGCTTTGTATTTTTTTTATTGTTTTTCATTTGTGTTGATAAGGAGTCTTGGAAACAAGGCAAGAAAGACATGATAATTGTTTATTGAAGCTGTTTTGTTTCATGACAATAGTTAGTGGATTTTTTTGTGTTATGAGTGATTATTAGTTACTTTGTTAGGATTTTGATTGAGTCTTCTATAGATTAATAATGGTGATGTTGACATGTGTGTTGTCTTTTAAATTATGCAAATTCAGTGTTGTTACTAGTTGAGGCTAGATTATTCTTTACAATCACTTTTAAATTAATGGTGAATTGACAAGGTGTTGAAAAACAAGGATTTATTTAACACATTCAAACAGTATCACTTGGAAAAAGGCTAGTTCCTCATGGCTTATTTGTAGAACTTTAAAGGAAGAAGTGAATATTACAGGTTAAATCACTGCAGGGCTCCATCTAGTTTCTCTCAAATTTCAATTGGGTTATTCTGATTTAAAAATTAATGATTGAGTCTTTACACTATTATGCGTTTAATAATGTATTTGAGGTGTTGTATTTTAGGACCACTTGGATTTCAAAATGAGGAATATAATGGGAGCTTGCCTACTTTGGTCTATAGGCCATACTTATGAACAAAGGTGTGGATTATCTGCATTTATTTGCTGAATATATAGTTTGGCATTCATTTTGTTTATTTTATCAAATCCTTTTAGATTTTTCTTTTAGTAATTTTGTACATCTTTGTTAATGCCTTTAGACAGTGAGTAAAAGAGGTATGCATTATAGCCAATTTGAAAAGTTTAACAAGTTTCTGCATAGTTCTATTCATCTGTATTTTCCATTATCTCTGTGATTTAGGAAAAAACAGCTTTGGGTTGGTCATGAGATTGGTTTCCCTTAGATTCTTATTGAGTTGCATCTTTTTGCCAAGTGAGCAGAGAAAGACGGTGTATCTTTATTTCATAGAAGAATCTACAGTTAGCATAAAGTCATCTAAATAGTCTTAATTGGTATTTCTTGCTACCTGTTGCAATGTTCAGTTATGACATTCTATATGTTTTTACTTTCCCAATAAGTATATAAGCTGACATTCAATTGAAGCCAATTAACTATTGCCTAGTAACGTGGATTTGCATTTGTTAACAAATCGTCTATGAGATAATTTTAATTGCACTAATTTACTCTACAGTTAACAAATCCTATACCTCCTTAAATTTGGATATGCTTTTTGTAACTTCTGCTTTTTGTCAAGTTGTTGATTTAAGATTCTTCTAGGTGAAATCTGCTATTCGGCAAGGCAGGAGAAGTATGCCAGTTAATGGATATGAGGAAAGGGTTGTTATGGCTCTTTTGCAATGTGCTGAGACATTGCAGGGTGATCTAAAAGTGGCCATAAAGGAAGACAAGGACTGGTATAGTCGTTTCATGCCTCTTACAGAAGTGGTAAATGGTGAAAGAAGTTATTGGATCTATAAATTATGAATATTATTATGTCTCTGATAGCTTATTCTTACCTAAACGTGCTTGCAGATCATGGAATTTGTCGTTAATCGATCTTTAGTTAAAATGATAGAACAAATTGAGGTAAATAAGAACTCACTTTATGTAAATTATATTTGTGTGAACTCACTTTTTTGAGACTATATTTTCTTATCCATTAGCGGCAATGAAACACTACAATAATGGGCTAAAAGAGGTAAATTAACTTCTTAGTCCTAGTCTATTAATTTGTTTTGATTATAGTACCTTTATTAAACAATAAAAAGAAAAATTCTTCTCTGTGATGTTTTTCAGGAAGAGCAATACAATGGAATTGACGTTTATTCTCTCTTTAGTGATAGTAAGATACATTGATTTATATATTTATAAGAGTTTATATTGACTTTTTTTATTTTGAAATTGGAGTGCTGAAGGTGAAGGAGGAAAGGAAGGGTATTGGGAGTAAGAGTCATTGTTTCCCTTTTTATAATATCTTTATCTCCTGCATACGGATTATGATTCCTAATTGAAAATTGTTTGGCTTACGCCGTTACTTCTATTTGTTTTTCTATGTCTTCTGCAGTGGTTATCACTCCGGTCCTCCAGAAATTGTTTGGGCAGGCAGAGACCCAAAGGTCGTAGAAGAAGTAGCCGCCAAGAGAAAGAAAAAATGTTGAATGGATCTTAGAAGAATTGAACAACTAATGTCCAGTTTGTGATCATTACAACTAATCAAGTTATAAATAACCTCAGTGAAGAGAGAAACTTTTGCGTGGTCTAGAAATTCGCAGATAAATCCTCGTTGCAGATATAGCTTCTAAACCAACAAAAGTCCTTTCTTACAAATGTTTTGGTTGTCACAAGTAACAAACCCCTTTTTAAAATTGATAACCGAGTATTTAAACCTCGGGTCGTCTTCTCAAGAAATTGCAGGGAGGTATGTTCTTATTATTGGTTATGAGTCTTGTAAATTGGGGGTTTTGAAAGTAAGGAAGCAGTATGTTGAATGATAATAAGAATAAAATAAATAACTATAAAATAGACTCTTGGCAAGGTATGAAAACTGGAAGTCCTATCCTGGTTATCCTTATCAATTGTAATGAGAATTGATTTTTTCTCCCACTTTGTTAACCTCTAACTATGAAGGTAAGTTAAGTGGATGAATTAATTCTGATTCCTCAAGTCCTAGTCTTTCCTTGGGAAAATTTAGAGTTATTGGAACCCGAATTAATTCTGGAAGAATTCCAATTTTCAATCAACCATGAGTTTGATAACTCAAGCGTCTCCAATAACTCAACCAAAGCCAAAAGGGAAAAATCTAAATTATTTATATAAATAAAAGAAAGCAATCATAATTCTGAAATACCTCAAATTATATTAAATAAAGAAATCAATTCTAACATGGAGTTCATAAGCCAATTAGGAAACATAACTAATACAAGCATTAAAGCATCTGAAAGTAAAAGAGAAATATAAAATAAAAGGAATATTGAACCTGTGACTGAAGATGAGTTGAACTAAACTAATAGAAATCCTAAAATCCTAATCCTAAGAGAGAGGAGAGAACCTCTCTCTCTAAAAACTACATCTAAATCCTAAAATTGTGAATTATCAGCTTATTCTCATGAATTAATGGATTCCCCCACTTTATAGCCTCTAATATGTGTTTTCTGAGCCGCAAACTGGGTCAGAAACAGCCCAGAATTCACTGGTTGCGAATTCAAACACGCTGATTTTTTGTCACTGCGATGCATCGGCGTAGAGCGCGCGTTCGCGTTACCTAGCATCAGAGAAACTTTGACATATTATATATCAAATCGAAGCTCCGGACGTTAGCTTTCTAATGCAACTAGAACCGCATCATTTGGATCTCTGTAGCTAAAGTTATAGCCGTTTGAGTGCGAAGAGGTCAGGCTGGACAGCTTAGCAATTTCTCCAACTTCTTGCATTCCTTCCACTTTTGCATGCTTCCTTTCCATCCTCTGAGCCATTCCTGCCCTATAAACTCTGAAATTACTTAACACACATATCAAGGCATCTAATGGTAATAGGAGAGGATTAAACATAGGGAACTTAAGGCCAAAGAAGCATGTTTTCAATCAAAGCACATAATTAGGAAGACAAATGTAAAACCATGCAAATAGTATGAATAAGTGGGTAAAGAGTTGATAAAAACCACTCAATTGAGCACAAGATAAACCATAAAATAGTGGTTTATCACTCAGCCATCGAAAGATTTCATTCAAACTCAGGTTGACCACAATCATAACTTAGGCCCTGGCTTATCATGCTTCTTCCATATCTCTATTTTTATTCTTTCTTTATTTTATTCCTTAACTTGCTTGATAAATTATTTGGATTTTATATTACTTTTGAGTATAGATGATGACTAACGGAATTTTCTAATTTCAAGCCTAACCTGTGATTTTAAACTTCTCTGACTAATTCTTCTATTTTGTTAACCAATGATTATTTCTTATAATTCCCTTTGCTTTGTTGCAGGGAACAACATTGGTGGTACTCGCCGGACTTGTCGTTGGTTGCCACCACTAGTTCCTCAAAGCTTGGAAGAGAGAGTTTCATAGATCTTAACCTCCCTGCCCTAGCCGAAGAAGATGATGCGAGCCAATTCGAGGATTCCGCAGTTTCGGATGCAGAGTTTGTGAATCCGGTGAAGGTTTTTCCTAGATGAAAGTTTTTTTTTTCACGATGACTATAATGATTATCTTGGTTGTTATTGATCCAAAAAGGTACTAAAAAGTTTTGGTTCAATAATTTTCTTTCTTTTTTCTATGTTCTCTTCTGAAGAACAATTTTTAGATTTGTTCAGTTACAGCTAATTGGAATGATATGGTTTACTCTATAGTTGTTATTTACTTAATAATTTCAATATCAATTATCATTCTTTTCTGATTCTAACTCTAATTCAGTTCTTCTAACCTCTTTTCATACTTGTTCTGTTAGTCATATTTAACTAAAATTTTCTTCTTGTCTTTTGAATATAATTTAATAATAGAATGAAATTCTGGGATATTCATGCTGAACAAAGACTTATTTTAGAGATTTTTATTTAATTAATGATTAAATAAATATATAAAATGAGTACAGATGACATATATTAAAGTTTTTTTTTGTTTTAATTTATAATTTTAAATTTTGATATTAAAAAATAAATTTTTAATTTGAGAATATATAAATGAAATGAGATTAATAAATTATTTGAAATTAAAAATAAATAAATAATTATAGGATTTGTGGAGGTTTGAAAATCTCACAAAATAGTTAATTTATGTTAAATTAAAAAATTAATTTTTGGGGTTTTAAAACTGCCACAAAAGTGATTTAAAATTGTCACAAAAGTCCAATATAAAATTCCCACAAAACACACACAAAATCCCCCACTGAATAGATTGTGGAGGTTTCTAAAAACCCCCACAAAAGACCTCGTGGCACCTCAAATTTTGGGAGTTTTAGAAATTCCCACAAACCATTTGGTGGGGTTACAAACCTCCACAAATAAGAAAAAAAACTGCCACAAATAAACAAAAACCTTGTAGTGAAAATTCAATCAAAATAAATCTGGCTTTATTCGCAGATTTTCTTGAATGCCTGGGGACCACTTGGTTGTTAGGATCCACGCTGAACTTGAAAAACCTCAAGTTCAGCGTGGAATAAGCAGAGGCATCCTTATTACATTCCATTGGGTCCATGCTGAACTTGGAAATTTCCAAGTTTAGCGTGGAGGTGGCTGTGACATTTCTACGCTTTTCCTTTGAATCCACGCTGAACTTGGCAGAAGCCAAGTTCAACGTGGAGGAGGCAGAGGTTTCTAGAAAAGAAATGTGCACTATTATATATCGTTGGAAAGTCCTGGAAGTTAGCTTTCCAATTCCGCTAAAATCATGTCAATCAGACCTCTGTAGCTCAAGTTATTACTGTTTGAGTGCAAGGAGGTCAGGATTGACAGCATCATTCGCTTTCTTCCTTTTCTGCTACAAAACTCTGTCAAATCTATCTGAATGCTACCTAAAATAAATAGAATTGTACACAAAACAAAAGTAACATCTATAGTGGCTAAAAGATATTTAAATTTTGATCAAACTCAACAATTTGAATGCAAATTTACTTGGAAAAGATAGAGAAGATGCTCACGCATCACAACACCAAACTTGAATTGTTGCTTGTCCTCAAGCAACCAAAATAAGTGCATGATTAAGATGTGAATTTGCATGAGAAGTGAGAGTTTAGTCATGCTTAAGTCTATTCTTAGTGGGGTTTACTCATTGTAACTCTGAACAGTATTGGCATATCACTTTCCTTTGAATCAGAGGAATGTTAGTGTCATTCGGAACTAGAATCCGGATCATATTATGAATTCTCTAATCTTTATACTCCAGTTTAATCCTTGAACACAGCAAAATTTTCTTTAATTCTCTTTTCTTTGGTGCTTTTTACCTTGAGCCTAGCCGTGACTTTAAATGTTTTGTCTCAAACTTTACTTGACATAGGAACACCACCACATTTAAGTAAATATGATTAATCTTAGATATAAACTCACTCTTTTCATGGATTACATCACTTCTTTCTTTTCTTTTGATTTTCAAGCTCAGTGAGCAATACATGAGACACTGACGATCGGTTTTTCTATCGGTTAAGAAATATAAAAAATATGATCGCGTTGTAAGTATAGCTTCTAAACCAACAGAAAATCCTTTCGTACAAACGTTTTGGTTGTCACAAGTAACAAACCCCTTTAAAATTGATAACCGAAGTATTTAAACCTCGGGTCATCTTCTCAAGGAACTGCAGGGAGGTATGTTCTTATTATTGGTTATGAGTTTTGTAAATTGGGGGTTTTGACAGTAAGGAACAAGTAATTTAAATGACAACTAAAATAAATAAATAACTGTAAAATAAACTCTTGGCAAGGTATAAAAATTCAGAAGTCCTATCCTAGTTACTCCTATGAGAATGGAAGTTAATCCCACTTAGTTAACCCTTATGAAAGCAAGGGAAAGTCAAGTGAACTAATTAGTTAGATTCCCAAGTCCTAGCCAACTCCTAAGGAAAGACTAGAGTTAGTGGAATACTAGTCAATTAGCCGACATAACAACCAATCATGGATAGTTGATAACTCAAGAGATTCCAATTAATCATTAAAGCCAATAATATAAAAAACTAAATAAGAATCTTAGATCTGAAGTACCTCAATTGCATTAATAAGAGAAAATCAATCTAAACACAAAGAGTCCATATGCCAATCGGGCAACATAAGTAATTAAAGGATAGCATTAAAGTATCTGAAAATAAAAGAGAAATATAAAGTAAAAGAAATATTGAACCTGATGAAGAGTAGAAATCCTAAATCCTTTAAGAGGAATCCTAATCCTAAAACCTAAGAGAGAGGAGAGAACCTCTCTCTCTAAAACCTACATCTAAATTCTCAAAAGTGAATAATTGAAGGCCTTCTCATGAATGGATGTATTCCCCCACTTTATAACCTCTAATCTGTGCTTTCTGGACTTGGATCTGGGCTAAAAAGGGTTTCAGAAATTGCTGGGATCAGTTTCTGCAGTTTCTGGTGCGTGGCGTCTGTCACGCGTCTGCGTGGGTCACGCGGTCGCGTCATCTGGGAGTTTTCCTTGTCACACGTTCACTTCGGTCACGCGCACGCGTCATCTGTGTTCCGCTTAAGGCGCGCGTTCGCGTTAGTCACGCGTTCGGGTCACTGCCTTTTCGCGCTAGGCATGCGGCCGCGTTGTCCATGCGTTCACGTCGCTGCCAGTTTCTTCAAAAACTCTATTTTGTGCTTTCCTTCCATTTTTGTATGTTTCCTTTCCATCCTTTAAGTCATTCTTGCCTTAGAAGATCTGAAACTACTCAACACACAAATCACGACATCGAATGGTAATAAAAGGTAATTAAAATAATTATTTTTAAAGCATAGGAAACATGTTTTTCACATATATCACATAATAAAGAAGGGAAAGTAAAACCATGCAATTTAGATGAATAAGTGGGTGAAGGGTTGAATAAATCACTTAAATTGAGCACAATATATATCATAAAATATGGGTTTATCAACCTCCCCACACTTAGACAATAGTATGTCCTCATGCTAAATCCAAGATAAAGAGTAAGGTAAGGTTAAAGTGGTAGAATCTCATGCAATGCAATCTATTCTAAATGCAACTACCTAAATGAATCATGCAATTCTAATTGTTATCCACTTGTATATAAAACTTACATGTAGTTAAATTAATTCATATCCTCAAGGAATCATATATGCATAGCCAAACCCTAGATAATGTTAAAGCACTTTTATAATTGAGATGGGTAAAAATATTTCACAAACTTGCAAGACAATTAACAATTTAAGCAGAGATATATGGTGATGAGCTATTGAACCCTCACTGGATTTTTGTGTTTACTCTCTAGTCACTCAGTGTTTATTGGGTTAATCACTCTATTCTTCTTTTTATCCTTACTTTCTATAACTTTGTTCTTCATCTAACCAATCAACAATTATAGAATACAGACATACAAAAATCATGAGGTCTTTTTCAAGGTTGTAATGGGGCCAAGGTAAAGATAAGGGTATATGTATAAGGCTAAGTGAGCTAATAAGTGAATCCTTGATTAGTCTAAGATCTCACCTAACATACATATTTTATAAATCAAAGTTTCTTAACCTATTTGCCCAAATTTTTCCACTTTGTAGTGCAAACTCATGCATTAAATTTAACTTTGTCCCATGTGCATTGATTCTTTTTATTTTGCAATGGGAGAATTTTTGTATCCCCTTTAAATATAAATTATATATATATATATATATATATATATATATATATATATATATATTCATTTATTTATTTATTTATTTTTTTTCAATGCATCTGGTAATTGTTTTGATTTCACATGAGCATGCTTCCCAAATTTTTATTTTGAAACATCTTATCCCTTTTTAAATTCCTACTTTGTTTCTATCATCCCATGTTCCCATAAAAATTCCCTACACTTAAGTAGGGGTGTGCAAAAAAACTGGTTTCACTGAACTGAACTGAAACTGAACTGAAACCATAGTTTTTATGAAAACCAGTTTATTAAAAACCAGTTTTTATGGTTCAGTTTAGTTTTAAACCAAATTAAAACTGGTTTTATTTAAACTCTAAAATTAGTTTTTACATACTATTTCTCTCTCCCCTTCCTCTCTCTCTCCTCTTTCTCCCCCTCTCTCCCTTCTCTCTCTCTTTCCCCTTTCTTCATTCTCTCCCTTCTCTCTCTCTCTCTCTCTCTCTCTCTCTCTCTCTCTCTCCGTCTCTCTTCCTCTCTCTCTCCCCCTTCTCTCTCTCCTTTTCCTCTCTCTCTCTCTCCGTCTCTCTTCCTCTCTCTCTCTCCCCTCTTATTCCCTCTCCTCTCTCTCTCCCTCCCATCTCTCCTCGTCTTTCTCTCTCTCTCCCTTCTCTCTCTCCTTTCCCTCTCTCTCTCTCTCTCTCCCTCTCCCTTCCTGTCTCTTTTCCTCTCTCTCTCTCCTCCTCTTTCTCCCTCTCCTCTCTCTCTCTCTCTCTCTTTCTTCCCCTTACTTTCTCTCTCTCCCCCTCCCATCTCTCTTCGTCTTTGTTTCTCTCTCTTTCTCTCTCTCTCCTTTCCCTTCTCTCCCTCTCTCTCCCAATTCCTTCCTCTCTCTCTCCTCCCTTCTCTCTTCTTTTCTCTCTCTCCCCCTCCTTTTCCTTGCTCTCCCATTTTCTTTCTCTCTCTCCTCTCCCACATCTCTCTCTCCCCCTTCTTTCTTCCTCTCTCTCTCTCTCTCTCTCTCTCTCTCTCTCTTTCTCCTTCTTCTCTTTCTTCCCCTCCTCTCTCTCTCTTTTTCCTCTCGCTCTCTCTACCTCTCTTTATTTTTTTCACCTCTCCCTCACCCCCTCCTTTCCCCTTTCTCTCTCTCTTTCTCTCTCTCTCTCTCTCCCCCTCTTTTCCCTGTCTCTTCCCTTTTGTTTCTCTCTCTCTTCTCCCTCCTCTCTCTCTCTCTCCCTCCCTTCTTTCTTCCTATTTCTCTCTCTCTCTCTCTCCTTTTTCCCTTTTCTCTCTTTCTCTCTCCCCCTTCCCTTTCTTTCTCTCTCCTCTTCTCTCTCTTTCTTCACCCTTCTCTCTCTCTTTCTCCTCTTTCTTCCCTTCCTTTCTCTCTTTTCTCTTTCTCTCTCAACCTTCTCTCACTCTATATCCCTCTTCTCTCCCCTCCCTCCTCTTTTCTCTAAAATAAGAGAGAAATGAGGGAGAGAGAAAAAAGAAAAAAATAAGGGAGAAGGAGAGATAGAAAAAAGAGAGAGAGGAGGAGGAGGAGAGAGACAAAGAGAGAGAAGGGAGGAAAAGAAACAGCACAAGAGAGAGAGAGAGGAAGAGAAAGAGGGAGAGAAAGTGAGAGAGACATAGAGAAAGAGAGAGAGAGAAGAGGGGAATAGGGAAGGAGAGAAAGTGAGAGAGAAAGAGAAAGGAAAGAGAGATAGAGAGAGAGAGGAGGGGAAGAGTGAAGGAGAGAGAAGGAGAGAGAGATACAGAGGAAGAGGGATAGGGGAGAGAGAATGAGAGAAAGGGATAGAGGGAGAAAAGGGAGAGAGAATGAAAGGGTAGGGGGAGAGAAAGGGGCAGGGGAGAGAGATGAGGGGAAGAGAGAGGAAGATAAGAAGAGAGATGGGGAGAGAGAGAAAAGAAAAACGGTGGGAGAGAGAGGAAGACAAAGAGAGGAAAAGGGGAGAGAGAGAAGAGGAAGAGTGAGAGGGGAAGGAGAGAGAGAAATGGAGAGAAGGAGAGAGAGAGAAAGGATGGAGAGAAAGAGTTAGAGAAGAGGAGAAAGAGAGGGAGAGGGAGGGAGAGAGAGGAGAGAAGGGAGAGAGAGAGAAAGAGAGAGAGAGAGATAGAGAGGTGGGAGAAAAGGAGAGAGAGAAAGAGAGAGAGAGAGATAGAGAGGAGGGAGAGAGAGGGAGAGAAAGAGAGAGAGAGAGAGAAGGAGAGAGGGAAAGAAAGAGAATGTAAAATCTAATTTTATATATGTTAAGAGAGTGAAAGAGAGAGAGAAAGAGAAAGAGAGAGAGGAGGGGGGGAGAAAAGGAGAAGAGGGAGAGAGAGAGAGATAGAGAGAGGAAGAGGGCTAGAAGAGAGAGAGAATGTAAGAGAGGTAGAGAGAGAGAGAGAGAGAGAGAGAAAGAGAGGGGAGGGGAAAAAGAGGGGAAGGGGGAGAGTGAGAGAAAAGGAAAAGAGAGAGAGGAGGGAGAGAGAGAAAGGAGGGGGAGAGAGGGAGAGAAGGAGAGAAGAAGAGAGAGAGGAAGAGGGGAAGGAGAGAGAGAGTGGGAGAGAGAGAGAGAGGAGGAGAGGAAGAGAGAGAGAGGGGGGAGAGAGAGGGAGAGAAGAAGAGAGAGTGGGAGAGAGAGGGGGAGAGAGAAAATGTAAAAACTAATTATATATATGTTAAAAGTTAAAACTAGTTTTAGCCTATAAACCAGTTTAAACTTGTTTTTTCAATTAAAACTGGTTTTATTTTTATGAACTGGTTTAAACTGGTGCACTGTATTGTAAACTGGTTTAAAACCAGTTTCTTATTTGACAAAGTAGTTTGGTTCAGTTTCTAAATCATTTAAAATGGTTTAGTGCAGTTTCAGTTTAGTTTATGAAAAAACTGAACCATGAACACCCCTACACTTAAGCAATGCACAATTTCTATCTTAAGCTAACCAAGGATTCAACTTGGGATTTTTATTTTGTCTTTCTGCTTAAGGCTAGTTATGTGGTTTATAGAGCAAGAGAGGATTAAGAAGCTCAAGGGAGCTAACAAGGGTGATGTAAAAGGTAGGCTAATTTGGGAATAGTGAGGAAAAATTCCGATGATGGCCTCAATCACTTTTTTGGTATGTATCTATATTCTATAATTGGACATATAGATTAAAACAAAGTAAAGAACACCAGAATGAAAAAGAAAGGCAAAACACACAGGAATAAAAATTATGGTTTGAATGTAACCATACAATTAAGCTCAAAACTCACAGGCTGTGTGTTCTCCAGCTCAAAAAGCATATATCAGTTGTACATGTCATGCAAGTAAAAATTAAGAGTTCCCATTATTCTCAATGTAAAATTTTTTTGGGTGGCTTTAAAGTTTTAGTGTTGTTCCTTGATGAAATGTTGTTAACTAATTAACATGTAATGCTATATATACAAGGTGTGTGGATTGTTTTGATTTACTAGAGTTTCTAGTTTACTTCCTTTTATTTTCAATTTAAACCAAACTATCATATGCTAAAAGGGTAAACTATACTAATGAATCCACATTTTCTATAACTAATAAGTTAGAATTGCAACTAAACTAACTGGCTAAGGTATAAACTAAAGTGCAAAATGCGGAAATAGAGTAAAAATATAGCAAAAGAATAATGTGCAAGTACTAAAAAATAAAAACAAAGATAAAAATACAAAAAAATAAATAAAATAAGATAAAAAGAGTCTGTATTAGTTCTCCAAAAAGATATGCCAGGGATGGCTACCTCCCCACACTTAAAATAAAGTATTGTCCCCGATGCTCACTCAAGCTGGGTGTGAAGGGGTGTCATCGCCGGAAGGATGGGCTGCTGGAGTCTCTGTGGTGGCCTGAGGGTCTGCAGACTGGATGAGGATAGGAGGATCTGTCTACTACAGTGGAGGCTCTGACTGGATAGGAATCTCTGTATCTGTGGCCTGTATCTGGTGTGGCTCCTCCTGCTGTGGCGCAGCCTGCTCTGAGCCTGCCTGCTCAGCCTCTCTCTGTGGATGGGTCTCCTCCTCATGCTCGTCCATCTCCTCCTCAGATGGCTTTGATGGTGTGTCAGACTCGGAGGGAAAGTCGCCACCAGATCGGATCATCAACTTGAGGTGCTCATAGCGTCACTTGTTGCGATGCTCAGATCTCTCATATCGCCGCCGGTTGCGGCGCTCCATCTGGTCTAGCTGCTAAAATAAGCGGTGCACGAGGTGGTAAATGGGCTCTGAGGCAGGTGGAGGTGCAGTGGGTGGGGCTGGTGCAGCAGTGGAAGAAGAAGGAGGGAGGGTTCGAGGGTTGTGGGGTGGAGGGTGGTTGTGATGGTGGAAGGCGGTGCTGGGGGCGGGCGGTGGTGGTTCGGCCGTGGTGAGGGGCAGTGGCGGAGGGGGAGAAGAGAAGGAAAGAGAAAGAGGGGAGAAGGAAGAAGGAGGGGGGGTGGGCATCGCGGTGGGTCTGGATGGTTGGCGCTGGGGCGGCGGCTGGAGGTGGTTGGCGGTGGCGATGGGTGTAGAGAAAGGAGGGAGAGAGAGCAGAGGGGGTTGGGGAAGGAGAATGGTGACGCGGGGGGGGGGAATAGGGTTTTGCGTGGTTGGGTTAGTGATTTTGAATAAACGCGAACGCGTGGAGCATGCGATCACATGGCTAGGGTGGAATGGGGTTGACGCGGTCGCGTGAGTGACGCGAACGCGTGGAAAGGATAAAAGATGGATGACACGGACGCGTGAGGCATGCGGCCGCGTCGCTGGAAATTGTGCTAGACGCACACTTCCAGCGTCGTTTTAGCGCAACTCTCTGTCTCCATTTAGGGGTCCATGATATCCATGCGACGCGAACGCGTCGCTCACGCTTTCGCGTGGGATAAGTGTGTTGCAAGTGACGCATTCGCGTCAGGGACGCGGATGCGTGGACTGTTTTGTGCGAAACGTATACCAGCCGCATGATTCCAGCCTAGATTTCTGGGCGTTGGTTTTTACGCCGATTTTCCAGATCACACGTCCGCGTGAGTGACGCGAACGCGTGGGGGGTAGTTTTCGCAACTAATGCGAACACTTTAGTGATGCGGTCGCGTGGGACAATTCGTGCCAAAGGCACGCCTCCAGCCACGCTTTCGCGTGACTTTCTGTTCACTTTCCTTTTCCTCCTAATGCACTTGTGACGCGGACGCGTCAGCGTCGCTTACACGTCGCGTGCAAAAATTTTTTTTTTGTATGCAATTATGCAATATGCAATGTCAATGCAAATGCTATGAATAATATCCAGGTCCAATAATATAACATAAAAACAAACAATACGAAATAAAAAATTGAAAAAGAAACGACCATACCATGGTGGGTTGTCTCCCACCTAGCACTTTTAGTTAAAGTCCTTAAGTTGGACATTGGATGAGCTTCCTGTTATGGTAGCTTATGCTTAACTTCATCCAGAAATCTCCACCAATGTTTGGAATGCCAACAGCCTCCGGGGTCCCAAACTAGGCATGTAAAGCTTTTGAGCAGCTTTAAACAAATTCTCAGGCTCCCGGGGTGACGAATGTCAGAATAGATTCCAGGATCCCAAACTTTGCTTTTAAATCTGCCGTTGTCTTGATCTATATTCTTCGATCCGGGCGGTTTAGAAATTGTATTCTCACCAAGATGACCAAACGTCTTCCGAGACCCATTCAATTGCACTTGGTACCAATCCGTGCACTTCGAATTGAAGCGTGGAACCTTATTAAACCTTGTACACCAGCTCTGAGTACGAGCCATTTCCCTCTTACTCTTAAAGCCGCAGAGAGCTCTAAGCTGGCCATCTGTTTCAAACAAACCATATTCAAGTGGAAAAGTAAAGATAAAGGTTAAGGATTGTACCCACTTGAAGCTTGTATTAGTTGGTAATGGCCTTGGGATAGGTGTTTCCAGTGGTTCTGTAAGCTCTACTCCCTTGTATTCTTCTGTGAATTCCTCCACTTCTTTGCAAAAATCTTCAACTGCAACTTTGTCCTGATCAAAGTCTTCTATATCTTCCTCATCACTTAAGTCATACGTTGGAGGTTGAGAGAAATCTACCTCGACATCATCTTCGTATTCACTTGGATAAGGTTCTTCAGGTTCAAGGAATTCAGTTGCAGATGTGAGTTCGTGACTAGGAGAGCTTGATTCATGATCATCACTGCCCATGGAATCAACTTGTTGGTCTGTTCCGTCTAATTTTTCACAAGGTATATGCATTGGAGGTTGTGCACTGTCCTCTTTGGCATCAATTTCGGACTTCTCAGCAGAATCCTTTACAGTTCTTGATTCCCATGGAGGTTCAGCATCTCCTAAATCTTCAACCACTTCTTCCTCTACAGCTATCATGGCTTCCTCTACTTATTCCAATACAAAGCCATGCTCCTCATTGTCCACTGGAGTTTCTAGTGTTTCCTTCATGCTACGCTCTTCTTTTGATTCTCCACATGCAGCCATGGGAGTACTTTGAGTTCTCAGATGTCGGGAGGCTATTATATTTACTACCTCGGTTAAGGCAGTAGTGAGTTCCAGTACGCCCTTTTGTATCCTTGCTTGCCCTTGAAGAAGAACACGAAGTTTGTAATTCATTGGAGGTTGGGGTGGGTATGAGGGTTCATTGGTTGGGGGAGAGGGTTCAAAATAATAATATCGTGGTTCTTGGGAGTAATTAGATTGGGATTGTGGTGGATAAGGGTCATACGGTGGTGAATGGTGAAAAGGAACTTGTGAGTGTGGTGGTTCAAAGCTACGTTGAGAGGTGGTCTATAAGCACAGGGTGGGGCTTGTCGGTAATTACAAGGGGGTCCACCATGTCTATTAGCTTGGTATGCATTGTATAGTGGTCCTCGTCCATGATATCTTGGAGGGTGTTGTTGCCTAAAGGGTTGATCAGATCCTTTTGGCTCCATCCATCTTTGATTGCTCTGACCTTGATGCATGTTCCTACTATAGCTTTCGTTCCCTTCAACAATATTAGAACCAAACTCAAAGCGAGAGGGGTGAGAATTCATAGTAGCTAATGGAAATAAAAGGAGAAAACAAAAACAAATAAACAAGTAAAAGAAAAATATTTACAATAACCAATAATAAGGCACACGTTTGCAGTTCCCCGGCAACGGCACCATTTTGACGATCGGTTTTTCTATCGGTAAAGAAATATAAAAAATATGATCGCGTTGTAAGTATAGCTTCTAAACCAACAGAAAATCCTTTTGTACAAATGTTTTGGTTGTCACAAGTAACAAACCCCTTTAAAATTGATAACCGAAGTATTTAAACCTCGGGTCGTCTTCTCAAGGAACTGCAGGGAGGTATGTTCTTATTATTGGTTATGAGTTTTGTAAATTGGGGGTTTTGACACTAAGGAACAAGTAATGTAAATGACAAATAAAATAAATAAATAAAATTCGGAAGTCCTATCCTAGTTACTCCTATGAGAATGGAAGTTAATCCCACTTAGTTAACCCTTATGAAAGCAAGGGAAAGTCAAGTGAACTAATTAGTTAGATTCCCAAGTCCTAGCCAACTCCTAAGAAAAGACTAGAGTTAGTGGAATACCAGTCAATTAGCCGACATAACAACCAATCACGGATAGTTGATAACTCAAGAGCTTCCAGTTAATCAATTAAAGCCAATAATATAAAAAATTAAATAAGAATCTTAAATCTGAAGTACCTCAATTGCATTAATAAGAGAAAATCAATCTAAACATAAAGAGTCCATATGCCAATCGGGCAACATAAGTAATTAAAGGATAGCATTAAAGTATCTGAAAGTAAAAGAGAAATATAAAGTAAAAGAAATATTGAACCTGATGAAGAGTAGAAATCCTAAATCCTTTAAGAGGAATCCTAATCCTAAAACCTAAGAGAGAGGAGAGAACCTCTCTCTCTAAAAACTACATCTAAATTCTCAAAAGTGAATAATTGAAGGCCTTCTCATGAATGGATGCATTCTCCCACTTTATAACCTCTAATATGTGCTTTCTGGACATGGATCTGGGCCAAAAAGGGTTTCAGAAATCGCTGAGAGCATTTTCTGCAGTTTCTGGTGTGTGGCGTCTGTCACGCATTCGCGTGGGTTACACGGTCGCGTCATCTGGGAGTTTTCCTTGTCACGCGTTTGCTTCGGTCACGCGCAGGTGTCATCTGTGTTCTGCTTAAGGCGCGCATCCGCGTTAGTCACGCGTTCGGGTCACTGCCTTTTCGCGCTAGGCATGCGGCCGCGTCGTCCAGGCGTTCGCGTCACTGCCAGTTTCTTCAAAAACTCCACTTTGTGCTTTCCTTCCATTTTTGTATGTTTCCTTTCCATCCTTTAAGTCATTCCTGCCTTAGAAGATCTGAAATTACTCAACACACAAATCACGGCATCGAATGGTAATAAAAGGTAATTAAAATAATTATTTTTAAAGCATAGGAAACATGTTTTTCACATATATCACATAATAAGGAAGGGAAAGTAAAACCATGCAATTTACATGAATAAGTGGGTGAAGGGTTGAATAAATCACTTAAATTGAGCACAATATATATCATAAAATATGGTTTTATCAGACACCCTTTTTTTTTTCAGCATAAAAAAGAAAATCAAATAACAAAATAGGCAACAAGTTAACTAGACCTAGGAATTGAAATAACCACTGATCTTGCAATAACAAAATAAACAGAAAATAGGAACCTAATATAGTAAGAACGGGAAGGAATATAGAATAAAAGAAACTCAACCACCTCAGTTATCCTAGTGGCCATTTCAATCTTCAGGCTGTGCTCCTCTGTGAAGATAATTCGCCTCCCTTTGGTGTCATTAAAATAAACAGAAAATCCACAAGCAAAGCGACAACACCAAACTTAGAAGTTTGCTTGTCCTCAAGTAAAGAAGAACTGAAAATAGGGAGGGCCATAAAAAGATAGACGGAGGAGGAAAAACAAATATTAGTGCAAAAAAATAAAGTGATAAAATGACAAGAGAGGTTAACATAATTAATATATATATATATATATATATATATATATATATATATAAGAGGGGGGGAACGTATATATAGTATAAGGGGGTCTGGGAAAAAGAAAAAAAAAGAGGGGAATCAGGAAGGGATGGGGGCCAAGATTATGGAAAAAGGGTAGGTGAAGCAAGAAGAAAAGGAAAGGGAATCAGTAGGGGGTGGGGGACCAACAATCAAGGGATTGGGCGCAGATTTGATGGGGTTTCAATGAGTATATATCACGTGGACTGACACTGAACTTGGTGGATTTTAAGTTCAGCGCCAACACCCCCGAATGCAATCTCTCCTCTCCCCGCTGAACTTGGCGCAGCCCAAGTTCAGCGTGGACTCCCTTTTTTTTTCGAATTTTCCACGCTTTTTTTATGATATGCTTTTTTTTTTTTCAAATTTTCCACGTTGAACTTGGAAGTGGCCAAGTTCAGCGTGGACCATCCCGAATGCAACTCCCTTTGTATGCATGCATCCATCCTGAACTTGGGGAATTCCAAGTTCAGCATGGAGTCTGGCCTTGATTCACGTTAATTATGTTGTTCTCCACGCTGAACTTGGAAAATTCCAAGTTCAGCGTGGGCCTTCATCAAAGGCACACCAATTACATCGTTTGCCACGTTGAGCTTGGGATTTTCCAAGTTCAGCGTGGACTTGGCAAAGTCTCCCTTCCAGTTTGCATGCACATGCCACGCTGAACTTGGAAAATTTTTCCAAGTTCAGCGTGGAACTGGCAGAGGCTACCTTCTCCAGAGTGTTCAAAAATTTTTCTAAGTGTTCGGTTCCTTTTTTAAAAATTCTGCATGATCAAAACACAATTAAAACAAAGGAAAACAGTAAAAACTCAATAAAAATCAAACAAATAATATAATCAACGCAACGGAAAAATAACTAAGGATACGAAATTATCGGGTTGCCTCTCGAAAAATGCTTCTTTACCGTCACTAGCTTGACGGTCAGCTCCTCTAAGGAGGAGGATCATAAGGGCTCAGCTCTTCACCTTTTACTTTGAACTTTTTTCCTGTGTCTCCATAAAGTAGCTCAATATGCTCCAGAGAGAGGATTCTGTTTACTGTATAAATCCACACTGGATTGCTAGTCAACACCACTTTCATTCCTGGGGAGAAATCTTCAGTGGGGATCTTTTTGTTTCTCCATCCCCTGGGTACTTTCTTCTTTATGGGAACCTCCTCCTTGGTGGATGATGCATTCCCAATACCAAACTTAGGTTTGATGTCAGGGAGAAGTTTGTTGATTGTCACCAAGGGAGGTTTGAGCTGCAGATTCTGTGGTGCATCATCAGGGGGTTTTTGAAGGTTTGGATCAATAAGCTCAGTCTGCATGCAGCTCTCTTCTTCACCTGCTGAATGTATATCTTTGAAGACATGAAAGACTAGTTGCTCATTATGCACTCTAAGTACTAATTCACCTTCTTCCACATTAATCAGAGCTCTTTCAGTGGCTAGGAACGGTCTTCCTAGGATTATAGAGGCACTCTCATCCTCTCCCGTGTCAAGAATCACAAAATCTGCTGGGAGGAAGAACTTACCCACTTTGACCAATACATTCTCCACTAATCTATATGCAGGCTTTATAGATTTGTCTGCCATCTGTAATGCTATCCTTGTGGGTTGTGCCTCTTGAATTTGCAGCTTCTTCATCACAGACAAGGGCATTAAATTGATGTTGGCTCCCAGATCACATAATGCTTTCTCAAAGGTTGTGCTCCCAATGGTACATGGAATTTGAAAGCTCCCTGGATCTGGCATCTTCCTTGGCAAGTTATTCTGAATTATGGCACTGCATTCCTTAGTCAGGACCACTGTCTCATCTCCCTTTAAGGGCTTCTTCTTTGATAATAGCTTCTTCATGAACTTGACATAGAGAGGCATTTGCTCCAAAACCTCAGCAAAAGGAATATTGATTTGTAACTTTCTGAAGACTTCCAAGAACGTTGAAAATTGGTTGTCCTTGGTCTCCTTTTGATGTCTCTGAGGATATGGCATTTTAGGCTTGTACTCAGGAGCCTTTGGCAATGTAGGATAAGTGTCAAGAGAGTCTGGGAATGGGTTGTCCGCACACTTTGGAGGGACGCGCTCTACTTCTTCCTTCTTCTCCTCTGGAGCTTCTTTTTCAACTGGATCCTCATTAACTTGTGCTTTCGTACTTGCCACTTGTTGACTTATCAAGGTGATAGCCTTGCATTCCTCTCTTGGATTTGGAATTGTGTTACCAGGAAGGTTATTAGTGGTCCTCTGATCAATTTCATTAACTTTTGTGGCTAATTGACCCATCTGAATCTCCAAGTTCTTGATTGATGCTCAGGTTTCCGGTCTAAAACTTGCCAACATTGCTTCCAAATCATTGTTCTGCTGGGATTGAGAAGTTGCTTACTGAGATGACTAAAACTGGTGGTTATTAAAATTATTCTGTTAAAAACCTCCCTGAGAATTATTATTAAAATTCTATGGCCTCTGAGGTTGCTCTCTCAACCCAAAATTTGGGTGATTTCTCTACCCCTGATTGTAGGTCTTAGAATAGGGATCATTATTGGGATTTCTAGGAGCACTCCCCATATAATTGACCTGTTCAGAAGAAGATTGAGCATAATCATAATTTTCATTTTGCATAAAATTACCTGTCATGTCATAAGGGACATCTTGATGTGCATTCTGAGTGTTGACAGCTAAAACTTGCATTCCACTAAACTGTTGAGTAATTAGATTTAGTTACTGAGTCAAAAGCTTGTTCTGAGCAAGAATGGCATCAACAGCTTCCACTTCCAAAACACCTCTCTTCTGAGGAGTCTCAGAGTTCACAGGATTCCTATTAGATGAGTATAAATATTGGTTGCTAGCAACCAACTCAATAAGCTCAATAGTTTCTTCTGGTGTCTTCTTCATATGCAATGAACCACCTGCAGAATTATCTAAGCACATCTTGGACATCTCACCCAAGCCTTCATAAAAGATATCTAGTTGGGTCCATTTGGAGAACATGTCCGGAGGGCATTGCCTAGTCAGTAGCTTGTATCTCTCCCAAGCTTCACAAAGAGTTTTACCATCCTTCTGCCTGAAGGTCTGAACCTCCACCCTAAGCTTAGTTAGCTTCTTTGGTGGGAAACATTTAGTAAGAAACACAGTAATAAATCTGCAGAAAATTAGAAATAAATTGATTTAGGTCTTCTTGGGGAAGACCATGATACTGGCAGTTTTGTTGCACCAGGGTGACCAATTGTGGCTTCAACTCAAAGTTGTTTGCAGCTATAGGAGGCACCACAATGCTTTTTCCATAAAGATCTGCAGTAGGAGCAGTGTAAGAGCCAAGCACTCTTCTAGGTTGTTCATTCCCATTCGGATTTGCCATATTAGCATTAGCAGCATTATTATGATCCATAGTAGATTCTGCAGCCCTGTAAAGTCTTGCTTGTTGCAAACGCTGCCTGAAAGTCCTTTCAGGTTCAGGATCAAAGTCTAAGAGAGGTTCCTTATCTCTGTTCCTGTGCATAAATAGAAAGAAGACAAGAAAAGATGGAACTCTCTGCGCAGAGTGCAGAGAATTCCCAGTGAGGTAACCTGTGTAAAGAGATAAAATAAAAAATAAAAAATAAAATAAACACTAAAATTCAAAAATTACTATTAAAATTAAGACAAAAAATTTTGAAATTATTAGGCAAATTAAATAAGAGAAATTAAAATAAGACTAACTAGGGAACACCAAACTTAATTTCAGAAATTAAAAAAAATATTAGTGCGATTTATTTATTTATTTTTTTTCGAAAATACTAAAGCAAAATTAAATAAAATTAAAAATAAAATGCCTAATCTAAGCAATCAAACAACTAATAGTTGTTAATCACTATCAATCCCCGGCAACGGCGCCAAAAACTTAGTACGGATTTTATAACCACAAACTAACAGGCAAGTATACCGGGTCGTACCAAGTAGTACCTCAAGTGAATGAGGGTCGATCCCATGAAGATTGATGGACTAAGCAACAATGGTTGATTAATTTACTTAGTTAGACAAGCAGAAAATGGTGTTTTGAGAGTTCAAAAGCATTAACAGTAAATTCAGAATATCAGAAAGCAAGCAGTAAACAAGTTGTGAAATATATATGGAGAAACAGTTAAGGCTTCAGAGTTATCTATTTTCCGGATTGACTTTTCTTACTAACTATTTTAATCACGTAATATTTAATTCATGGCAAACTATAGGTGACTAAAACCTAATTTCTTAGACCTTTTTAGTCTCCTCTATAATTCATCAACCACCAATTCCTTGGTCACTTTATTCCAATTAGAGGGTGAAGTTCAATTCTAGTTTATATGCCACAGAAATCCTAATTACCCAAATATAAGAGGATTATATGTCACGTATCCTGTTAAGTCCAGATAATTAGAAATTTAGAGAATATGTTTTCAAGCTGTTGTTCAAGTAAAGAGCTTTTCCAAGTTATACAAGAACTCAATTAGAAAGAGGGTCATACTTCCATTCCACCCAAATTCATAAGATAAAGAACAAAAATAATTCTTGAAATATAAATCAGTACATGAATTAAAATAGAAAAATAATAGAATCAATCCATACAATAGACAGAGCTCCTAACCTTAATAGTGGAGGTTTAGTTGCTCATGGTTCAGAGTGAAAACTAGGATTCTGATAAACTGTAAATTTTGAATGAGGTAGAAGAGAAGAGAGATTATTTCCCTTTTATATCTAATCCTAATTAATGTAAAATATCTTTTCTATAATTAAAATAATATCTTTTCCTATTTTAAGATAAAATACAAAATTCAATCAAAATAAATCTGGCTTCATTCGCACCTTTTCTTGAATGCTTGGGGACCACTTGGTTGTTAGGATCCACGCTGAACTTGAAAAACCTCAAGTTCAGCGTGGAATAAGTAGAGGCGTCCTTATTGCGTTCCATTGGGTCCATGCTGAACTTGGAAATTTCCAAGTTCAGGGTGGAGGAGGCAGTGATAATTCTACGCTTTTCCTTTGAATCCACGATGAACTTGGCAGGAGCCAAGTTCAACGTGGAGGAGGCAGAGGTTGCTGGAGGAGAAATATACACTATTATATATCATTGAAAAGCCCTGGAAGTTAGCTTTCTAATGCCGCTGGAATCACGTCAATTGGTAGCTCAAGTTATTCCTGTTTGAGTGCAAGAATGTCAGGATTGACAGCATCATTTGCTTTCTTCCTTTTCTACTACAAAACTCCGTCAAATCCATCCGAATGCTACCTGAAATAAATAGAATTGTACACAACTCAAAGTAGCATCCATAGTGGCTAAAAGATATTTAAATTTTGATCAAACTCAACAATTTGAATGGAAATTTACTAGGAAAAGATAGAGAAGATGCTCACACATCAGCAAGAAACGTACTCCAGGGTATTCTGTTTTCATTTCTGAATGTTTTAGTCTCTGTTCTGACTAATGCATGTGATCATGAACCTAAAGAAACAACTAAAGAAAAAATAAACTTAAGGAATGGTGCACGAAATTACAATCACACTTTTGCAACTCCGCACAACTAACCAACAAGTGCACTGGGTCGTCCAAGTAATACCTTACGTGAGTAAGGGTCGATCCCACGGAGACTGTCGGCTTGAAGCAAGCTATGGTTATCTTGTAACTCTTAGTCAGGGTATCAATAATTCTCAGATTTAATTGTAAAAAGTAAAAGAATATGAAATAAATACTTGTTATGCAGTAATGAAGAACAGGTTGAGGCTTTGGAGATGCTTTGTTTTCTAAATCTCTGCTTTCCTACTATCTTCTTCTTCATGCACGCAAGGCTCCTTCCATGGCAAGCTTTATGCGGGGCATCACCGTTGTCAATGGCTACTTCCTGTCCTCTCAGTGAAAATGTTCTAAATGCGCTGTCACCGCACGACTAATCATCTGTCGGTTCTCGATCATGTCGGAATAGGATCCATTGATCCTTTTGCGTCTGTCACTACGCCCAACACTCGCGAGTTTGAAGCTCGTCACAGTCATCCCTTCCCAGATCCTACTCAGAATACCACAGACAAGGTTTAGACATTCCGGATCTCAGGAATGGCCGCCAATAATTCTATCTTATACCACGAAGACTCTGATCTGAATCATGAGGCTAAGAGATATGCATTCAATCTAAGGTAGAACGGAGGTGGTTGTCAGGCACGCATTCATAGGTGAGAATGATGATGAGTGTCACGGATCATCACATTCATCAGGTTGAAGTGCGAATGAATATCTTAGAATAGAAGCAAGCGTGATAGAATGGAAAACAGTAGCAATTGCATTAATTCATGAAGAACAGCAGAGCTCCTCAACCCCAACAATGGGGTTTAGAGACTCATACTGTAGAGAATACAATACGAAACGTGTAAAGTGTCATGAGGTACAAGATGAATCACTAAAAGTAGTTTTTATAGTAAACTAGTGACCTAGGGTTACAGAAAATGAGTAAGCTAGGGTGTTTAGTGTAAAAATCCACTTTCGGGGCCCACTTGGTGTGTGCTTGGGCTGAGCATTGAAGCTTTCATGTGTAGAGACTTTTCTTGGAGTTAAACACCAGCTTTTGTGCCAGTTTGGGAGTTTAACTCCAGCTTTTATGCCAGTTCCGGCGTTAAATGCCAGAATTCTTGAGCTGACTTGGAACACCTGTTTGGGCCATCAAATCTCGAGCAAAGTATAGACTATTATATATTGCGGGAAAGCCCAGAATGTCTACTTTCCAACGCAATTAAGAGCGAACCAATTGGGCTTTTGTAGCTCCAGAAAATCCACTTCGAGTGCAGGGAGGTCAGAATCCAACATTATCTGCAGTCCTTTTTCAGCCTTTGAATCAGATTTTTGCTCAGGTCCCTCAATTTCAGCCAGAAAATACCTGAAATCACAGAAAAAAACACAAACTCATAGTAAAGTCCAAAAATGTGATTTTTAAATAAAAACTAATAAAAATATAATAAAAACTAATTAAAATATTCTAAAAACATACTAAAAATAATGCCAAAAAGCGTATAAATTATCCGCTCATCACAACACCAAACTTAAATTGTTGCTTGTCCCCAAGCAACTAAAAATAAAATAGGGTAAAAAGAAGAGAATATACAATGAATTCCAAAAACATCTACGAAGATCAGTATTAATTAGATGAGCAGGGCTTTTAGCTTTTTGCCTCTGAACAGTTTTGGCATCTCACTTTATCCTTTGAAGATCAGAATGATTGGCTTCTATAGGAACTCAGAATCCAGATAGTGTTATTGATTCTCCTAGTTAAGTATGTTGATTCTTGAACACAGCTACTTTATGAGTCTTGGTCGTGACCCTAAGCATTTTGTTTTCCAGTATTACCACCGGATACATAAATGCCACAGACACATAACTGGGTGAACCTTTTCAGATTGTGACTCAGCTTTGCTAGAGTCCCTAATTAGAGGTGTCCAGAGCTCTTAAGCACACTCTTTTTGCCTTGGACCACGACTTTAACCGCTCAGTCTCAAGTCTTCACTTGACACCTTCACGCCACAAGCACATGGTTAGGGACAGCTTGGTTTTGCCGCTTAGACCAGGATTTTATTCCTGTGGGCCCTCCTATCCACTGATGCTCAAAGCCTTGGATCCTTTTTATTACCCTTGCCTTTTGGTTTAAAGGGGTATTGGCTTTTTCTGCTTGTTTTTTTTTACTGCTTTTTCTTGCTTCAAGAATCAATTTTATGATTTTTCAGATCATCAGATAACATTTCTCCTTTTCCCATCATTCTTTCAAGAGACAACAATGTTAACATTCATAAACAATCAAATTCAAAAATATGCACTGTTCAAGCATTCATTCAGAAAAACAATAGTATTGCCACCACATCAAAATAACTAAACTGTTTTAAAATTCGAAATTCATGCACTTCTTTTTCTTTTTCAATTAAAAACATTTTTTATTTAAGAAAGGTGATGGATTCATGGTACATTCATAGCTTTAAGACATAAACTTTAAATTTTTATTGATTATGGAATAAAAATAAGACTCAAAAATAAATATAAGAGTAGACCCATAATAATAGAAGACAGAAAATTAAAAGCAGAAAAATAAATGACTCTTAAAATAGACTCTTAATAATAAAGGTTATCACAGAGTTAGGACTCAACAACCTTGATTTTGAGAAGTGGATGCTCCCTCAATTTGTGGGTTGCTTGGTCCTTCAAGGGAGAGCTTCTGGCGCTTCAGCTCCTGTAGCTCACGCCCCTGCTTCTCCTGTTCCTTCAGCAGTTTGCAGAGCATGCAGTTCTGATTCTGCTATTCTTCTTTAAGTTGTTCCATAGCTTCTTGCATCTTGGTAACAGATGCTTCTAGGCGGGTCCAGTAGTCAATTTCAGGAATTTCTGGGAGGAACTCCTGCGCCCTCCTTTTGATGGAGTTGTCTTGCATTTGTCCTTCCATTGACTTCTTGGTGATTGGGTGTTCGATTGGGATGAATTCATCTACTCCCATCCTCACCCCAGCATCTTTACATAGCAGAGAAATTAAGCTTGGGTAGGCCAGTTTGGCTTCAATGAAGTTCTTGTTTGCAATTGTGTAAATCTCACAAGAAATCAGATGATGAATCTCCACTTCTTTTTCAAGCATAATACAATGAATCATCACTGCTCTTTTGACAGTGACCTCAGAGCGGTTGCTAGTGGGCAATATAGAACGCCCAATGAAGTCCAACCAGCCTCTTGCAACTGGTTTGAGATCTCCCCGCTTGAGTTGGTTTGGGACACCTTTTGAATTGGTTATCCACTTAGTTCCAGGGAGGCATATGTCCTCTAGAACTTGATCCAACCCCTTATCTACTCTCACCATTCTCCTATTAAAGGATTCTGGGTCATCTTGTAGTTGAGGCAATTTGAAGACCTCTCTTATTTTGTCCAGATGGAAGTAAATAAGCCTCCCTCTGACCATGGTTTGGTAGGTATGAAAGGCGGTTCCAGTTATTCTTTGCTTATCTGTTAGCCACAGATTTGAGTAGAATACCTGAACCATGTTTCTTCCAACCTTTGTTTCAGGATTAGCTAGAATTTCCCATCCTCTGTTTCAAATTCGCTCTTGGATCTCCAGATATTCATCTTCTTTCAGATTGAATTTAACTTCCAGGATCACTGACCTCAGACCCATTATTTTGTGGTAATGGTCTGCATGTTCTTTGGTTAGGAACCTCTCTTGATTCCAAAGACTCTTTGGAGTATTCTCTTTCTTGCCTCTTGATTTGGTTTGTTTTCCCTTAGGTGCCATGATCTTGATGAGTCTTAGCTCAGTGATCACAAAAAAACACACCAAAATTAGAGGTTTGCTTGCCCTCAAGCAAAAGAAAGGAAAGGGGAGAGAGAGGAGAAGAGGCAAATTCGAATGATGGAGAGGAGGGGATGGCCGAATTTATATTTATAGGAGGAGGGGAGGGATTTCGAAAAATTTGAAAGAGATATGACATAGAGATATGATTGATGGAAGAAAATAAAATCATGATATGAAAGAGATGAGATTTGTAATTGATAAAGATATAAAGATGTTAAATCTGAAAATTTGGTTATGCATCTAAGAATTAAGAGATGATATGATGAGTTGAAAAAGATTTGGAAAGAAATTAAGAAGATAATTGAGTTTTTGAAGAAGATTTGGGAAGGATTTGAAAGAAAATTGAAAAGAAATTTAGAAAATTGTTGAATTTTGGAAAATTGAGGGTGAATGATGGAAGTTTGAAACATGTTTATGCAGAAAATTATGAGTCAAAACATGAAAATTTGAAAAAAATTTGAAGTTGGAAACTAAATCTCCTCCCCCTGCCTTTCTGGCGTTAAACGCCCAGAATGGTATCCATTCTGGCGTTTAACGCCCAATTGTTGGCCATTATGGGCGTTTAACGCCCAGCCAGGTACCCTGGCTGGCGTTAAACGCCAGAAACCCCTTTATCACTGGGCCTTTTTCTGAACGCTCAGGATGCTGCAATTCTGGCGTTAAACGCTCAGAATGGTACCCATTCTAGCATTTAACGCCCAAAATGGTACCTTTACTGGCGTTAAACGCCCAGAATGGTACCCATTCTGGCGTTTAATGCCCAAAATGCCCTTTACTGGCGTTTTCTTGCCAGCAAGCTCCTTTTCTTTGCTTTTTGCACTGAATCCTTCTGTAACTCTGTGAATTCCTTCAATTTTGATGATTAACCTTTGAAGAAAAATGTATATCAACTTCTACAAGTATTAATTAAAACAAATAACTTGCTAATGGCTGGGTTGCCTTCCAGCAAGCGCTTCTTTATTGTCTTTAGCTGGACCTTTACTGAGCTTCATTCAAGCCTCAGTTTTGAGCATTCTTGCTCAAAATTGATTTCAAGATAATGTTTGATTCTCTGTCCATTAACAATGAACTTTTTGTCAGAATCAATATCTTGAAGCTCAACATATCCATATGGTGACACTCCTGTAATCACATATGGTCCCCTCCACCGGGATTTTAATTTCCCGGAGAATAATCTGAGTCTAGAGTTGAACAGCAGAACTTTTTGTCCTGGCTCAAAGACTCTGGATGACAATTTCTTGTCATGCCACTTTTTTGCTTTTTCCTTATAAATTTTTGCATTTTCAAAAGCATTGAGTCTGAACTCCTCTAGCTCATTTAGCTGGAGCAATCTTTTCTCACCAGCTAACTTAGCATCCATGTTTAGGAATCTGGTTGCCTAGTAGGCTTTATGTTCCAGTTCCATGGGCAGATGACAGGCCTTGCCATACACAAGCTGGTATGGAGAGGTTCCAATAGGAGTCTTGAATGCTGTTCTGTATGCCCACAGAGCATCATCCAAGCTCTTTGTCCAATCCTTTCTACGGGCAATTATAGTCCATTCCAGGATTCTCTTTAGTTCTCTGTTAGAGACTTCAGCCTGCCCATTTGTCTGTAGATGATACGGAGTTTCTACTTTGTGGCTAATTCCATATCGAACCATAGCAGAGTAAAGCTGTTTATTACAGAAATGGGTGCCCCCATCACTGATTAGTACTTTGGGAACACTAAATCTGCTGAAAATATGTTTCTGGAGGAACTTCAGCACAGTCTTGGTATCATTAGTGGGTGTGGCAATTGCCTCCACCCATTTAGATACGTAGTCTACTGCCACCAGAATGTAAGTGTTTGAGTATGATGATGGGAAAGGACCCATGAAGTCAATACCCCATACATCAAACAACTCAATCTCTAAGATCCCTTGTTGAGGCATGGCATAACCATGTGGCAAGTTACCAGCTCTTTGACAACTATCACAGTTACGCACAAACTCTCGGGCATCTCTATAGAGAGTAGGCCAATAGAAGCCACAGTGGAGAACTTTAGTGGTTGTTCGCTCACTTCCGAAATGTCCTCCATACTGTTATCCATGGCAATGCCACAGGATCTTCTGTGCCTCCTCTCTAGGGACGCATCTGCGGATCATTCCGTCTGCGCATCTCTTAAAGAGATATGGTTCATCCCATAAGTAGTACTTTGCATCAGAAATTAGTTTTTTCTTTTGCAACCTGCTATACTCCTGGGGTATGAACCTCATAGCTTTATAATTTGCAATGTCTGCAAACCATGGTGCTTCTTGAATGGCAAAAAGTTGCTCATCCGGAAAGGTTTCAGAGATCTCAGTAGGAGGGAGGGACGCCCCAGCTACTGGTTCTATCCAGGACAGGTGATCAGCTACCTGGTTCTCTGTCCCTTTTTTGTCTCTTATTTCTATATCAAACTCTTGCAGAAGCAACACCCATCTTATGAGCCTGGGTTTTGAAGCCTACTTTGTGAGTAGATATTTAAGAGCAGCATGGTCAGTGTACACAATCACTTTTGATCCTACTAAATAGGATCTAAATTTGTCAATGGCATAAACCACTGTAAGTAACTCTTTTTCTGTGGTTGTGTAATTCTTCTGTGCATCATTTAGAACACGACTGGCATAGTAAATGACATGCAAAAGCTTGTTGTGCCTTTGTCCCAACACTGCACCAATGGCATGGTCACTGGCATCACACATTAATTCGAATGGTAATGTCCAGTCAGGTGCATAGATGACTGGTGCTGTGACCAGCTTGGCTTTCAGGGTCTCAAACGCCTGCAGACACTCTGTGTCAAACACAAATGGCGTGTCAGCAGCTAGAAGGTTGCTTAGAGGTTTTGCAATTTTTGAAAAATCCTTTATGAACCTCCTATAGAATCCTGCATGCCCCAGAAAGCTTCTGATTGCCTTAACATTGGCAGGTGGTAGTAATTTCTCAATTACCTCTACCTTGGCTTGATCCACCTCTATTCCCTTGCTTGAAATTTTGTGCCCAAGGACAATTCCTTCAGTCACCATAAAGTGACATTTTTCCCAGTTTAAGACCAGGTTAGTCTCTTGGCACCTTTTCAAGACAAGTGCTAGATGATCAAGACAGGAGCTGAATGAGTCTCCAAATACTGAGAAGTCATCCATGAAGACTTCCAGGAACTTCTCTACCATATCAGAGAAGATAGAGAGCATGCACCTCTGAAAGGTTGCAGGTGCATTGCACAGACCAAAAGGCATTCTTCTGTAAGAAAATACTCCAGATGGACATGTGAATGCTGTTTTCTCTTGGTCTTGAGAATCCACTGCAATTTGGTTGTAGCCTGAATAGCCATCCAAAAAGCAGTAGTATTCATGGCCTGCTAGTCTCTCTAGCATTTGGTCTATGAATGGTAAAGGAAAATGATCCTTTCTAGTGGCTGTATTGAGCCTTCTGTAGTCAATACACATACGCCACCCTGTAACTGTTCTTGTGGGAACCCGTTCATTCTTTTCATTATGAACCACTATCATGCCTCCCTTTTTGGGGACAACTTAGACAGGGCTCACCCAGGGGCTATCAGAAATAGGATAAATAATCCCAGCCTCTAGTAACTTAGTGACCTCTTTCTGCACCACTTCCTTCATGGTTGGATTTAGCCGCCTCTGTGGTTGAACCACTGGCTTAGCATCATCCTCCAATAGGATCTTGTGCATACATCTTGCTGGGCTAATGCCCTTAAGATCACTTATGGACCACCCAAGAGCTGTCTTGTGTGTCCTTAGCACTTGAATTAGTGCTTTCTCTTCCTATGGATTTAAAGCAGAGCTTATGATCACTGGAAAAGTGTCACCCTCTCCCAGAAATGCATATTTCAGGGATGTTGGTAGTGGTTTGAGCTCTGGTTTAGGAGGTTTCTCCTCTTCCTGAGGGATTTTTAGAGGTTCTTTTATTTCCTCTGGTTCCTCCAAATCAGGCTGAACATCTTTAAAGATGTCCTCTAGCTCTGATTCAAGACTCTCAGTCATATTGATATCTTCCACCAAAGAGTCAATAATATCAGTGCTCATGCAGTCATTTGATGTGTTTGGATGCTGCATAGCTTTGACAGCATTTAACTTGAACTCATCCTTATTGACTCTCAGGGTCACTTCCCCTTTTTGTACATCAATAAGAGTTCATCCAGTTACTAGGAAAAGTTTTTCTAGAATGAGAGTTGCACTCTTGTACTCCTCTATTTCCAGCACTACAAAGTCATTGGGAAAGGCAAATGGCCCAACCTTGACAATCATGTCCTCAATGATGCCTGATGGATATTTAATGGAGCCATCAGCAAGTTGAAGATATATCTGGGTTGGTTTGACTTCTTTAGTCAACCCAAGCTTTCTAATAGTGGATGCAGGTATTAGGTTGATACTTGCTCCAAGGTCACATAGAGCTATCTTGGTACAAGCACCCTCTAATGTGCACAGTATCATAAAGCTTCCTGGATCTTGAAGCTTTTCTGGTAAGCTTTTTAGAATGACTGCACTGCATTCTTCAGTGAGAAACACTCTTTCAGTTTCTCTCCAATCCTTCTTAGGACTTAAGATCTCTTTCATGAACTTAGCATAAGAGAGTATTTGCTCAAGTGCCTCTGCAAACGGGATCTTTATTTTAAGAGTCCTGAGATAGTCTGCAAAGCGGGCAAATTGTTTATCCTGTTCCGCTTGGCGGAGCTTCTGAGGATAAGGCATCTTGGCTTTATATTCTTCAACCTTAGTTGCTGCAGGTTTATTCCCTACAGAAGTGGTTGGAGAAGCCTTCTTATAGGGGTTACTATCAGCACTTGTAGGTGTCTGATTCCTCATTGGCGTTTGAACGCCAGGATTGGGTGCTGGATGGGCGTTTAATGCCAACTTTTCCCATATTTTCTGGCGTTTGAACACCAGAGTTATTCCTCTCTGGGCTCTTGATGTCCTCAGAGGGATTTTGGGCAGTGGTTTGGTCATCCTCTGTCATTTGTTCCTTTCTTGACTTTTTGTTACTTTGAGCTGAGTTATTCAATGTCTTCCTGCTCCTTAGTTGGATAGCTTGGCATTTTTCTGTTATCTGTTTAGATAGCTGCTGTTATGTCTGATTCAATTGTGCTTCTATATTCTTGTTAGCATTTTTAGTGTCTTGGAGCATCTCTTTGAATTCTGCTAATTGTTTTGTCATAAGGAGTAATTGCTGATTAAGTTCAACAATCTGTTCTTGAGGATTAGGATCAGTAGTTACTGCCAGAGCCTCTTCTTTTATGGATGACTCACTGTTTGAGTACAGATGTTGATTTCTAGCAACTGTATCTATAAGTTCTTGAGCCTCTTCAATTGTTTTTCTCATGTGTATAGATCCACCAGCTGAGTGGTCTAGAGACGTTTGAGCTTTTTCTGTAAGTCCATAGTAGAAGATGTCTAACTGTACCTACTCTGAAAACATTTCAGAGGGGCATTTTCTTAGCATCCCTCTGTACCTCTCCCAGGCATTATAAAGAGATTCATGATCCTCTTGTTTAAAGCCTTGGATGTCCAGCCTTAGCTGTGTCATCCTTTTTGGAGGGTAAAATTGATTCAGGAATTTGTCTGTTAATTGTCTCTATGTTTTTATGCTTGCTGTGGGTTGGTTATTTAACCACCTCTTAGCTTGATCTTTTACAGCAAATGGAAACAATAATAATCTGTAGACTTCCTGATCCACTTCTTTATCACGTACTGTGTCAGCAATTTGTAAGAACTGTGCCAGAAACTCAGTAGGTTCTTCTTGTTGAAGACTGGAATACTGGCAATTTTGCTGCACCATGATAATGAGCTGAGGATTTAGCTCAAAGCTGCTTGCTTTGATGGGAGGTATACAGATGCTACTCCCATATGCAGCTGTAATGGGGTTAGCATATGATCCCAGAGTCCTTCTGGACTGTTCATTTCCACTTATGTCCATGATGGAGAAAAGGGAATTGATATGAATTGCAAATAAATTATATTTTTATTTTTATTTATTTAATTAAAAGTAACCAAAATTAAAATAGAATAAACTAAAATAAATGGAAAATAAAATAAAATTTCGAAAAAAGAAAATAAAATAAAAGCAGATTGAAGACTAAATTAATTAATTGATTAAAAAGATTTTGAAATTAGCAATCAAAAAGATATGATTGTAAATTATTTTGAAAAAGCTATGATTGAGAAGATATGATTGCAATTTAAAAAAAATTAAGATGTGATTGAAAAGATATGATTGAAGAAATTAAAAAGATTTGATTTTTGAAAAAGATTTGAAAAGATCAATTTTTGAAATTGGAATTTTGACTTGACTAAAAAGAAAAGATATGATTTTGAAAATCTTTGACTACTTTAATGCAAAATTTCGAAATTTATGAGTAAAATAAGGAAAAGATATTTTTTTTTATTTTTGAATTTTAATGCGGAAAGAGAAAAACAACAAAATGACACTAAACTTAGAAACTTTAGATCAAAACACAGAGAACAAACAAGAAAACTTTGAATGTCAAGATGAACACCAAGAACACTTTGAAGATCAAGATGAACACCAAGAACAAATTTTTGAAAAATTTTTAAGTAAATAAAATCACAAAAACACCAAACTTAAAATTTTTTAGAAAATCAAACACAAATTTTTGAAAATTTAAAGGAAAACACAAAGAAGACACCAAACTTAGAATTTTTAAAGATCAAGAAAGAACTAGGAACATGCAAATTCGAAAAAAATTAAAAAAAATAAAAGCATGCAATTGACACCAAACTTAAAATATGAAACTAAACTTAAATAAAAGACTCTAAACCAACAAAAATAAATTATTCCTAATCTAAGCAACAAGATAAACCGTCAGTTGTCCGATCTTGAACAATCCCCAGCAACGGCGCCAAAAACTTGGTGCACGAAATTACAATCACACTTTTGCAACTCCGCACAACTAACCAGCAAGTGCACTGGGTCGTCCAAGTAATACCTTACGTGAGTAAGGGTCGATCCGACGGAGATTGTCGGCTTGAAGCAAGCTATGGTTATCTTGTAACTCTTAGTCAGGATATCAATAATTCTTAGATTTAATTGTAAAAAGTAAAAGAACATGAAATAAATACTTGTTATGCAGTAATGAAGAACAGGTTGAGGCTTTGGAGATGCTTTGTCTTCTGAATCTCTGCTTTCCTACTATCTTCTTCTTCATGCACGCAACACTCCTTCCATGGCAAGCTTTATGCTGGGTATTACCGTTGTCAATGGCTACTTCCCGTCCTTTCAGTGAAAATGTTCCAAATGCGCTGTCATCGCACGGCTAATCATCTGTCGGTTGTCGATCATGTCGGAATAGGATCCATTGATCCTTTTGCGTCTGTCACTACGCCCAACACTTGCGAGTTTGAAACTCGTCACAGTCATCCCTTCCCAGATCCTACTCAGAATACCACAGACAAGGTTTAGACGTTTCGGATCTCAGGAATGGCCCCAATAATTCTAGCTTATACCACGAAGACTCTGATCTGAATCATGAGGCTAAGAGATATGCATTCAATCTAAGGTAGAACGGAGGTGGTTGTCAGGCACGCGTTCATAGGTGAGAATGATGATGAGTGTCACGGATCATCACATTCATCAAGTTGAAGTGCGAATGAATATCTTAGAATAGAACCAAGCGTGATAGAATGGAAAATAGTAGTAATTGCATTAATTCATGAAGAACAGCAGAGCTCCTCACCCCCAACAATGGGGTTTAGAGACTCATGCTGTAGAGAATACAATATGAAACGTGTAAAGTGTCATGAGGTACAAGATGAATCACTAAAAGTAGTTTTTATAGTAAACTAGTGACCTAGGGTTACAGAAAATGAGTAAGCTAGGGTGTTTAGTGTAAAAATCCACTTCCGGGGCCCACTTGGTGTGTGCTTGGGCTGAGCATTGAAGCTTTCATGTGTAGAGACTTTTCTTGGAGTTAAACGCCAGCTTTTGTGCCAGTTTGGGCGTTTAACTCCAGCTTTTGTGCCAGTTCTGGCGTTAAACGCCAAAATTCTTGAGCTGAATTAGAATGCCTGTTTAGGCCATCAAATCTCGGGCAAAGTATGGACTATTATATATTTCGGGAAAGCCCAGAATGTCAACTTTCCAACGCAATTGAGAGCACGCCAATTAGGCTTCTGTAGCTCCAGAAAATCCACTTCGAGTGTAGGGAGGTCAGAATCCAACAGCATCTGTAGTCGTTTTTCAGCCTCTGAATTAGATTTTTGCTCAGGTCCCTCAATTTCAGCCAGAAAATATCTGAAATCACAAAAAAACACACAAACTCATAGTAAAGTCCAGAAATGTGATTTTTAAATAAAAACTAATAAAAATATAATAAAAACTAATTAAAATATACTAAAAACATACTAAAAATAATGCCAAAAAGCGTATAAATTATCCGCTCATCAAGGAATTAATCATGTAAAATAAACTTTAAAAGAAATAGAAATAACTAAATATGGTTGGGTTGCCTCCCAACAAGTACTTCTTTAATGTCACTAGCTTGACGGTTAGCTCCTTACGAAGATGGATATAGGCTCAGAATTTCGCCCCTTACAGTGAACTTTCTTCTTGTCTTTTCATGGATGAGCTCCACATGCTCTAGAGATAAGATGCGACTCACTGTATGTGGTATGAATGGTTTCTTGGTGAAGACAAGGCCTTCAGTGGGATCTTTTTGTCCATCCAGCCTTTAAGTACTTTCTTCTTAGTACCTTTGTTCTTAGTGCTTGTTGTTGGCTGCCCAACACCAAACTTAGAATTGGTGTTTGGAGGTTTAGTAAAGCTCTGCACTGAAAGAGATGGTGGGAACACTAAGTATTGCACAATTATCTCTCTTCTCTCAGAGAGAGAGTTGGGGTGAGGCATCTTGAACAAGATGTGTTCCTTTCCTAGTTGTAAAATCAGTTCTCCCTTTGCTACATCAATGATAGCATTGGCAGTGGCTAGGAAATGTCTTCCAAGGATGATGGACTCATCCTCATCTTCCCCAATATCTAGGATTATGAGATTTTCAAGGATGTAAAGGTCTTTAAACTTCACCAAGACATCCTCTACTAGGCCATATGCTCTTTTCATTGACTTGTCTGCCATGTCTAGTGAGATATTTGTAGCTTGTACCTCAAAGATTCCCAACTTCTCCATTACAGAGAGTGGCATGAGGTTTATACTTGACCCTAGGTCACACAGAGCCTTCTCAAAGGCCATGGTGCCTATGGTGCAAGGAATCAGGAAGTGTCCGAGATCCGGAAGCTTCTGGGGTAGCCTCTGCTGAACCAAAGCATTGAGTTATTTGGTAAGCACTGGAGGTTCTTCCTCCAATGTCTTTACTCCAAATAACTTGGCGTTTAGCTTCATGAGAGCTCCTAGGTACCGAGCAACTTGCTCTTCCCTAGTTTCTTCATCCTCATCAAAGGATGAGTATTCATCATAACTCATTAATTGCAAGAGTGCTTGCAAGGGGACCTCTATGGTCTCTACATGAGCCTTGTCTTCCTTTAATTCTTGGATAGGGACTTCATAAGTGGGGGTTGAATACTCAGTAGGAGCACCTTCACTGGTGTTCAACTCCATCTCTTGTGGCTTTTTGGGCTTTGAACGCTTAGTTGGAACATCCTCACTGGCGTTCAATGCCAGCTTCTATGCCATTTTGGACATTGAACACCCAGTATGGTCTTCCTTACTAGCGTTCAACGCCATTAAAACTGTAGTATTAGGCGTTGAACACCCAGTAAGGACTTCCTTACTGGCGTTCAACGCCAAGAATGGCATATCATTGGGCGTTGAATGCCCATTAGGGATCTCGTTATTGGCATTCAACGCCAAAATTACTCCCTTTAGATTTGGCCTCAGCTTCAGTAGTGATGTCTTTGTACTCTTCTCTTGGGTTTACTTCAGTGTTACTAGGAAGATTTTCAGGGATTCTCTTGCTTAATTGACCAAATTTTACCTCCAAATTTCTGATGGAAGATCTTATTTTAGTTATGAAACTTTGAGTGGTCTTAGAGAGGTTGGAGACTATAGTAATTAAGTTAGAAAGGCTCTGCTTAGGATTTTCCATATGTTCCTAAGAAGATGGGAATGATGGCCTGTTGTTGAACCTATTCTGGGTTCTTCCACCTTGATTATTTTTGAAGCCTTGCTCAGGCTTCTGTTGATCATTCCATGAAAGGTTAGGATGATTCCTCCTGAGGGATTACAGGTGTTTTCATAGGGTTCTCCCATGTAATTCACCTCCTCCATCATGGGTTGATCAAGATCATAAGCTTCTACTTCAAAGGAAGCTTCTTGGGTGTTGCTAGCTGCAGCTTGCATTCCAGTCAAATGCTGAGAGATCATATTGACCTGTTGGATTAAGATCTTGTTCTGAGCCAATATGGCATTTAGAGTGTCTACTACAAGAACTCCTTTCTTCTGAGCTGCCCTATTGTTCACAGGATTTCTCTCAGAGCTGTACATGAATTGGTTGTTTGCAACCATCTCAATGAGTTCTTTTGCCTCTTCAGGCATTTTCTTCAAGTGCAGTGATCCACCTGTGATGCGTGAGCATCTTCTCTATCTTTTCCTAGTGAATTTGCATTTGAATTGCTAAAGTTTAATCAATATTTAACAAATTTTAGCCACTATGGATGCTACTTTGAGTTGTGTACAATTCTGTTTATTTCCGGTAGTATTATGGACGAATTTGACAGATTTGGAGTCAAGGACGGGAAAAGGAGAACTTGCTGCCATCTCTACACCGAACTTGAATTTGCGTCAAATCAAAAACTTCAAGAAAAACACGCTGCCTCCTCCACGCCGAACTTAAAGTTCTTCAAGTACGGCGCCAGCATGAAGCCCCAAGGAGAAATCAGCATTGCCTACTCCATGCCGAACTTGAAGTTTTTCAAGTTTGGCGCCAGCTTGAAGATTTCAAAGGGGAGTTACGCGCATCAATCCACGCCAAACTTGGATTTTCCAAGTTCGGCGTCAACTCTTCTAACCCAAGTGGGCCCCAATTCGTTCCAAAGGCTACACAGATCAATTAAATTAATTTTCATTTAAACTTTTATTAGTTTTAGAATTAGGAAAAGAGATTAATTAGTTTTTAGGAAATATATTTTACATTAATTAGGATTAGATATAAAAGGGAAAAGAATCAGCCCTTCGGGCTCATCTTTTCTTCTCCTCTACCGCATTCCGCAATTTACAGTTTTTTTGAATCCTAATTTTCTCTCTGAATCATGAGCAACTAAACCTCCACTGTTAAGGTTGATGTGTGGAAAACGATCCAACACGAAACTAACCGGCAAGTGCACCGGGTCGAATCAAGTAATAAAACTCACGGGAGTGAGGTCGATCCCACAGGGATTGAAGGATTGAGCAATTTTAGTTTAGTGGATGACTTAGTCTAGCGAATCAAGAGTTGATTTGAGTGGTTTGTATTTGACAGAAGCTAAATTGCATGAAATTTAAAAGGAAGAGGGACAATTGACAAGAAATTAAAGAGGGCAGAAAATAAAAGTGCTGAATCTTAAAGAACCAGAAATTAAATTGCAGAAACTTAGATTGCAAGAAATGTAAATTGCAGAATCTTAAGATACAAGAAATTTAAATAACTTGAATCGTAAAGGGAATTGGGATTTGGATTTGCATAAAATAAACAAGAGAAAGTAAAATTTAACAAACAGAAATGTAACAGATGGACTCAATTAAATCGGATCTTGAATGAAAATGAAAATAAGCTTGGTGTAGCAACGAAACAAGGAAATTGAAATTGAAAGCTGTAGATCTCAGGACTCAAAAGACTAGATAGCCAAGTCTAGATCTCACTGCCTTCCTAGATCCAGCAAGAACAATTGCAAAGGAAATGAAGAAAAGTAAATTGCAGAAATAGTAGAAGAAGAAGCAATTAACAGAAATGGAAATTCAATTATGCAAAAAATTAAACAAGATCTCAAGGTGAGATTGAAACAGAAGTTCCTCAATTCTCCACCCAAGATCCAAAGCAAGAAAAGTAAAGAGTGCTGAGCAAGAACAAGGAGGAAGAGAGATCAATTCTCCTTCCTAATTCTCTTCAATTCTAAAAACAACAACTAAAATGTAAAGGTGAGCTCCCTCTCTAAGTGTTCTAAGAATTCTAAAAGAAAAGCTCTCGGAAAACTTAAATCCTAAGCTATTTATACACTTTCTTCAAATGGTCTTCAAGCCTTGAATTGGGCCTTTGCTCTTAATGGAATTGGGTTGATAAAAGCCTCTGTTGATTGCACTTGGAGTTGGAAAGAAACCCATTGTGAATCGGGACATAAAGCACAAAAGCTTGAGTCAAAGTTTGAGGTAAACTTTGGCTCAAGCTTTTTATACCAGCCACCCCCTTTTGCTGCTATCCACGTTTGAGCTAAAGTTTGAGGTCAAACTTTAAGCCAAATGTGGATCCCCTTGTATGCATGTGTGGCGCCAACGTTTGCCAAAAAGCTTGAGGCAAACGTTGGCGCAAGCTTTTCTCCTCCAGGGTGTTGGTGTGTGGCGCCAACGTTTGCCAAAAAGCTTGAGGCAAACGTTGGCGCAAGCTTTTGCTCCATCCAGGGTGAATTCAACTCTTCCAAAAGTTTGAGCTAAAATTTGAGGCAAGCTTTTGCTCAAGCTTTTTGTTCTCTCTTGCTCCTTGCCCTTTCTTCTTTCTTCAACCTTCTTCAAAGCTCTTTTCACCTATCATCAATCAATCAAACACATCAAAGCTATGCTCAAAATCATGAGTTTGTTATTCTTTCATAATATATGACAATTATAGCACAAAATCTCATGAAATTGCATTAATTCATCCATGGTTGATTGAATCAAAGGAAATATGAAATTCTACCAAATTGGCTTACTTATGGCTCAAGAAAGTGCATAAAAACAATTGAAAACAAAAGAAAAAGACTAGTGAAACTAGGCTAAGATGACTTGTCATCACAACACCAAACTTAAAGCTTGCTTGTCCCCAAGCAAGAAAGGAATTATGATCAAAGGTTCTTTTAATTAAGACGGATTGAAGAATAACTTGTAAGGTCTTGTGAGTGAAGTGATTAAGTGACAGTGGGGTGAACTCTAAATCATATGCTCATGCAAGGGCCTCAGTGCTTACTAGTCCTTACATATTGGGGGTCTTAGGTCCTAGGACTTTCATCCAAATGATATCATGGAGATCTCTCTATAGGTAATCACCTTGAAGCAGCTTATAGTTGCTGTGCTTTGGCCTTGACTCTAAGTGTCATGTCTCAAAGCGGCTCTTTAGATAAGCTTTCAATCAATACTCCTAAACCAGTTGGTTTTAAGGTATTAGGTGTTAAAGCACCCCTAAGGATTTACTTACTCAAGCCTCTCTCTTTGACACAATTCGACCACAAGCATTTACTAGGATAACAACTCTTTGAGTTCTTGTTTCTTTTCTTCTTCTCTGCCTAGTAATTGATGCTCAGAGCCTTGGGCCATGTTCTTTTTGTTTTTGTATTTTCTTTATTTTCTTTTGTTTTGTTTGCTTCTTCTTGGATCAATAAATGTTTGAGAATCTCCACAACAATTCTTTGAACTCTATGTCCCGCCTATGAGCTCCCATGCAAGTTTTCATAAGCATGCAACCTCAATACATGATGCATTTTGCTTGCCTCAAAATTGTTTAATTCCTTAATCCTTCTTTTCAAAGAACTTTCATGTGATGCATTTTTGAAATATTGAGTGCAAACAAGTTTGGAGAGTATAGTGTTGTAAATGATCAAGCATCTTGATTATAGAATTGCAGAAAAACTATACTAGACAGAAGGACAGATAGGGGTATAATATCACTTTTAATCACGACAATATCTGATAATGAACAATACAACCTTTTGGAGTTTACTTGCTGTCCTCTTCCTCATCATCATTGCTGGTCTTCACATTCCTCTTTCACCTCTTTGATTGATGATGCTAAATCTTCCAAAAGTTTGTATGGTGCTCTGCAGTGATATTGAAAGTTGCTTGTTCCCCAAGCACTTGAAAAATGGTTAGCATGCATGAATTATTTGTGGGCCTTTGAACTTACTTTGGTGTGGGAACACCAAACTTAGTACCTTGCCAATGGTTCTCATGCATCAGATTAACCATGTGTGAAACTCTTTTTCTTTTTCAAAAGCAATAGAACTAAAAACTAGGAAACAGTAGAATAGTTAACTAGTTCGTCTAGATGCTTGAAGCTAGCATTATGCAGTAGGTGAGAATATATTTTATGATGAAATTTTGGTGAAACACCAAACTTAGAATCCTTCATTCTCCCTTAGATTGTTTTGGTTTGTAACACCAAACTTAGCTCCTTGCAACATAGATAAAACTAATTAACCTTTTTATTGAAATAGATATGAAAAGATAGTTACCTCCGGTTGGGTTGCCTCCCAACAAGCGCTCTTTTATTGTCACTAGCTTGACATTTTTCATCCTCGGATCATGGAAGTTGAGGCTTCTGTTGCCTTTGGTTTCCTCCTCTCACTATGGGCTTCCTTTCCTCTGTTTCTTTTTGTGGAATTCCTCTGTTGTGTCTTTCTTTGATGATTATTTCCTTTTCCATAGCCTTCTCACTTTCCTCCATAACTGCTTTCCCTTTCAACCCAGCAGCTTTTTCGCTGTTCTTTGGGTCATCTTCAGTGGCCTTTAGGACTATATTTGTCCTCCTCTCGCCCATTTCTGCAAGGTATCTAGCTAGCTGTTCCATTTGCCTCTCAATTCTTCTGAGTGAGGCCTCTTGGTTCCTGCTTATCATCTCTTGATTTTTTCTTGCTTCTTCCTGCTCTATTATTATCATCTCTTGAACTTTCACGAACCTTTCCATCATCATTTCTAGAACATAGAGTCTTTGAAAGTTTGGAATTGGTCGTTGTTGTGTTAACTGTGATGGTTGATGAGAGTCATTTTGGGCGAGTTGTGAGGTAGGATGAGGTTGGAAATGTGTGTATTGGGGTGGTGCATGATGATTGTTGTTGTGGGGGTGGTTTTTATGCTGGTTTTTGAAGTTAGGATTGTTGCAGTTGAAGTCCCTTGGTCTTTGACTTTGGTTTTCAACCCCCCTCCAGTTGGACTGAGTTCTCCAGGGTGGGCTGTACACATCATTCTGAGACCTGTATTGGAATATGCTAGAGGAACTGTTTGGAGAATGTGATTGCTCATAACTTTGTTGTTCATGGTTAATTGCTCCAGAACCTTGTTCAGCTTGATTACACCCGTAGGAGTTTTGAGTTAGGTTGTACGCATGTACTACAGCAGTTCTCAGCTCATTGATTTTTCTGACCATCATGTCTAGTTGTTGTAGAGTTTGCTGATGCATCTGCTTGTTTTGGTTCATGACTGCACGGACACCTTCAATTTCCTTCTCTTGTGTGAATGGTTGCACTTCTGCCTCTGGTTTAATAATTCCCTGAGGTGGTTTCAGCTTGGCTAGGAGTTCACTCATTAGTTCTTCCCATCCGATAATGTTTCCTTGTAGGAAAGCTTCAAACCACTGAGCAATGTCGTTCATGGTGACGAGTGGGTGCTTCAAGTTATGGGTTGCATTATCATCTAAGGTGGGGACATTACTACCATGCTGACTGGGATTCGTTGGGTTCTTCTCCATGATCTGCACAATCACAAATAGTCCAAATGAAGATTGAATACATTCATGTCCAAAATGTGGTTAAAAGGTTTAGCTGACACAATGTATCAAACAGTTGATAGGCTTGAAAGATTAGTAAGAGAGAATTGCTTCTCTCGTATATTCAACAAGCTGAAGTATGAGAATCATACGAAGCCAGAGAAACCAAGAAAACTTCACTTTATTGCTAAAGTGAGGTTTCAGTTAGTTCAAGCAAAAATTCAAACAGTTAGTGGGTTAATCCAAAGTTAGAGAAACAGAAAATAAAAATGCTAGATCTAGATCTCCACTTCACTTAATCATTGTCAATCTATTTCAATCCCTGGCAACGGCGCCAAAAACTTGATGTGTGGAAAACGATCCAACACGAAACTAACCGGCAAGTGCACCGGGTCGCATCAAGTAATAAAACTCACGGGAGTGAGGTCAATCCCACAGGGATTGAAGGATTGAGCAATTTTAGTTTAGTGGATGACTTAGTCTAGCGAATCAAGAGTTGATTTGAGTGGTTTGTATTTGACAGAAGCTAAATTGCATGAAATTTAAAAAGGGAGAGGGATAATTGACAAGAAATTAAAGAGGGCAGAAAATAAAAGTGTTGAATCTTAAAGAACCAGAAATTAAATTGCAGAAACTTAGATTGCAAGAAATGTAAATGGCAGAATCTTAAAATGCAAGAAATTTAAATAACTTGAATCATAAAGGGAATTGGGATTTGGATTTGCATAAATTAAACAAGAGAAAGTAAAATTTAACAAACAGAAATGTAACAGATGGACTCAATTAAACCGGATCTTGAATGAAAATGAAAATAAGCTTGGTGTAGCAACGAAACAAGGAAATTGAAATTGAAAGCTGTAGATCTCAGGACTCAAGAGACTAGATAGCCAAGTCTAGATCTCACTGCCTTCCTAGATCCAGCAAGAACAATTGCAAAGGAAATGAAGAAAAGTAAATTGCAAAAATAGTAGAAGAAGAAGCAATTAACAGAAATGGAAATTTAATTATGCAGAAAATTAAACAAGATCTCAAGGTGAGATTGAAACAGAAGTTCTTCAATTCTCCACCCAAGATCCAAAGCAAGAAAAGTAAAGAGTGCTGAGCAAGAACAAGGAAGAAGAGAGATCAATTTTCCTTCCTAATTCTCTTCAATTCTAAAAACAACAACTAAAATGTAAAGGTGAGCTCCCTCTCTAAGTGTTCTAAGAATTCTAAAAGAAAAGCTCTCGGAAAACTTAAATCCTAAGCTATTTATACACTTTCTTCAAATGGTCTTCAAGCCTTGAATTGGGCCTTTGCTCTTGATGGAATTGGGTTGATAAAGCCTCTGTTGATTGCCCTTGGAGTAAGAGAGAAACCCATTGTGAATCGGGACATAAAGCACAAAAGCTTGAGTCAAAGTTTGAGGTAAACTTTGGCTCAAGCTTTTTATACCAGCCACCCCCTTTTGCTGCTATCCACGTTTGAGCTAAAGTTTGAGGTCAAACTTTAAGCCAAACGTGGATCCCCTTGTATGCATGTGTGGCGCCAACGTTTGCCAAAAAGCTTGAGGCAAACGTTGGCGCAAGCTTTTCTCCTCCAGAGTGCTGGTGTGTGGCGCCAACGTTTGCCAAAAAGCTTGAGGCAAACGTTGGCGCAAGCTTTTGCTCCATCCAGGGTGAATTCAACTCTTCCAAAAGTTTGAGCTAAAGTTTGAGGCAAGCTTTTGCTCAAGCTTTTTGTTCTCTCTTGCTCCTTGCCCTTTCTTCTTTCTTCAACCTTCTTCAAAGCTCTTTTCACCTATCATCAATCAATCAAACACATCAAAGCTATGCTCAAAATCATGAGTTTGTTATTCTTTCATAATATATGACAATTATAGCACAAAATCTCATGAAATTGCATTAATTCATCCATGGTTGATTGAATCAAAGAAAATATAAAATTCTACCCAATTGGCTTACTTATGGCTCAAGAAAGTGCATAAAAACAATTGAAAACAAAAGAAAAAGACTAGTGAAACTAGGCTAAGATGACTTGTCATCGAAGGTTAAGAGCTCTGTCTATTATATGGATTGATACTATTATTTTTCTATTTTAATTCATGTACGGATTTATATTTCAAGAATTATTTTCGTTTTTTATCTTATGAATTTGGGTGGAATAGAAGTATGACCCCTTTTCTAATTGAGTTCTTGTATAACTTGGAAAAGCTCTTTACTTGAACAACAACTTGAAAACAATTTCTCCTAAATTTCTAATTATCTGGACTTAACGGGATACATGACATATAATCCTATTGTATTTGGGTAATTAGGATTTTTGTCGCATATAAACTAGGATTGAACTTTACCCTCTAATTGAAATTAAGTGACCAAGAAATCGGCGGTTGATGAATTTTAGAGGAGACTAAAAAGGTCTAAGGAATTAGGGTTTAGTCACATATAGTTTGCCATGAATTAAATGTTGCATGATTAAAATAGTTAGTAAGAAAAATCAATCTAGAAAATAGATATCTCTGAAGCCTTAACTGCTTCTCCATTTATTATTCAGAACTTGTTTACTGCTTGCTTTCTGATATTTTGAATTTACTGTTAATGTGTTTTGTAACGACCCAACTACCAGAACGTCATGATCGTACCTAAAGTAAGGAGTTACTAACCTATTTCTTCTTTTAACTACTTAATATTGAGCCTTTAGTTCGATATCGCGATTTAGTTTTATAGAAAATTCCAGAAAAATTTTGTTTTTATTTATTAAAATCATATATCAAAGATCACCGGATAATAATAGTCACATAATTATTAATAATAATAAATTCTATACAAGTAAATTCAAAATGAAACTCGAATACAATTCCTATCCCTCTGTACTAAATAAAAATGTTAAGCAATAAGGGCGAGGAAACTCTATGAAAGCGAATTAACTCATACAATTAACTCATAAATAAATACTATAATCGCCCGTGATGGTGTTTTTGTGGAAAAATGAATTCCAAACATACAAATCTAACCGGCAAATATACCGGGTCGCATCAAGTAGTAAAACTCACTTAGAGTGAGGTCGATCCCACAGGGATTGATGGATCAAGCAACTTTAGTGGGTGATTAGTTTAGTCAAGCTAACATTGAGTGATTAGGTGAAATTGATCAACAGAATGTAAAATTGCAATGAATTTAGATTGAAGAAAGTAAATGGAACTGAAACTTAAAGAGCAAGCAATGTAAATTGTAGAAACTTAAATGACAAGAAATTTAAATTGCATCAAATATAAAGGGGAGTGGGAGCAGGGAAATTAAATGAAAGCAGTAGATCAAAGCTTAGAATAATTGAAAGGAAATTAAAATTGCATGAAAAGTAAATTCAGATCACAATGGCTCAAATGTAAAGGGCAGAGGAACACACGTGCAGGAAAGTAAATTGGGAGCAATATGAGCAGAAAGTAAAAATTGTAGAGAAGGAAATTATAGCAGAAAATGAAATCAGCAAGAAGACTTAAATCAATTTTGAAATCTCAAAGAGCACTCAACAATTTCAATGAAATAGTAAAAAAAAAACAGCAAAGCAAAATTGCTTGAGAAAGCTAAACAGAGATGAAATTCAGCTTAATTGCAAAATGAAATTGAAGATCTCAGGAAATCAAAGAGACTAGAAAATAAGTCTAGATCTCAATTTCTTCCTTGATCCAACATCAATTAGATTGAAGAATAAAGACAAATGGAAGCAGTAAATGAAATCTTTGATTCAAATCACAATTTTTTGAATTATGCAGAAAAATAACAAGAGAAGTTGCAGATGGAGAATGAAAATAGAATTCCTTCCAATCTCAATCTAAAATTTTAAAACAGAAAAGAAAACTAAGAGAGAAAGCAAAATGAAAACTAAAGAGTGCAAAACTCCCTATTGGAGCTAGCCTTCTCAATGGTGCTCCTTAAAGAAATGAAGCAGATGCCATTTTATAGGCTTTTCACAAAATGAAAATGAAAATGAAAAATGAAATTCTAAACAAATCACAATTAAAAATAAATTCCTAAGCTAACTTGTTCTTGTGCCTTGAAGTGATGTCCATGGGCTTTTAAATTTTAGTGCAGGATTGAATTAATTTGATTTTTGGACCATTGGTCACACTCCTAGGGCAAAGCTCTCCCCAATAGCTTCAAAGCTCTCCGTAAGAGCTCTATTAGAAGCACCCCTTTGTTTTGGAGAGAAACTCCAAGTTCGAACCATGATGGAAGCATTTTGTGAGCCCTTTTTCTTACATTTTCATGAGGAGACCCACGATAAAGCTCTCAAGGAGAGCTTTAGAGCTCTCAAGGAGAGGGCTACTTCCTTGCTTCCCTTGGTCTCCCTCTTCAAATCCTGGTGAAGCCACTTTGATTCATTTTTGCTTGTTTTTGGTCCTTAAAGATGCCTTTCACTCATACCTCAATTTCATGCCAAATATGGATTGCCATATATCGTTGGAAAGCTCTGAATGTCAACTTTCCAACACAACTAGAAACACATCAATCGGATATCCGTAGCTCAAGTTATAGCCCTTTGAAGGAGGCATTGTCATGCTGTGAACGCCCAGATTTTAACTTAGCGAAAATTCTTGCCTCCCTCCCCCTTGGTCTTGGGTTCAAGCCTTGGTGAGTGCATTGTTGAGCTCTTTTTCCCTTGATTTTTCCTTGAAGTAGCCCAAAAAAGCTCTTGGCAAGAGCTTTGCATGTGAGCTTGCCTTGCTTCCTTCTTCCATGTGCTTTTGATAAAGCTCTTAGCAAGAGCTTTTAAGCTCTTGGCAAGAGCTTGGCTTTTGATTATTTGAAGTAAAGCTCTCCACAAGAGCTCTAAGCTCTTGGCAAGAGCTTTGTGCTCTTGCTCCTTGTTTTGAGCCACACTTTTCTTCTTTGATTTGGTCATGGGCCACGCTTTTAAAAGCGTGGCCTAAGGCTCCAAAGTGTGCTCTAACTTCAAAGTGTTCCCCAAATCTCTTTTTTTCTCCTTTTTAGCTTATTTTGTGCTTCTTTGCTTCTTTTTCTTCTTATTTCCTACAAGATTTATAAAATTAAAAGATCAAGAAAATATACCATTTAAGCACAAAAGCATTCAATATTTAAGCACAAATCATCTATTTCTTGTATAAAAAAGCATAGAAAAACATGACATGGTGACATGTCATCACAACACCAAACTTAAACCTTGCTTGTCCCCAAGCAAGAAAAGAATCATGCAATAAAGATTTACAATCCAAGGTAAGAAGAATAGCAACTCAATGTTCATGGTAAGCTAGTTTTCTAAGCATGCTACAATCACAAAAGAAATGTAAATGATTGATGCTTTTATCTAGCTCAATTTATGAAATCTTTTTCTTATAATTTTCCCTTGAAACAAGCTTTTGATTTTCTTATTAGCTTCTCCTTTTGGGTGCTTTGCCCCATGAGTTAATAACAAAGCTACGATTCTAAATGCTTTGTTTTCAAGTATTACCACTTGATACATAAGCACCACAAGCATTTGAATTAGAGGACTTCATTAAGCTCATTTTTCTTTTCTTTTCTTGACTCTCTAATCATTGATGCTTAGAACCTTGAGCTTTGAGGGAGTGCTTTTGCACTTGAGCCTAGCCTTGACTTCTAAGTGTTTTGTTTTCAAGCATTTGGCTTGATACATAAACACCACAAGTACTTAGCAAATAAATTGCCATTGGTACTCAGAGTCTTCAGCTTTCTCATTCTTTCCCTTTTTCTTTCTTGCTTTATTTGCATTTACTTCTTTCAAGGTTTTCATGATTTCAAAAGATTTCACAAAATGTCCTAGATGAAAACTTCAATTAAATAAAATCCAATGCAATTGAGCAACAATTAATCATACTAGCTTTCCAATACTTGTATGCACATGCTAAAATCTTCTTTAATTCCTTGTTTGTTTATGATCATGATGCTTTATTGCTTTTGAACTCACAAAACTCAAGTTGGTAATCATAATGCCACAGCAACATATTACAAATCAAGATTCAAGCTATGCTTTATTCATACACACATGTAAACAGAAAAGATGAAGACAATCATGAAATTTAAATGCTGGAAACAAATGAGAAGAAAAGGAACTCTACAACCTTGTAGTTCATCTTCATTATTGTTGTCCTTTTTCCTCTATTCTTCCTCTTTCCCTTGCCAAACTCAGAATGCTTGCTCATCCTCAAGCAACAATTAGAACAATGGCTATGGGGCTAAGATGGATCATGAGTATCTCACACAATGAAAAGTTAGTAGTACATGTGTTCTAAGCAAGCAAAATTAAAGATAATAATCAAGACACAAGAGACAGAGACATTGTGATTTGCAAACTTAAGAAGGTGAGCACAATACATTGCATAAAAGATAAGTGGCACACCAAACTTAGTATGACACTTTCACTTGGAATTAATGCAAGTATCCAGTAAAGATTGGAAGCAAATTTTGTTGTATAGCAACACCAAACTTAGAATGCAGTCACATGTCCATTTTATTTGAATTAAAACTAAACAAAAGAAACTGTTATATGTTAAGTGCAATCACCAAGCTAAGAATATGTCATGAATAAGGATCTCTTGGTGATGTATTAACAAAAACAGTTAATAAAAGAAAGCACTAAAAACAAGTAAATGAATAAAATAAAGAGAGAAACTAAATTATCCAACTAAGAAGAAAAATGACACTGCAAAGGGCATTATGATTATGCATACAAGTGGTGTTGCTGAATGAATTGCATAGAAAATAAGTGGCACACCAAACTTAGAATCTTGGTGTGTCTCTTTCATTTTTGATTTGATGCAATCATCCAAAAATATTGAAAACAATTTGTTGCAAGGCAACACCAAACTTAGAATGTAACCATATGCCAATTTATTGAATTTAAACAAAGCAAGGAGAAGAAATGTTACCTACGATTTACCTGTTCTTCACTTTCTTCCTCTTCTTCCAATTTGTTAAGAGGAATGACCTCAAGGGGGGAGAAGTTTCAGCTATTGTCCCCTTTCTTGGTTTCCTCTCAGCAAGCCTCCTTTTGTACATAGCTTGATTGAGCTTGCTTGCTGGATCAGGGGAAGGGTTGGTGCTCTTGCTAGTTGCCTTCACTCCTTTGGATTCAAAACTTGGTTGTTGTGTGATTATTGGAGTTTTGTCTTCATCCTGAGCTTTTGAATTGATGGCTCAATGAGCTCTTCCTTCATGTACTTCTCTGCCCCACTTGAGTGTGAATTTTCTTGAATGACTTCCTCGCTTTTTTGTTCCTCCACTCCTTTCTTTGCACTCAACATTTGACTTAATAGTTCTTTTATGGAGGAGGTTTGTTGTTCTTCCCAAGATTTCTTCATCTCCTCTTCATATTTTTCGATCACAGATTCAAGAAAAGTTTGTGAGGGTTGTGAATGTTCATGTTCCTTTGTCACCTCAAGTGTAGTTTCATTTTCAACTACCTCATTCTTCATTGAAAGTTCACTTGATGCAGTAGCCTCCTCATCTTGCTCTTCCAGTTTATCCTTCACATCCATCAATTGGTCTTCATTTTCCTTGCTTAGTAGTTCTAAGCGTTTCTCTGTGTCCTCCAATTGCTCATCCGTCTCCTGAGAAAGGATTTCTAGTTCTCTCCGAGATTGTTGCTGTTCCTCCACAATTCTGTTGAACATGGACTCAAGCTTTGAGAGTCTTTGGCTCGTGGAAGTTTGTGTTGAGGCATATTTAGATGATGATAAATTTTCAAATGTGGAAGTGGGAGGTGAGGTTGGACAGTCTCTCATGTGAGTTGACTGCTCAGAATTGGCAGTTTCTTGGTAATACTCCCAACCACCATTAGAATAATGACTTGAATCATCTTGTGGTGGAGGGAAATATCCCATATGATTTCTTTCTCATCTTGTGGTTCTGAAGCATAGCTCCATGAATTGGAGTGCCCAGAATTTGAAGTTTCTTGGTGATATTCCCAACCACCATTAGAGATTGGTGATGGTGGGTGATATCCCATAAAATTTTGTTTGACCATAAGATAAGTTGTACTCCATTTGTATTTTGTAAACATCAATGAAAATTGAAATTCATGTCACAGAGAAAGAATTTCTTAGTGAGGCAATAGCTCAAACACCTTGCTATCAACTTAAAACAGAGAACAAAAACAAAGAAAATGCTTGATCTAGACTTCTCACCCACTTAATAATTGTTGATCTAAATCAATCCCCGGCAACGGCGCCAAAAACTTGATGGTGTTTTTGTGGAAAAATGAATTCCAAACACACAAATCTAACCGGCAAGTATACCGGCTCGCATCAAGTAGTAAAACTCACTTAGAGTGAGGTCGATCCCACAGGGATTGATGGATCAAGCAACTTTAGTGGGTGATTAGTTTAGTCAAGCTAACATTGAGTGATTGGGTGAAATTGATCAACAGAATGTAAAATTGCAATGAATTTAAATTGAAGAAAGTAAATAGAACTGAAACTTAAAGAGCAAGCAATGTAAATTGCAGAAACTTAAATGACAAGAAATATAAATTACATCAAATGTAAAGGGGAGTGGGAGCAGGGAAATTAAATGAAAGCAGTAGATCAAAGCTTAGAATAATTGCAAGGAAATTAAAATTGCATGAAAAGTAAATTCAGATCACATTGTTGAGCTCTTTTTCCCTTGATTTTTCCTTGAAGCAGCCCGGAAAAGCTCTTGGGCAAAGCTCTTGGCAAGAGCTTTGCATGTGAGCTTGCCTTGCTTCCTTCTTCCATGTGCTTTTGATAAAGCTTTTAGCAAGAGCTTTTAAGCTCTTGGCAAGAGCTTGGCTTTTGATTATTTGAAGTAAAGCTCTCCACAAGAGCTCTAAGCTCTTGGCAAGAGCTCTAAGCTCTTGGCAAGAGATTTGTGCTCTTGCTCCTTGTTTTGAGCCACGCTTTTCTTCCTTGATTTGGTCATAGGCCACGCTTTTAAAAGCGTGGCCTAAGGCTCCAAAGTGTGCTCCAACTTCAAAGTGTTCTCCAAAGCTTTTTTTTCTCCTTTTTAGCTTATTTTGTGCTTCTTTGCTTCTTTTTCTTCTTATTTTCTACAAGATTTATAAAATTAAAAGATCAAGAAAATATACCATTTAAGCACAAAAACATTCAATATTTAAGCACAAATCATCTATTTCTTGTATGAAAAAGCATAGAAAAACATGACATGGTGACATGTCATCAGCCCGCAGCTTCAAACTGAGTCTTCGAACCTGTGTCACTGAAAAGGCGGAGGATTTTGGGGTGAGAACAAACCACACGTTCTCAGTAGAGAATGGGAATGCCATAAAAGTAATGAAATAAAATGCAAATAATTAACATACTCAAGGAAACTATATATCATCAAACCTTTTGGATATATTCTTAGCTTTACTTTAACTAATTGATCACCTCTTCGAAGACTCTAAACTCAAACAGATTTCAATGACAAGATTAATTATATCAATCATTTTTCAACCACTTAATAAATTTCCAATCACAAATGCAGATGCGCAAATAAGGATGATGCATGTCTAGCCCTAGTGCAGGTAATGAGCTCATTTGTCGGTTTCTACCCGCTCTCGACGTAACCCGAAGCAGCTGAAACGGGTATGGCTTTCCTGTTGGCTATACCCCTGTGTACAGGAAATAACCCCTCTGCCACCACAGGGTCCACTGCACGTAGGAAATAACACATCTACCACTGCAGGGATGTATGCCGACACACCTTCTGTATACAGAAAATAACTCCTCTGCCACTACAGAAATGGAACAGGTGGTCACGGTACTTTTGTAGCAGGAAATAACCCCTCTGCCTTACAGAAATAAAATATGGATCTGTATCGCAGGAAAGCGTTCTCAGTGGTCGTACCACCATCTATCTGACTGCCTTCACGTAGCAGATCATCACATAACTATATCTGGCGTTGCCTTAACGCAACAAATGAATAAACATATCTCTTGGGTTGCCTCAAGCAATAAATGACCTTTCAACAGGTCCTCTACTTTTTATTCTCTTTTATAATCATAGATACGCAAGCAGGACAAAACCCATGTCCTTGCCAACAATTTCATAAACTGAATACCTTTCCTCAAAAGAATCAGTGCAATTATCATCATAAGTTATCATTCTCGTTATTCATCTCCAGTTACATATCCTTATACAATATCTCTCTCTTTCTTTGTTCAATCATGTTGTACAAACTTCATGACTTCCACTTTTGCAACCTCTTAACTCGAACCAATTTTAAAACTATTTTCTAGTTTAATTTTTTTCGAAAGACTCAAGAAAATCATTTATTTTAAATTCGCTAAATACTTTTCAAAACATCACCCTCTTACTAAAAGTAACCAAATAAAACTCTTTTTCAAGTTTACTAACTTCCCAAAGACTCAAAAACCATCTCTCTTTACCATTCAAATTCAAATATTATATATTAATTAAACTTATAAAAAGTAATCCTTTATTTCAAACCCCAAGCATAACTCTCTTCATATTGAATAAATCTAAAAACATAACTTCTTTTATAAATAATTCAAACTTGAACATAAACCTTGGTAATTCAAATACAAAATAGTATAATTCTTTTCTTACCTAAATAAAACTCCAATAATATAATTTTTCAAGTTCAAATCTTCTAAAATTACTTTTCAAATAAAACCTCAGATTTTTATAAAATTTCGACAGCACTTGATGCCAGGGCATCTTGGCCAGTTTCACTGACCTTTTCTTTACTGTTTTTAGGGTAGTTTCATGCATTTCTTTAGAAAATAAGCTAGTTTTGGGTAGATATTCACCTACACCTTGATTCAAGCATACATTGTGCATTTTACATTATTTCATGAGGATTTTGCATGAATTTAGTGACAAATTGTATGCTGCATTACCCATGACTTGGACTAGAACTTTGATGCATTCTATTGTTTGATTTCAGGACCAAAGGAAGCAAGGAAAAGAAGGTAACTTGCAAAGTTAATGAGAAAAGTGATTGCCAATAACACTCTCAAAGCCATCATTGCCCATGTTAAGAGTCACGTTAACTAAGTTAACGTGAACTCTAACGTGGAAGAGGAAAGTTGAGCCAACGTTAGTGACACTTAACATTGTCACTAACGTTGGTAAACACTCATGAGTGGCCACGTTAGAGCCCACGTTAACCTAGTTAACGTGGCCTCTAACGCTAAAGGGGGAAGAGAAGCCAACGTTAGTGACATTCAACATTGTCACTAACGTTGGCCTAAGGATGCAACACACCACGTTAACTCCCACGTTAACTTGGTTAACGTGGGAGCTAACGTAAGAGGTGAGAATTGTCGACAATGTTAGTGACACTCAACAGAGTCACCAACGTTGGAAGCAACCACACAACCCCCCAAGGAGCCATGTTAACTTCCACGTTAACTTAGTTAACGTGGAAGCTAACGATGAGGAATGAATGATGAGCCAACGTTAGTGACACTCAACATTGTCACTAACGTTGGGATGGCTAAGAATGGCCACGTTAGAAGCCACGTTAACCTAGTTAACGTGGACTCTAACGTGAGATCTAGGGGCACACTGGAACGTTAGTGACAATGTTGAATGTCACTAACGTTCTTGAAGTTTGGCGAGGCCACGTTAGAAGCCACGTTAACCTAGTTAACGTGGGCTTTAACGTGAAGCAAAAAGGGGCACACTGGAACGTTATTGACAATGTTGAGTGTCACTAACATTCTCGAAGGTTGGCAAGGCCACGTTAGAAGCCACGTTAACCTAGTTAACGTGGGATCTAACGTAAGGCAAAGGGGTACATTGGAACGTTAGTGAAAATGTTAAGTGTCACTAACGTTCTCGAACTTATACTTTCACTAAATGTTAACACCCCTAATGCCCTGAGCTAAAGTCTCTGTCCACTTAGCACTTTCTTTCTGCAAGTAAAGCCAAGCCCAAATGAAGAAAAGAACTGCTTCAAACTCAAGATACAAAGGCCCAAGACTTGAAGAGCCAACTAGAAGCTGAGAGAAATAGTATATATAGGAGTAGCTTTGAATTGTTAAGGAGTTCTGGAGGCTGGAAAAAGAGAACTACTCTCTGTATTTTATTTTTCTCTGCAATTTCTAGTTTTATGATGTATTCTCCATCTTTGTTTTCATTTTCAAGAGCTATGAACAACTAAACCCCTTTCATTGGGTTGGGGAGCTCTGTTGTAATTTGATGGATCAATACTAATTTTCATTATTCTTCTTCTATCTTTTCTCTTGATTTTACTTGAAAGCTTTCGATCTTCATCCAATTGAGTAGTTATCTTAGAAGAGAAGCTATTCAAACTTGGATCTCTTTTGAACCTTGAATGAGGAATGAAGAGATCAAGCTAGAAATGCTTTCTCATGCTAGACCAAATTGGGTTTGGATGGGTATGTGACTATAACCCTCTCAATACTTGATTTGGGAAATGCATGTGGTATAATCAGTGACCATACTTCATCTCTTCTCATGAGCAATTGACCAAGGAATTGGCTATTGATCAAGATTTGAGAGATTGAATTGCAAGAAATTGTAATTCAATCACTTAAGATTGCCAAGGAGATCAATGAGTGCATTGATTGAGGAAGAGATGAAAATGAACTTGATCCGGAGAATTGCAACATCTCCTAAGCCCAATGAACTCCCCATCTCTGATCTTACCCATTCTCTTTAATTTCTGCCATTTACTTTTATGAGCAAATCCCCCATTCCCATTTACAATTCTGCAATTTATTTTCAGTCATTTACTTCCAGTCCTTTAATTCTAGCATTTACTTTTCTGTTATTTACATTCCCGCCATTTTATCTTCTGCAACTCTCAACCCAAATTCTGGATTCGCTCAACTAGAACATTCTTCTAATTAAAGTTGCTTGATCAATCAATCCCTGTGGGATTCGACCTCACTCTATTGTGAGTTTTTACTTTACGACAAATTCGGTACACTTGCCGAAGGGAGATTTGTTGAGAGACAAGTTTTCCGTGCATCAAGTTTATGGCACCGTTACCGGGGATTGATTGTGCATCAACAATGATTAAATTGGAAGATCACTAGATTGAGCATTTTTGTTTTTGTGAATTTCATTTTCTGTTTGAGTGATTTACTTTTTATTTTAGTTAAACTTCTTCCCTTCCCCCTCTGCTCTTTTGTTTTTCTTTGTTATTTTCAATTCTGTTTGCTAACCCACTAACTGTTTGATATATTGTATCACCCACAACTAACAGTAATTCTGACACAAATACTTTCTGCACCTATCTTTTCTTGCTTGCCCTTGATGGTTGTATGACAGGGAGAAGAAGCGGGGCTTCAACTTCCTTCGATTCTGAACCTGAGAGGACCTTCCTTAGATTAAGGAGGGAGGCAAGAGGAAAGAAAGTGGTTGGTGCTGAGAAAGAAGAGGAATTCTTTGAAACAAACATGGAAGACAACATGAAAAACCAACATGAAGAAGAGGATCACAACCATGGGGGAGGAGGTAGAGCAAATCAAGCTGGGGAGGATAGAAGAGTTTTGGGCTCTTACATCAATCTAAACCCAGGCAATTGTAGAAGTAGCATCCAAAAGCCAACAATCCATGCCAACAACTTTGAACTTAAACCACAACTCATCACCCTTGTTCAGAACAACTGTTCGTTTGGAGGAGGTGTTCAAGAAGACCCCAATCAACATCTGACCACCTTCCTGAGAATTTGTGACACAGTGAAGTCTAATGGTGTTCACCCTGACGCCTATAGACTGCTCCTATTTCCATTCTCACTTAGGGACAAAGCAGCCAAGTGGCTGGAATTTTCCCAAGGGAAAGCTTGACAACTTGGAAAGACGTGGTGAACAAATTCTTAGCAAGATTTTACCCTCCTCAACGAATCAACAGGCTGAGAGCTGAGGTCCAAACTTTCAGGCAACAAGATGGTGAGACTCTATATGAAGCATGGGAGAGGTTCAAGGACTTAACAAGGAAGTGTCCACCTGACATGTTCAACGAATGGGTGCAGCTGCACATTTTCTATGAAGGGCTCTCTTATGAGTCAAAGAAGGCCGTAGACCATTCATCCGGAGGACCTTTGAACAAGAAGAAGACTATTGAGGAAGCCATAGATGTTATTGAAACAGTAGCAGAGAACGACTACTTCTATGCTTCCGAAAGAGGGAACACAAGAGGAGTAATGGAGCTAAACAATGTAGATGCTCTGTTGGCCCAAAACAAGCTCATTACCCAACAGCTGGCTGACCTCACCAAGAAGATGGAGATGAACCAAGTAGCAGCAATCTCCACTTCATCAACAACCCAAGAAGGAGTGAATGAAGAAGCAGAGGGGAGTCAGGAGCAAGCCAACTACATTGGGAATTCACCAAGGAAAAACTATGATCCATACTCCAAGACCTACAACCCTGGATGGAAAAACCACCCAAACTTTGGGTGGGGAAGTGAGCAAGATCAAAACCAAGACCAGAGACGTTACAACTCCAACAACAATGCAGCTCATCAGCAGTTCACACAGAGGACATCTCAACACCCCCACAACAACACTTCTCCACATGCCTATCAAAACCAAAACAGCACATCTGTTCTAAATCACCCATCAATTGATGACAAGCTCTCTAAGATTGAAGCCTTACTTGAAGAAATATGCCAAGAGATTCAAGAAAATAAGGTGTTCAAAGAGGAGGTGCGAGCCAATATTATGAACCAGGGAGAGACCATCAGGAAGCTGGAATTCCAGGTGGCATATTTAGCTGAGAAGATTCCCAAACCTACTGATAGCTTCCCAAGTGACACGGAGAAAAACCCCAAAGGAGAAGCAAAGAAAGTAAGATGGGAAGATTGCAAAATGGTCACTACGAGTGATCAAGAGACTGAAGACAAGCAAGGCAAACTTTGCAAACAACCTGAAGACAACTCAACAAAGGAGGAGGATAGAGATCACCAAGAACCAGAAATCTCTCAACAAGAGCTGCTAAAGCTCTATGCTCCCTTCCCTCAACTGCTCAATGGTGCTGTGGGAAAGAGAATATACTCAAGGTTCCTAGACTTGTTTGCATCTCTGCATGTAATCATACCATTCATCAAGGTAATTCAACAAATGCCTGCATTCATCAAGTATATGAAGGAACTTCTTCCCAAGAAAAGCTCACTCAAAGGAGGCCAGACTATAGTGATGAACAAGGAATGTAGTGCCCTTATTCAACCTGAATTGCCTACAAAAAGAAGAGACCCAGGGAGTTTTCACATTCTTTGTGCCATAGGTGAAACTATGTTCGATAGAGCACTATGTGATTTGGGGGCCAGCATCAACTTACTGCCCTTATCCCTGGTGAAGAGGCTGCAGATCAATGAGATAATGCCCACAGATGTAATCATCAGGCTGGCTGACAAAACTCAAAAGCAAGTAATAGGAGTGGTGGAAAATGTGTTGCTAAAGGTTGGGAAATACTTTCTCCCAACAGACTTTGTCATCCTGGACATGGAAGAGAGTCACACTCACCTAATCATATTGGGAAGACCATTCCTAGCTACGGCCAGAGCACTTATCGATGTAGAGAAAGGGGAACTAATATTGAGAATCCATGATGAACGACTCAGCTTCAATGTTTTCAAACTCTCACAAGAAACAGATCAAGAGGACAAGGAACTCAGCACAAATGATAATGAGACACTGAAGGAGGAAACAAGCACTAAAGCACAGCCACTTCATGCTGAGATCCCCTTAATAGATAAACAAGAAAAACAGCAATTGCCACAGCTCAAGGAAAAGTTGGAGGAACCTAAACCTCTAGAGGTAGGTGAAGACAGGATCACAACTCCTTGGAAAAAGGAGGTCACCAAGGGGAAGACAACTTCAAAAGAAACAAAGAAGAAGGTACCAAGGAGGTGGAGGAACAAGAAGATCCCTACGGAAGACTTCTCTCCAGGGGATAGAGTTGTCTCAACTTACTTCCCAGATATTCCCCCTAATCTCCCTACTGTACCATCTCAGTTACCCAAGGTCTTCACTATCAACAGAGTTCTTTCCTTGGAACATGTGGAGATCATTGATCCAACCAATGGATATAAATCCACAGCAAGAGGGGAGGACTTTAAGCACTACCAACCACCCTGATGAAGGAAAAATGTCAAGCTAGTGACGCTAAAGAAGCGCTTCATGGGAGGCAACCCATGTTTTATATGTTTTTAAAATAATGAATAAATCAATGTTTATGAATTTCAACCCAAACTTGACAAACACTTGGTGCAATCTTTATCATACAGTATATAGTGAAGAACAAGTTTAGTGTTCAAAGCAAACCAAGATGCATGCTAGTCTTGGGAGCTTTGAACAAAACTTTTCATCACATTGCTTCAAACTAAGTTTGGTGTCACCCCATGGTGCCACCAAAATGCATACAAGGACCCACCAATAGCTAGTTAGTTAGTTGGAATTCATAAATAAACAATCAAATCCTTTCTTCCCTTTTTATTAATATTAGCCGTAAAGTTCATATGGTCATTTTAATATCTTTTCTTACTTTTCTTAGTTTGTCTTTATAGGAAAAGAAAAGGAGCATTAAAAGGGATAGATTGGACAACCAAACAAAGAAGGTTCGGACACCATAAAATGAGGGGATAGACACTTGTTCTAAAAAGGGAATACATCGGAAAATGTTGCCATGCAACATTGAAAAATGGCACCCCTAGAAGACCGAGCAATCCCCATCATAAAGTGATGATCCTTGTCTTCTAGCCATGCATAACCCCAACCGTCCATCAAGTGACCACTTCATCAATCTACACCCTCCATTCTCTCACAACTTCTCTATATAAACGACCCTTGTCTATACTACCCTTCATTGTCATCACACACCCTTCACCACTCTTCCTTTCAGTACAAGACACCCTCTATCCGATTATAAACATTCCTCCCCTCACTATCTTCATTGCCATAAAACCCTAAACAACCAAAAGTCTCCACATCCTTACCACCTTCACATATTAACTATCATTCATGGCATCTTCGGGTTCTAAAAGAAGGAAGGGAAAGGAACCCATGGAAGAAACCCATATGATGAAAGGAGATTTAGAAGCTTGCATCATGCATTGCAATACGGGTGGATGGTTGATAAGGAAATCATTTATGAGCTGGGATTTCAAGTTATAGAGACTGAGTACCCCAAAATCACAGAGAAGATAGAAAGGAGAAGATGGGAGCTCCTCACTGACCCGGTCATTAAGGTGAATGCAAATCTCATAAGAGAATTTTATGCAAATGCGGTTCGATATGATAAGAAGGATGAGTCTTACACAAGCTTTGTGAGAGGAAAGATGGTGGACTTTGGTCCCATGAGTGTCATGAGGGCATTGAAGCTACGGTCTATACAATTTGAAGAAGAAAGCTATCACTCAAGATTGGACAACCCCAATTATGACCAGATGCTGCAAGATATTTGTGTACCAGGAGCTGATTGGGAAAGGGGTGCGGGAAATAACCCAAAGTTCATCAAGCGAACAGATCTCACTCCTGAAGACAAGGGGTGGTTTGAGCTAGTGAGAAGGTCTATTCTCCCAGCTGCAAACAACTCGGAGGTGAATGTCAAGAGAGCCACAATGGTGCACTGTATACTGAAGGGAGAAGAAATCAAGGTTCATGAACTCATAGCTGAAGGTATTAGAAAGATGGCAGAGAAAAGAGACTCAAGAGGAACGTTAGGTTACCCCAGCACTATTTACCGAATATGCAAGAAAGCTGGGGTAGTTTTTGAAGATGAGAACCCCATGTGGATAAAGGAAGGCATCCCAATAACTGTACGAAGGATGAAAGCTGCAGCATCCCCTTTGCCTCAGCGGAAGCAAAGGAAGAAAACAGCCCCTCAAGTAGTGGAAGGACAAGTCTTAGAGGGTCAAGCACAACAGACCTTGGACATGCACCAATTGCAGAAGGCCATTGATAGCTTGTCTAGACAATATTTGGAAAGCCAAGGAGCACAGAAAGAGCTTCAACTACAGATGATGGGGCAGCAAGAGGAAACACTTTCAAGATGGATGACTCAGCAAGGTGAGTGGCAGAGGCAAATGATAGAACAGCAACTAAGTCAAGTACAACAATGGGGAGAAACATTCAACAGGATGGAACAAAGGCAAAACGAGCAACAAGAATCTACCCAGAGGCTAATCAACATCCAAGCACATCAAGGGGCGCACATACATAAGATGCATCGAAGACAAATAGAACAGGCAGAACTATTGGACGAGCAAAGGGCATTCGCAGAAGGAGTTTACATGAGCGAAATAGGACATCATATAAACACTCAAGCCAGGCTCGGTTACTTAGTGGGACAGCTGCGAATATTGCATCTAGGAATAGCCAAGTATGACGAAATGAAGGATGAATTAGCACGAAAGGAAAGACAAAGGGTGGAAGAGAGTCATGAGTCAGTGAGGAAGGCACTTGAGGATTGGAAGCAAGCAAGATTGGCACGGATGCGAGGAAATGCAAGAGGAAAAGAGCATGGACATCCACAACAGTAAAAGGTGGTGGAGTTCCGTCTTTGTTCCATCTTTCTCTATGTTTTAAATAAGGAAGATCTTGTATGAAATAGAACTTGCTTCCATGTTATGTTTAAACCTTTTTCAATTATGTCTTTTAGGTTTTTGGTATTGAAGAAAGTCTATGTGTGCTAGTCTTTATGTCACTGCATCCTCCTTAACTTTCTTGTAAGCTTGCCCCTTTAAATCAAATGAAAAAGAGAATGTTTATGTTTCAAAAGACCAAAGTAGAGTTCATAATGTGGAAGTGCATTCATGAATCTTTGGGGTAGTCATAAGTTAGCTAAGTTGGTTCAACCACAAGGCTAGGAGGACAACTATCTATCTTGAATACTTGACTTTGGATATACCCTTGAGACTAAGTTAATAACAAGATCCTAATAAGAGAAAAGGAAAAGAACAATGGAAGTGAAAAACAAAAGAAAAAGAGTAAGAAATAAGGCTAGGCACCAATAGTTTGAACCTTCAAACAAGTATCTGTGGTGCTCCTGTGTGAGGGATCTACTTGGATGAATAAGCTCTCAGGGGTGCTTTATGACTTGGTAACTTAGGTTAACTAACCTGGGATTATCAGCTGAAAATCCACTATCAAGAGTAACCCTCACTACAGAGCATTTAGTAACCCAAAGAGGTGCTGGACACCAAGGTCTCAAGAAAAGAAAATAAATAAACTATATGCCTGTGGTGTGTATGTATGGGGGAGAGACTTGAGGGAGTAAGTCCTTAGGGGTGCTTCAACACCTAGCACCTTGAACCAACTGGTTCGGGAGTGTTGGCTGAAAGCTTATCTTAAAGAGTTACCCCCTTACAGAACACTTAGCCTAAATAATACAAATAACCCTTGAAATAACAATAAAAGGATCAATGAATAAAAGTCTCATGGGATATAAACAAAGTAAGTGTTTAGGGACATGATAAAAGTTTGAAAGCCAGTCATGGAATGAACCTAAGTTGCTATGCATGAAACCACCATAAAATCAATAACATGACTTCCACAAGAATGACTCATTCCTCTGGATATTCCATTCATCATTCTCTTGTTTCAGTACTTGCTTAGGGACAAGCAAGCTTTAAGTTTGGTGTTGTGATGCCAGGGCATCTTGGCCAATTTCACTGACCTTTTCTTTACTGTTTTTAGGGTAGTTTCATGCATTTCTTTAGGAAATAAGCTAGTTTTGGGTAGATATTCACCTACACCTTGATTCAAGCATACATTGTGCATTTTACATTATTTCATGAGGATTTTGCATGAATTTAGTGACAAATTGTATGCTGCATTACCCATGACTTGGACTAGAACTTTGATGCATTCTATTGCTTGATTTCAGGACCAAAGGAAGCAAAGAAAGGGAGGTAACTTGCAAAGTTAATGAGATAAGTGATTGCCAATAACACTCTCAAAGCCATCATTGCCCACGTTAGTGACACTTAACATTGTCACTAACGTTGGCAAACACTCATGAGTGGCCACGTTAGAGCCCATGTTAACCTAGTTAACGTGGCCTCTAATGCTAAAGGGGGAAGAGAAGCCAACGTTAGTGACATTCAACATTGTCACTAACGTTGGCCTAAGGATGCAACACACCACGTTAACTCCCACGTTAACTTGGTTAACGTGGGAGCTAACGTAAGAGGTGAGAGTTGTCGACAACGTTAGTGACACTCAACATAGTCACTAACGTTGGAAGCAACCACAAAACCCCCCAAGGAGCCACGTTAACTTCCACGTTAACTTAGTTAACGTAGAAGCTAACGATGAGGAATGAATAATGAGCCAATGTTAGTGACACTCAACATTGTCACTAACGTTGGGATGGCTAAGAATGGCCACGTTAGAAACCACGTTAACCTAGTTAACGTGGACTCTAACGTGAGATCTAGGGGCACACTGGAACGTTAGTGACAATGTTGAGTGTCACTAACGTTCTCGAAGGTTGGCAAGGCCACGTTAGAAGCCACGTTAACCTAGTTAACGTGGGCTCTAACGTAAGGCAAAGGGGTACATTAGAACGTTAATGAAAATGTTAAGTGTCACTAACGTTCTCGAACTTATACTTTCACTAAATGTTAACACCCCTAACGCCCTGAGCTAAAGTCTCTGCCCACTTAGCACTTTCTCTCTGCAAGTAAAGCCAAGCCCAAATGAAGAAAAGAACTACTTCAAACTCAGAATACAAAGGCCCAAGACTTGAAGAGCCAACTAGAAGCTGAGAGAAATAGTATATATAGGAGTAGCTTTGAATTGTTAAGGAGTTCTGGAGGCTGGAAAAAGAGAACTACTCTCTGTATTTTATTTTTCTCTATAATTTCTAGTTTTATGATGTATTCTCCATCTTTGTTTTCATTTTCAAGAGCTATGAACAACTAAACCCCTTTCATTGGGTTGGGGAGTTCTGTTGTAATTTGATGGATCAATACTATTTTTCATTATTCTTCTTCTATCTTTTCTCTTGATTTTACTTGAAAGCTTTCGATCTTCATCCAATTGAGTAGTTATCTTGGAAGAGAAGCTATTCAAACTTGGATCTCTTTTGAACCTTGAAAGAGGAATGAAGAGATCAAGCTAGAAATGCTTTCTCTTGCTGGACCAAATTGGGTTTGGATGGGTATGTGACTATAACCCTCTCAATACTTGATTTGGGAAATGCATGTGGTATAATCAGTGACCATACTTCATCTCTTCTCATGAGCAATTGACCAAGGAATTGGCTATTGATCAAGATTTGAGAGATTGAATTGCAAGAAATTGTAATTCAATCACTTAAGATTGCCAAGGAGATCAATGAGTGCATTGATTGAGGAAGAGATGAAAATGAACTTGATCCGGAGAATTGCAACATCTCCTAAGCCCAATGAACTCCCCATCTCTGATCTTACCCATTCTCTTTAATTTCTGCCATTTACTTTTATGAGCAAATCTCCTATTCCCATTTACAATTCTGCAATTTATTTTCAGTCATTTACTTCCAGTCCTTTAATTCTAGCATTTACTTTTCTGTTATTTACATTTCCGCCATTTTATCTTCTGCAACTCTCAACCCAAATTCTGGATTCGCTCAACTAGAACATTCTTCTAATTAAAGTTGCTTGATCAATCAATCCCTGTGGGATTCGACCTCACTCTATTGTGAGTTTTTACTTGACGACAAATTCGGTACACTTGCCGAAGGGAGATTTGTTGAGAGACAAGTTTTCCGTGCATCAGCACTTCCCCTAAAATTCGGACTTAGCCACCCTTATGGGTTCCCTCTTTCTCAACAAATCACCAGCCCTTTTATCAGCAGTTTTCACAACAACAGAATCTCAGTAATCATTTCATCATAAATCAGTTTAATAATCGACATCCTAACATTATTTAAAATCAGAGTTTTCATAAACCGTTCTTTAAAGGTAGATCAGTCCAGCCTCAAGAATTCATAACTAATATTCCAAACACCATCCTTTCATATTTCTAGTTATTTTTAAAGTTATTTAGTTATTAGCAAAGTTACTATTTTAATTCTAAAGATCATGCTTCAAGAAAATAGTTCAGTAGTCAACCTTCAATCCTTTAACCGTCCTCAAAACCAACTCTAGTTAAACTTAAATCAACAATAATAACCAACTTGACATAATCGACTAAAATCGGAATTTCCAGCAATTCTAAAATAATCAAAAAACCAATAACAATCACAGCCTCCAACCAAAGTAAATCTCATCAATTAATTACTCATGACAACGAAGCCAGTCAATATCTCATCCATAACCCAAACTCAATTCACATCCGCATCCAATTTCAATCATAACTCGGAGCAATCACCACAACTAACTTTTCTCATATACATTTCATTCAATAATTAGCTTATCATATTTCAATTTAATAAGTAATATTAAATGAATCACCACTTACAGCCATATTTCAACCAATTCCAACCCATCACAAGTTCATTTCACAGCCATTCCAATATATTAAAATTCCAATCCAATATCAAATAATTCAAAATAACTCATTCAAGATTAGAATCTCAGCCAACTCATCACAGAAATCAGTAATTCAAAGTACAATTCACACCCAGATTTCAACCAATTCAGCAATATCACATAAGATCAGAATTTCCAACAAATCCATCAAAATTAGAAAACCAATATCAGTCACAGCATTAACCGAAATTAATCTTGTCAAGTTAATTACTCATGATAACAAAACCCAGTGACATTCTCCGCCATAACCTAAACTCAATAAACTAACTGAAACACCAGAATATCATCTCAATATCAAACTTAATCCAAATTTGACAACCTCAAACCAAGCTTATTCCTATCAATTAATCATATTTATGAATTATTTGCAATTACTCACTAAACCTCATTGGCATTCATAAGTTAAAACTGTTAATTTTGAAATAAATCCCCTACCTCAATTAGTCGAAACCGTCGAATTTAAACACAACGATCCCTTTCTTTTTCCCAGTTTACAACAGCCAATGCGGCCGGAACAGCAGCAGCAGCAGCCTCACTTCTTCTGGGGCAGCAATAATAATGACAATCGCGCCTATCCCAATCATCTCTATAGCGGTGACATCAGTGGTTCCGGATAAGGACGATAATACTAAACAGAGACATTAACATATACTATTGTAATCAAAACAAAATATGGTAGAGAAATAGATTCGGGAAACAGAGCATGAGCAAGAGTGTTACAGTTTCAAGAATGGAATTGGGAATGCAGTGGAAGCTACTGTCGAGCAATAGCAGTGGCGCTTCCCTTCAAGCTTGATGGTAATTGAACTGTGACGGCGAGGTTTCCTTCAACGGCAATGGTGACAATGGCGTGCGGCGTTGGCGTCGAAGATTCCAGTGCAGCGACGAGAATGAAGCTTCTTCTCGGTCAGTGGCTCACAGCTCGCAGTTCCCTCTCAACGTCTCTCTCTCATCTCTGTTCCATAGCAGCGACCTTAACTGGTGCCAGCGGCGGACTTCACTCACGGCTATAGGGACGGCTCGGACAACAGCGACGGCACACGACGGCGTGCAACGACAACACCAAATCCCTCTCTGCGCGACTTTGACTCTATGCCTCCCCCTTTCTTCGACTCGGACCTGACGACGGACTCCAAGGCGGCGGCAAGAAGCTCGACGACGTTTGGTCTCCATAGTGACGGCGGTGAGACGCTGGTGATGGCGAGCTAGACAGCGGCTGGGTGCGACGATGGAGTCTCCTTCAACGGCAAGCACGGGCTTTCTCTCTCTCCAGCGGCAGCGGCTCCGACCACACCAGCGACAGCGACGCATGGGTTAACGACGACGGCTCCATGGAACGGTGGTGACGGCACAGGCAAGATGCGGCAGTGGCGGCGAACTGGATGGCGTAGAGTACGGCTCCTCCTTCTCCGATTCCAAGTCCTCTGTTCTCCCTTTCTATTTTTCTGAGTTCCTTTCTTTTTTTTGTGTTAGTGTTTAGGATGAAAGGGGGTGGGGCAGCGTTCAGAGGCTAGGGAAAGGGAAAAAATTAGGGTTAGGGTTTTTGGGAATTAGGGTTTAGATTCGATTTAGAATTTTATGTTTAGGAATTAAGGATTTTATAAAAGAATATGGATAGATATGAATAGATATTTTGATAAAATTGGAGGGTAGAGTAATTTTAAAATCAAGTATACTCTATTAAAAATATTTAGGAACATTATTTATCATCATATTACTAAGTTCAATTAATTATTTCTAATTTAAAATACAAAATAAATATATTAATCGCATTTTTATAAAATATAGTTTAACTCAATATTAGTTATTCAAATTAAATAATATAACTTCTCATTATTTTTCTATCTCCAAAACTTTAATTTCAAATTGTAAAATAACTAATAATAAAAATTGTACAAAAATATTAATTGACTTAAACTTAAAGTATTTATAAATATCAATCTAATCATTTCTAATAAAATAATTTCTAGGAGTTCAACATAATTCATTCAAAATAGAATTTATTTAAATTAAATTATTCAATTCTTCTTATTTTTCAATTATCAAAATTATAATTTCAATCATACCAAATATCTAATAAAGATTATATAAAAATTCTAATTAATTTAAACTCCAATTATCATGAAACTCCATTTAATTACCTTTAGTAAAATAATTTTCTTAAAATAAAATTATCAACAAATAAAATAAATCACAAATAACTATTTTATTTGATTTTCAAAAACTAGGGTTGTTACACGTTTGAACTCTCAAAACACCATTTTCTGTTTTTCTGACTAAGCCAATCACTCAATCATTGTTGCTTGATCCATCAATCCTCGTGGGATCCACCCTCATTCACTTGAGGTACTACTTGGTATGACCTGGTGCACTTGCCGGTTAGTTTGTGGTTGTAAATTCCGCACCATGTTTTTGGCGCCGTTGCCGGAGATTGACTGTGATTAACAACTATTAGTTATTTGATTGCTTAGATTAGGTATTTTAGTTTTAATTTTTTTTAATTGTTGCTTTATTATTTTCGAAAATTAGTACTAGTATTTTTCCTTAATTTCTAAAATTAAGTTTGGTGTTACCTAGTTAATTTTATTTTAATTTTTTCGTTTAATTTTCCTGATATTTTTGAATTTTTCTAGCTTTCTATTGATCATTATTTTCGAATTTTTCTTGTATTAAGTAGTAAGTATTTTATTTTATTTCTTTACACATGTTACCTCATTGGAAATTTTCTGCACTTTGACGTAGAGAGTTCCATCTTTTCTTGTCTTCTGTCTGTTTATGAGCAGGAACAGGGACAAGGAACCTCTATTAGACTTTGATCCTGAACTTGAAAGGACCTTGAGGCGGCATTAGCAACAAGCAAGAGTTTACGAGGCTGCAGAGTCCACTATGGATCATAATAATGCTGCTAATACCAATGTGGCAAATCCAGTTGGGAATGAGCAACCTAGAAGAGTGCTTGGCTCTTACACTGCTCCTAATGCATATTTATATGGCAAAAGTATTGTGGTGCCTTCTATAGCTACAAACAACTTTGAACTGAAGCCACAGCTAGTTACTCTTGTGCAACAGAATTGCCAATATCATGGGCTCCCTCAGGAAGATCCAAATAAATTTATCTTTGATTTTCTGCAGATTTGTGATATAGTGAAGACCAATGGAGTGAATCCTGAGGTATACAAACTCATGCTCTTTCCATTTGCTGTGAAGGATAGAGCAAAGCTGTGGTTAGATTTTCAACCTAAGGAGAGTCTGGATACTTGGGACAAGGTGATCACTGGATTTTTGACTAAATTTTTCCCACCTCAAAAGCTAACTACGCTAAGGGTGGAGGTTCAAACCTTCAGATAGAAGGATGGTGAGACCCTTTATGAAGCTTGGGAAAGATTCAAGCTACTGACTAGGCAATGCCCTCCGGACATGTTCTCTAAATGGAATCAGCTGGATATCTTTTATAAGGGCTTATGTGAAATGTCCAAGATGCGCTTAGATAATTCTGCAGGTTGTTCTTTACACAGGAAGAATATACCAGAGGAGACTACTGAGCTTATTGAGTTGGTTGCTAACAACCAATATTTATACTCCTCCAACAGGAATATTGTGAACTCTGAGACCCCTCAGAAGAAAGGTGTTTTGGAAGTGGAAGCAGTTGATGCTCTTCTTTCTCAGAACAAGCTTCTGTCTCAGCAAATATATTAATTACTCAACGGTTGAGTGGAATGCAAGTTTTAGCTATCAACACTCAGAATACACCTCAAGAGATCTCTTATGACATGACAGGTAATTTTATGCAAAATGAGAATTATGATCATGCTCAATGTTCTTCTGAATAGGTCAATTACATAGGGCATGCTCCTAGAAACCCCAATAATGATCCATATGCTAAGATCTATAATCAGGAGTGGAGAAATCACCCAAATCTGGGGTGGAGAGAGTAACCTCAGAGACTACAGAATTTTAATAATAATTCTCAGGGCAATTTTCAGCAGAATAATTTTAATAACCACCAGTTTCAGTCATCTCAGCAAGCAACTCCTCAGTCTCAGAAGACTACTGATTTGAAAGCACTAATGGCGAGTTTTATACATGAAACCAGAACATCAATCAAGAACTTGGAGATTTAAATGGGTCAATTAGCCACAAAAGTTAATAAAATTGATCAGAGGACCATTAATAGCCTTCCTGGCAACACAATTCCAAATCCAAGAGAGGAGTGCAAGGCTATAACCTTGATAAGTGGACAAGTGGCAAGCACGAAAGCACAAGTTAATGAGGAGCCAGTTGAAAAAGAAGCTCCAGAGGAGAAGAAAAAGGAAATAGAACACACCCCTCCTAGGCATGCAGATAATCTATTCCCAGTCTCTCTTGACACTCATCCTACATTTCCTAAGGTGCCCGAGTACAAGTCTAAAATGCTATATCCTCAGAGACTTCAAAAGGAGACCAAGGACAAGCAGGTTTTAAAGTTCTCGGAAGTCTTCAGAAAGTTGTGATGAATAGATTTTTTGACGGTTTAGAATTCACAAATGATTTCTCGTTGTAAGTATAGTTTCTAAACCAGCAAATAATCCTTTCATACAAAAGATTGTTTGTCACAAGTACAAAACCCCTAAATTTATAAACCGAAGTATTCGAACCTCGGGTCGTTCTCCCTAGGAATTGCAATAAAGTGTTTTGTTATTGGTTATGAGGTATGTTTTGGGGTTTTTGGGATAAGAGACATGAAAGATAAATGACAAGGAAGTAAACTAATGTCTAAAAAAGATCTTGGCAAGGTTTGGTGGTCAAGGATCTCTATCCCTATCACTAACCATAACATGAGAATTAGCAAGGATCAATCCCATTAAGTCATCCTCTAACTAGTAGTAAAAGAAAGTCAAATGAGCTATATCAATCCAAGTCCATAAGTCCTAGTTCTCCACCAATTCAATTAGTGAGATCTAGAGTTAATGGCTCCCAATCATCAATTACTTGGACATTAGTAACTCAAGAGTTCCTAAGTTACCTTCCCAAGCCAAGAGCATAAAATTCTACTCTAAAATCCAACCAAGCATTTCATCAAATACTTAGAAGGCATAAAAGGAAAGCATAGTAAAATTTCAAGGAAAGTAAATCTACACTACTCAATTACAAGGAATTAAACAACAACAAATCAAATGAACAATAAAGGAACATGAATCATAAATTGCATTAGAAGGAAATAAAAGAAACAAAAGTGCATCAACATAAGAGTAGAGAATTACAAGAATTAAATGCTAAACTAGAGAGAAGAGGTGTAGAAGAAGAACAATTACAAAAGGAAAAGTAAATCAAAGCATGAAATTAATCTAGATCTAAGAAATTCTAATCTAGATCTAACCTAATCCTAATCCTAGAGAGAAGTGAGAGCTTCTCTCTCTAAAACTAACTTTCCCTCCAAAACTAAACTAATTATGACTAGATGTGTCATCCCTCTTCAATCCTTGGGTTAAATAGCATCAGAAATGAGTTGGATTGGGCCCACAAGGATTCTAAAATCGCTGGCCATGAGTTGCATTAAGTGAATCATGTGCAACCATCGATATGTACAAGTACAGTGTGCGTGCGTACCCCTAAACACGATGAAACTATGGCAAATATTATATCATTTCGAAGCTTGGGATGTTAGCTTTCCAACGCAACTAGAACCGCCTCATTTGGATCTCTGTACCTCATGTTATGGTTGATTAAGTGCGAAGAGGTCGAGCTTGACAGCTTTGCGATTCCTTCATTTCTTCATGAGTTCTCCATTTCTACATGCTTTTTCTTCATTCCCTCAATCCAATCCTTGTCTTCTAAACCTGAAATCACTTAACAAACATATCAAGGCATCTAATGGAATCAAGGTGAATTAAATTTAGCTATTTTAAGATCCAAAAAGCATGTTTTCACTCTTAAGCACAATTAAAGGAGAATAACAAAAACCATGCTATTTCATTGGATAAATGTGGGAGAAGGCGATAAAATCCTCTAAATTCAACACAAGATAAACCTTAAAAATGGGGTTTATTAACCTCCCCACACTTAAACAATAGCATGTGCTCATGCTAAACCAAGAAGGATAAGAGAAAGGGTATGGACATTTATTCAATGTAACCTATCTATATGCATCCTATCTAAATGAATGCAACTAAATACAAAATGATTCTACCTACTTGGTTAAAAATAAATGAATCCTCCAAGAGCATGTATAAACGGGTAGGGCTAAGGTCATATGACGACTCATGAATCCTACCAATTTAAATATAAAAATGAAGTTCAAGTAGACTTGCAAGAAGAAAGCTCATGAAAGCCAGGAATCAAGGAATTGAGCATCGAACCCTCACCGGAAGTGTTTGCACTCTAGTCGCTCAAGTGTGTAGGGTCGATTCTCTCAATTCTCTCCTAATCATGCTTTCCAAGATTTGTTTTTCATCTAACAATCAATATTTATTTCATGCATGCATACAACTATCATGAGGACTTTTCATAGGTTGTAATGGGGCTAGGGTTAAGGTGATACATATTTGGTTAAGTGGACTTGAAATTTGAATCTTTGATTACCTTGAACTTCTCACTTAACCTATATAGCAACCTATACAATTCTAAACAAACCTAACTACCCATTCTTCATTTTTTCACATACTCATGCATTTTTTTTTTCATTTCACAACACACACGCATTGATCTTTATTGAACTTTACTTTTGGGCATTTTGTCCCCTTTTTATTACTTTTCTTTTCCTCTTTTTTTTTTTCTTTCTTTTTTTTCTTTTTCTTTTGATATCTACATATATTTTTTTCTTTATTCTTATTTTCTCATTTTTTTCTTTTTGCAATAAAGTATATACAAAAGTATCAATGCATATAGTTTTACATTTAATTAACACATGAGTATGGACCCAATTCCCAAATATAGAAATATAAAACAAAAACACCCTTTTATCCCAACCAATGTCCCAAGTTTCCCACACTTGAATGATACTCACACTCACTAGCCTAAGCTAATCAAAGATCCAAATAAATGACAATTATTGTTTTTCGCCTTAGGCTTGTAATGTGCTAAAATTAAGAATAAGTGGGTTAATCGTAAGCTCAAAGTTGGCTAACAATGGAAGACAAAAGGTAAGGCTATTTGGGTAAGTGAGCTAAATGAAATGATGGCCTCAATCATATAAGTGCATGAATACAAGGAATAATGGACATAAAGAATCAAACAAATCAAAGATTACAATCATAGAAAGAGAATAATGCACACAAGAAGGAAAAATAAGTGGTTATAAGATGTAACCATGTCATTAGGCTCAAATCTCACAAGCTTATATTCTTAGCTCAAAAACCATGTTCCAGAATAAATTCTTTCGAGCAAGTTCAACCAAAATTTTTTTTTATTTCAAATTGGTAGGGTGCCCTAAAACAGTTTCTTGGAAAAGAAATCATCATCCTAACCAAGTAGTCCTAATAAGAAAGAAATGGTAAAAATATGTACAAATTCTAACTAACATGCAACCTATCATGTAATGCAACAACTAATCTAACACTGGTGTTGAAAAAGAAAATTGTTACCTATGGAGATCGGTCAGACGACCTCCCCACACTTAAAGATTGCACCGTCCTCGGTGCATGCAAAGAAAAGCAAGGTGGATGGGTTGCTACAACTGATGAGTTCCGTCAAAAGATTGTGCGGATGACTTATTTGGTGCCCCATTTAGTAACTTTTCCTTTTCCTTCTTTCTTGGTGGCCAACCTAAAAGGAGAGAAAAAGAAAGAAAATTAAGCCTATAATAAAGATATCAAAGCAAATAGAACATAGGTGGGGGCTAATGCCAAATAAAAGTAGGGTTCTCTACTACATGGTAGCTACAACATGTGAGTGAGAAAACAATGTAAGCTAAGGCATATCATTAGGCTTGAGGCAAGAGTAAAGTCAAAGCATGAAGAGCATATCGAGCATCAAGTTCAAATAAAAATTGATACAAACAAGATTAGTGATAGGCATGAGACATTTGGTTCCATCCTAACCCAATGATAATGAGGCACAAGAACAAAGAGTAATCAGTTAGGAAGGCTAAAGCACTAATCTCGTGTGTAGAACAAACATCACAATTAATGCTACAAGTCATGAAGCACCAAAATAATACAAGAGAGTCTCAACAATTGAGTAGGAAAGTTCAACACCATTATTAAAATGAGAAACTTAAGAGAAAAATGAAAACAGGCTATAAAAAAACAAAATTGAAATGCAAAGAATAAAAGTGTGCAAATGCAATAAACAAAAGAAAATGGAAGATGAGAAAAAAAACTCTCTTTTTTTTTACCGACACGGACGTGTCATGCATGCTTACGCGTGAATACGCAGATTGGCCGAAGGGCGCGTACAGGTGCGCGTGCACGCATTGTGCATTTAGAATAAAGGGCGCGTATGCGCCAGGTGCGTGTACGCATGGGTTAGGTTGGGCGCAGGGCACAGTGTCAGCCCAAGGGTGGCCCAACTCTCTGGAAAATGTACCAGAAGGGCAGGTGGCGCTACCGACGCGTGCGTGCACAGCGTGCTTGCGCGTGCATTGCGCATTTAGCTTTATGGATGCGTACGCGCCAGGTGCGCGCACGCGTGGGTTGGTTTGTGCCTTAGGCCCAATGTTCGCACAGTGCAGGCCTAACTCTCGGGTTTTTGGCTGGGGATGGAATTTTTTTGCATCCATACGTATGCGCCATGTATGCGTGCGCGTGGATGGTCGAAAATGCTTGGGTCACGCGTTCGCGTCCAGTGCGCACACGCGTGGGTTGATGCTCTGTTTTTCAAAATTTTCCTAAGTTCTTGCACCAAACCAAGCCTTCCAAACCTCCGAACAGCTACCAAAACACCCTAAAACCTTATTTAACATACCAAACTACCAAATAAACTCAACTAACTAAACTAAACATGAAATTAAACTAATTCTATTAATATGTACAAAAGGGAAAAATGAAAAGAGTTTACCATGGTAGGGTGTCTCCCACCTAGCACTTTTGTTTATTGTCCTTAAGTTGGACTTATGGGAAGCTCTTTGTCATGGTGGCCTATGCTTGTACTCATCCTTGATTCTCCAAGGATCTTTGCTCCTCAAATGGTTGACAGAAGTTCCAACCATCTTCACCAAGTTTGGATGGAGTTCCACCTAAGATATGAGCTCCCATAGTTGATCTTCATGCTTCGATCCGGGATCCCGTATCTTATTTTCGCACCCATCTTCAAGTTGATCTTCATAAATTTTCCATTCGGGTTGTTGACAAATAGAATTCCCTTTAGGATACCAAGTCTTCTTCATAGACCCATGTGAAGTAGCATTCTTCCAATCATAGTCCCTATGCTTTGAAGCTTTGACCTCAATGAGCCTAATTCCAAACTTCCAACCACTACACAACTCCTTTTTACTCTTAGTTTCACAAAGAGCACTAAGTTGTCCATCCATTTCAATCAAGCCATATTCAAGTGAGAAAGTGAAGCTTAAGGGTAAGAGTTTTACCCACTTGAATGATGTGTTGGATGGTGATTTAGGGAGGAAAACCTCCCCACACTTAGACAATGCAAGGTCGACTTCCTTATACTCTTCTTTGTGTATTTCAACCTCTTGACAACTTCTGTCATCTTCTTTGTGCATGTTGACTTCTTCCAATTCCTCCTCACCATCAATCAAATCAAACTTGGGAGGTTGTGTGAAATCGACTTCCATATCAACTTCACCTTTGACGGAAGTGTCTTCAATGATATCACCAACATCATTTGGTGTTGAGTTGTCTTCAATATCTTCAGTTTCACTTCCCATGGGAGAGAATTCAATTATTGATAAGAAATCATTGATGATTGAGTCCATCTCTTGATCAACATTTTCATATTCTTCAATCTTGATATGTTCCGGAGGTTGTTGAGATGTCCATGGTGGTTTCGCATCTCCTAGATCTTCAACCACTTCTTCCTCTTTTTCAATGACCCTAGGTTTTTCCAATTGCTCCAATACAAAGCTTGACTCTTCTTTCTTCTCCACCAGATTTTCCAATCTCTCTTTCATACTCTGCTCATCTTTTGATTTTTCGCATGTGGCCACGGATGCACCTTGAGTGTTCAAGCATTGGTAGGCTAAAGTGTGCACTACCTTAGTCAAATTAGTCACAAACTCTAGGGTGTTCCTTTGCATATACGCTTGGCCTTGAAGTAGCAAGGTGAGAGAATCGTCTATTGGGGCTTGGGGTGGATAGAAAGGTTCATTATTTTGGAGAAAGGGCTCATAATGAGAAGGTGGTTCTTCATAGTATGGGTATGGAGATGGTGTGCATTGAGGTGGTTCTTGGTAATAATCACAATGGAATCGTGGTGGTTCTAAAGGTTCTTGATCATAACGGTCACAAGGAGATGGAATGGGTGATTGGTCATACAATGGATGTGGGTCATAAGAAGGTGCTTGGTAAAGATGGGCTTGTGAGCATGGTTGATAGTCATGTTGTGGATAAGGTTCCTAAGCATATGGTGGTGGTGCTTGATTATCACAAAAAGAGTCACCATAGCCATTAAATTGGCATGCACTAGGATGTGAATTATACCTATAAGTGTCTGGAGGTTGTTGCCAATAGGAGTGATCAATTCCTTGAGGCTCCTCCCATCTTGGAGTATTCCATCCTTGTTACATGTTATCATTAAAGTCCACATTTCCTACAACATAGAGAGAACCAAACTCATAGCCAAGAGGGTGAGAATTTGATGACTTGCATCATCTACCCTTCTTTCTTGCATAAAGAGGACCATAAAAGAGCATAAATCTCATTTGATCATTACAATTCATGCATTATTTGATGAATATCATGGTACATTGCTTTAAGATGAGTTGTGCTGAATTTCAGGTGAAAAAGACATCAAAAATGGGAAGAAAGCAACACAGAAGCTGGGCGTGTGAATCTGGCGTGCCACTTGGAGCAAACGCCACAAAAATGCACTGGCGTGGCACGCCAGGAGCTAGGCGTGGCACGCCAGTACTGAAATCCAGAAGGGAGTCTCAAGCATTCACATGGGCATGGCACGCCAGGGACTGGGCGTGGCACGCTAGTACAAAGTTCCAGAGTGCAACAATGGAGGACACTAAAGGGGCGTGGCAGACCAGGTTGGGCGTGGCACGCCAGCTCATTACTCCAGGAGGAACCATCACTGTGGCGTGACACTTGGTATTGAAGGCGTGGCACGCCAACTCCAAAAAGTCACTTGGGCGTACCACTTGAGGAACCAGGCGTGGCATGCCAAGCTTGAGAAGTCCACAAATGTATGGGCGTGCCACTTGAGCAGCATGGCATGGCACGCTGGTACAAAATCCCAGAGAAGGGGCTGAAGGTCAAAGACGTCTGGGCGTGCCACTTGAGATCGAAGGCGTAGCAAGCCAGGCTCTCATTATCCCTTTGGCATGCCACTTGAGCAACCAAGCATGGCACGCCAATGCACAAAGAGGCCAAAGCAAGGGCTGGGCGTGCCACTCGGTATCGAAGGCGTGGCACGCCAGTCCAAGAATCTCACTATGGCATGCCACTTGAGTGCTGGGCGTGGCACGCCAGCTAATGGAACCAAGGCAAGGTCATAGGCGTGGCACGCCAGCCTCTAGGCATGGCACGCTGGTACAAGTTTCCAGAAAGAATGAAGGAGGCCAAATACATGGGCGTGCCACTTGGTGTCAAGGGCGTGGCACGCCATTCACTATTCCTCACTTGGGCGTGCCACGTGAACCCCAGGCATGGCACACCAGTGTCATTCAGGAAGCAAAAGCCATTGGGGCGTGCCACTTGAGTTCGTGGCGTGGCACGCCAAACAGAAGAATCATTTGCTTACAAAGTGCGTGGCACGCTAGACCTTGGGCATGCCACGCTAGTTCAACTTTCCAGAGAGCTTGTTCAAGCATGCAGCAAAGGCGTGGCACGCTAGACCCTGGGCGTGCCATGCTAGTTCAAGTCTCCAGGGACAAGAAGAAGAGGAAAGAGTTTAGGGCGTGCCACTTAAGCTCGAAGGCGTGGCACGCCAGGCTACATGGGTATTAAAAGACCCTTGGCATGCCACTTGAGCTCGAAGGCGTGGCACGCTAGGGATGTTATTGAAGAAGAGCATGCCACTTGAGGAATTGGGCGTGGCACGCCAAGCCAGAATTGGAGGAGCACATGACACGCCACTGAAGCGCCAGCCACACGCCAGCTGGGAAGTCACACTTATTGAGTTTCTTTTCCCTCCGAATTGTAATTTTCCTTTTTTACTTTTGTAATTCTTTTATTTTGAGAGCTAGGAGAAGTATAAATACCCCCAAGAAGTACTAAAAAGGGGGTTAAGCAGTTAGAGAGACTAGTTTTAGATTCACTTTTACACTTCATCATCTTCTTTACTTTTGAGTATTTTTCTTTGAGATATGAGTAGCTATATTCCCTCTCATTGAGAGAGGGAGCTCTGTTGTACTTGATGGATTGATGATAGTAAAATTCTTTTTCTCTTCATCTCCTCTTTGATTTGCTAGAAAGAATTAAGTTCTTAATGCTTAGTGTTCAATCATCTTGGGAAAGAGATTGAATGCAAAATGGGTTTCATGGGAACCTTGGGAAAGGAAACATGAAACTATGCTTGAAATCCCTTCTCACACGTGAGTAGGATCTGGGTTTTGGTGTTCGGATATGGTGACATATAATCCTCCCTCTACTTGTACCTATGATGATGTGTGGTATAATCAGGGACCAAGCATATCTCTCTTCATGAACAATTAGACCAAGGAATTGGCTATTGATCAAGATCTGAGAGATTGAGTCACCAAGGGATTGGGGCTCAATCAATCATGATTGCCAAGAGGTGAATGAGTTGCATGATCAAAGATGAGATGTAAGCTGGAATTGATCCAAAGAGACAACATCTCCTTATCTCAACGAATTTCCCCATTCTTATCTATCACCTTCTTTATAGTTTGCTTTTACATTTTGCAATTCCCCATTCCCATTTACAATTAAGTCATTTATGATTATGCACTTTACATTCTGCCATTTTCATTTCTGCACTTTATTGCTTTCCTTTACATTTTAGCCATTTACAATTCTGTCATTTATAATTCTGCAATTACAATCTATCTGCCCGCTTGACTAATTCATCAATTGATTAACACTGCTCAAATTTACCAATCTCTGTGGATACGATCCCACTCCACTGTGGATTATTACTTGGTGATAATTTTGGTGCGCTTGCCAAAAGAACTGATTCACCATTTTTTTGAATGGGGTGTGAATTCAGACTCATCAAGTTTTATGGCGCCGTTGCCGGGGATTGGTTTAAATTTGACAGTAATTAAATTGATTGGAGAGCTAGATTAAGCATTTTTTTCTCTTGTTATTTACCTTTTGGCTCTTTACTTTTCTGTCTACTCTGTTTCCTTAGTTTTACTTTGATTATTTTAGCTATTCACTGTCCATATTTCAATTCTTCTAACTGTTTGATTAATTGCATCAACCAAGCTAACCACTAATCTTACTACATTCATTCTTTCACTCGTCCTCCACTTGCTGTTTGTTGAATGTATGACAGGTAGAAGGAGAGAAACTTCATCTTCCTTTGATTAAGGAGGGAAGCAAGAGGCAAAGGCATAGTTGGAGAGGAACTAGTGGAGGAAGATCTGCGAACCACCATGGATGACGAAGTACAAGACAATGTTGGAGGAGTTGCTGGAAATCATGTTGGACAAGAAAGGAGAGTCTTAGGCTCCTACATCAACCCAAATCTAGGAAACTGTGGCAGCAGCATCCTCAAACCAACGATCCATGCCAATAACTTTGAGTTGAAACCTCAACTCATTACACTTGTCCAGAATAACTATTCATATGGAGGAAGTGGCCAAGAAGACCCAAATCAACATCTCAACACATTCTTGAGGATATGTATGTGATACTGTAAAGTCCAATGGGGTACACCTTGACACCTACAAGCTACTCTTATTCCCTTTCTCACTCAGAGATAAGGCAGCAAAGTGGTTGGAAGCATTCCCTAAGGAGAGCCTAACCACATGGGAGGATGTTGTAAACAGATTCCTTGCAAGATTTTATCCTCCACAAAGAATCAACAGGCTAAGAGATGAGGTGCAAACTTTCAGACAACAAGATGGTGAAACACTCTATGAGGCCTGGGAGAGATTCAAGGATTTGATAAGAAGATGCCTATCAGAAATGTTAAATGAGTGGGTGTGATAAACCCATATTTTATGATGTATTTTGTGCTCAATTTAAGTGATTTATTCAATCCTTCACCCACTTATTCATGTGAATTGCCTGGTTTTACTTTCCCTTCCTTATTATGTGATATATGTGAAAAATATGTTGCCTATGCTTTAAAAATTTTAATTTTAATTACCCTTTATTACCATTCGATGCCGTGATTTGTGTGTTAAGTATTTTCAGATCTCCCAAGGCAGGAATGGCTTAGAGGACAAAAAGGAAACATACAAAAATGGAAGGACAGCACAAAAATGGAGTTTTAAAGAAAAGGGCAGCGACACGAACGCATGGACGACGCGGCCGCGTGCCTACCGCGAAAAGGCAGCGACGCGAACGCGTGACTAACGCGGACGCGTGCCTTGAGCGGAATACAAATGACGCATACGCCTGACCGAAGCGAACGCGTGACAAGGAAAACTCTCAAATGACGCGACCGCGTGACCCACGTAGACGCGTGACAGACGCCACGTGTAGAAACTGCAGAAAATGCCCCCAGCAATTTCTGAAACCCTTTTTGGCCCAGATCCAAGTCCAGAAAACACAGATTAGAGGTTATAAAGTGGGGAAATGCATCCATTCAAAAGAGAGGTTTTCCATTATTCACTTTTCATAATTTACATGTAGTTTTTAGAGAGAGAGGTTCTCTCCTCTCTCTTAGGATTTAGTTTTAGGATTTAGGATTATTTCTTCTTCATCACAGGTTCAATGTTCCTTTAATTTATTTTCCTACTTTTAATTTTATTACTTTAATTGATATTTATCTTTTCAATTTAGCTTATAAACCTTTCCATGTTAGATTTGAATTTATGTTTAAACGTAATTTGAGGTATTTCAAATTTATGATTACTTTATTCTATTTATGAATGCTTTTAATTTAATTTAGATATTTTCTTTCTTTTGGCTTTGATTAAGTAATTGGTAAAACTTGAGTTGTCAAACTCAGCAGTGGTTGAAATTGGCAGATTATTAATTGATCTAGATCGCTCTAAAGCTAGTCTTCCCACAGGGATTGACTAGGACATGAGGATCAAACTAATTAGTCCACTTGACTTTCCTTTGCTTTAGTAAAAGTTAACTAAGTGGGATTAAAACTCAATTCTCATCACCATCGATAAGGATAACTAGGATAGGACTTTCAATTCTCATACCTTGCCAAGAGCTTTATTAGTTACTATTTTAACGACTTGTTATTTTACATTACTTGTTCCTTATTTTAAAAACCCAAAACAAAATTCTACCTTTTCCATAACTAATAATAAATCATACCTCCCTGCAATTCCTTGATAAGACGACACGAGGTTTGAATACTTCGGTTTATAAATTTTATTGGGTTTGTTACTTGTGACAACCAAAACGTTTGTACGAAAGGATTTTCTGTTGGTTTAGAAGCTGTACTTACAATACGATTATATTTTTGTAAATATCTTTACCGATAGAAAATCAGTTCGTCAAAATGGCGCCATTGCCGGAAAATTGCAAACGTGTGTCTTATTATTGGTTATTGTAAATATTTTTCTTTTGCCTGTTTAATTGTTTCTGTTTTCATTTTTTTATTCTTATTAGCTACCATGAGTTTTCACCCCTCTCGCTTTGAGTTTGGTTCTAAATTTGTTGAAAGGAGTGGAAGCTATAACAGGAATATGCATCAAGGTCTAAGCAATCAAAGATGGAAGAAGCCAAGAGGATCTGATCAACCCTTTAGGCAACAACACCCTCCAAGATATCATGGGCAAGGACCACTCTACAATGCATACCAAGCTGATAGATATAGTGGACCCCCTTGTATTTACCAACAAGCCCCACCCTGTGCTTATAGATCATCCTCTCAACATAGCTTTGAACCACTGCACTCACAAGTTCCTTTTCACCATTCACCACCGTATGACCCTTATCCACAACAATTCCAATCTAATTACTCCCAAGAACCACCTCTGTATTATGAGCCCTCCCTCCCAACCAATGAACCCTCATATCCACCCCAACCTCCAATGGATGACAAACTTCGTGTTCTTCTTCAAGGGCAAGCGAAGATGCAAAGGGACGTGCTGGAACTCACTACTGCCTTAACCGAGGTGGTAAATAAATTAGCTTTCCAACATCTGAGCACTCAGAGTACTCCCATGGCTACATGTGGGGAATCAAAAGAAGAGCGTAGCATGAAGGAGACACTAGAAACTTCGGTGGACAATGAGGAGCATGGCTTTGTATTGGAACAAGTGGAGGAAGCCATAATAGTTATAGAGAAAGAAGTGGTTGAAGATTTAGGAGATGCTGAACCTCCATGAGAATCGAGAACTGTAAAGGATTCCGCCGAGAAGTTCGAAATTGATGCCAAGGAGGATAGTGCACAACCTCCAATGCATATACCTTGTGAAAAATTGGACGGAACAGACCAAGAAGTTGATTCCATAGGCAGTGATGATCATGAATCAAGCTCTCCTAGTCACGAACTTGCATCCGCAACTGAACTCTTTGAACCTGAAGAACCTTATCCAAGTGAATACGAAGATGATGTCGAGATAGATTTCTCTCAACCTCCAACGTATGACTTGAGTGACAAGGAAGACATAGAAGACTTTGATTAGGATGCAGTTGCAGTTGAAGAATTTTGCAAAGAAGTGGAGGAATTCACAGAAGAATACAAGGGAGTAGAGCTCACGGAACCACTGGAAACACCTATCCCAAGGCCATTACCACCTAATACAAGCTTCAAGTGGGTACAATCCTTAACCTTTATCTTTACTTTTCCACTTGAATATGGTTTGCTTGAAACGGATGGCCAGCTTAGAGCTCTCTGCGGCTTTAAGAGTAAGAGGGAAATGGCTCGTACTCAGAGCTGGTGTGCAAGATTTAATAAGGTTCCACACTTTAATTCGAAGTGCAAGGATTGGTATCGAGTTCAATTAAATGGGTCTCGGAAGGCGTTTGGTCATCTTGGTGAGAATACAATTTCTAAACCACCCGGATGGAAGAATATAGATCAAGACAAAGGCGGATTTAAAACCAAAGTTTGGGATCCAGGAATCTATTCTGACATTCGTCACCCCGGGAGCCTGAGAATCTGTTTGAAGCTGCTCAAAAGCTTTACATGCCTAGTTTGGGACCCCAGAGGCTATTGGAATTCCAAATACTGGTGGAGATTTCTGGATGAATTCAAGCATAAGCCACCATAATAGGAAGCTCATCAAATGTCCAACTTAAGGTTTTTAACTAAAAGTGCTAGGTGGGAGACAACCCACCATGGTATGATCGTTCCTGTTTCAATTTTATTTTGTTTTGTTTGTTTTTATATTATATTATTTTCATTGAACCTGGATATTATTTGTAGCATTTACATTAGCATTGCATACTGCATAATTTTAGATTAAAAAAAAAGAGAGATCACCCCACGCGAGCGCGCAGGCCATGCGTGGGCGTGAAATGGAAATCGGCGTAAAGATCCAACACCCAGAAAGTTGGGCTGGAATCGTGCGGCTGGTGTGCGTTTAGCACAAAACGGCCCACGCGTTCGCGTCCCTGACGTAAACGCGTCACTTGCAAAACACTCATCCCACGCGAATATGTGAGCGAAGCGTCCGCGTCGCGTGGATATTATGGCCCCCTAAATGGAGACAGAGAGTTGCGCTGAAACGACGCTGGAAGTGTGCATCTAAATGGAGACAGAGAATTTTACCCAACCCACGCGACTGCGTCAACCACGCGATCGCGTCAAACCCATTTCATCCTAGTCACGCGATCGCGTGCCCCACGCGTTCGCGTGGATTTGAATCCACTAACCCCAAGTCACGCGAACCCTAACCCCATCGCGTCGCCCATTCACCCCCAACCCTCCTCTCACCCCTTCCTTCTCTGCAACCATCACCACTGCCGCCCTCCTCTGTAACCACCCACACCACCGCAACCACCCAGACCCGCCGCAACCCCCCTCTCTTCTTTCTCCCCTTCTTCCCTTCCCTCTCTTCCACCCTTCTCAACCACCACTGCCCCCCCCCCCACCGCGGCCAACCTCAGACCGCTGCCTCCCACCACCGACCACCACCATAATATCACCACCCTCGCCCCCTTCTTCCTTCCTTCACCCCTCGCCCAACCCTAACCCAACACCTCGCCCCTGCTCCACCACCACGCCACCGTGCTCCTTCCCAGCACCGCCGCATCACCACCACCTTTTCTCTGCCCTCATCTCTGTTCCATACATTTGTACTTCTACACACCAGGTTCCGCCATACTGCAATTTCTCTTTTCAATTCCTTAGTTAGTTTTTCAATTTTTGTTCAGAATAGGATAGTTAGAGATGCATGTTTATAGTGGATTTTAGGTGGTTAGGTAGCTAGGATGTGGTTAGTGGATTTAGGCCTGATAATTGCGCCGTTCTTGTTACTTGTTTTATCTATTTCGCAATTCTGATTTTGCTGTGATGTTCATATTGTTCATACATTGCTCTTTCATGTTTCTTGCTGCTGTTACACTGCTCTTTCATGTTCATGTTATTTGTGTCTATTTGCAGCTTTATTTAAATTTATATGAACCGATTTTTCCTGCTGTTTCTTACCCGGGAACATCCAATTTTAGCCGGAATGCTGCCCAATTTTCTGCAAATTGTTTCCTTTTCATTCATGTATTGGTTTTGGCAATTTTGCATTTTGCATTACTTAGCTATAACCAAACCAATTCATGAATGCACGGGCTCGCATTCTTATTCCCTTCGATTCCCTGGTTAATAAATTGCGTTATTGATGATTTCATTTTAATTTTTGCTACTCTCGTATCTATCTGAATTATCATCAATAACCTGTTATCCTTGCTTGAATATGAGTTGACTGTTCTTTAAACTTGTGAGATTTATTGTTAGCTAAAAAACCGATTATTATGCCACTTACTTTATCTTTCTTTTACTAACTCACGGCTTTCACTTTCTAACTTCCTTTTCACCTATTAACCGCTTTTAACTTTCTAACTTCTCTTTTTGCTTTTAACCTAACTACTTCAACTTTCTAACTCAGGGCATAATCATTGTTTTTTCCTATTTAACTTGAATTCCGCTTATCATATATTTTGGATTGCATTTTTTTCTTTTCAGACTTTTTCACTCGTATACAATCCAAATTGCACATATATTCAACTCATTTCATGCTTCTCTTGCTCTTTTGCCACTATGTGCTTATATTGCTATTATTCTATTTGTCTACTTATTTTCTTGCTTTTGTTCTTCAATTATATCCTGAAATTTCTGCTTTTCAGGATGTCTGACCCTCAACGCAAAGGAAAAGGCAAAGCAACTACTGGTAAAAGGAAAAGAGGCGAATCCTCTATGTCCATCCTCGACATTTTGCATGACGACTCCTAGCGGGAAAAGCACTTTACCCTGTAGGAGAAGGCTGACCAGCTCCTCACTGCCACAGATCCAGTTAAATTTGCAAACAGATACTGTGAGCTAAAGTATCCAGTGTTTGCCACTTCCAGGAACCTATACCTGGAAAGAACTCTAAAAATTTCAGAAGAACTACAGTAGTACACCTCCGAACAGATTAAACAGAGAGGCTGGTTCTTCTTGGAAAGAAACTTGACAGAGGTCAATGCTTCCTGGGTCAGAGAATTTTACTGCAACTATTTCAAGACCTCTCTGGATGCAGTACACCTCAGAGGGAAACAAATTTTGGTCACTGAGGAAGCTATTGAGGACATCCTCCACCTTCAGCCTAAGTCAGATCAGCCTGACGGTTACCAAAAGGCTGAAGAGGATATGAGATTTATGATATTTGACTGGGATGCTATCAAGCAGAGAATAGCCCTTGATCCTACTGTCCCATGGGTCATGGGTAAGAACACAATGATGCCTAAGGGAATCAAGCTGATATATCTGAATGATGAGGCTCGACTCTGGCACCAGATTCTGAGCAACTATGTGATGCCGAGCATTCAGCTGCCCACTGCTATGATCACCCTCATCTGGTGTGTGATGGAGGGTAAGGACCTGTATCATCCATGATTCTTCTGGTATTACATGGCCAGGGTCCATGTCAGAGGCACTCTCCCTTTCCCTTATCTGATCACCCAGCTCGGCCGTCGAGCTGACGTGCCTTAGGAGCTTGCTGATGAGAAGCCACTTACTGCAGACTGCAAGAAGATTATCCCTCACAGCAGGAAGTTTCAGCCTTTAGGCCACAGACCCCCATTCTTCACCACTTCTGATGAGGCAGCCACTCCTTCAGCTGCCCCTTTTGGATCTACTGCTGCACCAGCCTCATCCACTGCACATCCACCTGCTCCTGAGCCCATTTATCATTTGGTGCATCGACTCTTCACCCGCCTAGATCGTATGGAGCGTCACAACAAGCGGCGCTATGAGCACCTTAAGTTGATGATCCGATTCGGCAGTGACATCCCCTCCGAGCCCGACACCCCTTCTGATACTTCTGAGGTGGAGGCGAATGATCATGAGGAGGAGACACACGCCCAGGTCGAGCAGGCAGGACCAGAGCAGGCTGCGCCACTGCATGAGGAGCCACACCAGATCCAGACCACAGACCCGGAGATTCCTCTACAGTCAGCACCTCTACTGCAGCAGACAGATCCTCCTATACTTATCCAGTCTGCAGACCTTCAGGCCGCCACAGAGACTCCAGCAGCCCATCCTTCCGGTGATGACACTTTTTCACACCCAGCTTGAGTGAGCATCGATGACGATGCTTTATTTTAAGTGTGGGGAGGTCGCCATCCTTGGCGTATCTTTTTGGTGAACCACTACAGACTCTTCTATCTTATTTTGTTTATTTTTCTGTATTTTTATTTTTATTTTTATTTTTCAGTACTTACACATTGTTCTTCTGCTGTATTGTTATTTTATTTCTGCATTTTGCACTTTAGTTTATATCTTAGACATTTAGTTTAGTTTGCAATTCCAAACTTATTAGTTATAGAATATGTGGATTAATTAGTATAGTTTACCCTTTTAGCATATAATAGTTTGGTTTAATTGAAAATAAAAAAAGGAGTAAACTAGAAACTTTAGTAATTTAAAACAATCACACACCTTGTATATATAGCATTACATGTTAGTTAGTTAACAACATTTCTTCAAGGAGGAACACTAAAATTTTAAGGGCCACCCTAAGATCTACATTGAGTTGAATGGGAACTCTTAATTTCCACTTGCATGACATGTATAACTGATATATGATTTTTGAGCTAGAGAACACACAGCTTGTGATTTTTGAGCTTAATTGTATGGTTACATTCAAACCATAAACTTCATTCCTGTGTGTTTTGCCCTTCTTTTTCATTATGATGTTCTTTACTTTGTTTTAATCTATATGTCCAATATAGAATATAGATACATACCAAGAGATGATTGAGGCCATCGTTTGAATTTTTCCTCACTTATCCCAATTTAGCCTACCTTTTACATCACCCTTGTTAGCCCCCTTGAGCTTTTTAATCCCCTCTTGTTCTATAACCACATTACTAGCCTTAAGTAGAAAAACAAAATAAAAATCCCAAGTTGAATCCTTGGTTAGCTTAAGATAGATATTGTGTACAATTTAAGTGTGGGGAATTTTATGGGAACATGGGATGATAGAAACAAAGTAGGGATTTAAAATTAATAAGTTATTTCAGAAATTTGGGAAGCATGCTCATGTGAAATCAAAACAATTAAACTACCATGTGCATAGACTAAAAAAAATATTATAAATATAATTTTAGTATTTAGATAAGGGGATACAAAAACTCCCCAAATGCAAAATAAAAATCAATGCACATGGGACAAAATTTCAAAAAAATTAAAATTAATGCATGAGCTTGTAAATACAAAGTGGGAAAATTTGGGTCAATAGATAAAGGAACTTTAAATTATATGAAGTATGTATGTTAGGTGAGATCTTAGACTAATCAAGGATTCACTTTGTTAGCTCACTTAGCCTTATACATATACCCTTACCTTTACCTTAGCCCCATTACAACCTTGAAAAAGACCTCATGATTTTTGTATGTCTGTATTCCATAGTTGTTGATTGGTTAGATGAAGAACAAAATTTTAGAAAGCAAGGATAGAAAGAAGAATAGAGTGATTAACCCACTAAACACTGAGTGACTAGAGAGTAAACACAAAATCCAGTGAGGGTTCAATAGCTCATCACCATGTATCTCTGCTTAATTGTTAATTATCTTGCAAGTTTGTGAAATACTTCTACCCATCTCAATTGTAAAAGTGCTTTAACATTATCTAGGGTTTGGCCTTACTTATACATATATGATTCCTTGAGGATATGAATTAATTTAAACTACATGAAAGCTTTATATACAAGTGAATAATAACTAAGAATTTCATGACTCATTTAGGTAGTTTGCATTTAGAATAGAATGCATTGCATGAGATTCCACCATTCTAACCTTACCCTTTCTCTTGGATTTAGCATGAGGACATGCTATTGTTTAAGTGTGGGGAGGTTGATAAACCCATATTTTATGATGTATTTTGTGTTCAATTTAAGTGATTTATTCAATCATTCACCCAATTATTCATGTGAATTGCATGGTTTTACTTTCCCTTCCTTATTATGTGATATATATGAAAAACATGTTTCCTATGCTTTAAAAATATTAATTTTAATTATCATTTATTACCATTCGATGCCGTGATTTGTGTGTTAAGTATTTTCAGATCTCCCAAGGCAGGAATGGCTTAGAGGACAGAAAGAAAACATACAAAAATGGAAGGAAAGCACAAAAATGGTGTTTTGAAGAAAAGGGCAGCGACGCGAACGCATGGACGACGCGGCCGCGTGCCTAGCGTGAAAAGGCAGCGACGCGAACGCGTGACTGACGCGGACGCGTGCCTTGAGCAGAACACAAATGATGCGTACGCGAGACCGAAGAAAAAGCGTGATAAGGAAAACTCCCAGATGACGCGACTGCGTGACCCACGCGGACGCGCGACAGATGCCTCGTGCAGAAACTGCAGAAAACACGCCCAGCGATTTCTGAAACTTTTTTTGGCCTAGATCCAAGTCCAGAAAACACATATTAGAGGTTATAAAGTGGGGGAATGCATCCATTCAAAAGAGAGGTTTTCCATTATTCACTTTTCATAATTTAGATGTAGTTTTTAGAGAGAGAGGTTCTCTCCTCTCTCTTAGGATTTAGTTTTAGGATTTAGGATTATTTCTTCTTCATCACAGGTTCAATGTTCCTTTAATTTATTTTCCTACTTTTAATTTTATTACTTTAATTGATATTTATCTTTTCAATTTAGCTTATAAACCTTTCCATGTTAGATTTGAAATTATGTTTAAACGTAATTTCAGGTATTTCAGATTTATAATTACTTTATTCTATTTATGAATGCTTTTAATTTAATTTAGATATTTTCTTCCTTTTGGCTTTGGTTAAGTAATTGGTAACATTTGAGTAGTCAAACTCAGCAGTGGTTGAAATTGGCAGATTACTAATTGATCTAGATCGCTCTAAAGCTAGTCTTCCCACAGGGATTGACTAGGACATGAGGATCAAACTAATTAGTCCAGTTGACTTTTTTTTGCTTTAGTAAAGGTTAACTAAGTGGGATTAAAACTCAATTCTCATCACCATCGATAAGGATAACTAGGATAGGACTTCCAATTCTCATACCTTGCCAAGAGCTTTATTAGTTACTATTTTAACGACTTGTTATTTTACATTACTTGTTCCTTATTTTAAAAACCCAAAACAAAATTCTACCTTTTCCATAACTAATAATAAATCATACCTCCCTGCAATTCCTTGATAAGACGACACGAGGTTTGAATACTTCAGTTTATAAATTTTATTGGGTTTGTTACTTGTGACAACCAAAACGTTTGTACGAAAGGATTTTCTGTTGGTTTAGAAGCTGTACTTACAACGCGATTATATTTTTGTAAATTTCTTTACCGATAGAAAATCAGTTCGTCAGGGTGCAACTACACATCTTCTATGAAGGGCTGTCCTATGAATCAAAGAAGGTCGTGGATCATTCTGCAGGAGGCTCATTCAACAAGAAGAAAACCATTGAAGAAGTCATAGATGTCATCAAGACTGTAACTAAAAATGAGTATTTCTATGCCTCAGAAAGAACTCAGAAGAAAGGAGTACTAGAACTCAATTATGTGGATGCCTTGTTGGCTCAAAACAAGGCAATTGCAGTACAAATAGCAGCCTTAACCAAGAAGGTGGAGGCTAATCAAATCTCAGCCATTCAAGAACAAACTCCTCAACAAGAAGGAAGTGCATCAGAATCTGAAAGTGACTGGGAACAAGCTAATTATGTAAACAACTCACCTAGACTACTATATGATCCAAACTCTAAGACATACAATCCAGGTTGGAAGAACCACCCAAATTTTGAGTGGGGAAACTGATGACAAGTCATCTTAGCCTAGTTTCACTAGTCTTTTTCTTTTGTTTTCACTTGAATTGTGCACTTTCTTGAGCTACAAGTAAGCTAATTTGGGTAGATTTTCATGCTTCCTTTGATTGAATCAACCATGTATGAATTCATGCTATTTCATGAGGTTTTATGCTATAATCGTCACATATTATGATAAAATGAATATCTCATGATTTTAAGCATAGCTTTGATGTGTTTGGTTGATTAATGATAGGTGAAGAAAGCTTGGAGAAAGGTTGAAGCAAGAAGGAATGGCTAGGAGTAAAGAGAGGACAATGGAATAAGTGAAAATAAACCAGGAAGCAAAAAGTTGGACCAAAAGTTAGCCTCAAACTTTTGCACAAACTTTTGGGTGAAAAGTTAGCCCCAACGTTAGCCCCTAACTTTTGGGCTAACGTTGGCACATGAAAGTTACTCCCTGGGCACCAAAAGTTTGCGCCAACGTTAGTCCCTAACTTTGTGGCTAACGTTGGCATGAGAAAAACACTCCCTGGGCACCAAAAGTTTGCGCCAACGTTAGCCTCTAACTTTTGGGCTAACGTTGGCACATGAAAAACACAAAGGGGGAGCAAAAGTTTGCGCCAACGTTAGCCCCTAACTTTTGGGCTAACGTTGGCGCCATAAGTGCACTAAGGAAGGCCAACGTTGGAGCAAAAGTTAGACCCCTAACTTTTGCACCAACGTGGGTATCAGCAAAATATGGGGGCTGATATGAAAAGTTAGACCAAAAGTTTGCCTCAAACTTTTGGTCAAACTTTTACTCAAACTTTTGCAAAACTCCAACCCGGTTCACTTGGTTCACTTTGGTTCCTCTCCAAACTCCAAGAGCAATTAACCAAGGCCTCTCTCAACCCAATTCCACCAAGAGCAAAGGCCCAACTCAAGGCTTGAAGATCATTTGAAGAAAGTGTATAAATAGGATAGAATTCAAGTTCTTAAGGGAGCTTTCCCTTTGAATTTTCATAATAGTTTTCGGAGAGCTTTGGATATTGAGTGATCTTTAATTTCTTAGTCTTGGGGAAGGAGAATTCACTTCTCTTCCTCTTAGTTTTATTGCTTTCAATTTCAATTACAATTGTCTTGGATCTTGGGTTGGAGAATTGAAGAAATTCTGTTTCAATCTCATCCTTAGATCTCTCTGCTTTATTTACTGCTTGAGTGAATTTAATTTCTGTTAATTGCTCTTCATCTACTTTCCTTGCAATTTACAATTCCCTTGTAATTGTTCTTGTTGGATCTAGGAAGGCATTGAGATCTAGACTTGGTTTTCTAGTCTCTGGGTCCTGAGATCTGATTTCCCAATTTTACATTCTCTATTTACTGTTTTCAATGTTCATTTACTTCTCTGCTCTGAGATCCGATTTGATCCAAATCCTCTTTTACTCTTCTGTTTGATGCAATTTACTTTTCCTTGTTTAAATTCTGCAAATCCAATCCCTAATTCCCTTTACATTTCCAGCCATTTACATTTCTTGCACTTTAAGATTCTGCAATTTACATTTCTTGCATTCTAAGTTTCTGCAATTTATGTTACTTGCACTTTAAGATTCGGCAATTTAATTCTTGTTTTCTTTAATTTCATGCCAATCACCCGTTCCCTTTACTTTCCTTGCAATTTAAATTCTGCAATTCGCCAATCAATCAACCAAATCTTGATTCGCTTGACTAAATCAACCACTAAACTAAAATTGCTCAATCCTTCAATCCCTGTGGGATCGACCTCACTCCCGTGAGTTTTTATTACTTGATGCAACCCGGTGCACTTGCCGGTTAGTTTTGGGTGTTTTGGAGAAATTCGTTTCTCCGCGAAAATATCCCATCAAGGTTTTGGCGCCGTTGCCGGGGATTGATTAGATTGACAATGATTAAGTGAGGTGGTGATCTAGATCTAGCATTTTTATTTTCTGTTCCTTTAATTTTCAATTAACCCACTAACTGTTTGAATTTTTGCTTAAACTAACTAAAACTTCATTCTAGCAATAGATTGAAGTGTCACTGGTTTGTGTGTTTCTTATGTTCTGCTTGTATGTCAGGTACAAGAAGAAATACACCCATCTTTCATGAACAAGACGAAAGAACTCTTAGAAGGTTAAGAAGAGCTGAAAGAGGGAAAAATATTGTTGGAGAAGAGGAATCAGAGGAAGAATTCCAAGATATGGAGGAACATTCAACTAATCCACCAGGTGGAGCAGACAACAACAATAACAATCCACCCTAGAGGAGAGTTTTAGCTTCCTATACTTTTGCAAATCCTAGACATTGTGGAAGTAGCATCTTAACTCCAAATGTCAATGCAAACAATTTTGAACTAAAGCCACAACTTATCACTTTGGTTCAAAACAATTGCTCTTTTGGTGGAGGACCACTTGAAGATCCGAACCAACACCTATCCACCTTCTTGAGGATTTGTAACACTATTAAAACTAATGGTGTGCCTCCTGACAGCTACAAGCTATTGCTATTCCCATTTTCTCTCAGTTACAAGGCCACTCAATGGTTGGAATCCTTTCCAAGAGACAGCATCAATAATTGGGATGATTTGGTAACCAAGTTCCTTGCCAAATTTTACCCACCTCAAAGGATCATAAGGTTGAAGACTGAGGTACAAACATTTACACAAATGGAGGCTGAACCCATCCATGAGGCATGGGAGAGATACAAAGCTCTAATCAGGAAATGTCCTCCTGAAATGTTCACTGAGTGGGATAAGTTGCAGAATTTCTATGAGGGCTTAACATTGAAATCTCAAGAAGCTTTGGATCATTCAGCTGGAGGTTCCTTGCAACTCATGAAAACTGCAGAGGAAGCTCAAAATCTCATTGATATGGTGGCTAACAACCAATATTTCTTTGCTCATCAAAGAAACCGCCAACCATCACAAAGAAGAGGAGTAATGGAGCTAGAAGGAGTGGACTCAATCTTGGCTCAAAACAAGATGATGCAGCAGCAAATTCAACAACAATTTGAACAAATGGCCAAGAGGATTGATAGTCTCCAAGTTGCAGCAGTTAACACAAGCCAACCATCATCCACATGGGGGCAAAATGAAGAAACTCAAGAAGAACAACAACAAGAGCAAGTACAGTATATGCACAACCAAGGACCAAATGAAGTGTATGGTGATACATACAATCCATCCTGGAAGAACCACCCAAACCTCAGGTGGGGAGATAATCATACCCAAAACCAACAACCATGGCAGAGGAACTCAAATCAAAACAACCCAAGAAACAACCAAAACCACAACCAGCAGCAGACCAACCAAAACCCCTACAGAAGACCTCAAAACAACTACCCCAACCCCAGCCAGTACCAATCCAATAACCAACCCACCAACCGAAATGCCTATCATCCACCACCCACATCTCATAACCCACCTCAAGTATCACCTGAAGCCCAGAGAATCACTAATTTGGAGGCCGTGATAAACAAAATGTTGAAACACCAGGAAATGGTAACCAAGAATCAGGAAGCATCCCTGAAAAGCCTAGAGAGACAGATGGGGCAAATCTCCAAACAGATTTCTGTTGAGAGACCTTCAAGCTCACTGCCGAGTGACACAATCCCAAATCCTAAGGAAGAATGCAAGGCAATACAATTAAGGAGTGGGAGAACATTGATGAGCAACAATGACACTACTAAGAAGCAAGTAGAGAGCAGCAAAAGACCAATAGAAGAGGAACAGCCAACACACACAAAGGAAGCCAATGATGATGATGCAATAGCAAGCAAGGAAGCTTCAAAGCAAACTCAGGCAAAGGAGGAACAATAAAAAATTCCAAAAAAAGGGAATGAAGCAGTTGAAAAGCCAACCAAGAATCAAAAGCAACAAATAGAGAAAACCTTTGTACCTCCACTGCCATATCCCCAGAGGTTCAACAAAGAAACCAAAGACCAGCATTTTCACAAGTTCCTTGAAACTTTCAAAAAGCTGAAAATCAATATTCCTTTTGCTGAAGCACTTGAGCAAATGCCTCTGTATGCCAAGTTTTTGAAGGAGCTTATCAACAAGAAAAGAAGTTGGGATGAGAAAGAAACCATACTGCTCACTGAAGAATGCAGGGCTTTGATTCAAAAAGGATTTCCCCCTAAGCTTGAAGATCCAGGGAGCTTTTTGCTACCTTGCACCATTGGGGAATTAACCATCACTAAAGCAATGTGCGATCTAGGAGCAAGTATCAACTTAATACCATCCTCCTTGGTAAAAAAGCTGCATATAAAGGAAGTCAAACCAGTACAAATATCTCTAGAGCTAGTAGATAAGTCAACAGTATACCCCAGGGGTATGATTGAAAACCTGCTGGTCAAGGTGGACAACTTCATATACCCTGCAGATTTTGTGCTTCTAGATTCAGAAGGGGATGATGGTGATTCTATTATTCTGGGAAGGCCATTCTTGGCCACTGCTAGAGCTATCATAGACATAGAGGAAGGAGAATTAACTCTTAGAATGCATGATAAGAGTGTCACTCTGAAGGTATTACCAGAGGCACAATTTAGCAAGGAGAAGAAAGACTATATGAAAATTGACAAGGGAGAATCACAGTTAAAGGAAGACACTAACAAAGAGAGTCACAGCAACATCCCAAGGCTAAGGATTATGCAGACTGATGAAGAGGCCTAAGAGGATATTGGAGTATTAGCCACTGAGAAGAGAGGCCCCCAAGGGAAGCCTACGGCCAGAAAAGAAAGATCAACAAAAGGAAAGATGAAACGGAGAAACAAAACAAAAAGGGGTTGGAAGAACAGGAAGATCCCAACAGAGGGGCTTTCCAAAGGTGACAAAGTGCAACTGATATATCAACAGCTGGGGGCAAACCAACAAACTGAGGACTACTACACTGTCAGCAACATACTCTCATTAGAGCATGCTGAAATTGAACACCAGAGAACAAAGAAGAGGATCACAGTCAGGGGAGACAAATTGAGGCTCTACAAGCACCAACCACCATAAAAGAAAGCCTCAATGTCAAGCTAATGACAATAAAAGAGCGCTCCATGGGAGGCAACCCATGATTTAAGATTCATGTCATTTTACATTCAATAAGTTATGATCATTTGAGCATGAATTTTTCTCTTTTCATGAACATGGCCATTGATTGCATGCACTGTTTTGAAACATATGCTGAGAATTCTAAGTTTGGTGTGCCTTCAAGCACATTAAACCAATGTTACAAATAATTCCGTTTTGCAAGCTTAAAGTGTCTTGACAAAGCATATGGCCAAACACTAAAGTTTGGTGTACACATAGCTTCATGAAAATTTGAAATTCATGCATCAATAATCATACAATTGTTGTTTTCCAAAATCTTATAAATGGAAAAATTCTTATTCGGTAATGAAGGCATCAATTGTGATGTACCCTTTGACAAGAAACAAGTTTGGTGTTCATCAAACTTTGATGCACCGATTTAGGGACACAATTGACCCTTCATGAAGAAAAAAAAAAGAGAAAAAGAAAATTAGGATGAAAGCAATTCTTATAAACATTTAACTAAGAGTGACATTGGGATTTCACTAATTGGAGGAAGAGACACAATTTTTTTTTTCATACATGATCAAACATTAAGTTTGGTGTCCTCCAAAGATGAGTCACGGTTCAATTGGATATAAGAATTGATGATTCATATAATATTAATAAAAGGAATACTCTTGCCACAGTTGGACAAAACTAATGTATGTTGTGATGACTAGGTGGTCAAAGAATCTTCAATGAAAGAGACAAGACAAAAGAAAGCATAGCATGAGGACAAAAGCTCATCACATGCTTCGAAAAAGAAATCTGCCACTCCTTGAGAATGATCACGGCAAAGGCAAGTGAAGAAACAAGCTTTGTCTTCATTCATCCTTACATGCACACCTTTGATTCCCATAGTGTCTAGTTGCATCTTAGCCTTTCATTGCTCAAACGTACCACCTCAAGCCATGCACATGACCGAATCACTCCAACCTTGGAAACTTCATTCCCTTCATCACTCCTCAACATCACAAGCACAGTTCAACATTTCTCTTGCTTTAAACTCCAACCATTTAAACTTCCTTTCATCATTTCTTGTCATAGCAAATTCGATCTCAATTTCTTCTTGCTCCAAACACACATCAAATTTCCAACATTCTTCACACTCCCTCTAACCTCACAAAACTCAACCAACCAAGTAATCATGGCCTCTTCCTCAAGAACCAAACGAAGAAAAGGGAAAGACCCCATGGTGGAGGAAGACACACATGAATATGACCAATGGAGATTCAAGTCTCTGTACCATCAAATGCAAATTGAATGGATGAACGAGAAAAGGATCTATCCTGAAATTCCACTCTTGTTGCCGGATGATGGATGGCAAGAAATGAAGGACAAAATTCGAAAGAGGAGGTGGGAGGAACTTGCATCACCAGCCACCCGAATCAATGCCAATATCATAAGAGAGTTCTATGCAAATATCTCAAGGCTTGACATGCGTGAGCCCCCAACGTACAAGAGCTATGTGCGGGGGGTGGAAGTAGACTTTAGCTCGGATGCAATCAAGAAAGTCTTGAGACTAAAGTCAGTCCGCTTTAGTGAACCAGGATACCAACAAAGATTGAATGAAGATCAGGATTATGATGAGATTACGAGAGATATTTGTATGGAGAACTCAGAGTGGGAAGGAGATGACAAGAACAAATATAAGTATCTGAAGAGATGTAACCTCACCCCGGAAGCAAAAGGATAGTATGAGTTGATAAAAAGATCAATTCTGGGCACAGTGAACACCTCAGAAGTTAACAGGGAGAGAGCCGTGATGTTGCATTGCATCATTGTGGGAGGAGAGATAAGAGTTCATGAAATCCTTGCAAAAGACATTCAAAAGCTGGCTGAGAAGAATTCGGCCGGATCTTGGTTGTACTATCCGAGTACCATTTAGAGGTTGTGTGCAAAGGCTAAAGTTCCAATGGAAGAAGAGAATCCAATGTGGTTAAGCCAAGGCATGCCTATAACCATTGAAAGAATGATGATGCCCCCTGAAGCACATCAAGGCCGAAGACCACATGGAAGAAGGGAAAGAGAGGAACCAATGGAGGGAGAAGAATTACAAGAGGAAGAAGAGCCACAAGAGGAGGAGGAACAGCCGCACTTTTTCCCACATGGCAATATGGATATGACTCAAATGCAAGAAGCAATTGGAAGATTGTCACAACAGTACACAAGAATTCAAGAAAGGCAAGAGGAATATCATTCACTATACATGAAAAACCAACAAGCACAAGAAGAACGGGAGCTAAGAATGATGAACAAACAAAGTGAATTCGAGTCAAGATTCCTTGTGATGCAAGAAGAACATGCTTTTCAATCTCATGAATCATTTGGAAAGTTGGAACAAATGCAAGCTGAAAATTTGAGGGCTCTCAAAGAGTTCACAGCACTCCAAGATGCAAGGTATGAAGTACAGGCCGATTACAACATCAATAGCCAAATCAAACTAAACTATATTGGAGAACATTTGCACAACATGGATCCGACCTTCCCAACTTTTGATGAATTTTTCAAAAAGAGAAGTGAGGTAGAGGTAAGCAATGCTATGAGACTCGAAGATAGAGTAGAGGAAGCAATGAATAGAGCTGGGTTCTGGCGGGATCAACAGACAACAGATATGAACACAGGGAACACCAGCAACCAGGTGTATGAAAGAAGAAAGAAAAAGCATGACAAATAAAAGGTGGACTTGATCCTTGTTCAACATTAAGAAAGCATGCATTGTGTCTGTTTTAAGTGGTCCTTGCACCTTTAAGTAGTTGTCATAATTAATAGTCTTTGCATTTTGTTTATTTCTCTTAGAATAAGTAAGCTAGTCTATGTGTGTGCTTGTGTGTTTACTTTCACTTAGCAAAAAGCATGTTTTGCCCCCTGCATCTTTAAGTTCAATAAAAGAAATGTTTGAATGTGAAGTAAGATGGTCTCTGTTAGATAGAAGTAGAATAAAAGTAAGTGGTGGTATGTGTGTGATTGTATAATAGCTCACTTTTAGTGAATAAAGAGCTAGGATATCTCCTTCTAAGTATAGAGTGGCCTACTGTCTATGAATCTCAATCGAATAAAAATCCTTGGTTAGAAAGAAAAAAAAAAGAAAAAAAAAAAGAAGTGACAGATCAAAAGAAAAAGAAAAAGAAACAAAGCTGGACACCAATAGCTTGAACCTTAGAATATATGCCTGTGGTGTCTCTGTATTAGGATCTGCTTGGATTATTAAGCTCTTTGGAGTGCATCAACACTCGGTGACTTGGGTTAACTAACCCGGGATCATCAGCTGAAAGTTCACTATCAAGAGCAACCTAACTACAAGGCACTTAGTAGCCCAAAGAGGTGCTGGGCATCAATGTTCTAAGAAGGAATGTGAGCCAAGTGTCTATAGTGAATAATGTGTCAAGTATAAAGAAAAGGAAATGAACTTGCTACACATGACACTCAAATAAAGCTTATAAACAAAGTAATAGCCAAGGATAAAGGAATAATGAGAGGTCATAGCAGTATGTTACTTGAAGCTTGAAGGAGACTTTCTAGGCCTAGGAATCAATAAGAAGTGAGTATTTACATATCCACACAAAATCCCATGAACTATCAATAATACTCTGCTAGCATGAACATCCTCTTCCATTTCATCCTTTCTTCTCAATAAATCTTTTCTTGCTTGGGGACAAGCAAGCTTTAAGTTTGGTGTTGTGATGACAAGTCGTCTTAGCCTAGTTTCACTAGTCTTTTTCTTTTGTTTTCACTTGAATTGTGCACTTTCTTGAGCTACAAGTAAGCTAATTTGGGTAGATTTTCATGCTTCCTTTGATTGAATCAACCATGTATGAATTCATGCTATTTCATGAGGTTTTATGCTATAATCGTCACATATTATGATAAAATGAATATCTCATGATTTTAAGCATAGCTTTGATGTGTTTGGTTGATTAATGATAGGTGAAGAAAGCTTGGAGAAAGGTTGAAGCAAGAAGGAATGGCTAGGAGTAAAGAGAGGACAATGGAATAAGTGAAAATGAACTAGGAAGCAAAAATTTGGACCAAAAGTTAGCCTCAAACTTTTGCACAAACTTTTGGGTGAAAAGTTAGCCCCAACGTTAGCCCCTACCTTTTGGGCTAACGTTGGCACATGAAAGTTACTCCCTGGGCACCAAAAGTTTGCGCCAACGTTAGCCCCTAACTTTGTGGCTAACGTTGGCAAGAGAAAAACACTCCCTGGGCACCAAAAGTTTGCGCCAACGTTAGCCTCTAACTTTTGGGCTAACGTTGGCACATGAAAAACACAAAGGGGGAGAAAAAGTTTGCGCCAACGTTAGCCCCTAACTTTTGGGCTAACGTTGGCGCCATAAGTGCACTAAGGAAGGCCAACGTTGGAGCAAAAGTTAGACCCCTAACTTTTGCACCAACGTGGGTATCAGCAAAATATGGGGGCTGATATGAAAAGTTAGACCAAAAGTTTGCCTCAAACTTTTGGTCAAACTTTTACTCAAACTTTTGCAAAACTCCAACCCGGTTCACTTGGTTCACTTTGGTTCCTCTCCAAACTCCAAGAGCAATTAACCAAGGCCTCTCTCAACCCAATTCCACCAAGAGCAAAGGCCCAACTCAAGGCTTGAAGATCATTTGAAGAAAGTGTATAAATAGGATAGAATTCAAGTTCTTAAGGGAGCTTTCCCTTTGAATTTTCATAATAGTTTTCGGAGAGCTTTGGATATTGAGTGATCTTTAATTTCTTAGTCTTGGGGAAGGAGAATTCACTTATCTTCCTCTTAGTTTTATTGCTTTCAATTTCAATTACAATTGTCTTGGATCTTGGGTTGGAGAATTGAAGAAATTCTGTTTCAATCTCATCCTTAGATCTCTCTGCTTTATTTACTGCTTGAGTGAATTTAATTTCTGTTAATTGCTCTTCATCTACTTTCCTTGCAATTTACAATTCCCTTGCAATTATTCTTGTTGGATCTAGGAAGGCATTAAGATCTAGACTTGGTTTTCTAGTCTCTGGGTCCTGAGATCTGATTTCCCAATTTTACATTCTCTGTTTACTGTTTTCAATGTTCATTTACTTCTCTGCTCTGAGATCCGATTTGATCCAAATGCTCTTTTACTCTTCTGTTTGATGCAATTTACTTTTCCTTGTTTAAATTCTGCAAATCCAATCCCCAATCCCCTTTACATTTCCAGCCATTTACATTTCTTGTACTTTAAGATTCTGCAATTTACATTTCTTGCAATCTAAGTTTCTGCAATTTATGTTACTTGCACTTTAAGATTCGGCAATTTAATTCTTGTTTTCTTTAATTTCATGCCAATCACCCGTTCCCTTTACTTTCCTTGCAATTTAAATTCTGCAATTCGCCAATCAATCAACCAAATCTTGATTCTCTTGACTAAATCAACCACTAAACTAAAATTGCTCAATCCTTCAATCCCTGTGGGATCGACCTCACTCCCGTGAGTTTTTATTACTTGATGCGACCCGGTGCACTTGCCGGTTAGTTTTGGGTGTTTTGGAGAAATTCGTTTCTCCGCAAAAATATCCCATCAGAAACCAACAGAGCCATAACCAGGACCACAACGAACCTTATCCATCAAATCAACACAACACACACAACCCCAACCATCAAGAAGACAACCATAGACCTTATTATAACTCACAAAACACATCATACCATGGCAACCAACCGACACACAACAACCACCATCAAGACACACCACCCTCAACTATGCAACCATGTGAAATCAAGAGTAACTTTGAGAGGATAGAGGCTGCAATAGCACAACTATCATCACAGCTTGCAGGAGCCGTCTCCACCCTTATAGAGAGACAAACACAGACTGACAGAAGGATAGATGCCAATCAAGTAGAATACATGTCAAATTTGAAAAATCATGGCGCAGCAATCTCAAAGTTGGAAGCACAAGTAGGGATCTTATCCAAGCAAACCCCAATGTCCACACACACATTTCGCAGTGATACCATGGCCAACCCCAGAGGGGAATGCAAGGCCATTACACTTAGAAGTGAGAAATTTGTGGAGGAAGGAACCCCAAGCAAAGGCAACCATGAAGAAGAAGTTGTAGAAAAGCATGAAAACAAGAATGAAAAAGAGACCCCTGCTCCACCTTCATCAAAACCAGTCTTAAAGCCTTATGTGCCAAAGGAACCATACCCACAAAGGCTGGGAAAAGATGGGAAAGATGGCTAATTCACTACCTAGAGATCTTCAAGAAGCTCCAAATCAACATACCATTTGCTGAGGCATTAGAGCAAATGCCACTTTATGCCAAATTCTTGAAAGAGCTTATAACAAGAAAAAGGAACTGAGAGGCAAAGGAGACCATAGTACTAACTGAGAAATATAGTGCCATCATACAAAAGAAGCTACCTCAGAAGATGAAGGACCCAGGGAGTTTCCAAATCCCCTGCATTATAAGGGATATCACTATTGAGAAAGCCTTGTGTGACTTGGAAGCTAGCATAAATCTCATGTCCCTAACCATGATGAGAAGGATGAAGATTGTGGAAGCCAAACCAACAAGAATGGCACTCTAATTGGCTGACAGAACATTTAAGTTTCCACATGGAGTAGTAGAAGACTTGTTGATGAAAGTGGGGGAATTCATCTTCCCAGCTGATTTTGTTGTGCTGGATATGGAAGAAGAGGCCAACACATCAATCATCCTAGGAAGGCAATTCCTAGCTACTGCTGGAGCCATCATTGATGTGCAAAAAGGGGAACTAGTCTTGAGATTGCATGAAGAGAAGATGGTCTTCAACGTCTTTAAGGCAATGAGTTACCCAGGGAGTCCGTAGGAGAATGCATGATGGTAGACACCATAGAACAGATAGTTCAAGGGGTTTTAGAAGAAGAACAATATGAAGAAACTATGGGGCTGGAACAACAAGCCTCAAGTGGAGAACTATCACAAGGAATCATGAAGAATTCAACCATGCCAACCACCACGGACAACAAAGAAGCAGATGCACCAAAACTAGAGCTGAAAACCTTACCACCCAGCTTGAAATATGCATATTTGGGTGCCAATAACACTTACCCAGTGATCATAAATTCAAGTCTGAGTAAGGAGCAAGAAGAGGAGCTTATCCAAGTGTTGAGACAACACAAGGATGCCATAGGCTGGACATTTGCAGATTTAAAAGGGATCAGTCCTTCAATGTGCATGCACAAAATCCTACTTGAAGAAAATGCCAAACCTTTAAGGAAACAACAAAGGAGGCTGAATCCAACTATGAATGAAGTGGTTCAAAAAGAAGTGTTGAAATTGTGGCAAGCAGGGGTGATCTACCCCATCTCAGACAGCCCTTGGATAAGCCCGGTGCAAGTAGTCTCAAAGAAGGGAGGGATCACTGTTGTGTCAAATGAAAAGAATGAACTGATACCCACAAGGACAGTAACCGGATGGCGTATGTGCATTGACTATCGGAAACTCAACGAAGCCACTCGGAAGGACCACTTTCCCCTGCACTTCATAGACCAGATGCTTGAAAGACTCGCATGGCACGAATACTACTACTTCCTAGACGGTTACTCTGGCTACAACCAAATAGTTGTAGATCCCAAGGACCAGGAGAGACCTCTTTTAGTTGCCCCTATAGAGTCTTTTCTTATAGGAGAATGCCCTTTGGATTGTGCAATGCACCTGCAACATTCCAAAGGTGCATGCTCTCCATCTTTTCGGACATGGTTGAGAAGTTCATAGAAGTATTCATAGACGACTTTTCTATGTTTGGAAACTCATATTCTGATTGCCTATGTCATCTTGCCCTGGTGCTAAAAAGGTGCCAAGAAACCAACCTGGTTTTGAACTGGGAGAAGTGCCATTTTATGGTAACTAAGGGGGTGGTTCTTGGACACAAGATTTCAAAAAATGGCATAGAAGTAGATAAGACAAAGGTGGAAGTAATTGAGAAATTACCTCCACCTTGCAATGTCAAGGCAATCAGGAGCTTTTTGGGACACGCTGGGTTCTATAGGAGGTTTATTAAGGACTTTTCAAAGATTGCAAAACCTCTTAGCAACCTACTTGTCTGAAATACTCCCTTTGTTTTTGATAGAGAGTGCATGGTAGCCTTTGATGAGCTTAAGAAGAGACTCTCCTCTGCACCTATTATAGCACCACCTAACTGGGATCTTCCCTTCGAATTAATGTGTGATGCATCTGATTTTGCTGTTGGTGCTGTTCTAGGACAGAGGAAAGACAAGCTAGTACATGTTATTTACTATGCTAGCAAGGTCCTTAATGAGAATCAAAGGAACTACACCACCACGGAGAAAGAACTTTTAGCCATAGTCTTTGCTTTTGATAAGTTTAGATCATATCTTATTGGCTCTAAAGTAATTGTGTTCACTGATCAGGCAGCACTCAAATACTTGCTTACTAAACAAGAATCTAAGCCCAGATTAATAAGATGGATTCTGCTACTACAAGAATTTGACATTGAGATTAAAGATAGGAGTGGAGCAGAGAACAAGGTAGCTAACCACCTCTTAAGGATTCCACAAGAAGAAGAGACGCACCAAGTTGCAGTTAATGAAAGCTTCCATGATGAGCAGTTGATGATGATCCAAGTAGCCTCTTGGTTTGCAGAAATAGCTAACTTCAAGGCTATTGGGGAACTACCAACCAACATCAACAAACACATGAGGAGAAAGCTAATCAAGGATGCCAAGCACTACATCTGGGATGACCCCTATTTATTCAAAAAGTGTGCTGATAGAATCTTGAGAAGGTGTGTCTCCCATAAAGAAGGGCAGGAAGTGCTGTGGCAGTGCTATGGATCCGCATATGGAGGCCACTTCAGTGGAGAAAGAACAGCACCAAAAGTGCTTCAATCTGGATTTTACTGGCCAACAATGTTCAAGGATGCTAAAGAATTGGTGTCAAGATGTGATGAGTGCCACAGAGTTGGTAATCTAACCAAAAGAAACGAGATGCCACAGCAATTCATACTAGAGCTTGAACTATTTGATGTATGGGGAATTGACTTTATGGGACCTTTCCCAACCTCCTACTCAAATAGTTACATATTGGTGGCTCTTGATTATGTCTCAAGATGAGTAGAAGCCATAGCCACTGCGACAAATGACAAGGTTGTGATAAGCTTCTTGAGAAGGAACTTCTTCAGCAGATTTGGGGTTCCTAGAGCCCTCATTAGTGATGGAGGGACACACTTCTGCAATAAACAACTTGAGAGACACTCCTTCTCAGGTATGGAGTCAAGTAAAAGGTGGCAACTCCATACCACCCACAGACGAATGGGCAAGCTGAGATTTCAAACAGAGAACTAAAAAAAATTCTTGAAAAAAATGTTGGAAGCTCAAAAAAGGATTGGTCTAAGAAGCTGGACGATGCATTATGGGCCTACAGGATAGCCTACAAGACACCTATTGGGATGTCCCCATACTAACTGGTATATGGCAAGGCTTGTCACTTACCAGTTGAGCTTGAGCATAGAGCGTTTTGGGCTCTAAAAATGCTAAACTATGATGAGCAAGCTGCTGGAGAAAGAAGATTAATGCAACTCAATGAGCTGGAGGAATTTAGAAATCAAGCATATGAGAATGCAAAAATCTACAAAGAGAACACAAAAAGGTGGCATGATCAAAAGATAGCAAGAAGGGAGTTTAGTGAAAGACAAAAGGTGCTGCTGTACAACTCAAGACTCAAGTTCTTCCATGGAAAACTTAAGTCTCGATGGTTAGGACCCTTCACCATACTCAAGGTGTTTCCTTATGGTCATGTAGAGCTCATGGAGGACAAGACTCAGAGAACTTTCACTATCAATGGCCATAGACTCAAACACTACTTGGGAGGTTCCTTGGAGGAGCAGAGAGTGAGCTACAAGCTCAACTAAAGATGGATGAGTGTCAAGCTAGTGACAATAAAGAAGCGCTAGTTGGGAGGCACCCCAACACTTTATCCTTTTGATAGTATAAGTTTCAGTTTCATACTTGTGTTGCATTACCATTTAGAATTAGATTGCAAGTGGAAGGTTAGGAAGTTTAAATATCAGTTTTGGTACTTAGGATACCCTTACATCCTTTTGTTTCTTTTAATCTGGAGTTGCAACTTGATGAATGCATTACTAATGATGAGTAAATGGGCTGAGAACTAGCTAAAAGGCTAAGTTTGGTATGGTCACTCACCCACTTAATCTAGGCTTACAACCATTTTGATAACTTGATTTTGAAAAGTAAGCCTAGAGATTAAGTTTGGTGTGGCCACCACGATACATGGATCACCTAGCAAGCCCAATTCTATTCAATCTGAAAGCATTTAATATTTTGGCAAGAGCATGATCGTGGTTTAATGTGTTCAGAAGAGGTTAGAAACAAAAGAAAATGAAAAGAATTGAATTATCCCATCCTTATGAACATATTAAATGCACAATGATGAAACCAATTTATTAAGATGCAATATGATTAAGTTTGGTGTCCCAAGGGACACCCATCAGTTGCAATCCCACTCACCCATGATAAGAAGGAATGTGAAGGATTTTTTTGTCATTACTAACGGTTTTCAGTTTCATTTTCAGGAGAAAAGATGGGACCCACATGGTGAATAACTCATAAAGCAAAGAAGTCAAAGTGTACTTACACTTTGGAACTCAACACATGTAGGAGGCTGATAAGGATTTAATTGGGGTTTTAAGGGTTTAATATATTCCAAGTAATAAAATCCTAATGGAAGGGGATAAGAAAAGAATGACATCAAGAAGAGGAATTTATTGGCATCAAGAGACACAGCGGAAACATAAAGATAGATAAAGAAAAACAAAAGGATAGATACAGTTTTCCTACTAGACCTCTAAGATACTTGTTCTTAGCAACCTAGGTCACTGGAAAGGATTCCCTACTAGACCTTCAAAGAACCTGTCCTTGACAACCTAGATCAGAGGGACGAAAACTGAAAGAAACCACCACACAGATCACCTTAGTGTTGGATCCTCCAATCTTCCTCATGCAACAAGTGAAGCAAATCACTCACCTCACTTCTCACACAATAACAAGTGCTTAAAAGCAACTGAAATTTATTCATCAAAGTTATGTAAATTGTCTCACCAGAAGGTGTTTAAATAGACCTCAACAAACTAGATAAAAGATAAGATAAGATAACTAATTTAAATCAGATTTGATCTTATTGGATCAGATAAGATTTGATCTAAATTTTAAAATCCTAAAGATATGATAACTAATTTAAATCAGACTTGATCTTATTAGATTAGATCAGATTTGATTTAAATTTAAAAATTCCTAAAAATACTACTAAGCATAGCAGATAAAACAAGTCTTCTAACAACTTTTGACCACATAACAAACTTAGAACAAAAATCTAGGATTTTCAAAATTTAAAGATAAATTATGCCTTCCACTGAATTTGGAAAGCATTATTGGGCTTCTTGCTGTCCTGACTTAATCCAATGGGTCTTGCCCATTTTTCCTTAGTTAGAACTTGATGCAGCTCCATATGCATAAGCGCTGCCAGGTTTCCAAAGCTCTCCTTGAGCTTCTTTGCACGTGCTCTAGTGATGGGTCCCTCTGGAAGTGTGAAATTCCCATTCTGCCCTTGTGTCTTAGAATGCCTCTGTTGTCTTTCCGAGCATGTATCATTCCCTCCTTCCTCAAAAAGATTCGTCCTCGAATCTGTGCCCATAACAAAAGGAGAGAGATCAGAAACATTAAAAGTGGCAGAAACATTATACTCACCTGGTAGGTCAATCTTGTAGGCGTTGTTATTGATCTTCTCAAGCACTTGGAATGGGCCATCCCCTCTAGCATCAAGTTTAGACTTCCTCTGAGTAGGAAATCTCTCTTTCCTCAAATGTACCCAAACCCAATCTCCTGGTTCGAAGACTATATGCTTTCGGCTCTTGTTAATCCTTTCTGCCATGGCTTTGTTCTTCTTCTCAATGAGGTCACGAGCCTTTGCATGTATTGCTTTAACTTTTTCAGCCTTGCTTGCTCCATCTAAGCTAATAAGATCACTCAAGGGTAGAGGCATTAAATCTAAGACAGTTGGAGGATTAAAACCATAGACAAGTTCAAAGGGCGAAAAACCAGTGGAAGAATGGATTGTTCGGTTATAAGCAAACTCAATAAAAGGTAAACAATCTTCCCAGGTTTTCAAATTCTTACCAACAACAGCACGCAACAAGGTTCCCAATGTCCTATTTACTACTTCAGTTTGACCATCAGTTTGAGGATGACAAGTAGTTGAGTATAACAATTTTGTTCCCAACTTACTCCACAAAACTTTCCAAAAGTGACTTAAGAATTTGACATCACGATCAGAAACAATAGTTTGGGGAACACCATGTAAGCGCACAACTTCTCTAAAGAATAGGTCAGCAATATTTGTGGCATCATCAGTTTTATGGCAAGCAATAAAATGAGCCATTTTACTAAATCTATCTACCACAACAAAAATGCTATCTCGACCTCTCCTAGTTCTAGGCAAACCAAGAAAAAAATCCATAGAAATATCAACCCATGGATGCATAGGAACAGGTAAAGGAGTATACAAACCATGTGGTAAGGACTTAGATTTAGCTTGTTTATAGGTAATGCATTTGGCACAAAATTTTTCGACATCTTTACGCATGTGGGGCCAGTAAAAGTGCTCAGATAAAATATCCAAAGTCTTATGCACACCAAAATGACCCATCAAACCCCCACTATGTGATTCTAGAACAAGTAGCTCCCGAATAGAACAAGTAGGTACACAAATCCTATTACCCTGAAAAAGAAAACCATCATGCTTGTAAAATTTGTTATGTGCACCATGTTCACAGGCAACATAGATAGAGGCAAAAGTAGAATCAGATGCATATAATTCCTTCATACACTCAAAACCCAACAGCTTAGAAGTAAGGGTTGTGATTAATGAATACCTTCTAGATAATGCATCAGCAACCACATTCTCCTTACCTTGCTTATAGGCGATTACGTACAGAAAGGATTCAAGGAATTCTATCCATTTTGCATGTCTCTTGTTTAGCTTCCCTTGACCCTTCAAGTGATTGAGGGATTCATGGTCAGTATGTACCACAAATTCCTTAGGTAGCAAATAATGCTGCCACACTTCTAAAGCTCGCACCAAGGCATATAGCTCCTTATCATAAGTTGAGTAGTTGAGACGGATCTATTCAACTTCTCACTAAAATAGGCGATTGCTTGCTTTTTCTGCATTAAAACAGCACATATACCAATTCCGGAAGCATCACATTCGATTTCAAAAGTTTTAGAAAAATCCGGTAAAATAAGAATGGGGGCAGAACACAATAATTCTTTCAAGGTGTTAAAGGCAATTTCTTGTTCGTGATCCCATTTAAAGTTAACATGTTTCTTGATGATTTCAGTTAAAGGTGCAGCAATAGTAGAAAAATCTTTAACAAACCTCCGATAAAAACCCGCAAGACCATGAAAACTTCTAACATCAGAGACACTCTGAGGTGTGGGCCATTCTCTAATAGCCTTCACCTTCGCGTCATCTACCTCAATCCCTGCAGAACTTATCACAAAACCTAGGAATACGACTTTACTCAGACAGAACGAGCACTTTTGGAGATTAGCATACAATTTTTCCTTTCTAAGTACCTCTAAAACAGATTGAACAAGCAAAATATGATCATCAAGGCATTTACTGTAGATAAGGATATCATCAAAATAAACAACCACAAATTTACCTAAAAATTATCGCAAAACATGATTCATTAATCTCATGAATGTACTAGGTGCATTAGTCAAACCAAATGGCATAACTAACCACTCATACAAACCATATTTAGTTTTGAAAGCTGTTTTCCATTCATCACCAAGATTCATTCGTATTTGATGATAACCACTCCTTAAATCTATTTTACTAAAAATAACAGATCCATGTAGTTCATCAAGCATATCATCAAGTCTAGGAATAGGATGGCGATACTTTACCGTAATCTTGTTTACAGCCCTGCAGTCAACACACATCCTCCATGAGCCATCCTTCTTGGGTACCAACAGTACTGGAATAGCACAAGGACTCATGTTTTCTCTCACAAAACCCTTAGCCAAAAGGTCCTCGACTTGCCGTTGTAGTTCCTTTGTCTCCTCAGGATTAGTTCGGTAAGCTGGCCGGTTAGGAATGCTTGATCCGGGAACAAAGTCAATTTGATGCTCAATGCCTCGTAACGGAGGTAAACCTGGGGGCAGCTCATCTGGAAAGACATCGCCAAATTCCTGCAAGAGTGAAATAAAAGCACTAGGCAGGTCATCGTTAGTTTCAATGGTAGAAAGTAAAGACTCTCTAAATCGTACTAGCACCAATGCTTTTTTTCCTAAACTAGCATGCTTCAGATCCCTCTCTTTTTCATAAAAACATATTTTGTGAGCACTCTCACTCTCTACAGATGTTTCTCTTTTAGAACTCTCTTTTTCACTCAGACTCAGACTCTTTTTCTCACACGTGTCATCTCTCAGAGCTCTCTCTTTACCCTCTTGTTTTTCAATTTTCTCACATCCTAAAGACTCTGTAGTAGATTTGTGCATGCTCAGTTGCTCCAGGTACACTTCTTTAGGTGTCAAAGGTGCAAGGGTAATCTTCTTCCCAAGATAGGTGAACGAGTATCGGTTTGTGAAACCATCATGGATCACCTTCCTATCATACTGCCATGGACGGCCTAGAAGTAGATGACAAGCCTGCATGGGAACCACGTCACAAAGTACCTCGTCACTATATCTCCCAATAGAGAACTGTATGCGGGCTTGCTTCATAACCTTCAATTCACCCACATCACTTAGCCACTCCAGTTTGTAAGGGTTAGGGTGTTTGGTGCATTTCAACCCCAACTTTGTGATCAACGTAAAGCTAGCAACGTTTGTATGACTTCCAGCATCAATGATCATGAGTCCAACCTTACCTCCTAACAAAACTTTTGTATGAAAGATGTTCTCTCGCTGTTCTAGACGATCGTCCTTGGCTTGTACATTTAAGATCCGCCTAGTAACAAGGGTCTCGCCACTAACAGCATACTCAACTATATCTTCATTATCTGTAGCATCATCCGCATGTGGCATGTCTTCAAACCCATCTGAGTTATCAGATTCTGAGAAAATATCATTTGCTTTAATTACCATGGTCCTTTTATTTGGACACTCGGAAGCATAATGGCCTAATCCGCGACACTTAAAGCAGGTAATATCACGATGCCGTGCAGGAGGTTTAGAAGTGGAATTAGGCGTGTGCGTCTTCCTGTGCTGCTCTGTGGGCTTCTCCTTTGATTCGGTAGGTTTGGATCCAGTCTTCTCCCCGAAATTAGCACCTCTCGAATCCCACCTTGAAGTCGAATTACGCAGCCCTTTTCCCTTTTGCTGTCTTTCCACCTTGATAGCGAGGTTCACCAAGTCTTCCATAGTCACATATGGGAGATGTTCGACAGTATTTGCAATGTCTCGGTTCAGCCCACTTAAGAAACGTGCCATAGTAGCCTCAGACTCTTCCTCAATGTTTTCCTGGATTAGTAGCATCTCCATCTCCTTATGATACTCATCTACAGACTTAGAACCTTGGTATAACCGTTGGAGCCGTTGATGTAGCTCCCTGTAGTAGTAAGAAGGGACAAACCGTTGTCGCATGACCTTCTTCATCTTCTCCCAAGACAGAATTGGTGGTTTGTCATTCCGCCTCCTCTGTTTGTCCAGCTTGGCCCACCAGACAAGGGCATAATTCGAGAATTCGACAGCCGCTAGTCTTACCTTTTTCACATCAGAGTAGTTATGACATTGAAATAAGAGCTCCACCTTTCGTTCCCATTCCAGGTATGCCTCAGGGTCACTTCTGCCTTTAAATTCTGGGATGCGCATCTTGATAGCATTAAGGTTACTATCAACATCTGCCGAGTGTCTATGAGGCCGGGATTTGGATGAAGGCTCCCCCTCAGACTCCGTAGAATCTTTATGAACAGATTCTCGTGACCGTGCTTTTTGCTTAGGGGAGAAAGAGTTAATGCGGGAATCCATGTCATCAAGACGTTGTTGAATCTTTGTAAGGATGCTAGTAAGTGCGTCGATGCGAAAAGTTAGTTGTGGATCGGGGTTATCTTCAGTGTTAGCCATCAATGAACCTGTAAAAGAAAAGGCTTTACAACACTCCTCTCCCGTGTATCACTCAGAGTAGGACACTCGTGTTTCACTTAATACGTGGCTTTTACCCTCTGTTGAGCTCACCACTCTTGCCTTTTTCCACTCTTGGATTACGTTAACAAGTTGCACTTCGGGAGATGAGGAATTGAGACACCAAACTAAGATAATCGGAATGATAGAGACGTTCAACTTGACAAGAGGATAAGTAAAGTATGTGACAAAGGAAACAAGAAGTGATACTAGGATGACAAAACTAGCAAAATTGAATCCTTATTAAGGATAAAACAAGGAGAAAATTTAAAATTTAAAATTGAAATTTTTTTTTTTGCTTTTTTTTCGCTTTTTTTTTACTGGAATAAACAGAAAGTGCAGTAATTGAATTTAAGGAAAAAAATTTTCGTTTTTTTTTAAAGTAAATTTGCAGAAATTATAGAGAAAAATAAGGAGAAAAAAAAAAATTCCTGGAACGTGCAGGTAAATAAGAATTTACCTACGACCTGTAACTGATACCAGATGATAAGGATTTAATTGGGGTTTTAAGGGTTTAATATATTCCAAGTAATAAAATCCTAATGGAAGGGGATAAGAAAAGAATGACATCAAGAAGAGGAATTTATTGGCATCAAGAGACACAGCGGAAACATAAAGATAGATAAAGAAAAACAAAAGGATAGATACAGTTTTCCTACTAGACCTCTAAGATACCTGTTCTTAGCAACCTAGGTCACCGTAAAGGATTCCCTACTAGACCTTCAAAGAACCTATCCTTGACAACCTAGATCAGAGGGACGAAAACTGAAAGAAACCACCACACAGATCACCTTAGTGTTGGATCCTCCAATCTTCCTCATGCAACAAGTGAAGCAAATCACTCACCTCACTTCTCACACAATAACAAGTGCTTAAAAGCAACTGAAATTTATTCATCAAAGTTATGTAAATTGTCTCACCAGAAGGTGTTTAAATAGACCTCAACAAACTAGATAAAAGATAAGATAAGATAACTAATTTAAATCAGATTTGATCTTATTGGATCAGATAAGATTTGATCTAAATTTTAAAATCCTAAAGATATGATAACTAATTTAAATCAGACTTGATCTTATTAGATTAGATCAGATTTGATTTAAATTTAAAAATTCCTAAAAATACTACTAAGCATAGCAGATAAAACAAGTCTTCTAACAACTTTTGACCACATAACAAACTTAGAACAAAAATCTAGGATTTTCAAAATTTAAAGATAAATTATGCCTTCCACTGAATTTGGAAAGCATTATTGGGCTTCTTGCTGTCCTGACTTAATCCAATGGGTCTTGCCCATTCTTCCTTAGTTAGAACTTGATGCAGCTCCATATGCATAAGCGCTACCAGGTTTCCAAAGCTCTCCTTGAGCTTCTTTGCACGTGCTCTAGTGATGGGGCCCTCTGGAAGTGTGAAATTCCCATTCTGCCCTTGTGTCTTAGAATGCCTCTGTTGTCTTTCCGAGCATGTATCAGAGGCACAGTGAGATAAGGGTTGGCACCTCTTCCCACGCTAGGCGCCACTCCCCAAGTGGGAAAACATTGAATCCTTTTTATTTCCCACCATTCAAATTACACCATTCACCCCTTATAAAAGCCTCACCCTCCCAACTCTTCTCCCACTTCAAACCCCTAATCACACACGAAAAATAATCCAAACACCTTTCTTCTTCTTTTCTCTTTTTGCCTTCCACTACTTCTCTTCTCCTACTTCTTTTCCCTTTTCTTGATTGGGACAATCAAGTCCTAAGTTTGGTGTTGGAGCAAAACCTTGTTTTGCCTGCCTCTCTTGCAACCTTCCCCAATTTTTTTTTTCTTTTTTTCCACAACCTCAAACACACTCTCTCAACTCAATGGCACCACCAAAAAGCTCAGACTCAAAGAAAAGAAAAACCAAGGAACTAACTTCTGGATCCTTAAGCTCATCTTTCAATGAACACAAGTTCCTGTCTGCATTCAACCAAAATCAATTCTATGGTTGGGTGAGTGAGAGGGAAATTATCCCAGAGGTTGGGTTCCAATTAGGGAGGTAGTAGAGAGCCTGGTGAGGGAGTTTTATGCTAACGCTGTGCCTCAACCAGGACAACCCTATGGATACATTAGCTATGTGAGGGGGAAGTCCATTGACTATAGTCCCTCTAGCATAGAGAGGTTGCTAATAGTGAAGAGGACAAGCTCCACCCGGAGCTATGAAAAAAGAATGAAGCAACACGACCCTAGGTTTGATGAAATCCTGAACGAGATTTGCATGCTGAATGTACAATAGATCAAGGACAAGGATGGGATACCAAACCAATTGAGAAGAAGGAATCTGAGCCCCCATGTTAGAGGGTGGTTGGAATTTGTGAGGAGGTCCCTAATCCCCCCATCCAACACTTCAGAGGTGACCAAGGAGAGAGCTGTGCTCATATATAGCATCATGAAAGGTGAGAATGTCAATGTGGGGGAGCTAATTGCCAACAACATTAACAAAGTGCTGAAAAGCACCAGTGAGAACACAAGGTTGGCATTCCCAGCATCATACAGAGGTTATGTGATGAAGCTGGAGTTGAAAAGATCATTGATGAGGTGCTAGTAAAGCAAGACAAATTCATAACTGCCAAGAAGATGGCCAAAGTGGTGGCTGTTCACCCACTTTAGAGGGCCAGAGGACAAAGAGCTCATGCTCATGAGCCACAACAACAACAAAAAGAAGAAAAGGCAGAAGAGCAACCACACTTTCTAGCACTTCAACCACCACCACACTACCAATACTAACAATTTCCTGAAGGATTCAACTGGGAACAACTGCAAGGAGATGTACACCAAATGAAGGGAGACCTGCAGCACCTGAGAGAAGATGTCAATCAACTCAAGGAGACTTAGCAACAATAATGGAACCAAGTCAATGAGAACATCCACCAACTCCAAGGGAGTTGGGAGCACATAAGGAAGGAGCAGCAAGAACAGTTTGACTGGGGAGAGGTGCGAAGTGCACTTGACAAAATAGTAAAGCAAGGAAAATGGCAACAGAGGAACCTTGCTGAATTCAGGCATCTCTATGATGCCAGAACTATCTCCAGGAGGCAATATGACATCAACACACAAGCAAAGCTGAATCACTTGTGTAATGCCGTGGCCGCTCTAAACCCAGGATACCCAACGTTCATGCAAGGAATAGAGGAGCTGAGTGCAAGACAAGAGGAAATTCTAGCCAAACACAAGGAGGATGAAAGGAAGAAGGATCCTCCAAGAAGGAAGAAGATGACTCCTCCCCTTCTATGAAGAAGGACAAAGGAAAAGGGCCAATGAACTGAAGATTTAAGCTGCTCAAGGTTGTTAAGTCCCATGGTTGACACCCTCTAAATTCTGAATCATGTTTAAGCTTTTGTTTGATTTACTTTCTGTCAAAAATAAATAGTCATGCTAGAGTAGTTTATGTTTTCTGCTTAGTTTTATTCATGCTTGAAGTCCTTTATGAGTCCTTTAAACTACAAGAAAGAAAATGCAATGTATTTCAGAGTCTTCATTTTCAACATAAATAAAGTAGAACTTGTCTCCATAAGAGTTGCTGTGAGCTGTGCAAAGAAACAAGATAAGAGAAACCAAGGCCAAGAGAGATCATTCAACAAACTAAGAAACAAGGAACAAAGTGTAGAACCTTGAATGAACTTTTACTTAAGAAAGAGAAAATGAGTCATGGAAAGCAACTAGTCTTACAAGGTATAACAAGAAAAGGTTAAGGGGTGCTCCTTGAATATCCATAGAACCAAGAAGTAGAAAGCAACAAAGACCTAAGGCTCTGAGCATCAACTACTAGGATGGGAAAGAAACATTAAAAAGCTCAAAAAGAGTTAAAAATCCTAGTAGATGCTTGTGGTGAAGATGTGTCAAGAAGAGACCTGGGCAAGTAAATTCTTAGGGGTGCTTCAACACCTAGTACCCTAAAACCAACTGGTTTGGGAGTGCTAATTGAAAGCTTAACTAAAGGGTTGTCTTGAGACAGAACACTTAGAGTCATGGTCAAGAAAGCACAACCAAAAAAGAGAGAGAAATAACTCTTACTACTTCAAGGTGACAATCAATAGAAAGGACCGCTGAAACTTATACTTGAAAGAACCCTCAAAGATCTAAGAGTTCTTTATGACATTAAAACATTCATACATGTGTTGAACACTTAGTCCTACCCTTAGTAATTCATTCAAGGCTAAGGTCTCAATTTATAAAAGGCATACTCACATTGATTTGCTTGGGACAAGCAAGACTTAAGTTTGGTGTTGTGATGACTTGCATCATCTACCCTTCTTTCTTGCATAAAGAGGACCATAAAAATGCATAAATCTCATTTGATCATTGCAATTCATGCATTACTTGATGAATATTATGGTACATTGCTTTGAGATGAGTTGTGCTGAATTTCAGGTGAAAAAGACATCAAAAATGGGAAGAAAGCAACAAAGAAGCTGGGCGTGTGAAACTGGCGTGCCTCTTGGAGAAAATGCCACAAAAATGCACTGGTGTGGCACGCCAGTACTGAAATCCAGAAGGGAGTCTCAAGCATTCACATGGGCATGGCACGCCAGGAACTGGGCGTGGCACGCTAGTACAAAGTTCCAGAGAGCAACAATGGAGGACACTAAAGGGGCGTGGCACGCCAGGTTGGGCATGGCACGCCTAACCCATCACTTACTATGGGCGTGCCACTTGAGCCAAGGGGTGTGGCACGCCAGCTCATCACTCCAGGAGGAACCATCACTGTGGCGAGCCACTTGGTATCGAAGGCGTGGCACGCCAACTCCAAAAAGTCACTTGGGCGTGCCACTTGAGGAACCAGGCGTGGCACACCAAGCTTGAGAAGTCCACAAATGTATGGGCGTGCCACTTGAGCAGCATGGCGTGGCACGTTGGTACAAAACCCCAGAGAAGGGGCTGAAGGCCAAAGAGGTCTGGGCGTGCCACTTGAGGTCGAAGGCGTAGCACGCCAGGCTCTCATTCTCACTTTGGCGTGCCACTTGAGCAACCAAGCGTGGCACGCCAATGCACAAAGAGGCTAAAGCAAGGGCTGGGCATGCCACTCGGTATCGAAGGCATGGCACGCCAGTCCAAGAATCTCACTATGGCGTGCCACTTGAGTGCTGGGCGTGGCACGCTAGCTACTGGAACCAAGGCAAGATCATGGGCATGGCATACCAGCCTCTAGGCGTGGAACGCTGGTACAAGTTTTCTGAAAAGATGAAGGAGGCCAAATACATGGGCGTGCCACTTGGTGTCAAGGGCGTGGCACGCCATTCACTATTCCTTACTTGGGTGTGCCACTTGAACCCCAGGTGTGGCACGCCAGTGTCATTCAGGAAGCAAAAGCCATTGGGGCGTGCCACTTGAGTTCGTGGCGTTGCACGCCAAACAGAAGAATCACTTGCTTGCAAAGGGCGTGGCATGCCAGACCTTGGGCGTGCCACGCTAGTTCAACTTTCCAGAGAGCTTGTTCAAGCGTACAGCAAAGGCGTGGCACGCCAGACCCTGGGCGTGCCACGCTAGTTCAAGTCTCCAGAGACAAGAAGAAGAGGAAAGAGGCTATGGCATGCCACTTAAGCTCGAAGGCATGGCACGCGAGGCTACATGGGTATTAAAAGACCCTGGGCGTGCCACTTGAGCTTGAAGTCATGGCACGCCAGTGATGTTATTGAAGAAGAGTGTGCCACTTGAGGGACTGGGTGTGGCACGCCAAGCCAGAATTGGAGGAGCACGTGACACGCCACTGAAGCGCCAGCCACACGCCAGCTGGGAAGTCACGCTTATTAAGTTTCTTTTCCCTCCAAATTGTAATTTTCCTTTTTCACTTTTGTAATTCTTTTATTTTGAGAGCTAGGAGTAGTATAAATACCCCCAAGAAGTACTGAAAAGGGGGTTAAGCAGTTAGAGAGAATAGTTTTAGATTCACTTTTACACTTCATCATCTTCTTTACTTTTGAGTATTTTTCTTTGAGCTCTGAGTAGCTAAATTCCCTCTCATTGAGAGAGGGAGCTCTGTTGTACTTGATGGATTGATGATAGTGAAATTTTTCTTCTCTTTATCTCCTCTTTGATTTGCTAGAAGGAATTTCGTTCTTAATGCTTAGTGTTCAATCATCTTGGGAAAGAGATTGAATGCAAAATGGGTTTCATGGGAACCTTGGGAAAGGAAACATGAAACCATGCTTGAAATCCCTTCTCACACTTGAGTAGGATCTGGGTTTTGGTGTTTGGATATGGTGACATATAATCCTCCCTCTACTTGGACCTATGATGATGTGTGGTATAATCAGGGACCAAGCATATCTCTCTTCATGAACAATTAGACCAAGGAATTAGCTATTGATCAAAATATGAGAGATTGAGTCACCAAGGGATTGGGGCTCAATCAATCATGATTGCCAAGAGGTCAATGAGTTGCATGATTGAAGATGGGATGTAAGTTCGAATTGATCCAAAGAGACATCTCCTGATCTCAATGATTTTCCCCATTCTTATCTATCACCTTCTTTATAGTTTGCTTTTACATTTTTCAATTCTCCATTCCCATTTACAATTAAGTCATTTATGATTTTGCACTTTACATTCTGCCATTTCCATTTCTGCACTTTTTTGCTTTTCTTTACATTTTAGCCATTTATAATTCTGTCATTTATAATTCTGCAATTACAATCTATCTGTCTGCTTGACTAATTCATCAATTGATTAACACTGCTCAAATTTACCAATCTATGTGGATACGATCCCACTCCATTGTGGGTTCTTACATGACGATAATTTTGGTGCGCTTGCCAAAAGAACTGATTCACCATTTTTTTGAATGGGGTGTGAATTCAGACTCTTCAGAATTCATAGTGGAAAAACAAAATAAAACTAACAAAATCTAGTAAACAAGCAAAAGACAAACCTATTCACACTATTCACAAATATACAATAACCAATAACATAACACCATTGCAATCCCTGGCAACGACGCCATATTGATGAATAGATTTTTTGACAGTTTAGAATTCACAAATGAATTCTCGTTGCAAGTATAGTTTCTAAACTAACAAATAATCCTTTAATACAAAAGATTGTTTGTCACAAATACAAAACCCTAAATTTATAAACCGAAGTATTGGAACCTCGGGTCGTTCTCTCTAGGAATTACAATAAAGTGTCTTGTTATTGGTTATGAGGTATGTTTTGGGGTTTTTGGGATAAGATACATGAAAGATAAATGACAAGGAAGTAAACTAATGGCTAAAAAAGATCTTGGCAAGGTTTGGTGGTCAAGGATCTCTATCCCTATCACTAACCACAACATGAGAATTAGCAAGGATCAATCCCATTAAGTCATCCTCTAACTAGTGGTAAAGGAAAGTCAAATGAGCTATATCAATCCAAGTCCATAAGTCCTAGTTCTCCACCAATTCAATTAGTGAGATCTAGAGTTAATGGCTCCCAATCATCAATTACTTGGACATTAGTAACTCAAGAGTTCCTAAGTTACCTTCCCAAGCCAAGAGCATAAAATTCTACTCTAAAATCCAACCAATCATTTTATCAAACACTTGGAAGGCATAAAAGGAAAGCATAGTAAAATTGCAAGGAAAGTAAATCTACACTACTCAATTGCAAGGAATTAAACAACAACAAATCAAATAAACAATAAAGGAACATGAATCATAAATTGCATTAGAAGGAAATAGAAGAAATGACTAGGTGTGTCATCCCTCTTCAATCCTTGGGTTAAATAGCATCAGAAATGAGTTGGATTGAGCCCACAAGGCTTCTAAAATTGCTGGCCACGAGTTGCATTAAGTGAATCATGTGCAACCATCGATGCGTATGCGTACAGTGCACATGCGTGCCCCTAAACGCATTGCAACTATGGCAAATCTTATATCATTTTGAATCCCCAGATGTTAGCTTTCCAACGTAACTAAAACTGCCTCATTTGGATCTCTGTAGCTCAAGTTATGGTCGATTAAGTGCGAAGAGGTCAGGCTTGACAGCTTTATGATTCCTTCATTTCTTCATGAGTTCTCCATTTCTACATGCTTTTTCTTCATTCCCTCAATCCAATCCTTGCCTCCTAAACCTAAAATCACTTGACAAACATATCAAAACATCTAATGGAATCAAGGTGAATTAAATTTAGCTATTTTACAATCCAAAAAGCATGTTTTCACTCTTAAGCATAATTAAAGGAGAATAACAAAAACCATGCTATTTCATTGGATAAATATGGGAGAAGGTGATAAAATCCTTTAAATTCAACACAAGATAAACCCTAAAAATGGGGTTTATCAAGTTACAAATCAATATTCCTTTTGCTGAGATTTTGGAGCAAATGCCTCTCTATGTCAAATTCATGAAGGAGCTGTTGTCAAAGAAGAAGCCTTTGAAGGGAGATGAGACAGTGGTCTCGACTAAGGAATGTAGTGCCAAAATTCAGAATAACTTGCTAAGGAAGGTGCCAGATCCAGGGAGCTTTCAAATTCTATGTACCATTGGGAGCACAACCTTTGAGAAAGCGTTATGTGATCTGGGAGCAAGCATCAATCTCTAAAACCTGCATATGGATTAGTGGAGAATATCTTGGTCAAAGTGGGTAAGTTCTTCCTCCCAGCAGATTTTGTGATTTTTGACACGAGGGACGATGAGAATGCCTCTATAATCCTAGGAAGACCAATCCTAGCCACTAGAAGAGCTCTAATTAATGTGGAAGAAGGTGAATTAGTGCTTAGAGTGCATAATGAGCAACTGGTCTTTCATGTCTTCAAAGATATACATTAAGCAGGTAAAGAAGAGAGGTGCATGTAGATTGAGCTTATTGATCCAAACCTGCAAGAACCCCCTGATGATGCACAGCAGAATCTGCAGCTCAAACCTCCTTTGGTGACAATCAATAAAATTTCTCCTGATATCAAACCTAAGCTTGGTGTCAGGAACGCATCATCCACCAAGGAGGATGTTATCAAAAAGAAGAAAGTGCCCAAGGGATAGAGAAAAAAATAGATTCCCACTGAAGACTTCTCCCCAGGAATGAAGGTGGTGTTGACTAGCAATCCAGTGTTGACTTATACAGTAAATAGAATCCTCTCTCTGGAGGATATTGAGCTACTTTATGGGGACACTGGGAGAAGATTCACAGTGAGGGGTGAAGAGCTTAGCCCCTATGATCCTCCTCCTTAGAAGAGCTGACCGTCAAGCTAGTGATGGTAAAGAAGCGCTTGTCGGGAGGCAACCCGATAATTTCATATTCTTAGTTTATTTTTTGTTGCGTTGGTTTTATTATTTATTTGATTTTATTGAGTTTCTATTGTTTTTCCTTTGTTTTACGTGTGTTTTGATCATGCAGAAATTTTAGAACAGGAACTAGACACTTAGAAAATTTTTGCCCACCCTGGATTTCCTAGTTCGATGCCGAATATTGCATACAAAAGAGGAATTGGGCTCTGGAAGGCCCACGCCAAACTTGGGATTGGAAAATCCCAAGTTCAGCATGGAGAACGGTGTAACAATAAGCAAAATCAAGCAAAAGTTGACGCCGAACTTGATCCTTTGCAAGCTTGGCATGGGAAATGACGTAGCAAGGTGTCAATTTGAGAAGCATATGGCGCCGAACCTGAGCATTTCAAGTTCGGTGTGGAGGCTGCGCGCAAATGGGGTAGAACTCGCTACTAGGGTGACGCCTGATATGCGAAAAAAATAATTTCCGTGCAATAACTACCGGCAAGTGCACCAGGTCGTATCAAGTAATAAAACACTCTAAAGAGTGAGGTCGATCCCTCGAGGATTAACAGATTAAGAAAACAATGGTTGATTATCAGCCTAGTTAGATGGTTCATTTTGAAGTGAGATGCAGCAGGAATTGTAAATTGACAGAAAAATAAAGGAAAGCAATAAAGTGCAAGAAAGTAGAATGATAGGAATGTAAAGTACAGAAAAGTAAAGTGACGAAAATGTAAATAACCATAAAGTAAAAAGAAGCATTGGATTCAAGAGATATTGAATTCTCCAGATCAAGTTCATTCTCATCTCTTCCTCAATCAATGCATTCATTGATCCCCTTGGCAATCTTAAGTGATTGGATCCCAATTCCTTGGCTCACCAATCTTTCTAAGCATGAACAATTGCCCAATTCCTTGATCTAAGAGCTCATGGGAAGAGATGAAGTTTGGTCACTGATTATACCACACACATTCATAGATCAGAGTATTGGTAGGATTAAATGTCACAATATCCATCCAACCCCCAACCTAATCCAATGTGAGAAAGCATTTCTAGCATGATTTCCTTTTCCCTTTTCCAAGGTTCCATGGAAATCCAATTATGAACAATTCCTCTGTCGAGACAATTGTTTAATTGAATGAAGAACGAAAGCTTTCTAGAAAAATCAAGAGAAAAGACAAAGGAAGAAGAATGAAAATGACAATTGATCCGTCAAATAACAATAGAGCTCTCTAACCTAATGAAAAGAGTTAGTGGTTCATTGCTCAACTCAAATAGAAAAGAAAGAAAGTGCAGAAAAATAAAGAAGAAGACTAAAACTGAAATTGAAACTTCAAAATTCATAAATGAAAACTACAACTAAAACTAAATTACTAGAAAAGTAGAAAAGAAAACAAAACAAAAAAGAGTGTATGAGTGGTGTGTGTCAGGGGATGTGTATGCATGATTCTGGTCTCCCCTCCAATCCATAATAATTCCTCCAATCCAGCTAATGCCTTTATATAGGCTTACAAACTAAAAAATGAAAATACAAATTACAAATGAAAATTCCTAATCTAGATGCTTCTTGTGCCTTGGATTGAGTGATGTTGATGGGCTTTGCTTGCTTGCATGATCCAGGGGTATATTGGCATTCATTGGGGTCATTTTTGGTGTCACAGACATTGAGAAATGCTCCCAGGCTTACTTCAATGTTTAACCCAAAGTTGGACCCAACGTTTGACCCCAAACGTTGGTTAACCAGCATTGAAAACAACGTCCGATTCTAAAGCTCAAACTTATTATCCACTGATGGGTGGCGGAGATCAGCCAATTAAGAATTCAATATAGAAATACGTTGCGAGTATATTTTTTAACCAGCAAAAATCCGCTCATCAATTTAGAAAGGTTGTCACAAAATTAGAATAAAAATACTGGGAGTATGAGTCCCAGGTCGTCTCCCAACGAGTTGACAAAGGAGTGCTATCTTATTAATCAGGAGTTTTCGAGAGGTTTTGAGAGTTGAATGACAGAAAATAAATAATTGTAATTTAATGCAATGAAAATTAAATGGGATTTATATTATTGAAAATAAAAAGCCTTGACTGGGGGAATGATTAATTGAAAGTTCTATCCTTGTTAGAATTCTCTCAAGTGTAGTATAAAGAGGTTGTTGTTTTCACTTAGTTAACCCTTACTAAATAAAGGAAAGTCAAGTGATTGAGCTAACTCTTATTCGCAAATCATAGTCCTCTCCCTTGGGAAGGTCTAGCATTAGTAAATAGAGAATTAGCTGACAATTTCCAATTTAACTAGTCACTTGAGCATTCCAACTCAAGTTTTTCCTCTTAATCAACCCCCATGTTAAGTAGGGAATCTACTCCATTGACATGAATGTAACGCTCATAAAAATATAAGAAAAAGACATGATAACATAAATAAAATAGGGATTGAAAATCAATTAAAGAAAAAAGTAATTCTCTGTATTAATAAATCCAAAATGAAACGTACCTATCTGAACAGGATTAATAAGTAATCAAAAGAGAAAAGGAATAAGAAAACAAACTAGAATAGTATCTTCAACGGAGGTGATGACTCTCTCAATATCCAAAGTAAAAGCGTAAAACTATAAAACTATGAATGTAAAGAAAACCTAGAGGAAGAGTAATTTTCTCTCTAGATTCAGATCTAAAACTAAAAACTATGCTAATGAGAATGTGTCTTGAGTTTCTGCTTGTTCCCTGGCTCTAGTCTGTGTTTCTGGGCCGGAAACTGGGTCAAAACTCAGCCCAAAATCGCTCCCAGCATTTTCTGTTATTTCTGCAGATCGCGCATGTCACGCGTATGCGTCAGTCATACGTATGCGTCGCTGGTCGTCTTGGCGTCTCACACGTACGCGTCATGCACGCACACGCGTCTTAGTGCAAACTCCAATCCATGCGTACGCGTCAGGCACGCGCACGCGTCGCTGCAAATTTTTCCATGTTGCGTGCACGCATGAATCATGCGTGCGCGTCGATGCTCGCTGGTTATCTCCTTAGTTTCTTGTGTTCCTTCCATTTTTGCAAGCTTCCTCTCCATTCTCTAAGCCATTCCTGTCCTATAAGCCTGAAACACTTAACACACGGATCATGGCATCGAATGGCATAAAGGAGAATTAAAATACACAAATTAAAGACTTCTAGGAAGCAAGTTTTCAACCATAGAACAAAACTACGAAGGAATTGTAAAATCATGCAAATCATATGAATAAGTGGGTAAGGACTTGATAAACCACTCAAATGAGCACAATATAAACCATGAAATAGTGGTTTATCATCCACCCCATACTATTATATATTTTTGGAAAGCCCTGATTGTCTACGTTCCAATGCTGTTGGAAGCGCATCATTTAGAGCTCTACAGCTCGAGTTATACTCCATTGAAGGTGCAGAGGTCAGCTAGCCTGACTACTGGTTGGTACTATGTTCGTCTATGCACTTTTCGGGGCAATTTTCTCCCTCAATTTTAGTGTCCATCATGTAGTGTCATATATGCTTGGAAAGCGCTGGATGTCTATTTTTCAATGCTTTTGAAATCACCTCATTTGGAGCTCTGTAGCTCAAGTTATTTTTGTTTGAAGTAGACCCTTTCAGGCTGTCAGGAGTAAAGTTGGACTCAACGTTGGAGTCGAACATTCGCCTATCCCCACGTATGCATAGATGCCAATTTTTCCATGCATTTTTATCGCATTTGTTGGAGGTAACGTTGGGCCACCAACGTTCCCTCCAACATTGGCACCTTTTCTAACTCAACGTTGGACCCATAGTTGGAGTCCAACTTTGGCTCCAACTATGGTCTCTTGAATTGAAGTTTGAGGCATAGTTGGAGTCCAACTTTGGCTGAAACTATGCACCTTTCTTGGCACGTTTGAGGTCCAACTTCCACCAATTTTGCCACCAATGTTGGTTCCAACTTTCTTCATACCAACGTTGGTGCTCCTCCTTACTTTCCTCTGCTTCTATTTTGCCTATCATCAAGCAAATAATTGTATCAAAGTAATATACAAGATGCTCTTTATATACTAAGTGTGCTAATAATAACTCAAAATCATAACTTTACTTAGTGTGATCTATTTCATCATATTTACCCTGTATATCAACTAAAATTAACTTATGCTTGAGATTTTGTTTCATGCAGAGATTTTTCATGCTTTTGCTCCTTTATCAACACAATTTGTATGAAAACTAAACTGAAATCTACTGAAAAAGCATAGAAAAATAGGCCATGATGCCCTGGCATGACAACAACAAACTTAAATCTTGCTTGTCCCCAAGCAAGGAGAGAATTATGCAATAAGGTTTGACGAACCAAGGTGAGAAGAGTAGAAGTGTAATGTTCATGGTTAGCTAGCTTTCTATGCATGCAACAATAACAAAAGAAATTCAAATGATTGATTCCTCTATCTAGCTCTTTTTATGAAACATTTTTCTTTAAGTTCTTCCTTGAAAAAAGCTTTTCATTTCTTTTTATCTTATCTTTTTGGGTGCTTTGCACCATGATTTGAAAGCTACGACTCTAAATGCTTTGTTTTCAAGTATTACCACTTAATACATAAGCACCACAAGTATTTAATTAGAGGACTCTTTATGCTCATTTGTTTCTTTTCTTGAATTTCTAATCATTGATGCTCAGAGCCTTGAGCTTTGAGGGAGTGCCTTTGCACTTGAGCCTAGCCTTAACTCTAAGTGTTTTGTTTTCAAGCTTTTTACTTGATACATAACAGCACAAGTACTTAACAATTGAATTGTCATTAGTACTCAGAGCCTTCAGTTTTATCATTATTTCCCATTTTCTTTTCTTGCCTTAATTGCAATTGCTTCTTCAAGGTTTTCATGATTTTAAAAATTTCATAAAATGTCCTAGATGAAAACTTCAATCAAACAAACTCAAGTGCAATTGAGCAACAAAATAATCATGCTAGCCTTCCAAAACTTATATGCCCATGCTAAGTTCTTCTTTAATGACCTTGGTTGTTTATGAACATGAAAATAAATTTCTTTGGACTCACATAATTCAAGATGGTAGTCATAGTGTCACAGCAACATGTTACAATTCAAACATTAAACTATGCTTATTTACAAGGAGCAATCACACATACAAACAAAGAAAATAGAAGACAATAATGCAATTTAATGTGCTGGAAATAAGTAAGAGGAAAAAGGAACGTTACCACCTTGTAGTTCATCCTCATTGTTGTTGTCCTTCACCTCTTATTCTCCCCCTTCCCACACCAATTTAAGATGATTGCTTGTCTTCAAGCAACGAATAAAACAGTGGTGATGAGGTTCATGATGGTTCATGAATGTCTTATACACTGAAATGTGAGTGATGTATGTGGTTAAGCAAGCACAAATTAAAGATAACACTGCAGGTGATGGTGTTTTTGTGGAAAAACGAATTCCAAACACACAAATCTAACCGGCAAGTGTACCGGGTCGCATCAAGTAGTAAAACTCACTTAGAGTGAGGTCGATCCCACAGGGATTGATGGATCAAGCAACTTTAGTGGGTGATTAGTTTAGTCAAGCTAACATTGAGTGATTGGGTGAAATTGATCAACAGAATGTAAAATTGCAATGAATTTAAATTGCAGAAAGTAAATGGAACTGAAACTTAAAGAGCAAGCAATGTAAATTGCAAAAACTTAAATGACAAGAAATGTAAACTGCATCAAATATAAAGGGGAGTGGGAGCAGGGAAATTAAATGAAAGTAGTAGATCAAAGCTTAGAACAATTGCAAGGAAATTAAAATTGCATGAAAAGTAAATTCAGATCACAGTGGCTCAAATGTAAAGTGCAGAGGAACACATGTGCAGGAAAGTAAATTGGGAGCAATATGAGCAGGAAGTAAAAATTGCAAAGAAGGAAATTGTAACAGAAAAGGAAATCAGTAAGAAGACTTAAATCAATTTTGAAATCTCAAAGAGCACTCAACAATTTCAATGAAACAGTAAAAAAACAGCAAAGCAAAATTTCTTGAGAAAGCTAAACAGAGATGAAATTCAGCTTAATTGCAAAACGAAATTGAAGATCTCAGGAAATCAAAGAGACCAGAAAACAAGTCTAGATCTCAATTCCATCCTTGATCCAATAGCAAACAGATTGAACAATAAAGACAAATGGAAGCAGTAAATGAAAGCTTTGATTCAAATCACAATTTCCTGAATTATGCAGAAAAATAACAAGAGAAGTTGCAGATGGAGAATGAAAACAGAATTCCTTCCAATCTCAATCCAAAATTTCAAAACAGAAAAGAAAACTAAGAGAGAAAGCAAAATGAAAACTAAAGAGTGCAAAACTCCCTATTGGAGCTAGCCTTCTCAATGGAGCCCCCCTAAAGAATTGAACCAGATGCCTTTTTATAGGCTTTTCACAAAATAAAAATGAAAATAAAAAATAAAATTCTAAACAAATTACAATTAAAAATAAATTCCTAAGCTAACTTGTTCTTGTGCCTTGAAGTGATGTCCATGGGCTTTTAAATTTTGGTGCAGGATTGAGTTAATTTGATTTTTGGACCATGGGTCACACTCCCAGGGCAAAGCTCTCCCCAAGAGCTTCAAAGCTCTCTGCAAGAGCTCTATTAGAAGCACCCCTTTGTTTTGGAGAGAAACTCCAAGTTCGAACCATGATGGAAGCATTTTGTGAGCCCTTTTTCTTATATTTTCATGAGGAGACCCACGATAAAGCTCTCAAGGAGAGCTTTAGAGCTCTCAAGGAGAGCTTTAGAGCTCTCAAGGAGAGCGCTACTTCCTTGCTTCCCTTGGTCTCCCTCTTCGAATCCTGGTGAAGCTACTTTGATTCATTTTTGCTTGTTTTTAGTCCTTAAAGATGCCTTTCACTCGTCCCTCAATTTCATGCCAAATATGGATTTCCATATATCGTTGGAAAGCTCTGAATGTCAGCTTTCCAACGCAACTAGAAGCACATCAATCGAACATCTGTAGCTCAAGTTATAGCACTTTGAAGGAGGCATGGTCATGCTGTGAACGCCCAGATTTTAACTTAGCGAAAATTCTTGCCTCCCTCCCCCTTGGTCTTGGGTTCAAGCCTTGGTGAGTGCATTGTTGAGCTCTTTTTCCCTTGATTTTTCCCTGAAGCAGCCCGAAAATGATCTTGGGCAAAGCTCTTGGCAAGAGCTTTGCATGTGAGCTTGCCTTGCTTCCTTCTTCCATGTGCTTTTGATAAAGCTCTTGGCAAGAGCTTTTAAGCTCTTGGCAAGAGCTTGGCCTTTGATTTTTTTGAAGTAAAGCTCTCCACAAGAGCTCTAGGCTCTTGGCAAGAGCTTTGTGCTCTTGTTCCTTGAATTGAGCCACGCTTTTCTTCCCTTGGCCTACGCTTTCTTCCTTTGATTTGGTCATGGGCCACGCTTTTAAAAGCGTGGCCTAAGGCTCCAAAGTGTGCTCCAACTTCAAAGTATGCCCCAAAGTTCTTTTTTTTTTTCTCATTTTTAGCTTATTTTGTGCTTCTTTGCTTCTTTTTCTTCTTATTTCCTACAAGATTTATAAAATTAAAAGATCAAAGAAATATACCAATTAAGTACAAAAGCATTCAATATTTAAGCACAATTCATCAATTTCTTGTATGAAAAAGCATAGAAAAGCATGACATGGTGACATGTCATCACAACATCAAACTTAAACCTTGCTTGTCCCCAAGCAAGAAAAGAATCATGCAATTAAGATTGACAATCCAAGGTAAGAAGAATAGCAACTCAATGTTCATGGTAGGCTAGTTTTCTAAGCATGCTACAGTCACAAAAGAAATATAAATAATTGATGCTTCTATCTAGCTCAATTTATGAAATCTTTTCCTTATTTTTCTTCCTTGAAACAAGCTTTTGATTTTCTTATTAGCTTCTCTTTTTAGGTGCTTTATCCCATGAGTTGATAACAAAGCTACGACTTCTAAATGCTTTGTTTTCAAGTATTACCACTTGATACATTAGCACCACAAGCATTTAATTAGAGGACTTCATTAAGCTCATTTGTCTCTTTTCTTGACTCTCTAATCATTGATGCTCAGAGCCTTGAGCTTTGAGGGAGTGCTTTTTTTTTGCACTTTGAGCCTAACCTTGACTTCTAAGTGTTTTGTTTTCAAGCATTAGGCTTGATACATAAACACCACAAGTACTTAACAAATAAATTGCCATTGGTACTCAGAGCCTTCAGGTTTCTCATTCTTTCCCTTTTTCTTTTCTTGCTTTAATTTGTATTTGCTTCTTCAAGGTTTTCATGATTTTCAAAATATTTCACAATGTACTAGATGAAAACTTCAATTAAATAAAATCCAATGCAATTGAGCAACAATTAATCATACTAGCTTTCCAATACTTGTATGCACATGCTAATTTCTTCTTTAATGCCTTGTTTGTTTATGATCATAATGCTTTATTGCTTTTGAACTCACAAAACTCAAGTTGGTAGTCATAATGCCACAGCAACATGTTACAAATCAAGATTCAAGCTATGCTTTATTCATACACACATGTAAACAGAAAAGATGAAGACAATCATGCAATTTAAGTGCTGGAAACAAATGAGGAGAAAAGGAACTCTACAACTTTGTAGTTTATCTTCATTATTGTTGTCCTTTTTCCTCTATTCTTCCTCTTTCCCTTGCCAAACTCAGAATGCTTGCTCATCCTCAAGCAACAATTAGAACAATGGCTATGGGGCTAAGATGGATCATGAATGTCTTACATAATGAAATTATGTAGCACATGTGTTTCAAGCAAGCAAAATTAAAAATAACAATCAAGGCACAAGAGACAGAGACATTTTGATTGCATAGATAAGAAGGTGTGCACAATACATTGCATAAAAGATAAGTGGCACACCAAACTTAGTGTGCCACTTTCACTTAGAATTGATGCAAGTATCTACTAGATATTGGAACCAAATTTTGGTGCATAGCAACACCAAACTTAGAATGCAATCATGTGTCAATTTATTTGAATTAAAACTAAGCAAGTGAAACTGTTATTTGTTAAGTACAATCACCAAGCCAAGAATCTGTCATGAATAAAGCTCTCTTGGTAATGTATTAACAAACACAGTAAATAAGCAAACTAAAATGAAAGCATTTAAAAATAGAAAAATGACTAAAGAAAGTAGAATGAAAAAGTGTCAAATCAAAAGAGAAAAATAAAACTGCAGAGGCATTATAATTATGCAGACAAGTAGTGTTGCTTGAATGAATTGCATAGAAAATAAGTGGTACACCAAACTTAGAATCTTGGTGTGTCTCTTTCACTTTTGATTTGATGCAATCATCCAAAAATATTGAAAACAATTTGTTGCAAGGTAACACCAAACTTAGAATGTAACCATATGCCAATTTATTGAATTTAAACAAAGCAAAGAAGGAAATGTACCTACGGTCTACCTGTTCTTCACTTTCTTCCTCTTCTTCCAGTTTGTTAAGAGGAATGACTTTAAGGGAGGAGAAGATTCAGTTATTGCCCCCTGTCTTGGTTTCCTCTCAGCAAGCTTTCTTTTGTACATGGCTTGATTGAGCTTACTTGCTAGTGGTCCAGGGGTTGGATTGCTTGTGGTTGACCCTTTATTCTTCATGAATATTGTCATTGGTAGCTTGGCCACAATCCTCTTCTTGGTGCTTTTGTTAATTGCCTTCACTTCCTTGAATCCAAGTCTCGGTGGTTGTGTGATTGTTGGAGTCTTCTTTTCATCAAGAGCCTCTTGTATTGGTGGTTCCCTGAGCCTTTCCTCTTTCTTCTTTACTTCACTTGAGTGTGAATTCTCTTGAGTATCTTCCTCCATTTTTTCTTCATGATTTTCCATTAATTCCTTTGGGAGAGACTCTTTATGTTTCATTGTCACCTCAAGTAGCTTTTGTGATTGTAAAATCCTTGGCTCATGTCCCTCATCCTTTATTGCAATTTCACTTGCAACAGGGACCTTTTGTTCTTGTTTTCCCACTTCCTCACTCACAAATTGGTCTTTATCTTCACTGTTTGATGGTTCTAAGTTCTCCCTTGTTTGCTCTAAGGGCCCATTCATCTTCTTGAAGATGATTTCTTTCCAAGATTTGGATTGTGTGTATCTTTCTACGAGTTTTCTATGTATTTTAATGGCTTGGCATTGGCTTTCTAAGGGTTCTTTGGACCATTGAAGGTAATCCTCATCTACTGGTTCAAGAGATGAAGGTTGAGAGTAATTTTGGTGACATGGATGTGTTGTGGTGAAGTTGTGTTGAAGGGTATGGAATGAGTTGTGTGTTTGATGGGATGACTTGTATGGATTTTGGAGGAAACTTTGTGTTGAGGCATAATCAAGTGATGAAGAACTTTCAAATGAGAAACTGGGACGTGAGGGTGGATGCTCTTTCATTCCTTGGTGATACTCCCAGCCACCATTAGAATAATGACTTGAATCGTTTTGTGGTGGTGGGAAATATCCCATATGATTCTCTTGCTCGTCTTGTGTCTCTGAAGAAAATCTCCATGAATTGGAGTGCTCAGAATGTGTATTCTCTTGGTGATATTCCCAGCCACCATTAGAGATTGGTGATGGTGGGTGATATCCCATAAAATTTTATTTCACCATAAGATGAGTTGAACTCCATTTGTATTTTGTAAACATCAATGAAATTTGAAATTCATGTCACAGAGAAAGAATTTCTTAGTGAGACAATAGCTCAAACACCTTGCTATCAATTTAAAACAGAGAATAAAAACAAAAAAAATGCTTGATCTAGACTTCTCACCCACTTAATCATTGTTAATCTAATCAATCCCCGGCAACGGCGCCAAAAACTTGATGGTGTTTTTGTGGAAAAACGAATTCCAAACACACAAATCTAACCGGCAACGGTACCGGGTCGCATCAAGTAGTAAAACTCACTTAGAGTGAGGTCGATCCCACAGGGATTGATGGATCAAGCAACTTTAGTGGGTGATTAGTTTAGTCAAGCTAACATTGAGTGATTGGGTGAAATTGATCAATAGAATGTAAAATTACAATGAATTTAAATTGCAAAAAGTAAATGGAACTGAAACTTAAAGAGCAAGCAATGTAAATTGCAGAAACTTAAATGACAAGAAATGTAAATTACATCAAATATAAAGGGGAGTGGGAGCAGGAAAATTAAATGAAAGCAGTAGATCAAAGCTTAGAACAATTGCAAGGAAATTAAAATTGCATGAAAAATAAATTCAGATCACAGTGGCTCAAATGTAAAGTGCAGAGGAACACATGTGCAGGAAAGTAAATTGGGAGCAATATGAGCAGAAAGTAAAAATTGCAAAGAAGCAAATTGTAACAGAAAAGGAAATCAGTAAGAAGACTTAAATCAATTTTGAAATCTCAAAGAGCACTCAACAATTTCAATGAAACAGTCAAAAAAATAGCAAAGCAAAATTGCTTGAGAAAGCTAAACAGAGATGAAATTCAGCTTTATTGCAAAATGAAATTGAAGATCTCAGGAAATCAAAGAGACTAGAAAATAAGTCTAGATCTCAATTCCTTCCTTAATCCAACAGCAAACAGATTGAAGAATAAAGACAAATGGAAGCAGTAAATGAAAGCTTTGATTCAAATCACAATTTCTTGAATTATGCAGAAAAATAACAAGAGAAGTTGCAGATGGAGAATGAAAACAGAATTCCTTCCAATCTCAATCCAAAATTTCAAAACAGAAAAGAAAACTAAGAGAGAAAGCAAAATGAAAACTAAAGAGTGCAAAACTCCCTATTGGAGCTAGCCTTCTCAATGGAGCCCCCCTAAAGAATTGAAGCAGATGCCTTTTTATAGGCTTTTCACAAAATGAAAATGAAAATGAAAAATGAAATTCTAAATAAATTACAATTAAAAATAAATTCCTAAGCTAACTTGTTCTTGTGCCTTGAAGTGATGTCCATGGGCTTTTAAATTTTGGTGCAGGATTGAATTAATTTGATTTTTGGACCATGGGTCACACTCCCAGGGCAAAGCTCTCCCCAAGAGCTTCAAAGCTCTCTGCAAGAGCTCTATTAGAAGCACCCCTTTGTTTTGGAGAGAAACTCCAAGTTCGAACCATGATGGAAGCATTTTGTGATCCCTTTTTCTTACATTTTCATGAGGAGACCCATGATAAAGCTCTCAAGGAGAGCTTTAGAGCTCTCAAGGAGAGCTTTAGAGCTCTCAAGGAAAGCGCTACTTCCTTGCTTCCCTTGGTCTCCTTCTTCGAATCCTGGTGAAGCCACTTTGATTCATTTTTGCTTGTTTTTGGTCCTTAAAGATGCCTTTCACTCGTGCACCAATTTCATGCCAAATATGGATTGCCATTTATCGTTGGAAAGCTCTGAATGTCAGCTTTCCAATGCAACTGGAAGCACATCAATCGAACATCTGTAGCTTAAGTTATAGCCCTTTGAAGGAGGCATGGTCATGCTGTGAACGCCCAGATTTTAACTTAGTGAAAATTCTTGCCTCCCTCCCCCTTAGTCTTGGGTTCAAGCCTTGGTGAGTGCATTGTTGAGCTCTTTTTCCCTTGATTTTTCCTTGAAGCAGCCCGAAAAAGATCTTGGCCAAAGCTCTTGGCAAGAGCTTTGCATGTGAGCTTGCCTTGCTTCCTTCTTCCATGTGCTTTTGATAAAGCTCTTGGCAAGAGCTTGGCCTTTGATTTTTTTGAAGTAAAGCTCTCCACAAGAGCTCTAGGCTCTTGGCAAGAGCTTTGTGCTCTTGGCAAGAGCTTTGTGCTCTTGTTCCTTGAATTGAGCCACGTTTTTCTTCCCTTGGCCTACGCTTTCTTCCTTTGATTTGGTTATGGGCCACGCTTTTAAAAGCGTGGCCTAAGGCTTCAAAGTGTGCTCCAACTTCAAAGTATGCCCCAAAGTTCTTTTTTTTTTCTCATTTTTAGCTTATTTTGTGCTTCTTTGCTTCTTTTTCTTATTATTTCCTACAAGATTTATAAAATTAAAAGATCAAAGAAATATACCAATTAAGTACAAAAGCATTCAATATTTAAGCACAATTCATCAATTTCTTGTATGAAAAAGCATAGAAAAGCATGACATGGTGACATGTCATCAGCAGGCCTAAGAAGCAAAGGCATTATTATTAAATAAACAAGTGATGTTGCTGGATATATTACATAGAAGAATAAGTGGCACACCAAACTTAGTGTGACACTTTCTTTCGGAATTGATGCAAGTATTAGAAAGATTAAAAACAGATTGTTGCAGGGCAACACCAAACTTAGAATGTAACCATATGCCAATTTCATCTCGAAGAAAGATAAGTAAAAGAAACTATTCTATATGTTAATAACACAATCACCAAGAGCCAGAGGTGTCACAAATAAGGACTTCTTGGTGAGGCATTAACACAAACAGTCAAGGAGCATAGAAAACTAAATAACAAAAGCAATTAAATGAATAGAAAGAAAATGTCTAACTAGGTAACCAACAAACCGGTAGTTTATTAATCACAATTAATCCCCGGCAATGGCGCCAAAAACTTGATACACGAAAAAATAATTTCCACGCAATAACTACCGTCAAGTGCACCGGGTCGTATCAAGTAATAAAACTCACTAAAGAGTGAGGTCGATCCCTCGAGGATTAACGGATTAAGCAAACAATGGTTGATTAATTAGCCTAGTTAGATGGTTCATATTGGAGTGAGATACAGCAGGAATTGTAAATTGACAGAAAAGTAAAGGAAGGCAATAAAGTGCAAGAAAGTAGAATGTCAGGAATGTAAACTACAGAAAAGTAAAGTGCCGAAAATGTAAATAACCATAAAGTAAAAAGAAGTATTGGATTCAAGAGATATCGAATTCTCCGGATCAAGTTCATTCTTATCTCTTCCTTAATTAATGCATTCATTGATCTCCTTGGCAATCTTAAGTGATTGGATCTCAATTCCTTGGCTCACCAATCTCTCTAATTAAGCATGAACAATTGTCCAATTCCTTGATCTAAGAGCTCATGGGAAGAGATGAAGTTTGGTCACTGATTATACCACACACATTCATAGATCAAATTATTGGTAGGATTAAATGTCACAATATCCATCCAACCCCCAAACTAATCCAATATGAGAAAGCATTTCTAGCATGATTTCCTTTTTCCTTTTGCAAGGCTCCAGGAAAATCCAATTATGAACAATTCCTCCGTCGAGACAATTGTTCAATTGAATGAAGAATGAAAGCTTTCTAGCAAAATCAAGAGAAAAGACAAAGGAAGAAGAATGAAAATTACAATTGATCCATCAAATAACAATAGAGCTCTACCCAATGAAAAGAGTTAGTGGTTCATTTCTCATCTCAAACAGAAAAGAAAGGAAGTGCAAAAAAATAAAGAAGAAGATTAAAACTGAAATTGAAACTTCAAAATTCATAAATGAAAATTACAACTAAAACTAAACTACTAGAAAAGCAGAAAAGAAAAGAAAACAAAGAAGAGTGTATGAGTGGTGTGTGTCAGGGGATGTGTATGCATGATTCTGGACTCCCCTCCAATCCAGAATAATTCCTCCAATCCAGCTAATGCCTTTATATAGGCTTACAAACTAAAAAATAAAAATACAAATTACAAATGAAAATTCCTAATCTAGATGCTTCTTGTGCCTTGGATTGAGTGATGTTGATGGGCTCTGCTTGCTTGCATGATCTAGGGGTGTATTGGCATTCATTGGGGTTATTTTTGGCATCACAGACGTTGAGAAATTCTCCCAGGCTTTCTTCAACGTTTAACCCAAAGTTGGACCCAAAGTTGGACCCAACGTTGGACCCAACGTTTGACCCCGAACGTTGGTGCACTAGCATTGAAAACAACGTCCGATTCTAAAGGTTAAAATTATTGTCCAGCTCATACTATTATATATTGTTGGAAATCCCTGAATGTCTAATTTCTAATTTCGTTAGAAACGCATCATTTGGAGCTCTACAGCTCGAGTTATACTCCATCGAAGGTGCAGAGGTCAGATGGCCTGACTACAGGTTGGTACTATGTTCGTTTATGCACATTTCGGAGGCGGTTTGCTGCCTTACTTTTAGTGTCCACCATGTAGTGCCATATATTCTTGGAAAGCTCTAGATGTCTACTTTCGAATGCCAATGGAATCACTTCATTTGGAGCTCTGTAGCTCAACTTATTCTTGTTTGAAGTAGACCCCTTCAGGCTGTCGGGAGCAAAGTTGGACTCAATGTTGGAGTCCAACGTTCGCCTATCCACGCGTACGTGTAGGTGACGCGTACGGGTGGATGCCAATTTTTCCATGCATTTTTATTACGTACATTGGAGGTAACGTTGGACCACCAACATTCCCTCCAACGTTGGCACCATTTCTAACTCAATGCTGGACCCATAGTTGGAGCCAGTTGGAGTCCAACTTTGGCTCCAACTATGCACCTTTCTTGGCACATTTGAGGTCCAACTTTCACCAACTTTTCCACCAACGTTGGTTCCAACTTTCTTTATACCAATGTTGGTGCTCCTCCTTGCTTTCCTCTGCTTCTATTTTTCCTATCATCAAGCAAATAACTGTATCAAGGTAATATACAAGATGCTCTTTATATACTAAGTCTGCTAATAATAACTCAAAATCATAACTTCACTTAGTGTGATCTATTTCATCATATTTATCCTGTATATCAACTAAAATTCACTTATGCTTGAGATTTTGTTTCATGTAGAGATTTTTCATGCTTTTGCTCCTTTATCAACACAATTTGTATGAAAACTAAACTGAAATCTACTGAAAAACATAGAAAAATAAGCCATGATGTCATGGTATCAACATCGAACTTGGCTCCCCTGGTGTTCGACGTGAAAAAAAAATAGGGCTGACGCCGAACTTGGTCCGCATCAAGTTCAGCGTGTAGATGAGATTTCTCAAGCGTGAGAAATGGTGCCGGACACCCCTTCCTTCAAGTTTGACGCTGACTTGGTAATTTGGGCACATATCAATTTAATCTCTACAAATCTCCACCAAATCCCTATAATTGAATTCCCCCATTGATCGAATCTCTCCCACCTTTCCTTCTGAAACCCCACAATCCAGAGAACACACTGCACCCCTTTCCTCCCATATCCACCCGTGGTCCCATTCCCAACCCATACACTCCTGAACCCCCCCATATATATATACACGTTCCCCCCTCCCATATCCATCCGTGGTCCCGTTCCCAACCCATACACTCCTGAACCCCCCCATGTATATATATATATATATATATATATACACACACACACACACGTTCCTCCCCTTATATATCTATATTTATTTAAATAAAAAATTAAATAACTAAATAAATAAGTACATAAAGTAAGTTACATGAATAAGTAAATACCTATATATATATATATACAAAAAAATAAATATTTTAACTAATTTTAACCTTTCTTGTTCTTTTATCATTTTCTTTTTTTTGTATTAATTTTTGTTTTTACTCCTCTGTGCACCTTTATGTCCCTCTCTGTTTTCAGCTCTTCTTTGCTTGAGGACAAGCAAACTTTTAAGTTTGGTGTTGTCACTTCGCTTATGGATTTTCTGTTTATATTTATGGCACCAAAGGGAGGTGAACCATCTTCACGGAGGAGCACAGCCTTAAGAATGAGATAGCCACTAGGATAACTGAGGTGGTTGAGTTCCTTTCATTCTATGTTTCCTTCTGTTCTTATTACGTTATATTCCTATTTTCTACTATTTTACTTGAATGTCTGCATGATCTTTGGTTGTTTTCATTCCTAGGTTCTAGTTTAATTTTGCTATTTTTGATTTTGTTATTTACCTTTAGTACAAAAAAAACTGTCTCATGTATCACTCACTGAGCTTGAATCCAAAGAAAAAAAAAAGAAAAGAAGTGATGTATTGCATGAGAAATTGAGTTTATATTGAAGATAGTCTTATTTACTTAAATGTGGTGGTGTTATCTATGATTTTGAATGCATGATATGAACAGTGCTTATTTGAATTTGAATCAAAGGATGTTGATGTATGAGGAAAAGAAATTTAGAGAACTATTATGAATTCTCTGAATTAAACAAAAGCTTAATCCTTGAAGCAAAAGAAACAGCAAAAAGAAAAGCAAGGTCCAAGGCTCTGAGCATGAATGAGAGTGAGATGCCAAAACTATTCAGAATTACAATAGATAAACCCCATTTCAAGAAGAGACATGAGCATAATTGAACTCTCACTTCTCATGCATATTCACATCTTAATCATGTACTAATTTTGGTTGCTTGAGGACAAGCAAAAATTCAAGTTTGGTGTTGTGATGCGTGAGCATCTTCACTATCTTTTCCTAGTGAATTTGCAATTGAATTGCTAAAGTTTAATCAAGATTTAACAAATTTTAGCCACTATGGACGCTACTTTGAGTTGTGTGCAATTCTGTTTATTTAAGGTAGCGTTATGGACAAATTTGACAGAGTTGGATCAAGGACGGGGAAAGGAGAACTTACTGCCATCTCCACGCCGAACTTGCGTCAAATAAAAAACTTCAAGAAAAACACGCTGCCTCCTCCATGCCGAACTTGAAGTTCTTCAAGTTCGGTGCCAGCATGAAGCCCAAAGGAGAAATCAGCACTGCTTACTCCATGCTGAACTTGAAGTTTTTCAAGTTCGGCGCCAGCTTGAAGATTTTAAAGGGGAGTTATGTGCATCAATCCATTCCAAGTTTGGCATCAACTCTTCTAACCCAAGTGGTCCTTAATTCGTTCCAAAGGCTGCACGGATCAATTAAATTAATTTTGATTTAAACTTTTATTAGTTTTAGAATTAGGAAAATAGATTAATTAGTTTTTAGGAAATATATTTTACATTAATTAGGATTAGATATAAAAGGGAAAAGAATCAGCTATTTGCGCTCATCTTCTCTTCTCCTCTACCGCATTCCGCAATTTACAGTTTTTCTGAATCCTAGTTTTCTCTCTGAATCATGAGCAACTAAACCTCCACTGTCTCTGTCTATTGTATGGATTGATACTATTATTTTTTGATTTTAATTCATGTACTGATTTATATTTCAAGAATTTTTTTCGTTCTTTATCTTATGAATTTGGGTGGAACGGAAGTATGACCCTTTTTCTAATTGAGTTCTTGTATAACATGGAAAAGCTCTTTACTTGAACAATAGCTTGAAAATAATTTCTCCTAAATTTCTAATTATCTAGACTTAACGGGATACGTGACATATAATCCTATTATATTTGGGTAATTAGGGTTTTTGTGGCATATAAACTAGGATTGAACTTCACCCTCTAATTGGAACTAAGTGACCAAGGAATTGGCGGTTGATGAATTTTAGAGGAGACTAAAAAGGTCTAAGGAATTAGGGTTTAGTCACATATAGTTTTCCATGAATTAAATCTTGCATGATTAAAATAGTTAGTAAGAAAAATCAATCCGGAAAATAGATCTCTCTGAAGCCTTAACTGCTTCTCCATATATTATTCACAACTTGTTTACTGCTTGCTTTCTGATATTCTGAATGTACTGTTAATGCGTTTGAACTCTCAAAACACCATTTTCTGTTTGTCTGACTAAGCCAATCACTCAATCATTGTTGCTTGATCCATCAATCTTCGTGGGATCGACCCTTATTCACTTGAGGTACTACTTGGTACGATCCGGTGCACTTGCCGGTTAGTTTGTGGTTGTAAATTCTGCACCAACCTGCATAGCTGTCCAATGATATTTTGGACATCTCAGACAAATCGTCATAGAATATGCCTAGGATAGATCATTCTGAGAATATGTCAGGAGGACATCTCCTGATTAGTTGCATGTATCTTTCCCAGGCTTCATATAGGGATTCACCTTTCTTTTGTTTGAAGGTTTGAACTTCCACTCTGATTTTGCTCATCTTCTGAGGTGGAAAGAACTTGGCCAAGAAGGCATTGACCAATTTTTTCCAAGAGTCTAGGATTTCTTTAGGTTGAGAGTCCAACCATATCCTAGCTCTATCTCTAACCGCAAAGGGAAAAAGCATAAGTTTGTAGACCTCAGGATCCACTCCATTGGTCTTAAGGGTGTCACAGATTTGCAAGAATTCATATAAGAATTGATGTGGATCTTCCAGTGGATGTCCATGGAACTTGCAACTTTCTTGCACAAGAGAGACTAACTGAGGCTTAAGCTCAAAGTTATTTGCTATAATGGCAGGTATGGAGATACTTCTTCCATAGAAATCAGAACTTGGTATGGCCTCTATTGTTAGGCTCGGCTGCCATGCTTTTAGCTTCTTATTCCAAAATCTCTGTGAGGTTTCTTCTGGAGTGTTGTGATTTAGCTTGTTGTAAACGCCTCCTTAGAGTCTTCTCAGATTCAGGATCAGGGTTAAAGAGAGGTTCTTTATCTCTGTTCCTGCTCATAAACAAGAAAAGAAAGCAAAGAAAGAAAGAAAGGAAGCTTCTATGCTTGAGTATAGAGAACTTCCCATGAGATGTGAAGAAGAAAAGAAAAGAAGGATGAAGATAGAGAAAAAAGAAGAAGAATTCGAATAAAAGAGAAGAAGAATTCGAAAATTAAGAAGCAAAGAGAGAAATAGAAAACAAAGATATTTTAATTCTAGTTTCTCTTTTTGCTTATTACTTAAAACTTGAAAACAAGAAACAAATTAAGAGTTTTCGAAAAAGAATTGAAAATTAAAGTGTGATTTACGAAAAAGAAGAGAAAGAAATAGAAGGGAAGTTTTCGAAAATAGAGGAGAGAGGAATTAGTTAGGAAGTTTTGAAAAAGAAATCACGTAACTAATTACTAATTAGGAAAGATTTGAAAATAGGTTAAGATAGAATATTAGGAAAAGATTTGATTTTAAAATTGAAATTAAAACAAGATAAGATGAAGATTTGAAAATCAAATTTGAAAAGATTAAAATTTGAATTTAAGAGAAGATAAGATTGAAAAGTTTTTGAATTAAAAAGAAAATAAGTTACGTAAGTTTTAAAATCTGAAAAGAGAAAGATAAGACAAGGAAGTTAAAAAAGATAAGTTTTAAATTAAAAAGATTTGAAATCAAAAGAGAAAGATTTGAAATTTAAAATCTTAAAAGAAAGATAAGATAAGAAAGAATCACAATTAAACGAAAATATTTGAAAAGATTTAAAGAAGATAAGATTTTGAAAATTGATTTTTGAAATTAAGATAAGATAAGATCTTGATTTTGAAATTAAAATTTGAAATTTTTGTTGAAATATTTGAAAATTAAACTAAAAAGATAGAAAATATGTTTTTTTGATTTTTTTTAATTAATGAAGAAAGAGAAAAATAAGTAAATAACACCAAACTTAAAATTTTAAAGATCAAAACAAGAAGAAAAATAAGAACAACTTGAAGACTAAGAAGAACACTAAGAACAAGACCCGAAAAATTCAAAGCAATTAAAGAACATGCAAAGGACACCAAACTTAAGATTTGACACTAGAATAAAAAAAAGACACTATTTTTGAAAATTTTTGGAAAAAGATTCAAGAAAGTTCGAATTCTAACAAGAACAAGAACAAAAGACTCAAACAAAAGATAAAGATTAATAAAGAAAAGAAAAGGTTTTGAAAAATTTTTGATTTATTTTTTCGAAAAAGAAAATAAAAGACTCAAACAAATTAGAAACAATACCTAATCTAAGAAAAAGATAATCCGTTAGTTTGTTCAAACTCGAACAATCCCCGGCAACGGCCCCAAAACTTGGTGCGCGGAATTTAACTTCGCACAATTGAACCAGCAAGTGCACTGGGTCGTCCAAGTAATACCTGAGGTGAGTCAGGGTCGATCCCACGAGGATTTCTTATAGATCAATAATTTATTACTGTCTACTCCAACTGTGAATGATTTCTTCTATAGCAGGCTGTATGTGATCAACACCAGTTGAGAGGCCGCTAATCTTCCTCTAGGTTGAACACCAAGTTTAGTGCGCATCCAGTCTGAATGAGGGTGAAGCTCCTGTAGTTCATTCCCTTGGTGATTCAACTCAAAACGCTACATACAAGGTGTAATCTTCCTGATCAGAGAATGCTGCACCTTGGTTCTAGCCTTTAGCACAAAGACCCTAATCTCCCCATACCTCGGCTGAACTGATGTCTCGAGAAGTTCCCAACGAAGTCGTGGATTAGCCGTCTAAGAGATGTATCCTCAAGCTAGTGGTTCATTGATATTCGATGCAAGACACTCGCTGAACCCATGTAGAATAGACATAACTTGTGATGGTTCAACTCATTCATAAGGTTGAAGAACGAAGATACACCTTAGGAGAGAATCGAACACGAATTGAAATAGAACAATAGTGCTTTTATTAATCCATAAAACTCAGCAGAGCTCCTAAGCTTAACCTAGGAGGTTTAGTGGCTCATACTGTACAATGAAACTCAAAAATATGAAATAATGTTCAGAGGTGGTCGAAGATCCTAAAACAAGTGTGATCTTCTCCTATATATACTAATCTAATAACTAAGGATTACAGAAATATGATAGGCTTAGGCTTGTAGTGCAAAAATCTACTTTTGGGGCCCACTTGGTGAGTGTTTGGGCTGAGCTAAGGGTGTCTCCACATGCTAGTAGGCTCCATGGGCGTTGAATGCCTGCTTGGGACACCTTTTTGGGCATTGGACTCTGACTACTCCCTTTTGGGCGTCCAATGCTAGGAAGGGGGTAGATGGCTGGCGTTGCATGCTAGTTTTGGGCCTTCATCTCCAAAGCCAACTATGGACTATCATATATTGCTGGAGTGTCCTGGATGTTAGCTTTCCATAGCTTTTGAGAGTTCTCCATTTGGATATCCGTAGCTCCAGAAATGCTTGCTTGAATGCACGGAGGTCAGATTCTGACAGCATCTGCTACGCTTTCCTTGCCTCTGAATCAGGCTTTGTTAAAACTCTCATATTTCAGCCAGAAAATACCTAAAATCACCATAGAACACAACAACTCATAGTAGAATCCAAAAACATGAATTTTACACCAAAACCTATGAAAACATAATAAAGCTTAAACAAAACATAACAAAAACTATATGAAAATGATGTCAAAAAGCGTATAAAATATCCGCTCATCAGTGATCAACTTCAAGGTTAAGCGCAAAAAGGAAATTTTGATTCTTCTCTTTCATTCTTAATAAGTACTTTCAAAATTATTTGGGATCATCTTGTTCGAAAACATTTCGTATTTCCCTTGTAATGTAATTTTTGACATTTTTTCAATAAAACCGCCCGCTGCTGCTACAAATGACTGATGTATTTTACTCGGTCTGATTATGGCTTCCTCATTATTTTTAATGGTATGACGCACAAACATGCTTAGCTCCCTGTATTGTTTAAGCATCTATGCTCGATCTAGACAGCAAGGACGTGAATGATTCAGAACAACTTTAGAAATAATCCAAAGACCAACGTCCTTCAATGTATGTATATAAATCCTGGCTGAATAGTTTATTACAAGTGAAGGGTTTGTCTTCAGAGTTGGAGATATCTTGGATTTTGATTTTCCCTCTCTACTACATGTAATGAGTTTATTCTTAATTTCATCATCCTTCTGAGTGGTGTTCCTTATTTTTGTAGAAAAACCAGCAAGTTTGGAATAATTTTGTAGAACTTTCCAACTTCTTCGAGTGTCTTAAAAGTCATCCCAACCTTTGGGACAAATTGGTCGTCAACAACACATCTAGACTGCAAAATGAACCAAAATATTGTCATAATAAGACCATTGTGTAACAAACAATGAACTGAAACATATGCATCTATAAATTCAGAAACTCCTGTATTCTATAAGAACCATAATTTCTATTGACCGTTTAGATAAAATAAAACAATAATTTAATCGCCCAGAATAGGTTCAAGAAATTTGAAGTCTTAATTTAGAAATTTAATAGTGAGATTTGAATTTAGTGAATTTTTCTGAGAGGAAAAATGTAATTTTCTGTGAAAAACAACATAAAAACGCAAATTGGTAAATTAACCGGTAGTACCAGCTTAAGTCTGTCCGGTACTGTGTGAGAATAATAAAAATAGTAGAAAAACTTAGTAAAACTTTTAGAATTGAAAACCGAGCACTAATTCTAAACGTTTTGGCCCAAAGTAGGCCAAATGGGTTTAAAATGCTAACGGGTTGGACCGGGCCCAAATTGGGCCCAAATCCAACATATATAAGCACACTTAATGAGTTTTTCAGCTCATAAACTCCACAAACACACACACACACACACACACACACACACACACACACACACACACACACACACACACACACACACACACAGCTGCATTGAGAGGAGAAGGAGAAGAGAGAGCACTATTCATATTCAACTTCTTTCGCTTGTATCTCGAGCTACGGTGCTCCGATTTGCAAGCCATTTGCGGCCACGCGAAGCTCTTGTCGAGCCCGTCATTTCTACCTAAGTATTGCTGGTAAGAATTCACGTTTCACACTGCATTTCTCAGCCCTAACATTTTTCTTGTTTTTAGGTTTGGGTTTTGAAGAAATTTTGCAATTTTGTTTGTTTAGAGGTGATCTAATGCTGGAGTATTGTTGTGTTTCACCCCTAATTCTATTGGGTAAGGTGAGTGTATTCATATTCCTTATGGTTTTGTGTATACGGAACCCTAGATTGATTTATGGTAAAATATATGATGTATAGCTTGTTTGTGGAGTTGATTATGGCCATTTGGAAGTGGTGTTGTGATGACTGAAAATTTGCACAACACAAATTTCTTCGGCAAGTGTACCGAATTGCCAAGTAATAACTCACTTTTGAGTGAGGTCGATCCCACAGAAATTGATGGATGAAGCAACTTTAGTTAGGTGATTTATCTAGGCAAGCAAATATTTGATGGTTTTGTGTAATTGAGTGAACAAAATTGTAATTGACACAAAAAGTAAATGTATGGGAATTAAATTGCTGAAGAATCAAGAGCTGAAAGTAAATTGTGAAACGTAAATAGCGGAAACTTAAATGACAAGAAGTTAAAGAACTGAAACTTAAATGATGAGAAAGTAAAAGCAAGAATGTAAATGATAGTAAAAGATAAATTGCATGAAATGTAAATGGGTTCTGGGTGCTGGGAATAAAAAATAACAAGAAATTTAAAGTAATTGAAAGGAAGAGCAACAATGGATGAGATTCATTAAGGATTGGAGATATTATAATCCTTCATGAATTAGTGGGTCTCAACTTCATTCTCAATCATATGAAGTAGATCTACGGCAGATTACAATTAATTGAGTTTCAATTCCTTGGCAACCTAATTTCTCTTAACACAAACAATTGCCAATTCCTTGAACTAATTGTTCATGAGAAGAGGTTAAGTTCAATTCTCTAATCCAAAAGCCACACAAGCTCTCAGGATCTCAATTCAAACTAGGAATTTATTGTTCAAAAGAGTTGTGAGGGAAAGAGCTTCAAATTGAATTTTATGATCTTTCTTCCAAGGTTCACATAGAAATTCAAATGGATCTAAACCCCCTTCCAGTAGTGAATAGATCTATGAAGCACAGAAGTTTTCCCTTAGCTACAACAAGCGGATTGAGAAGAAGAAGAATTTCATTCATTCATTTGAATTACAATAGAGCTCCTCCCCCTAATGATGTGGGATTGGTGGTGGCCTAAAGTGGGTTAGAAAATTTCCTCAAAATAGAATTGGTGTTGAAAGTATAGTCCCAAACCCATAATCAACCAACATCATAGTTTAAAATAAAGATAAGTCACAATTCAAATCAAATAACTAAGAGTATTTAAACTCCCGGGTCGTTCTCCCTAGAAATTGCAATGAAATGTTCAATTATTGGCTATCACACAAGGGGGTTTTCGGATAGCAAGTGGCAAGAAATTAAAGTGCAAGAAAGCAAATAAGCATGTGAGGAAATTAAAACTCAAAGCAAGTAAATAAAAAAGGGAAATCAAGTGGCAAAAAGGACTCTTGGCAAGGATTGGGGAATTGAGGATTCCTATCCTAGTCATGGACCACGAACATGGTACTTCCGTAGAATTAATCCCTATTCAACTCACTAATTAACTTAGCGAAAGACTAGCATCAATGGAAACTAAACTAACTAACAATCCTAACACAATATAGAATGGACATCCATAACTCAAGTTTACCTAATTACCCAATTCCAAGTCATGAATGTGAAAAACTATACAAAAACTAAAAGAGACATTTTGTCAAACACCTAACATGCATAAAAGGAAAAATGTTATAAATTGCAATAAAAATAAATTCTATAACTACCAATTGCATGAAAACAATAATAACAACTAAATTGAACAATCAGAAACATAAAACATAAATTACAATAATTAAAATTAAAAGTAACAATAAAAGAAGAAAATAAAGTAAATAACAAGTAGAAGTAAAGAACAAAGGTGCAATAATAATAAATGGCAAGGGAAACTAAATGAAAACAAGAATTAAACCTAAATCTAAGAGAGATCTAACCTAATCTACCCTAATTCTAGAGAGAATGGAGAGCACTCAATCAGCTTTGATATGGAGTGAAGCCCCTTTGATATAGCACTCAATCAGCTTTAGAAAGTCCAAAACTGGGCTCTGGAGGCCCAGAAATTGCCCCAACGTTTTTCTTTAAGTGAGTCACGTGCACTGAGTTGTGCGTAAGCACATATGTGTGCGTATGCACAGAGGTGTGTGTACGCACACGTGCTAAATCTTCCTCTTGTGCGTACATACACATGGCTGTGTGCTCCTCCTTTGATTTCTTCATGTTTTCTCCCTATTGCATGCTTCTCCTCTACTCTCATCAAGCCATTCCAACCTATTATACCTAAAACCACTCATCAAAACCATCAAGGTATCGAATGGGATAAAAGTGGAATAAAATTGGTTAAATTAAGCACAAAATAGCATGTTTTTACAATTAAGTTCAATTTAGGGAGAGAACACAAAAGTATATTATTTGAATAAATAAATGTGGGTTTATATGATGAAGTCCACTCAAATCAATCCAAAATTTACCGTCAAATGTGGACTCATCAATTCCTCCACACTTAAACAATAGCATGTCCTCATGCTAAGCACAATCAAAGGAGAAGGATCAAAGGGCAAGGAATTTATTTAATGCAACTACTTACATGAATGCAACTATACTAAATGCTATCTATCTATATCTATATCTATACTATGGTTTCCTATTGAGTTCGGCAAAAGCAAACCATAGAACTCTAATCAATCCAAAGTAGATCATTAGGGCTAAGACAAGGAATTAATGCCATAAGATCAATGTCCAAAGAATGGATTTGAAATCTTCAAAAACTAACAAGCAACTTGCAAGAAGATACAAGATAAGAAATGAAAATATAGAATTGAGCGATCGAACCCCTCACCGGATATGTATACACTCTAGTTGCTCAGTGTTTAGGGCTTAATCACTCAATCTTCCTTTAATCATGTTTTCTAGGATTTTCTAGTCATCTAATAATCAACAAATACTTGTTGCATGAATGCAAATATCATGAGGTCTTTGAAGGTTTGTAATGGGGTTAGGGTAAGGGTAGGATTAATATGGTTAAGTGGACTTAGTAAATTGGATCTTTGATTAGCTCAAGTGTCCCACTTAATCCTATACTAAACTATTTACACCAAAGAAAAACAACTTAACTTCCCATTCATTTCTTTTCTCACATTCACTCATGCATCTTCTTTCTAATTCAACCACATATGCATCCTTTATTTACATTTTATTGTCATTTCTTTTCTTTTCTTTTCTTTTTTCTCTTTTCTTTTCTTCCTTTTTCTTTTTTTTTTTTTTTCAGAAAGTATATACACTAAAATTTATCTTTTCTTTTATCATAAAAAAGAGATGCATATGTTTTAAGTAATAGATGTATGAGTGTTTACCTATTTTTCTAACTTTTCTCACTGAATACCTAGATTAAACTAACTACTAATGTTTCCCCATAAATTCCCCCGATATTTAATTGACACACACTCTTCAAACCCGAGCTAATCAAAGATACAATTCATGGACATTAATGGTTTTTTGCTTAGGACAAAAGATGTGCTTAAAATTAAAACAAAGGAGAATTAAAGGCTCAAAATTAGGTTAGAATGGTAAATGTAAGGGTTGGCCATATGGGTTAGTGAGTTTAATTTCAAAAATGGCTTCAATCATACTAGATGCATTCAAAACACCAAATATAGGATATAAAGACTCAAGCAAATCTAAGATCACAATCATAAAGGAGTATAACACACAAGAACAAAATTTGTGGTTGAAAGTGTGCAACCACACAATTAAAGCTCAAATCTCACTAGGTGTTTTGTTCAAGCTCTTTTCTATGTTCCATAAAATACTTCAAGCAAGTTGAAAAATAAGGTTTTCAAATCTAATCAATGGAACACCCTAAAAGGGATTTCTTGAAAAATCCTTGTTGTCTTTAACAAAATTATTTCCTATACTAGGTAACATGCAAATATTTACTACTATCAAGCTAAATGCAAACTAAGGTATATATATCTAAGCAAACTAGGTAAAGTAAAATGCAATGAAATAATAAACAAATATTCACAAAAACATAACTATTAAAAACTAGAAAATAGTGCAAAGTGTTGAGAAAGAGAAATTTATGTCCCAAAATTTGCGGATCCTTCCCCACACTTAAACGTTGCATGGTCCACCGTGCATGCACACAATCCGGGGGGAAGAGAAGCAAGGCTCCAAGTTCTTTCACCTTCAACTGGTCGGCATCGGGGCTCCAGGTTGCTGTATAAACAAAATAAACAAGAATTGAGGAAGAGGACATAAAAGTGTGGTACAATAGAAGATAATGTGTGTATTCTAAGTGTGCACGGTTTAGAACACAACGCATTGGTCAGTTAAAAAGGTAACCACACAATCAAAAGAAATAGCGTGTGTTCCTCAACTAAGTGGCCTAGGTTGCAAGTAAAGAATAAGCAAGAGATAGGGCACATATAAACTAGGTAACCACAACTAAAGTGAATTGAATATAAGAGATATTGGATATTGAAATTGTGCAAGTAAAAGTACAAAATTGATATAAAAGCACAATAAACAACCAATCCAACAATGAAAAGAAAACTCCTTATTCATCATGACACATAATGCAATAGTCACATGGTAAAGGTACTTGATGCAAAAAGTGATAAGCTTGATAAGAATCAAGTCAAGTCACTCAAACAAATGCAAAGCACTAAAAAGAACCAAGTGCCTTGTAATGTGCTTGTATTGATTCTAAAACCATGATGAATAAGTAATTCAACTCAATTTACTAAAGTAAAAGTGCACAATTCATGATTAAGTTGCCAAACAAAGATATAATTTAATGCCTATCGTAGCTACAACATATGAATCAAACTCAAAATGTATTTAGGCAATCAAACAAGGACTTAATACTTAGTGCACATATTCATAAAAAAATTAAGCCACAATTCAAGCAAGAAGCAACCTAACCAACATCAATCAAACACTTGCAACTTATTTCATTAACAAATAACTAAACCAAACTTAATAAAATTACTAAAGTGAAAAAGAAATGCAATGAAAACTAAGTAAAATAAGTAGAAAAGCAAGGGAAAAGCAAGAGAAGAGAGGGATGGAGGGGGCGGAAGTGCGTTAGGGCTTAAGAAAAAGTGCAAACAAAATGTTGCCCAAAACAGCACCTGTGCGTGCGCACAGGTACTAGATGAAACAGGGGAAGTGAGCGAACGCACAAGGGTGTACAAACGCTCTGAGCAGATAGGGGATTAAGAAGTGTGTGTACGCACAAGTGGGTGCGAACGCACATAACACTTTGTCCGTGCGCATGCACAGGAACAAAATTGGGCAGGGGTTCATACGCATAGGGAGTGCCAGCGCTCCCAGCAGAATGGATGCAAGGAAGGGTGCATACGCACAAGCAGGTGCGTACGTATGCAATGCGCGAAAAAAAGGTTTATGTGCGTACGCACAGTAACGTGCGCACGCACAGAGCGCAAAATACAGGGGAATGCGCACGCACAAAATGTGAATTTTAGTGATTGTGTGTGTATGCATAGTGGTGTGCGCATGCACAGTGCGCTGTTTTTCCGAAAATTTTTCTTCCAAATCCAAGGGACTAAGCCTTAGCTCAACAAAAGTTCAACCCCAAAACATTCAATAACCTATAAATTCATGATCCATACAGAAATTAACCTAACAAATCTCAAAATTAAACTAATTCTAAGCTAACTAAAATAAGCAAAATACAATAAAGTCAAATTATAAACAAAAAGAGAAGGTAAGAACAATGTTACCACGGTGGGGTGTCTCCCACCTAGTACTTCTATTTAGAGTCCTTACGTTGGACTTTATTGAAAAGCTCTCATCAAGGAGGCTTGTGTTTCAAACCCCTTTGAAATTCCACCCAAGCTTGTATTCTCCCACACTTTTGAGATTCCAAAGCTTGTGCACCCAAATCTTGTTGTGAAAATTCCTTTCATTCCATCTAGGTAACAAGCATTTGAAAATTCCCAATTCTTATAAAATAATAGCAACAAAACTCATAATGCAATGGGTAAGAATTTATAGGATAAAAAGAAAATAGAAACCAAAGGTAATAAGAACAAATAAAATGAACTCCTAAAACTAGCAAAAATAAGCAATCAATCAAAAACAAACTATTCACATATTTACATATTAACAATAGCCAACAATATAACACAATTGCAAATCCCCAGCAATGGCGCCAAAAACTTGGTGGTGGCCTAAAGTGGGTTAGAAATTTTTATCAAAATAGAGATGGCGTTGCAAGTATAGTCCCAAACCCACAATCAACCAACATCAAAGTTTAAAATAAAGATAAGTCACAATTCAAATCAAATAACCAAGAGTATTTAAACTCCCGGGTCGTTCTTCCTAGGAATTGCAATGAAATATTCTATTATTGGCTATAAGACAAGGGGGTTTTGGGATAGCAAGTGGCAAGAAATTAAAGTGCAAGAAAGCAAATAAGCATTGATGACAATTAATCTTATGCTAGCTTTTCAAGCATTTTTCACTTGTTTCATTAGGTTTTATACACTTTCTTGCATTGTAAGTAAGTGATTTGGAATTGAATTACATGATTTTGTTGAATCAATCAACCATCCTTTATTTGACTCTAAATCATGAGGTTCAAGCTAAAATTAATTAGTTTTTGAATGATTTATAAACCTTGTGAATGTGGTGATACTTTGATTGGTTGTTTTGATTACATGTAGGTGAAGAAAAGAAAAAAACAAGAAAGCGTGGCCTATGAAGCGTAGCCAAAGGAAACAAGAAAGCCATAGCGCTCTCTCTAAGAGCTCAGCGCTCTCCAAAGGAGCGCTACTCAACCCAAGAAAGCATATGGCAAGGAAGCTGTGCTCTCCTTGTTAACCGAGCACCAAGGAAGCAAGGCAAAACTCACAACGCTCGGTTAACACCATTAACTTTATCGGGCTTCCACCAAGTGAAAATCAAGATGCAACATTCGGGAGAGGCTTCACAAAGTCTCGAACCCATGACCCAAGGGAAGAAAGAAGCGCTACTTAGAAAGGAAAATAAGCAAAAATTGGCCAAGATGGCCTCACAAGGATTCGAACCAAGTACTTGAGGCATGAGGAGAAACGCTACTTGCAAAGGAAAATAAGCTAAAGTGGCTCAGCAAGGGTTTGAACCTGGGATATTCATGAAGAGTGGGGAGAAGGCGCTACAAGAAACCAAGGAAATTGGCACCAAAATGCTCCCACCATGATTCGAACCTGGAGCCTCATTCAGCAAGCAAGGGATCTGCACTTTCTCCATTCACCGAGCGTTAGTCACAAGGCTCCCATCCAGCGCAACAATTTGACACGGAAAGCTTGGTGCGCGCACAAGACTTGGCAAGGCAGCATGGATGCTACGCTCTTGGGGAGAGCCGAGCGCTATCCTGATGCTGTCCAAGGAGCTTGGCACGCACAAAAATTGGAAGGCCAAGGCAAGGGAATGCTGCGCTCTTGGAACCAACTGAGCTTGACCCTGGGAGTGGCACCATGACCCAAAAATTCAATTAAAAATCAAATTAAATTTAATTCTTCACAAAAATTAAAAAGCCTATTCCAAATTTTAAAATCCAAAAATAGGAAGTGTATAAATAGAAGTTAGTTTGATTTAGAAAGGACTTTTGATCTTTTGGAGATTTTTATTTTTAATTTTTAGAGCTCATTTTAGATTTTACCTTTGGGTTTGGGAATTGGGATAGAGAATTGAATTCTCTTCTTCTTTTTTCTTACTTCTGCACTTTCGACTCTTTTTTTTAATCTTGGATGAGAATTGAAGGAATTCTGTTTCATTCTTGATCTGAGATCTCTCTTGTTTACTTTCTGCATAATTTCAAAGAATTGTGATTTGGATCTAAGGTTCCTTTACTGCTTTCATCTTTTACTTCTTCTGCAATTATTTTCTTATTGGATCAAGGAAGGAATTGAGATCTGACTTGTTATCTAGTCTCCTTCAACCTCTGAGATCTTCAATTTCTCTATTAGTTTGTGTAATTGAGCTAAATTCATTTTCTGTTTTACTTTTTCAAGCAATTCTTCCTTTCTGTTTAGATCTGCTACACTTTACTTCATCTTTTGCTTCTCTGTTGAATGTCATTTACTTTCTCTTGTTTAATTTCTGAAATCCCAGCTCCCAAAACCCTTTATGATTCAAGAAATTTACATTTCTTGCTCTCTAAGTTTCAGCTATTTATATTTCTTGCAATCTAAGTTTTTGTCATTTATATTACTTGCACTTTAAGATTCAGCTTCTTTATTTCCTTTGCCCCTTTAATTTACAGTCAATTACCCCCTCTCCCTTTAAATTTCATGAAATTTAGCTTCTGTTGAATACAAATCACTCAAATCAACACTTGTTTGCTTGACTAAATCAACCACCTAACTAAAATTGCTCAATCCTTCAATCCCTGTGGGATCGACCTCACTCATGTGAGTTATTATTACTTGATGTGACCCGGTACACTTGCCGGTGAGTTTTGTGTTGGATCGTTTTCCACACATCAAGCATGCGAGGAAATTAAAACTCAAAGCAAGTAAAGCAAAAAGGCAAATCAAGTGGCAAAAAGGACTCATAGCAAGGATTGGAGAATTGAAGATTTTTATCCTAGTCATGGACCACAAACATGGTAATTGTGTAGAATTAATCCCAATTAGTCTATCCTAACATCGTGGACAAGTCGAAAGGGCATAATTGATCTCAATCCATAAGTCCTACTCAACTCATTAATTAACTTAGTGAAAGACTAGCGTTAATGGAAACTAAACCAACTAAGAATCCTAACACAATATGGAATGGACATCGATAACTCAAGTTCACCTAATTACCCAATTCCAAGTCAAGAATGTGAAAAACTATACAAAAAATAAAAGAGACATTTTGTCAAACACCTAACATGCATAAAAGGTAAAATGTCATAAATTGCAATAAAAATAAATTCTATAACTACCAATTGCATGAAAACAATAATAACAACTAAATTGAACAATAAGAAACATAAAACATAAATTGCATTAATTAAAATTAAAAGTAACAAAGTATTATAAATATAAACGAACAAAATAAAGGAAATAACAAGTAGAAGTAAAGAACAAAGGTGCCATAACAATAAATGGTAAAGAAAAATAAATGAAAACAAGAATTAAACCTAAATCTAAGAGAGATCTAACCTAATCTGCCCTAATTCTAGAGAGAAAGGAGAGCTTCTCTCTCTAGAATATAACCTAAAGCATGTTTCTAATCTACCCTAATTGCTCTCCCCATGACATGGAGTGAAGCCCCTTTGATATAGCACTCAATCAGCTTCAAAAAGTCCAAAACTGGGCTCTGGAGACCCAGAAATTGACCCCAGCATTTTCATTTAAGTGAGTCACGTGCACTGAGTTGTGCGTACGTACATGTGCTAAATCTTCCTCTTGTGCGTACTGATGTGTGGAAAACGATCCAACTCAAAACTCACAGGCAAGTGTACCGGGTCGCATCAAGTAATAATAACTCACGTGAGTGAGGTCGATCCCACAGGGATTGAAGGATTGAGCAATTTTAGTTTAGTGGTTGATTTAGTCAAGCGAACGAGAGTTGATTTGAGTGATTTGTAATTGACAGAAACTAAATTGCTTGAATTGTAAAGGGAGAGGGATAATTGACAAAAATTTAAAGTGCAGAAGAATTAAAAGAGCTGAAACTTAAAGTGTAAGTAATGTAAATTGCAGAAACTTAGATTGCAAGAAATATAAATGACTGAAGCTTAAAGTGCAAGAAATGTAAACTGCTTTAATTATAAAAGGAATTGGGAAATTGGGATTGCAAAAATTAAACAAGAGAAAGTAAAATGGCCTTAAATAGAGAAGCGAAATATGAATTAAAATTGCAATAGATCAAATCAGAAGAGAACAATTGCTTGAAAATTTGAACAGCAAGCAAAATGTAACATCAATTGCAATGGTTCAAGGGAAGTCACAGATCTCAGGGTTAGAAGAGACTAGAGAACAAGTCTAGATCTCAATCCTTCCTTGATCCAACTAGGAACATAATTGAAGACAAAATGAAAGATGAAAATCAGTAAAGAAACTTGAATTATGCAGAAAAAGAAACAAAGAGATCTCAAGGTGAGGTTGAGACAGAATTTCGTCAACTCTTCACTTTCAAGACTCTAGCAAGCTTTGCAGAAAAGAAGACAGAAAACCCCGAGAGGAAGAGAACTCAATTCTCCTCCCAATTCTCCAAGATCCAAAATCAAAGTTACAGAATGAAAATTCCAAAAAAAGAAAAGGTGAAAGTAAAAGTAAAAAGTCCCTTCTAAATCAAACTAACTTCTATTTATACACTTCCTTCTAATGATCTTTAAGCCTTGAATTTGGGCCCTTGGCCTTGATGGAATTGGATTGAAGATAGCCTCTGTTGATTGCTCTTGGTCTTGAGAAGAAATCCATTTGCATAATGGACTTTGGGATCATTCACGTTTGAGTCAACGTTTGACCTCAAGTTTGAGGCAAACGTTGGCACAAACGTTGGCTTTCCCCTGGGTGTATTTTTGAGCCAACGTTTGACCTCAAGTTTGAGGCAAACGTTGGCGCAAATGTTGGCTTCTCCTAGGTGTATTTTTGAGCCAACGTTTGACCTCAAGTTTTAGGCAAACGTTGGCGCAACCATTCTTAAGCCAACGTTTGACCTCACGTTTGAGGCAAATGTTGGCACAAACGTGAGCTCTTCCCAGGGTGGCTTTGCCGCCTTCATTTCAATTGCTGCCATCCCCTTTCTTCAACCTTCTTCCAAGTCTTTTGGTCACCTGTCATCAATCAACAAATGCATCAAAGCTATGCTAAAATCATGAGACTTCTTCTCATCCTTGACATATAAGCAATTGTAGCACAAAACCTCATGAAAATGCATCAATTTACTCATGGTTGATTTAATCCAAGTACACATGAATTTCTACCAAAATGGCTTACTTGTAACTCAAGAAAGTGTATAAAACCTATGAAACAAGTGAAAAAATTCTTCAAAAACTAGCATAAGATGACTTGTCATCACGTACGCACATTGACTTGTGCGTACGCACACATGGCTGTGTGCTCCTCCTTTGATTTCTTCATGTTTTCTCCCTATTGCATGCTTCTCCTCTATTCTCATCAAGCCATTCCAACCTATTATACCTAAAATCACTCATCAAAATCATCAAGGCATCGAATGGGATAAAAATGGAATAAAATTGGTTAAATTAAGCTCAAAATAGCATGTTTTTATAATTAAGCTCAATTAAGGGAGAGAATACAAAAGTATGCTATTTGAATGAATAAATACGGGTTTATATGATGAAATCCACTCAAATCAATCCAAAATTTATCATCAAATGTGGACTCATCAGGGATTAGTGCATCATTCCTCTGGAAAACTTAGAAAGAAAAAGAAAGTACATGAAAAGTAAACTAAGTACAAAGAAGAAAGGAAAAGTGATTCAGAGTTTCCCAACTCATATCTTCTTGTGTAAGAGTCCATAATCCCCTTGCAAGTTCAAAACTCTTCCTATATATACTACTTTTGTGATCTTCAAATGAGTCTTCAAGTACTTGGATGTAGGCCATTGGCCTAAGTTGAAGCAAATTAGGAGTTATTCAGCCCCTTTCTGATGTTAACGCCCTTATACATGTATGAGTGTCCGCTAGAGCTGGCGTTAATACTGGTATTAACAGCATTGCTAATGCAACAATTCTCTTCCAAGCTGGCATTAACACTAGCATTAGTGTGCTAACGCTACCACTAACGCCAACGCCTATTGTGCATACGCATGTTGACTTATGCGTGTGCATCCCTTTAATTTCTGTCTCTTGTGCGTGTATATACTGCTTCGTGCGTGCACATCCTGGTGAGTTTTGCCACTTGTGCATATGCACACTGCTTCGTGCATACGCACACTGACCAATTTTCCTTTGGTGCATGCGCACACTGCTCCGTGCGTACGCACACTAGCCAAATCTTCCAGCCCCAACTTCGTTCAATGATCAAAGATGTTAGTGTGCTAACGTTGGTGGCGTTAGCACACTAACAGTGGCACCTTCTTCCTTGTGTAGTGGTATTGGTGAGCTAACTTTGGCCACTAATGTTGCCTTCTTCTTGAGTCACGTTGGAACTGGCGTTAGTGGGGTAACTTTGCCACTAACGCCAACTTCCTCTTCTTCTTTGGCAACGTTAGCATTGGCATTAGTGGGCTAACTTGATCACTATCGCCAGCTTCTTTTCCTTCCTTGGGCAAGCGTTATTGATGGGTTGGAAACGGATTCCAATACCTAAATCACCGGTAAGTGCACCAGATCGCATCAAGTAGTAATTACTCACATGAGTGAGGTCGAACCCACAGGGATTGAAGGATTGAGCAATTTTAGTTAATTCCCTTTATTCACTAGTGCTCAGTGAAGGGAATTCACGTAGCACTCTTCTTGCTTGCATGGGACTCCCCCTTCGAACCATTGTTCCACCAATTTGGCCAATTTCTTTTTACAAGTAGCGCTCAGTTAACAAAGGTAACTTAGCGCCTTTTGCTTTGGTGAAGCGCTTTTCTTTCTGGCTTGAGGCTCCTGGTTCGAACCTTGGTGAAGCCTTTTGCTTGGTGTGGCGCCTTGTATTTTTCTTGGTTGAGGCACGATAAAGGTAAGTGAGTTAACTGAGCGCTCCTTATTTTTGCTTGCTTCCTTGGGCGCTCAGTTAACTTTTTCAACGTAGCACCATAAGCCTTGCTTCCTTGGTTGATGCGCCACACTTTTGTTTTCTTAGGTCACATTTTCTAAAGCGTGGCCTAAGGTCCAAAATGTGCTTTAACTTCAAAAGCATGCTGAAAATTCCTTTTTCCACCATTTCTTCACCTACAAGTAATCAAAACAACCAATCAAAGCATCACCAAATTCACAAAGTTCATAAATCATTCAAAAACCGACTAATTCTAGCTTAAACCTCATGATTTAGTGTCAAATAAAGGACGGTTGATTGATTCAACAAACCCATGCAAAACCACTCTAAATTACTTACTTCTAATGCAAGAAAGTGCATAAAACCTAACAAAACAAGTGAAAAATACTTGAAAAGCTAGCATAAGATGACTTGTCATCACAACAGCAAACTTAAACCTTGCTTGTCCCCAAGCAAGAAAAGAGTTATGCTCAAAGGTTCTTTCCATTGGAATGGATTGAAGAATAACTTGTAATATCCTGTGAGTGAAGTGATTAAGTGACAGTGGGGTGAACTCTATATTATATAATCATGCAAGGGCTTCAATTCTTACTAGTCCCCACATCTTAGAAGTCTTAGGTCTTAGGACTTTCATCCAAGTGGTATCATGGAGATCTCTCTATAGGTAATCACCTTGAAGCAGCTTATAGTTTCTGTGTTTTGGCCTTGACTCTAAGCGTCATGTCTCAAAGCGGCTCTTTAAATAAACTTTTAATCAATACTCCTAAACCAGTTGGTTTTAAAGTATTAGGTGTTAAAGCACCCCTGAGGATTTACTTGCTCAAGCCTCTCTCTTTGACACATTTTGACCACAAGCATTTACTAGGATAATAAAACTTTGAGTTCTTGTTTCTTTATTCTTTTCTGCCTAGTAATTGATGCTCGGAGCCTTGGGCCATATTCTTTTGTTTTTGTATTTTCTTTATTTTCTTTTATTTGCTGCTCCTTGGATCAATAAATGTTTGAGAATCTCCACACTACTTCTTTGAACTCTATGTCCTGCCTATGAGCTCCCATGCAAGTTTTTATAAGCATGCAACCTCAATACATAATTATACAACTAGAACCACCACTTCTCTTAATCTTTTGCTTGCCTCAAAACTCTTTAATTCCTCAATCCTTCTTTTCAAAGAACTTTCCTTTGCTGCCTTTTTTTGAAATATTGAGTGCAAGCAAGTTTTGAAGAGTATAGTGTTGTGAACTATCAAGCATCTCAGTTATTGAATTACAGAGAAACTATACTAAGTAGACAGACAGGGATACAATATCAGTTCCAGTCATAGCAGTGTTTGATGCAAAATAATCACTTAACAATACAACCTTTTGGAGTTTACTTGCTTTACTCCTCATCATCATCATTGCTGATCTTCGCATTCCACTTTATCTCTTTGGTTGATAATGCTTAATCCTTCCAAAAACTTGGATAAACCTCTGCAATGATGTTAAAAGTTGCTTGTTCCCCAAGCACCTGAAAAATGGTTAGCATGCATGAATTATTTGTGGGCTTTTGAACTTACTTTGGTGTGTGAACACCAAACTTCATCCCTTGCCAATGTTTTTTATGCATTAAGTCAACCATATGTGAAGCCTTTTTTTCCCTGCTAAAGGTTACAAAACTAAAAACTAGAAGACAGACAATGGTTCAATGGTTTATCTGATTTCTTGGAGCTAGCAACCCTTTATGCAGGAGGTGAGAATGTGTTTTCAAATGAGATTTTTGGTGGAACACCAAACTTAGCATCCTTCACTCTTCCTCAAATTATTTTGGTGTAAAATACCAAACTTAGCTCCTTGCCATACAGATAAAACCACTCAACCTTTTTATTAAAACAGCTATGAAAAGAAAACTACCTCAGGTTGGGTTGCCTCCCAACAAGCACTCTTTTATTGTCACTAGCTTCACATCCTCCATTCTTTGATCATGGAAGCTGAAAATCCTGTTGCCTTAGATTTTCTCCTCTTGCTGTGGGCTTCCTTTCCTCTATCTCTTCTTGTGGAACTTCTCTGTGGTGCTTTTCTTGGATAATGGCTTCTTTTTCCATAGCCTTCTCACTTTCCTCTATGATTGCTTTCCACTTCTCTCACTTTGTAGCTTTTTCGTTGTCTCTTGAGCTATCTTCAGTGGCCCTAGGAAGGGTATTTGCCCTCTTCTCACTCAGTTCTAAAATGTATTTATCCACTTTCCCCAGTTTTCCCTCAAGGTTTCTGAGTGCTGTTTCTTGCCATTTGCTTGCCAAGGTTTGATCATTCATGAGCTTCTCTATTATTATCTCTAGGTTAGAGATTCTTTGAGAGCACTGAGTTAGTCGTGGTTGTGTGAGCTGAGATGGTTGATGAAAGTTGTTTTGGGAAGATTGTGAAGTGTAAGGGGGTTGGAGGTTTGTGTGTCGTGGTGGTGCGTAATGGGTGTTGTTAGTAAGGTTGTGGTTGTGCTTGTTTATGATGCTGGGACTGTTATGATTAAAGTTCCTTGGTCCTTGATTTTGGTGCTCACCCCACCTCAAGTTGGAATGAGTCCTCCAGGGTGGGGTGTACACATCACCATGAGGATTGTGTTGGAACAAGCTTGAAGTATTGTTTAGAGAGTGTACTTGCTCAGGGCTTCGTTGCTTATAGTTAATTGCTCCAAAACCTTTTTCAGATTGATTCCATCCATGTAAGGTTTGAGATTGGCTTTGTGCATTTACTATAACAATTTACAGATCATTGATTTTCCTGACCATCAGCTCCATTTGTTGTTGAAGTTTTTGGTGCATTTGCTTGTTTTGGGCCATGATTGCATTTACTCTTTCAATTTCCATCACTCCCTTCTTTTGTGTGAATGGTTGCACTTCTACCTCTAACTTACTGGATTTCTGGGGTAGGTTGAACTTGGCTAGGAATTTACTCACTAGATCCTCCCAGCTAATGATGCTTCCTTGTGGGAAGGCTTCAAGCCATTGAGCAGCCTCATCCCTTAGTGAAAATGGGAACATCAATAATTTGCATCTGTCTGGATGCACCCCATTGGACTTCACTGTGTCACAGATCCTCAAGAAAGTAGATAAATGCTGATTTGGATCTTCTAATGGACTTCCTCCATAGGAGCAGTTGTTTTGTACCAGGGTGATAAGCTGGGGCTTCGATTCAAGGTTATTTGCATTGACATTCGGAGTAAGGATGCTACTCCAATAGTGCCTTGGATTAGGAGCAGTATAAGAGGCCAACACCCTCCTTGCAGGTTGAGTATTATTGGCTACTTCTTCCTTATCCTCCATGACCTGCACAATCACAAACAGTCCAAATGGAAATTGGATATTCTCATGCCAGAATATAGTTAGAGGGTTAGTTGACACAATGTGTCAAACAGTTAGTAGGCTTAAAAGAAAAATAGAAGAAAATTGCTTCCGTCGTACAATCAGTACGCCAAAAACACACAGGGCACTCTGTAGCTTGAGTGCAGTGAGAGTTGGTAGAGACAAAATCTCAAATAGTTAGTGTGTTTTATTAAAGACAAAGAAAATAAACAAAATAAAGAAAAAGTGCTTAATCTAGACCACCACCTTACTTATATATTGTCAATCTAATCAATCCCCGGCAACGGCGCCAAAAACTTGATGGGTTGGAAATGGATTCCAACACCTAACTCACCGGCAAGTGTACCGGGTAGCATCAAGTAGTAATTACTCACATGAGTGAGGTCGATCCCACAGGGATTGAAGGATTGAGCAATTTTAGTTAATTCCCTTTATTCACTAGTGCTCAGTGAAGGGAATTCACGCAGCACTCTTCTTGCTTGCATGGGACTCCCCCTTCGAACCATTGTTCCACCATTTTGGCCAATTTCTTTTTACAAGTAGCGCTCAGTTAACAAAGGTAACTTAGCGCCTTTTGCTTTGGTGAAGCGCTTTTCTTTCTGGCTTGAGTCTCCTGGTTCGAACCTTGGTGAAGCCTTTTGCTTGGTGTGGCGCCTTGTATTTTTCTTGGTTGAGGCACAATAAAGGTAAGTAAGTTAACTGAGCGCTCCTCATTTTTGCTTGCTTCCTTGGGCGCTCAGTTAACTTTTTCAACGTAGCACCATAAGCCTTGCTTCCTTGGTTGATACGCCACGCTTTTGTTTCCTTAGGTCACACTTTCCAAAGCGTGGCCTAAGGTCCAAAATGTGCTTTAACTTCAAAAGCGTGCCAAAAATTCCTTTTTCCACCATTTCTTCACCTACAAGTAATCAAAACAACCAATCAAAGAATCACTAAATTCACAAGGTTCATAAATCATTCAAAAACCAACTAATTCTAGCTTAAACCTCATGATTTAGTGTCAAATAAAGGATTGTTGATTGATTCAACAAACCCATGCAAAACCACTCCAAATTACTTACTTCTAATGCAAGAAAGTGCATAAACCCTAATAAAACAAGTGAAGAATACTTGAAAAGCTAGCATAAGATGACTTGTCATCAGTTATCACTGGCGTTAGTGGGCTAACTTTGCCACTAATACTAGCTCCCTTCTTGGTGTAGCATTGACCATGGCATTAGTGTGCTAACTTGGCCACTAACGCCAGAACCTCGTTGCTTTCCTCTGCTTCTCCTCTGCTTCTCCTTGCCTATCATTAATCGAACAAGTGCATCAAAACTTTGTCATAATCACAAGATATTACACTATTCAATGCATCAAGTAATTCTTGCATCAATCTCATGAAAATGATTATAATTCACTAATGTTTGATGAATCAAGACATGCATAGAGAACTCATCCAAATGCTTGCTTATTGATGAAGATAATGCATGAAACTAAGTAAAAACTATAGAAAATGGCTTGTGAAACTAGCCAAAGATGCCTAGGCATTACAACACCAAACTTAAATCTTGCTTGTCTCCAAGCAAGTGATAAAGCATAGGAGAAATGCATGAAAACACAAAGAAGTATGAGTTGTTATTGATAGATATTCAATCCTGGTTCATGAGATTTAATGCATGCCATCTTTGAAGTCCATCATCTTATTGGTTTCTAGGTTATAGCATCCTCTTAAGTATTAACTCTATTACTTCTATGAGACCCTTTTATTCTTTGATCCTTGGTTTGAACCTTTTACTTTTCTTTTTCTTCTTGTTAGAGGCTTATTCCTTTTATTGAAGCTTAGTGCTCTGTGTTGAGGCAGCTCTTTATGATAAGCTTTCAGTCAATACTCTCGAGCCAGTTAGTTCAAGGCGTTAGGTGTTGAAGCACCCCTTAGGACTTACTGACTCAAGCCTCTCCTCAAGACATACACACCACAGGCACTTGACTTGCAATTTAACATTAAGACATTGATGCCTAGCACCTCTCTGGGTTGCTAAATGCTTTGTAGCAAGGTTTCTCTTGATAATGAGCTTTTGGTTGATAATCCCGGGTTAGTTAACCCAAGTTATCAAGTGATGAAGCACTCCTTAGAACCTAATCATTCAAGCATATCCTTGCACAAGAGCACCACAGGCATATATCTTTAGGGTCAAGCTATTGGTGCCTAGCTTATTTATTGCTTGTTCTTTCTTCATTCTTCTTTTTCTTTTTCTTTCTTTTTGCAAGGATCTTTTATTCACAAGGGTTTCATAGAATGCACACTAAGCCTATACTTAAGGGAACATTCTATCCTTCCACTTTATTTATGAACTTACTAAGTACTCAAGCATGTACCATCACATATTCTAATAATTTATTCATCATCTACCAAATTAAACTTTTACTCTTCTCTGTTTCATAACATTTTTCGTTTATTAAGACTTAGAAAAATAAAGCATACAATTCAAGCAAGGTGAGGTGATATAGGCATTAAACTAGCAAGCCAAAGCAAAAATGAACCTAATCCAAATGAATAATGGTTAAAAGGACACTGATCAACAAGGGTACAATTGCACTTTCAATTAACATATTTATGCTAGAGACAGTCAAGTAACAATACAGACAATTGGTGTCCATTTGTTTCCTCCTTGTCATCACCATCTTTAGCTTTTGTGTCCTTCTTTATCTCCTTAGATGATGGTGCATATTTCTTCCAAGAGGTTGAATGACTTCCTTCAAAGATATTGAAAGTTGCTTTGTTTCCCAAGCACTTGAGAAATGGTTAGCATGCATATATGTTTGTAAGCTTCTGAACTTACTTTGGTGCTTGAACACCAAACTTAGTTCCTTTCCTACTTCTATATGCAGTAAATTTGAATGCATGCATGAGACATCGTGTGCTTTTATTAAGAAAATAAACTATGAACTAGAAAGTAAACAATTGTTAAGTAGTTTCTATGATTGTTTGGAGTTAGTGACTAGTCATGCTATTTGGAGGGTTGCAATGTGTTTTAATGAAATCTGAGGTGGAACACATTCAAACTTGAATTGTTCACTTATGACATCACTTTGGTGTGCAACACCAAACTTAACTCCTTACAATACAGAGAAATCTACTTAACTTTCTTATTGAAACAGCTAAGAAAAGAAAGTTACCTCTGGTTGGGTTGCCTCCCAACAAGCGCTTCTTTAACGTCACTAGCTTAACGGTTGTCCACTGTTAAGGAGGTTGATGATCATAGTGCCTCAATTTCTCCTCTCGCACTGTAAGCTTTCTTCCAGTATCCTTCTTAATGATTTCCACGTGCTCAAGTGAAAGGATTTTGTTCACTATGTAGTATCTAGAAAAGTGCAGAGATGTTTCCACTTGTTGATAGATTAGACTTACTTTATCTTTAGGTGAGAATCCTTCAGTTGGAATTTTCTTATTCTTGCACACTTTAGGTGCCCATTTCTTGCTGTTCTTCCCCTCTTTTGATGATTCTTCCTTATTGGCAGGCTCAATGTCAGGAGATTTCTTATTAGTTGTCACCACTGAGGTCTTTGCTTGCAGTTCTTCTTTAGCGTTTTTGACTTCTTGAACCCATGTTCTCCCTTTGTTTACTTTCTTCTCCTCCAAGGATGAGCTTAAGAGTTTTGGAGGTGACTCCTTGGGCTTCTCCTTTCAGCCTGGGTCTTCATCCTCAATCCTCATGCAATTTTCTTTTTTAGCAGGGTACTGTATTGCTTTAAAAACATTAAGGACTATCTGTTCATCGTGTACCCTCAGAACCATTTTACCTTTTTCCAAATCAATAACTGCCTTTGCTGTGGCCAGAAACGGTCTTCCTAGAATAATTGAGTCGCTTTCTTCCTCATCCATGTCCAGAATTACAAAATCAGCAGGGAAAATAAATTTGTCAACCTTAACTAGAAGGTTCTCCACCACTCCATTGGGTATTTTTAGGGATCTATCAGCAAGTTACAATGACATTCTGGTGGGTTTGACCTCCTCTATTGACAGCTTCTTCATCATAGAAAGTGGCATCAAATTGATACTTGCTCCCAAGTCACATAATGCTTTGTCAATTGGCATGTTCCCAATGGTGCATGGTAGGAAAAAGCTTCCTGGATCTTTGAGTTTGAGTGGCAACCCTTTTTGGATTATAGCACTGCATTCCAGGGTGAGGATTACAGTTTTCTTCTCCTTCCAACTCCCCTTTTTGGTGATGAGTTCTTCACGGAACTTTGCATAAAGTGGCATTTGTTCTAAGGCATCAGCTAGTAGAATGTTGATCTCCAATTTATGGAAAATCTCCAAGAACTTAGGGAACTATTGATCCTTCATCTCCTTGTACAATCTCTGAGGGTACGGTAGTTGAAGAACATATGGTTTCACTTCCTTTTTCTTCACTTGTGGTTGTGACTCTGAGACATGCTTGCCTTTCTTTGGAGCTTGTGGTTCCTTGTCCTTCTTGTGATCTTCCTTATAATTTTCCTCAATCTCTGTCTCTTCTTTGCTGGCATCCTTGTTATCCTTTTCCAATGTTTTACCACTCCTAAGCTGTATGGCCTTGCACTCCTCCTTTGGATTTGGGATGGTGTCACTTGGGAAGGCATTAATTAGCCTCTCAGCAGGTTGCTTGGATAGTTGCCCTATTTGTCTTTCAAGGTTTCTCATTGATGCTTCATAGTTCTTGCTTATCATTTCTTGGTTCTTCATGAGCTTTTCCACCATCATCATCTCTAAATTAGAGATTCTTTAAGACTCTTAATGTGGCTGGGGTTGTGTATGAGATGTTGGTTGTTGATGGAAGTTGGTTGGGTTAGTTGAAGAGTTATTTTGCGGGTATAATATAGATGCAGAAAAGTTATTTTGTGGTTTTCTATATAGATTGTTGTTAGTAGGGTGATGGTTTTGGTTGCTTGTATTGTGAAAGTTATTACGATTGGAGTTCTTCTGCCATTGGTTCTGATTGTCTCCCCACCTCAAGTTGGGATGGTTCCTCCATGAGGAATTGTATGTATGATGAGCGGATAATTTATACACTTTTTGGCATTGTTTTCTAGTAGTTTTTAGTATAATTTGGTTAGTTTTTACTATGTTTTTATTAGTTTTTATGCAAAAATCACATTTCTGGACTTTACTATGAGTTTGTGTGTTTTTCTGTGATTTTAGGTATTTTCTGGCTGAAATTGAGGGACCTTAGCAAAAATCTATTCAAAAGCTGAAAAGGACTGCAGATGTTGTTGGATTCTAACCTCTCTGCACTCGAAATGGATTTTCTGGAGCTACAGAGGCCTAATTGGCGTGCTCTTAATTGCGTTGGAAAGTAGACATCCAGGGCTTTCCAGCAATATATAATAGTCTATACTTTGCCCGAGTTTTGACAATGTAAATTGGCGTTTAACGCCAAGTTTTTACCCTATTCTGGCGTTAAACGCCAGAACTGGCTTAAAAACTGGAGTTAAACGCTAGAAACAGGATGCAACCTGGCGTTTAACTCCAAGAGAAGTCTCTACACGTGAAGGCTTCATTACTCAGCCCAAGCACACACCAAGTGGGCCCCGGAAGTGGATTTCTGCACTATCTGCACTTAGTTACTTATTTTCTGTAACCCTAGCTACTAGTTTAGTATAAAAACTACTTTTAGAGATTTATTTTGTATCTCATGACAATTTTACACTTTACATTGTATTTCTGATGGCATGAGTCTCTAAAATCCATGGTTGGGGGTGAGGAGCTCTGCTGTGTTTCGATGAATTAATGCAATTACTACTGTTTTTCATTCAATAACGCTTCTCTCTATTCTAAGATATTCACTTGCACTTCAACATGATGAATGTGATGATCTGTGACACTCATCACCATTCTCAACCTATGAACGCGTGCCTGACAACCAACTCCGTTCTACTTTAGATTAAGTGTGTATCTCTTGGGTTCCTGGCTCATACGTTTGATTGCATCTCCTGACAAAATAGCATTCAAATCCGTGAGATCAGAGTCTTCGTGGTATAAGCTAGAATCAATTGGTAGTATTCCTGAGATCTGGAAAGTCTAAACCTTGTCTGTGGTATTCCGAATAGGATCCGGGAAGGGATGATTGTTACGAGCTTCAAACTCATGAATGCTGGGCACAGTGACAGTGTGCAAAAGGATCAATAGATCCTATTCCAACATTAGTGAGAACCTACAGATGATTAGCCATGTACATGGACCCTTTTCACTGAGAGGACGGCTGGTAGCCATTGACAATGGTAATCCACCAACATACAGCTTGCCATGGAAGGAGACCTGCGTGCATGAAGAAGAAGACAGTAGGAAAGCAGAATTTAGAAGACAGAGCATCTCCAGAACCTCAACCTGTTCTCCATTACTGCATAACAAGTATCATTTAATCCATGTTCTTTTACTCATTCCAATTAAATCTGAGAATTATTGATATCCTGACTAAGAATTACAAGATAACCATACCTTGCTTCAAGCCGACAATCTCTGTGGGATCGACCCTTACTCACGTAAGGTATTACTTGGACGACCCAGTGCACTTGCTGGTTAGTTGTGCGGAATTACAAATGTGTGATTGTAATTTCGTGCACCAAGTTTTTGGCGTCGTTGCCGGGGATTGTTCGAGTTTAGACAACTGACGGTTTATTTTGTTGCTTAGATTAGGAAAAAAATTTTTCTTTTTGGTTTAGAGTCTTCTATTATTGTTTTTGGTTAAAAATTCTAAATCCTTATTTTATTTTTCTAAGTTATTTTCGAAAATTTTCAAAAACCAATAACTTCGTAATTTAGTCTTCTGTTTGAGTTTAGTTTAATATTCTAAGTTTGGTGTCAATTGCACGATTTTATTTTTTTCTTCGAATTATCAGTGCTCAAAATATAAAAATTTTTAAGTTTGGTGTGCTTTGTGTTTCTTTATTTTGATCTAAAAATTTTAAGTTTGGTGTCGTTTTTATTGTTTTTCTCTTTCTTCATTAAATTCAAAAATATCTTTTTCTCTTTATTTTAATTAATTTTCAAATCTTCCTTTAAAAATTTAGATTTCTATTTTAAAACTTTTTATTCTATCTTATCTTAGTTTTGAAATTTCAAAATTCAAAATCTTTTTCAAAAATCATATCCAAAATTTCTCAAATCTTCTTAATTAAGTAATTATTTTAGTTTTCAAATCTATTTTTCTCTTGGTTTTCAAAATTTATAATTATTTTATTTTATCTTATTATTTGTATTTATTTTTAATTATTCGGTTTGTTTCTACTTAATTAAAATAAAAACAAAAATATATTTTATTTGCAATTCATATAAATTCCCTTTTATCCATCATGGACCTAAGTGGAATTGAACTGTCCAGAAAGACTCTAGGGTCATATGCTAACCCCACTACTGTTGCATATGGGAGTAGCATCTGTATACCTCCCATCAAAGCAAGCAGTTTTGAGCTAAATCCTCAGCTCATTGTCATGGTGCAGCAAAATTGCCAGTATTCCAGTCATCCACAAGAAGAACCTACTGAGTTTCTCGCACAATTCTTGCAAATTGCTGACAGAGTACGTGACAAAAAAGTAGATCAAGATGTCGACAGATTATTATTATTTCCATTTGCTGTAAAAGATCAAGCTAAGAAGTGGTTAAATATCCAACCTACAGCAAGCATAAGAACATGGAAATAGTTATCAGACAAATTCCTGAATCAATATTTCCCTCCAAAAAGGATGACACAGCTAAGGCTGGATATCCAAGGCTTTAAACAAGAGGATGATGAATCCCTTTATAACGCTTGGGAGAGGTACAAAGGGATGCTAAGGAAATGCCCCTCTGAAATGTTTTCAGAGTGGTTGCAGTTAGACATCTTCTACTACGGGCTTACAGAAAAAGCTCAGATATCTCTAGACCACTCAGCTGGTGGATCTATACACATGAGAAAGACTATTGAAGAGGCTCAACAGCTTATTAATATAGTTGCTAGAAATCAGCATCTGTACATAAGTAATGAGTCCTCCATGAAAGAAGAGGCTAAGGCAGTATCAACTGACTTTAGTCCTCAGGAACAAGTGGCTGAACTCAATCAGCAACTATCTTCTATAACAAGGCAGTTAGCAAAATTTAAGTAGATGCTACAAGAAACCAAAATTGCTAAAAAGGATATGGAATCACAATTGAAGCAGACAAAACAGCAGTTATCAAAACAGATAACAAAGGAGTGCCAAACAGTTCAATTAAGAAGTGGAAAAATATTAAATATCTCAACTCAAGGCAGCAGAAAGCCAAGAAAGGAACAACTGACAGAGGATGAGCAACCTGCTACCCAAAATCCCTCTGAGGACAGTAAGAGCACAGAGAGGAATAAGTTTGGCGTTCAAACGCCAGAAAAGGGTGAAAAACTAGCGTTAAACGCCCAATCCATGTCTAGTTCTGGCGTTCAAACGCCAGAAAAGGGTTGGAATCTGACGTTAAACGCCCAATCCACGTCCAATCCTGGCGTTCAAACGCCAATGAGGGATCAGACACCTGCAAGTGCTGATAATAACTCCCTCAAGAAGGCTTCTCAACCTACCTCTATAGGAAATAAACCTGCAACAACTAAGGTTGAAGAATATAAAGCCAAAATACCTTATCCTCAGAAACTCCGCCAAGCAGAACAGGATAAACAATTTGCCCGCTTTGCAGACTATCTCAGGACTCTTGAAATAAAGATTCTGTTTGTAGAGGCACTTGAGCAAATACCCTCTTATGCTAAGTTCATGAAAGAGATCTTAAGTCATAAGAAGGATTGGAGAGAAACAGAAAAGTTTTTCTCAATAAAGAATGCAGTGCAGTCATTATGACAAGCTTACCAGAAAAGCTTAAGGATCCCAGAAGCTTTATGATACCATGCACATTAGAGGGTACTTGTACCACTATGTGACCTTGGGAAAAGTATCAATCTAATCCCTGCATCCACTATCAGAAAGCTTGGCTTAACTGAAGAGGTCAAACCAACCTGGATATGTCTTCAACTTGCTGATGGCTCCATTAAATACCCATCAGGCATAATTGAGGACATGATTGTCAAGGTTAGGCCATTTGCCTTTTCCACTAACTTTATAGTGCTGGAAATGGAGGAGCACAAGAGTGCAACTCTCATTCTAGGAAGACCCTTCCTAGCAACTGGACGAACTTTCATTGATGTCCAAAAAGGGGAAGTGACCCTGAGAGTCAATGAAGATGAGTTCAAGTTAAATGCTGTCAAAGCTATGCAGCATCCAGACACATCAAATGACTGCATGAGCATTGATATTATTGACTCCCTGGAAGAGATCAATATGGCTGAGAGTCTCGAATCAGAGCTAGAGGACATCTTTAAAGATGTTCAACCTGATCTGGAGGAACCAGAGAGAATAGAAGAACCTTTGAAAATTCCTCAGGAAGAGGATAAGCCTCCTAAACCCGAGCTCAAACCACTACCACCATCCCTGAAATATGCATTTCTGGAAGAGGGTGACACTTTTCCAGTGATCATAAGCTATGTTTTAAATCCACAGGAAGAGAAAGCACTAATTCAAGTGCTAAGGACGCACAAGACAGCTCTTGGGTGGTCCATAAGTGATCTTAAGGGCATTAGCCCAGCAAGATACATGCATAAGATCCTATTGGAGGATGATGCTAAGCCAGTGGTTCAACCACAGAGGCGGCTAAATCCAGCCATGAAGGGGGTGGTGCAGAAAGAGGTCACTAAGTTACTAGAGGCTAGAATTATTTATCCTATTTCCGATAGCCCCTGGGTAAGCCCTGTCCAAGTTGTCCCCAAGAATGGAGGCACGACAGTGGTTCAGAATTAAAAGAATGAACTGGTTCCTACAAGAACAGTTACAGGGTGGCATATGTGTATTGATTACAGAAGGCTCAATACAGCCACCCGGAAGGATCATTTTCCTTTACCATTCATAGACCAAATGCTAGAAAGACTAGCAGGTCATGAATACTACTACTTTTTAGATGGCTATTCAGGTTACAACCAAATTATAGTAGATCCTCAGGACCAATAGAAAACAGCATTCACATGTCCTTCTGGAGTGTTTGCCTACAGAAGGATGCCTTTTGGTCTGTGCAATGCACCTGCAACCTTTCAGAGGTGCATGCTCTCTATCTTCTTTGATATAGTAGAGAAATTTCTGGAAGTCTTTATGGATGACTTTTCAGTATTTGGAGACTCATTCAGCTCCTGCCTTGACCATTTAGCACTTGTTCTGAAAAGATGTCAAGAGACCAACCTAGTTTTAAATTGGGAAAAATGTCACTTTATGGTGACTGAAGGAATTATCCTTGGGCATAAAATTTCAAATAAGGGAATAGAAGTGGATCAAGCTAAAGTAGAAGTAATTGAAAAATTACCACCACCTGCCAATGTTAAGGCAATCAAAAGCTTTCTGGGGCATGCAGGATTCTATAGGAGGTTTATAAAGGATTTTTCAAAAATTGTAAAACCTCTGAGCAATCTGCTAGCTGCTGACATGCCATTTGTGTTTGACACAGAGTGTCTGCAGGCGTTTGAAACTCTGAAAGCTAAGCTGGTCACAGCACCAGTTATTTCTGCACCAGACTGGACATTACCATTCGAACTAATGTGTGATGCTAGTGACCATGCCATTGGTATAGTATTGGGACAGAGGCATAACAAGCTTCTGTATGTCATTTATTATGCTAGCCATGTTTTAAATGATGCCCAGAAAAATTACACAACCACAGAAAAAAATTGCTTGCAGTGGTTTATGCCATTGACAAGTTTAGATCATACTTAGTAGGATCAAAAGTGATTGTGTACACTGACCATGCTGCTCTTAAATATCTACTCACAAAGTAGGATTCAAAACCCAGGCTCATAAGATGGGTGTTGCTTCTGCAAGAGTTTGATATAGAAATAAGAGACAGAAAAGGGACAAAAAACCAAGTGGCTGATCATCTGTCCTAGATAGAACCAGTAGAAGGGGCGTCCTTTCCCTCTATTGAGATCTTTGAAACCTTTCTGGATGAGCAACTCTTTACCATTCAGAAAGTACGGTGGTTTGCAGACATTGCAAACTATAAAGTGGTAAGATTCATACCCAAAGAGTACAGCAGGCAGCAAACAAAAGAATTAATTACTGATGCAAAGTATTACTTGTGGGATGAACCCTATCTCTTTAAGAGATGTGCATACGGAATAATTCGTAGGTGTGTGCCTAGAGAAGAAGCACAGAAAATCCTATAGCATTATCATGGATCACAATATGGAGGACATTTCGGAGGTGAGCGAACAGCCACAAAGGTCCTCCAATGTGGCTTCTACTGGCCTACTCTTTATAAAGACTCTCGAGAGTTTGTACGTAACTGTGACAGTTGCTAGAGAGCTGGTAATCTGCCTCATGGATACGCCATACCTTAGCAAGGGATCTTAGAGATTGAGTTGTTTGACGTATGGGGTATTGACTTCATGGGGCCTTTCCCACCATCATACTCAAACACTTATATTCTGGTGGCAGTCGACTATGTATCTAAATGGGTAGAGGCCATTGCAACACCCACTAATGATACTAAGACAGTGCTGAAGTTCCTCCAGAAATATATCTTCAGCAGGTTTGGTGTCCCTAGAGTACTAATCAGTGATGGGGGCACTCATTTCTGCAATAAATAGCTTTACTCTGCTATGGTCCGATATGGAATTAGCCACAAGGTAGCAACTCCATATCATCCACAGACAAATGGGCAAGCTGAAGTCTCTAATAGAGAACTAAAAAGAATCTTGGAACGGACTGTAAGTACGCGTAGAAAGGATTGGGCAAGAAGCTTAGATGATGTTTTGTGGGCATACAGAACAGCATTTAAGACTCCTATAGGGACCTCTCCATACCAGCTTGTGTATGGTAAGGCCTGCCTTCTGCCCGTGGAACTGGAGCATAAGGCCTACTGGGCAACCAGATTCCTAAACTTTGATGCCAAATTAGCTGGAGAGAAAAGATTGCTGTAGCTGAATGAGCTAGAGGAATTCAGACTCAATGCTTTCGAAAATGCTAAGATTTACAAAGAGAAAGAAAAAAGGTGGCATGACAGAAAGTTGTCATCTAGAGTCTTTGAACCAGGACAGAAGGTCCTACTATTTAACTCTAGACTCAGATTATTTCCTGGGAAATTAAAATCCCGGTGGAGGGGACCATATGTGATTACAAGTGTGTCACCATATGGCTATGTGGAGCTTCAAGATACTGATCCTAATAAGAGGTTCATTGTTAATGGACAGAGAGTCAAGCATTACCTTGAAGGCAATGTTGAGCGAGAATGCTCAAGGCTGAGACTAGATTAAAAGCTCAGTAATGTCAAGCTATTGACAGTAAAAAAGCGCTTATTAGGAGGCAACCCAATCTTATTTATCTATGTTAATTATATCTATTTATTTTCCATTGTTATTTTATGTTTTCTGTAGGTTGATGATCATGTGAAGTCACAAAAATAACTGAAAAATCAAAAGCAGAATGAAAAACAGCATTAAGAATAGCACACCCTGGAGGATAAGCTTACTGGCGTTTAAACACCAGTAAGAAGCATAAGACTGGCGTTTAACGCCAGAATGAAGCATCAAGCTGGCGTTAAACGCCAGAAACAGGCTATAGCTTGGTGTTAAACGCTAGAAACAAGCAGCAGTCTGGCGTTAAACGCCAGGATTGCACTCTAAGGGCATTTACACGCCTAAATGGAGCAGGGATGCTAAGTCCTTGACCCTTCAGGATTTGTGGACCCCACAGGATCCCCACCAACCACACCTCTTCTTCTCCCCTCTTCACACCTTTTCATACATACTTCCCCCACCCTTGGCCGAACCCACCACACACCTCCATCTCCTCCATTTCTTCTTCTTCTCCTCCTTTCTTCCTTCTTTTGCTCGAGGATGAGCAAACATTTTAAGTTTGGTGTGGAAAAAGCATTGCTTTTTTTTTGTTTTTCCATAAACACTAATGACACCAAACGCCGGAGAAACCTCTAGAAAGAGGATGGAGCAAACAAGAGAGCCCCACTCATGGACCTCAACAAGAGCATGAGGAAATTCCTCATCATGAAATCCCTGAGATACCTCAAGGGATGTACTTTCCTTCACAAAACTATTGGGAGAAAATTAAAACCTCCCTAGGAGAATTAAGTTCCAACTTAGGACAACTAAGGGTGGAACACCAAGAGCACTCCATCATTCTCCATGAAATTAAAGAAGATTAAAGAGCTATGAGGGAGGAGCAACAAAGGCAAGGAAGAGACATAGAGGAGCTCAAGAGCACCATTGGTTCTTCAAGAGGAAGAAGACGGCACCCTCACTAAGGTAGACCCGTTCCTTAATCTCCTTGTCTATTTATTTTTTCTGTTTTCGTTCTCTATGCTTTATTTATGTTTGTGTCTTATTACATGATCATTAGTATCTAGTGTCTATGTCTTAAAGCTATGAATGTCCTATGAATCCATCACCTTTCTTAAATGAAAAATGTTTTAACCACAAAAGAACAAGAAGTACATGATTTCGAATTCATCCTTGAAATTAGTTTAATTATTTTGATGTGGTGACAATACTTTTTGTTTTCTGAATGAATGCTTGAACAGTGCATATTTTTTGAATTTGTTGTTTATGAATGTTAAAATTGTTGGCCCTTGAAAGAATGACGAAAAAGGAGAAATGTTATTGATAATTTGAAAAATCATAAAATTGATTCTTGAAGCAAGAAAAAGCAGTGAAGAACAAAGCTTGCGAAAAAAAAGGCGAAAATAAAAGAAAAAAAAAGGAAGAAAAGAAAAAGCAAGCAGAAAAAGCCAAGAGCTCTTTAAACCAAAATGCAAGAGCAAAAAGCCAATGACCCTTTAAACCAAAAGGCAAGGGTAAAAAGGATCCAAGGCTTTGAGCATTAATGGATAGGAGGGCCCAAAGGAATAAAATCCTGGCCTAAGCGGCTAAACCAAACTGTCCCTAACCATGTGCTTGTGGCGTGAAGGTGTCAAGCCAAAAAGCTTGAGACTGAGCGGTTAAAGTCGTGATCCAAAGCAAAAAGAGTGTGCTTAAGAACCCTGGACACCTCTAATTGGGGACTCTAGCAAAGCTGAGTCACAATCTGAAAAGGTTTACCCAGTTATGTGTCTGTGGGATTTATGTATCCGGTGGTAATACTGGAAAACAAAGTGCTTAGGGCCACGGCCAAGACTCATAAAGTAGCTGTGTTCAAGAATCAACATACTGAACTAGGAGAATCAATAACACTATCTAAATTCTGAGTTCCTATAGATGCCAATCATTCTGAACTTCAAAGGATAAAGTGAGATGCCAAAACTATTCAGAGGCAAAAAGCTACTAGTCCCGCTCATCTAGTTGGAGCTAAGTTTCATTGATATTTTGGAATTTATAGTATATTCTCTTCTTTTTATCCTAATTGATTTTTAGTTGCTTGGGGACAAGCAACAATTTAAGTTTGGTGTTGTGATGAGCGGATAATTTATACGCTTTTTGGCATTGTTTTCTAGTAGTTTTTAGTATAATTTAGTTAGTTTTTACTATGTTTTTATTAGTTTTTATGCAAAAATCACATTTCTGGACTTTACTATAAGTTTGTGTATTTTTCTGTGATTTCAGGTATTTTCTCGCTGAAATTGAGGGACCTGAGCAAAAATCTGATTCAGAAGCTGAAAAGGACTGCAGATGTTGTTGGATTCTGACCTCCCTGCACTCAAAATGGATTTTCTGGAGCTACACAAGCCCAATTGATGCGCTCTCAATTGCGTTGGAAAGTAGACATCCAGGGCTTTCCAGCAATATATAATAGTCCATACTTTGCTCGAGTTTTGAAGACGCAAATTGGCGTTTAACGCCAAGTCTTTACCCTATTCTGGCGTTAAATGCCAGAACTGGCATAAAAACTGGAGTTAAACGCCAGAAACAGGCTGCAACCTGGCGTTTAACTCCAAGAGAAGTTTCTACACATGAAGGCTTCATTACTCAGCCCAAGCACACACCAAGTGGACCCCCGAAGTGGATTTCTGCACTATCTGCACTTAGTTACTTATTTTTTGTAACCCTAGCTACTAGTTTAGTATAAAAACTACTTTTAGAGATTTATTTTGTATCTCATGACAATTTTACACTTTACATTGTATTTCTAACGACATGAGTCTCTAAACTCCATGGTTGGGGTGAGGAGCTCTGCTGTGTTTCAATGAATTAATGCAATTACTACTGTTTTTCATTCAATCACCCTTATCTCTATTCTAAGATATTCACTTGCACTTCAACAAGATGAATGTGATGATCCGTGACATTCATCACCATTCGCAACCTATGAATGCGTGCCTGACAACTACCTCCGTTCTACTTTAGATTGAGTGTGTATCTCTTAGGTTCCTGGCTCATACGTTTGATTGCATCTCCTGACAACAGAGCATTCAAATCCGTGAGATCAGAGTCTTCGTGGTATAAGCTAGAATCAATTGGCAGCATTCCTGAGACCCAGAAAGTCTAAACCTTGTCTGTGGTATTCCGAGTAGGATCCGGGAAGGGATGACTATGACGAGCTTCAAACTCATGAATGCTGGGCGCAGTGACAGTGTGCAAAAGGATCAATGGATCCTATTCCAACATTAGTGAGAATCGACAGATGATTAGCCATGTACATGGACCCTTTTCACTGAGAGGACGACTGGTAGCCATTGACAACGGTGATCCACCAACATACAGATTGCCATGGAAGGAGACCTGCGTGCATGAAGAAGAAGACAGTAGGAAAGCAGAGATTCAGAAGACAGAGCATCTCTAGAACCTCAACCTGTTCTCCATTACTGCATAACAAGTATCATTTAATCCATGTTCTTTTACTCATTCCAATTAAATCTGAGAATTATTTATATCCTGACTAAGAGTTACAAGATAACCATAGCTTGCTTCAAGCCGACAATCTCTGTGGGATCGACTCTTACTCACGTAAGGTATTACTTGGATGACCCAGTGCACTTGCTGGTTAGTTGTGCGAAATTGCAAAGGTGTGATTGTAATTTTGTGCACCAATGTGTCCCCATGGAAATTATTATGGGAAGAGTTTGTGTTGTGCACATATTGGACTTGCTCAAGTTGCTGCTCATTGTTGTATGCCTCAAAGCTTTCTTCATTTTGACCCCATGGATTTGAAGCTTGGCTAGTTGTGTTTATTGCAGCTAATTGAAGTCCATCCATCCTTTTTACCATCATTTCTATCTGCTGCTGGATTTGTTGATGCATTAACTTGTTCTGGGCTAGGATAGCATCCACACCCTCAAGCTCATATACACCACTCTTTGGAGTTGCTTGTCTCTCTGAGGAGTAGACCTACTGGTTGTTAGCCACCATATCAATGAGATCATGTGCCTCCTCTGGAGTTTTCATCATTTGAAGTGACCCTCCTGAAGAATAATCTAGTGCCTTTCTTACTTTCATAGGGAGACCTTCATAAAAGTTCTGGACCTTCACCCATTCACTGAATATATCTAAAGGACATCTCCTTATCAGTGCTTTATACCTCTCCCAAGCCTCATATAATGATTCTTCCTCCAATTGTCTGAAAGTTTGTACCTTAGTCTTGAGTTTGATAATTCTTTGAGGTGGATAGAACTTGGCCAAGAATTTGTTAACCAAGTCATCCTAATTTGTGATGCTCTCTTTTGGGAAGGTCTCTAACCACTAAATTTCTTTGTACCTTAGAGAGAAGGGAAATAGTAGTAGCTTATAGATGTCTGGTTGTACTCCATTAGTTTTGACTGTGTCATATATCCTTAGGAAAATGGATAGGTGTTGATTAGGGTCCTCCAAAGGATCTCTATACTGACAGTTATTTTGAACCAAGGTAATGAGCTGAGTTTTAAGCTCAAAATTATTGGCATGTACATTAGGAGTGAGTATACTACTCCCATAGTTCCTAGGATCAGCAATAGTATAGGAGGCTAGCCACCCCTTCTTCATGCATCTCTTCCTCCATGACTTGATCCAAGTCCTCTTATGAGTCCTACTCACCAACAACTCTCTTCCCTCTGGCTTCTCTTCTCAATCTTAGAAAAGTTCTCTCTGGCTCTGAATCAAATGAAGACGATGTTGCCTTTCTCCCTCCTGGCATACACAACACAAAAACAAACCAAATGAAAAGTGAACACTCTATTGCTAGAGTGTGTGTTTGAATTAGCTGACAAAAAGTGTCAAATAGTTAGTATGCTTAAACAAAACAAAAGAAAAATTCTTACTCTAGACTATCACCCACTTAATCATTGTTAATCTAAATCAATTCCCGGCAACGCTGCCAAAAACTTGATGATTGGAAATTTGCACAACACAAATTCCTTCGGCAAGTGTACCGAATCGCCAAGTAATAACTCACTTTTGAGTAAGGTCGATACCACAAGGATTGATGGATTAAGCAACTTTAGTTATGTGATTTATCTAGTCAAGCAAATATTTGATGGTTTTGTGTAATTAAGTGAACAAAATTGTAATTGACACAGAAAGAAAATGTACGGGAATTAAATTGCAGAAGAATAAAGAGTTGAAAGTAAATTGTGAAAGGTAATTGGCGGAAACTTAAATGACAAGAAATTAAAGAACTGAAACTTAAATGACGAGAAAGTAAAAGCAAGAATGTAAATGGCAGTGAAAGATAAATTGCATGAAATGTAAATGGGTTCTGGGTGCTGGGAATAAAAAATAACAAGAAATTTAAAGTAATTGAAAGGAAGAGCAACAATGGGTGAGATTTATTAGGGATTAGAGATATTCTAATCCTTCATGATTTAATGGGTCTCAACTTTATTCTCAATCATATAAAGTAGATCTATGGCAGATTATAATTAATTGAGTTCCAATTCCTTGGCAACCCAATTTCTCTTAACACAACAAATTGCCAATTCCTTGATCTAATTGTTCATGAGAAGAGGTTAAGTTCAATTCTCTAATCCATAAGCCAGACAAGCTCTCAAGATCTCAATTCAAACTAGGATTTTATTGATCAAAAGAGTTGTGAGGGAAAGAGCTTCAAACTAAATTCTATGATCTCTCTTCCAAGGTTCACATAGAAATTCAAGTGGAACTAAACCCCCTTCCGTTAGTGAATAGATCTATTAAGCACAGAAGTTTTCCCTTAGCTACAACAAGCGGATTGAGAAGAAGAAGAAGAATTTCATTCATTCATTTGAATTACAATAGAGCTCCTCCCCCTAATGATGTGGGGTTTAGTTCATCATTGCTCTGGAAAACTTTGAAAGAAAAAGAAAGTACATGAAAAGTAAGCTAAGTACAAAGAAGAAAGGAAAAATGATTCAGAGTTTCCCAATTCGGATTCTCTTGTGTAATAGTCCGTACCTTTCAAGTTCAAAACTCTTCCTATATATACTACTTTTGTGATCTTCAAATGCGTCTTTAAGTACTTGGATGTAGGCTCTTGGCCTTAGTTGAAGCAAGTTAGGAGTTATACAGCCCCTTTTTGACGTTAACGCTGGCATTGATGGAGTAACGTTGGCTCATTAACGCCCTTACACTTGTATGAGTGCCCCTTGGAGCTGGCGTTAATACTGGCATTAACAGCAATGCTAACACCATAACTCTCTTCCAATCTGGCATTAACACTGGCGTTAGTGTGCTAACGCTACCACTGACGCCAGCGTCTGTTGTGCGTATGCATCTTGACTTGTGCGTGCGTATCCTTGTAATTTTTGTCTCTTGTGCATGCACATACTGCTTCGTGCGTGCACATCCTGGTGAGTTTTGCCACTTGTGCGTACGCACACTGCTTCGTGCATGCGCACACTGACCAATTTTTTCTGGTGCGTGCGCACATCCGTGCGTAGGCACACTAGCCAAATCTTCCAGCCCCAACTTCGTGCAATGATCGAGGACATTATTGTGCTAACGTTGGTGGTGTTAGCACACTAATTTTGGCACCTTCTTCCTTGTGTAGTGGCGTTGGTGAGCTATCTTTGGCCACAAGCATTGCCTTCTTCTTTAGTCACGTTGGTACTGACGTTAGTGGGCTAACTTTGCCACTAACGCCAGCTTCCTCTTCTTCCTTGGCAACGTTAGCACTGGCGTTACTGGGCTAACTTGGCCAATAACGCCAGCATCTTTTCCTTCCTTGGGCAAGCGTTATCGCTGTCGTTAGTGGGTTAACTTTGCCACTAACGCCAGCTCCCTTCTTGGTGTAGCGTTGACCATGGCATTAGTGTGCTAACTTGGCCACTAACACCACAACCCCATTGCTTTCCTCTGCTTCTCCTTACTTATCATCAATCAAACAAGTGCATCAAAGCTTTGTCATAATCACAAGATATTACACTATTCAATGCATCAAGTAATTCTTGCATCAATCTCATGAAAATGATTATAATTCACTAATTTTTGATGAATCAAGACATACATAGAGAACTCATCCAAATGCTTGCTTATTGATGAAGATAATGCATGAAACTAAGTAAAATCTATAGAAAATGGCTTGTGAAACTAGCCAAAGATGCCTAGGCATCATGTTGGTGATTGAAAGCTTGTTGGATTTCAATCATGGTACGGTGTGCATGTTGGGAATCAGCCAATGTATGGTTTCAATTTCCTCTATGTAATATTGATGACAAGTCATCTTATGCTAGTTTTACTAGCATTTTTACTTGTTTTTATTGGGTTTTATGCACTTTCTTGCACAATAAGTAAGTGATTTAAGTGGAATTCCATGTGTATCTTGACTCAATCAAACATTGTTGATTTTATGCATTATCATGAGATTTATGCAAGAATTATGTGATTATTATGAATGATGCAAAACCATATAATTTTGGTGAGACTTTGACTGTATGTTTGATTGATGACAGATGAAAAGATGAAGGAAATAAGCAGCGCAGAAGAATGCTATGCTCAATTGAAGAACGCTACACTCTCTAGCGACGCGTACGCGTACAGGATGCCTGCGTGTAGTATAAGAAGTTTGGAAGATCTACGCGTACGCGTGTAATATGCGTACGCGTGGGCGTGATCAGCGCTCGTTTACAGAAGAGTGCTACGTCACTTTGAACGAGGGCCTGTGACGATTTCAAATTTGGGGATTGAAGATTTATCACCGACGTGCACGTACACATGATGCGCACGCGTGGATAGGGCATCTGGGAAGAAGCACGCAAACGCGTATATGGCGCGGAAGTGGGGAGTTGACTATTTGCCATCCACGCGCACGCGCAAAGGACGCACAGCGTGGGGAGCGCTCATGGTGCAAACGTAGCGCTCATTTAAAGAACGCTACCAAGGATGTGCATGCATACATGATACGTGCAAACATGGCTGAGGCTGGAGATAGTGACGATGTGCACGCGTATGGTACGCGTACACGTCGATATGCAAAAACGCCAAGGATGCGCACGCGCATGAGATGCGTACGCGTCGGTGAATGAGCGTTGCGCTCTCTTTGAGAACGCTACGTTCCCCTGGAGCTGCATCAAAGTACCTTTTCTGACCCACTTCATCAAAGGCAAAAAGAAAAGCCCACTCCAAGTACTTGATGACTAAATTGGAAAGTGTATAAATAGAGAAAGATTTAATTTCATTAGGGAGTTCTTCTTTTTGAGTCCATTAGAGTTTTAGAGTTTTTGAGATCTGAATTTATTTTTCTTTCTATTCTTGGTCTTCTGCATTTGCATTTTCTTCTGTTTTGTGCTAGAGCAATAATGAACTAAACCCCAATTTCATTAGGGGGAGGAGCTCTATTGTAATTCTAATGAGTCAATGAAATTCTTATTCTTCTCAATTCAATTGAGTAGCTATTGGGTATCTTCTATTTTGATTGTGAATTATCTTCTTCGGAAGGGGATTTAATTCAGTGAATGCTTGTGTGAGCCTCGGAAGGGGAATCACTTGCATTAGAATTGGAGCTCTATCCTTTACTACTCTCTTGATCAACACTATTTGGATGGAATTGAGATCTTGAGAGTTAGTGTGGCTTATGGATGAGAGAAATGTGCTCTAACTCTTTTCATGACAATTAGATCAAGGAATTGGCAAGATTGATTGTGATTAGAGAGATTGGATTTCCAAGAAATTGGGATCCAATCAATTTTAATCCGCCATAGATCTATGCATATGATTGAGAAATGAGTTGAGACCCAATTGATTCATGATGGATTATGATATCTCCAATCCCTGATGAATCACTTTCTTTGAATTTTTTTCACTTTGATTTCTCTGCACTTGCTTCAATTTACAATTATTCAGTTCTGCTCAAAGTCCCAATACCCAAATCCCTTTATAATTCATGCAATTTAAGTTTCCTTGTCATTTAAGTCTCTGCCCTTTTAATTTCCTGCCCTTTAAGATTCTGTTATTTACCTTTCTTGCAATTTAAGATTCAGTCCTTTTAATTTCTTGCACTTTAAGTTTCAGTTAATTGAGCTTCTGTTATTTACGTTTCAAGTTCTTTACAATCTGCACATTAGAATTCATGCAATTTACTTTCTGTCAATTCAATTTCACTGAATTCATCAACATTAGCTTAACTAAATTCATCACCATACTAAAGTTTCTTAATCCATCAATCCCTGTAGGATCGACCTCACTTTTGTGAGTTTTACTACTTGATGCAACCCGGTACACTTGCCGGTTAGTTTGTGTGGAAATCTAATTTTCGCCCATCAAGTTTTTGGCGCCATTGCCGGGGATTGATTAGATTGACAATGATTAAGTAGGTGATAATCTAGATTATGCATTTTCTTTTGTTTTTTCTAGGCACACTAACTATTTGGGATTTTGTTTTTGCTAACCTTAACCTCACTCTAGCTACAGAGTATTCTGTTTTTGTTTCTTTGAAGTGTTTGTGTTGTATGCCAGGAGAAAGAAGAGGTGCATCCACCTCCTTTGATTCTGAACCAGAGAGAATATTTTTGAGATTGAGAAGATAAGCAAGAGGGAAAGAAATAATAGGAGAAGAGAAAACAGAAGAAGAAGACCAGGAAAAGGAGGATAATCTCCAAAATCCATAAGAGGAGGTGGCTAACAACAATGGTCAGCCTCAGAGAATAGTTTTAGCTTCCTATACCATCCCCAACCCAAAGAATTGTGGTAGCAGTATCCTAACCCCCAATGTCCATGCTAACAACTTCGAACTCAAACCTCAACTTATCACATTGGTTCAGAACAAACTGCCAATATGGAGGAAGTGCTGCTGAAGATCCAAACCAACACCTCTCTGTGTTTTTAAGGATTTGTGACGCTATAAAAACCAATGGAGTCCACCCTGACATCTATAAGCTTTTGTTATTCCCATTTTCATTGAGAGACAAAGCCACACATTGGTTAGAAACTTTCCTAAAAGAGAGCATCACCAATTGGGATGATCTAGGTAGTAAATTCGTAGCCAAATTCTACCCCCTCAAAGAGTCATTAAACTAAAACTGATGTGCAAACCTTCAGACAGCAAGACGAAGAATCACTATATGAAGCTTGGGAGAGGTAAAAAGCTTTGATTAGGAGGTGTCCAGAGGGAATGTTCAGTGAGTGGGTTGAGCTCCAGAACTTCTATAAAGGCTTGTCCTTAAGTTCAAGAAAAGCTTTGGATTATTCTTCAGGAGGATCCTTACAAATGATGAAAACTACTCAAGAGGCACATGATCTTATAGACATGGTGGCCAACAATGAGTTGTGCTGAATTTCAGGTGAAAAAGGCATCAAAAATGGGTAGAAGACAAACAAGAAGCTGGGCGTGTGAAACTGGCGTGCCACTTGGGAGCAAACGCCACAAAAATGCACTGGCATGGCACGCCAGGAGCTAGGCGTGGCACGCCAATACTAAATTCCAGAGGGGAGATCCAAGCATGCATGTGGGCGTGGCACGCCAGGGACTAGGCGTGGCATGCTAGTACAAAATTCCAGAAAGCAACAATGGAAGAAATGAAAGGCGTGTGGCATGCCAGGTTGGGCGTGGCACGCCTAACCCATCAACTACTATGGGCGTGCCACTTGAGTAAAGGGGCGTGGCATGCCAACTAGCCATTCCAAGAAGAACCTCCACTATGGCGTGCCACTTGGTATTGAAGGCGTGGCACGCCATCTCCAAGAAGTCACTTGGGCGTGCCACTTGAGAACCCATGCATAGCACACCAAGCTTGAAGAGTTTACAAATCCATGGGCGTGCCACTTGAACAGCATGGCGTGGCACGCTGGTACAATTATCCAGAGAAAGGGCTGAAGGCAATTGAAGACTGGGCGTGCCACTTGAAGTCGAAGGCGTGGCACGCCAACCTCTCAACCTCACTTAGGCATGCCACTTGAGCAGTCAGGCGTGGCATGCCAATGCACAAAGGTAACAAAAGCAAGGACTAAGCATGCCACTTGGTGTCGAAGGCAAGGCACGCCAACCCAAGCATGTCACTATGGCGTGCCACTTGAAGGCTGAGGTGTGGCATGCCAACTACTGGAACCAAGACAAGATCATGGGCGTGGCACGCCAACCTTTGGGTATGGCACGCTAGTATAAGTTTCCAGAGAGGATGAAGGGGGCCGCCACTCACTATTCTTCACTTAGGCGTGCCACTTGAATCCCAGGCGTGGCACGCTAGTGCCATTCAGGGAGCAAAGAAGCATTGGGGTGTGCCACTTGAGTTCGTGGCGTGGCACGCCAAACAGAGGAACCACTCACTCATAAAGGGGCGTGGTACGCCAGACCTTGGGCGTGCCATGCTAGTGCAACTTTCCAGGGGAGCTTAGCAAAGCATAAAGCAAGGGCGTGGCACGCCAGACCCTGGGCGTGGTACGCTAGTTCAAGTTTCCAGAGGCAAAGATAAGTGAAAAAGACAAAGGACATGCCACTTGAGTTTGAAGGCGTGGCACGCCAACACAAGAATTCCACTATGGCGTGCCACTTGAGCTCGAAGGCGTGGCACACAAAGGTTGCTAAAGAGACGAGCGTGCCACTTGAAGGGCTGGGCGTGGCACGCCAAGCTAAAATTGAAGGGCACGTGACACGCCACTAGAGTGCCAATCACACCCCAGCTGGGAGATCACACTTATTGAGCTTCTTTTCCTTCCAAAATGTAATTTTCCTTTTTCACTTTTGTAATTCTTTTATTTTACTTGGAGTAGTATAAATACCCCCAAGGAGTACTGAAGAAGGGGGTTAAGCAGTCAGTTTTAGATCCACTTTTACACTTCACTTTTGAGTACTTTTTGAGCCATGAGTAGCTAACTTCCCTCTCATTGAGAGAGGGAGCTCTGTTGTACTTGATGGATTGATAATAGTGAAATTCTTCTTCTCTTCATCTTCTCTTTGATTTGCTATAAGCAATTTCGTTCTTAATGCTTAGTGTTCAATTACCTTGGGAAAGAAATTGAATGTAATTGGGTTTCATGGGAACCTTGGGAAAGAAAACATGAAACCATGCTTGAAATCCCTTCTCACACTTGAGTAGAATCTGGGTTTTGGTGTTTGGATATGTGACATATAATCCTCCCTATACTTGGACCTATAATGGTGTGTCGTATAATCAGGGACCAAGCATATCTCTCTTCATGAGCAATTAGACCAAGGAATTAGCTATTGATCAAAATCTGAGAGATTGAGTCACCAAGGAATTGGGGCTCAATCAATCATGATTGCCAAGAGGTCAATGAGTTGCATGATTGAAGAGGATATAAGCTAGATTTGATCCAAAGTGACAACATCTCCCAATCTCAATGAATTTCCCCATTCTTATCTATCCACTTCTTTACAGCTTAATTTTACATTCAGCAATCCCCCATTCCCATTTACATTCAAGTCATTTATGATTCTGCACTTTATATTCTGCCATTTCTATTTTTGCATTATTTTGCTTTTCTTTATATTTTACATTTTATTGCTTTTCTTTATATTCTAGTCATTTACATTTATGTCATTTACAATTCTCCACTTCACAATATTATGGATCCGCTTGACTAATTCATCAATTAATTAAAACTGCTCGAATTTGCCAATCTTTGTGGATACGATCCCACTCTACTGTGGGTTATTACTTGACGATAATTTTGGTGCGCTTGCCAAAAGAACTAATTCACCAATTTTTAATGGGGTGTGAATTTTAGTCATCAACTAACCCAACAGCTAACCACAATAACTATCATTTACCATCTACATCTCACACTCAGCAACGACCCACCAAGAATCTCAAAGAATCTCCAACTTGGAGATAATGATGGAGAATATGATAAAGCATCAAGAATTGGCCAATAAGAACCATGAAGCCTCACTGAGAAATCTAGAAAGACAAATTGGGCAATTATCCAAATAGCCAGCTGAAAGACCAACCAATGCACTTCCAAGTGATACGATTCCAAATCCCAAAGAAGAATGCAAAGCAATCTAATTAAGGAGTGGAAGGACATTAGAAAAGGAAAAGGTTGACAGCAAGAATGAAGTAGCAGCTGAAGAGAAGGATCAAGATAAGTCCAAGAAGAAGGAGGAAGAGCCACAAGCCTCAATGAAGGGAAAACAAGTCATGGAAGAGTATCCACAAGAAAAAAGGAAGGAAGTGAAGCCTTACATCCCTCCTCTACCATACCCTCAAAGGTTGCAAAGAGAACTCAAGGATCAGCAATTTCCCAAGCTCCTAGAGGTTTTCAAGAAGCTGGAAATAAATCTTCCCCTTGCTAAAGCATTGGAGAAAATGCCCTTTTATGCAAAATTTTTAAAGGAACTCATCAACAAGAAGAGAAGCTGGAATGAAAAGGAGACAGTGATCCTAACCCAAGAGTGTAGTGCTGTAATCCAAAGAGGTCTTCCACCAAAACTCAAAGACCCAGGAAGCTTCATCCTATCATGCACCATAGGCAACATGACATTGGAAAAAGCTCTCTGTGATTTAGGTGCCAGCATCAATTTGATGCCTCTCTCACTAATGAAAAAGCTTGCAATAGAAGAAGTTAAGCCTACTAGGATGTCACTCCAAATGGCTGATAGATCACTCAAGATACCTAATGGAGTTGTAGAAAACTTGTTGGTGAAGGTTGGAAAATTCATCTTCCCTGCTGATTTTATCATCTTAGACATGGAAGAATAGGGACACAACTCAATTATCTTGGGGCGACCTTTCTTAGCCACAGTAAGGGCTATTATTGATGTAGAGAAGGGTGAAATGATCCTCAGGGTGCATGATGAGAAAATGATCATCAATGTCTTTAAAGCCATGCAATACTCCCTGAGAAAGAAAAGCATATGAGAGTGGAAATGGTGGAAGACTTGGTGGAAGAGGAGTTTGAAACCAACAGGCAGGAAGAACAAGAAGAAGGAATGAAGTTGATCAAGATGTCACAGAGGAACAAGCTAATGAAATCTCCCTTGAAGGCAAGACAGAGGAGGTATCAAAGCAAGAATTGAAGCCACTCCCTTCTCATTTCAAGTATGCATTTCTTGGAGGAGAAAAGACCCTGCCAGTAATCATCAACTCATCCTTAAGCGTGGAAAAATAAAGAAAAGCTGATTGAAGTGCTAAAAATTTACAAGACAGCTCTAGGATGGATAATTGATGACATCAAGGGTATAAGTCCTGCCATTTGCATGCACAAGATCCTGCTACAAGAGGACTCAAGACCAGTGGTGCAACCTCAAAGAAAGCTTAATCCAACCATAAAGAAAGTGGTTCAAAAAGAGGTGATGAAGTTGTGGAATGCTGGAATTATATATCCAATCTCTGACAGCCCTTGGGTGAGTCCAGTTCAAGTAGTGCCAAAGAAAGGTGGCATAACTGTCATCTTCAATTAGAAGAATGAACTCATTCCCACAAGGACAGTGACAGGATAGAGGATGTGTATTGATTATAGAATGCTGAATGATGCTACAAGAAAAGATCACTTTCCTCTCCCCTTTATTGATCAGATGCTAGAGAGATTGGCTGGCCATGCTTACTACTGATTCCTAGATGGATATTTTGGGTACAATCAAATAGTAGTAGACCCCAAGGACCAAGAAAAAACTTCCTTCACATGTCCATTTGGAGTCTTTGCCTATAGGAGGATGCCCTTTGGACTATGCAATGCCCCAGCAACCTTTCAAAGGTGTATGCTCTCCATCTTCTCTGACATGGTAGAAAAATTTTTAGAGGTCTTTATGGATGATTTTTCTATCTTTGGTAACTCTTTTGATACTTGTCTGCATCATTTAACCCTTGTTTTGAAAAGATGCCAAGAAACGAATTTGGTTTTAAATTGGGAAAAATACCACTTCATGGTACCTGAGGGAATTGTTCTTGGGCATAAGGTTTCAAACAAGGGTATAGAAGTTGACAAAGTAAAGATAGAAATCATAGAAAAGCTTCCTGTGACAGTTAATGTAAAAGCAGTAAGAAGTTTCTTGGGGCATGCTGGTTTTTATATAAGATTCATCAAGGACTTTTCAAAAATAGCTAAACCATTAAGCAATTTACTGGTGATTGATAATCCTTTTGTCTTTGATGAAAGCTGTAAGCATGCCTTTGAAACTTTAAAAAATAAACTCACTACAGCACCAATCATCACACCCTCAAATTGAGAACTTCCTTTTGAACTCGTGTGTAATGCAAGTGATGTTGCAATTGGTGTTGTATTGGGACAAAAGAAAGACAAGCTGCATCATGTCATTTACTATGCAAGCAAAGTATTGAATGAAGCACAAAAAATTACACCACAACAGAGAAAAAATTATTGGCTGTTGTTTATGCATTTGATAAGTTTAGACCTTACTTGATTGGATCAAAAATTGTGGTTTATACTGATCATGCTGCCCTTAAGTATTTGATGTCAAAATAGGATGCCAAACCAAGACTCTAGATGGATATTGCTCCTGCAAGAGTTTGATATTGAGATAAGGGACAGAAAAGGGAGTAAAAATCAAGTTGCTGATCACTTATCAAGGCTACCACAAGGGACGAATCAAGAAGCATCCCAACCAGTGAATGAAATCTTTCCAGATAAACGCCTCTTGAAAATTCAACAAGCCCCTTGGTTTGCTGATATTGCAAACTACAAAGTTGGAAGGAAGATTCCCCAAGAATTCACCAAGCAACAAGTGAAGAAGCTGCTCAATGAAGCCAGAAAATTCTTGTGGGACGAGCCATTCTTGTTCAGGAGGTGTCCAGATGGAATGGTTAGAAAGTGTGTTCCTGAAAATAAAATCAGAGATATACTGTGGCATTGTCACAGTTCAGCTTATGCTGGACACTTTGGACCAGAGAGGACAGCTGCTAAAGTGCTTCAAAGTGGATTTTATTGGCCAACCATATTCAAAGATGCCAGAGAATTTGTGCACCAATGCAATGAATGCCAAAGGACTGGAGGACTAACAAAGAGGAATGAAATGCCTCAAAACTTCATTTTAGAAGTGGAACTGTTTGATCTCTATGGTATAGATTTCATGGGGCCTTTTCCCTCCATCCTACTCCTTCAAGAACATTCTGGTAGCAGTGGAATATGTCTCCAACTGGGTAGAGGCCATGGCAACAACTACATGTGATGCACCAATTGTTCTTTAATTTCTCAAGAGACACATTTTCACCAGATATGGGATACCTAAGGGTCTCATTAGTGATGGTGGTAGCCATTTTTGTAATAGACAGATGGAAAAATTGCTCCACAAATATGGGGTGATTCATAAGGTGGCTATACCTTATCACCCCCAGACCAATGGCCAAGCTGAGCTTGCTAATAGAGAGCTGAAGATGATTTTGGAAAAAACAGTGGGAACCACAAGAAAGGATTGAGCCAGAAAGCTAGCAGATGCTCTCTGGGCATACATGACAGCATTTAAAACTCCTATTGGGAAGTCCTCTTTCCAGTTATTGTATGGCAAATCCTGTCACTTTCCTGTGGAGCTCGAACATAAAGCTTTCTGGGCTAATAAGCTCCTCAACCTTGATTCTCAAGCAGCAGGAGAGAAGAGTGATAAACCATTATTTTATGGTTTATATTGTGTTAAATTGTGTGGTTTTATCAAATCTTTACCCACTTATTCATTAAATAAGCATGCATTTATAATTCCTTCCTAAAAATACTTTATGGTTGAAAACTTGCTTCCTAGAGACTTTTAATTTTGTATTTTAATTCTCCTTTATTCTATTCGATGCCGTGATTTGTGTGTTAAGTGTTTCAGGGTTTATAGGGCATGAATGACTTGGAGATTAGAAAGGAAGCTTGCAAAAATGGAAGGAACACAAGAAATTAAGGAGATAACCAGCGAGCAGTGACCCGGACGCATGGCTCACGCGACCGCGCGATATAGAAGAAATTACAGTGACGCGGACGCATGGATCACGTGACCGCGCGGATTGGAAACTGCAGCAGTGACGTGAAGGCGTGGACAATGCGCATGCGTGGCAACGCAAAATGCTGGATGATGCAAACGCCTGGATGACGCGATCGCGTGACATGCACGATCTGCAGAATCTACAGAATTCGCTGGGGGCGATTTTGGGCCCTGTTTTGACCCAATTTTCGGCCCATAAAAGCAGATTAGAGCCAGGGAACATGCAGAGACCATGGAGAGAATATTCATTCAGCATAGTTTTAGTTTTAGATCTGATTTTACCTCTCCTCTAGGTTTTCTCTCCACACATTCATAGTTCTTAGGATTTGATTTTATTGCTTTTTGGATTGGGACATTGAGAAGAGTTATTACCTCCGTCAAGACTTCATCATTCTAGTTTGTTTCCTTACTTGTCTCTTACTCTTCCATGTCTTTATATATTCAGAATCACTATTGGATTATTTTTAGAATTTATTAATACAAGAATCGTTTTTATTTTTAATTGATCTTTTAATTATTATTTATCATGTCTTTCTTTATTTCCCTTTCTTATGTTATGGAGTTTACATTCATAATGAGCGAGTAGTTCCATAACTTGATTGGGAGTTGATTTAAAGGAGGACCTTGAGTTGGAATGCTCAAGAGAAAAATTGTAATTGGGTTTATTGTTGGATTGTCTTCTAGTCACTGACACTAATCCTTTCCAAGGGAAAGGATTGGAACTTGTGAATAGAAATAACTTTCCAACTTGCTTGACTTTCCTCTATCTAGTAAGGGATAACTAAGCAGAACAACCTTTAATTATCAATTAATCTTGAGAGTACTCCAACAAGAATAGGGCTTTAAACTAATCTACTCCCAGTCAAGGTTTTTATTTAATTTATATAAATTCTCTAATTTAATTTCCTGTTTATCAACTCAAACCATTTTTGAAAATATCTGATTAATAAATTAGCACATCTTTCTGCAACTCGTTGGGAGACAACCTGGGATTCATACTCCCAGTATTTTAATTTTAATTTTGTGACGACCCTTCTAAATTGATAAACAAATTTTTGGTTGGTTAAGAACTGTACTTGCAACGTATCTCTTATAACAATTTCTTAACTCGCCAATTTCTGCCACGTCAAAGAGGCTATTGCAACTCAATGAGTTGGATGAGTTCAGATTGGAAGCTTATGAGAATGCTAAGATATACAAGGAGAAGGCTAAAAGATGGCATGACAAGAGAATCTCAAAAAGGGAGTTCAAACCCGGACAACAAGTGCTCTTGTATAACTCCAGGCTCAAGGTTTTTCCTGGCAAACTCAAGTCCAAATGGACTGGCCCCTACTTGGTGACAAAGGTTCTCCCTTATGGAAGCCTTGAACTTCTGAATGAAGCTACAAAAGACACATTCACAGCAAATGGTCACAGAGCAAAGCATTACTTGGGAGGCCCTTGGAACAAAGAGGAGAGCATCCATGAACTGAGCTAAACAAGGAGGACATCAAGCTAATGACGATAAAGAAGCACTTGTTGGGAGGCAACCCAACTAGAGGTAGTTTTCTTTTCCTAGATGCTTCAATAAAAATTCAAGAATTTCCCTATATTGTAAGGAATTAAGTTTGGTGTTGCACACCAAAAGGAATGTAAAAAGGGTGAATGTGTGAATTTAAGTTTGGTGTTCCACCTAGATTTGATGGAAAGACACTATAACCCTTTGAAGAACATCACGAGTCATGAATTCCAATGCAATCAGGGAAATCTCTTGATAGTTGCTTGATTTTTTTTACTGGTTTAATTAATATAAGCACAAAGTTTCATGCATATGATTAATCTTACTATGGACAGTAGCAAGGGACTAAGTTTGGTGTTTCCACACCAAGGTAAGTTTAAGAACATACAACAATTCATGCATGCTAACCATTTTCTTAAGTGCTTGGAGAATAAGCAACTTCCAATGATTATGCAGGAAAGGCATTCAGCCTCTTGAATGAATCATACATCATCATCACCAAAAGAAATACAAAAGTTATAGATGATGATGACAAAAGGAAAGCTAGAAGATACTCCCAAGAGGTTGTATTGTCACTTAATTCCTTTTGCTTTGAAATATTTTAAATTGGAAGTCTCTATGTACCTTGCTGATTAGTCTAATTAGTGCAAATTCTGATATCTGCTAAGTATTCTAGTATAAGTATCTGTTTCATCTTCATTTACTTAAATGATATGTCTTGTGCGCCTCTGTATAAATAAAAGAAAAAAGTGTTTAAAACATAAAGTAAAAGTCCAATGTGGTAGGAACTAGATTAAAGATCAGTGGTAGTATGTGCTTGACTAGATTAGCAAGTTCAAGAATAAAGCTGTAGGATAGAATGTCTCTTCTTAGTATAAACTTAAGTGCTGTTGTGAATCTTTAATAAATAATTATCCTTGGAAGAGTAGAAAAAGTAAGAAGGAATGAAAGAAAAGCCTAGAATTGGCAACAAACAAATGAAAGAAACAAAGAATAAAAGCTAGACACCAATAGCTTAAACCTTAAGACATATGCTTGTGGTGTCTTTGCACTAGGATCTGCTTGGATGATTAGGTTCTAAGGGGTGTTTCAACACTTGGTAACTTAGGTTAACTAACCCGGAATTATCAACCAAAAGTCCATTATCAAGAGCAACCTAATTGCAAGACATTTAGTAACCCAAAGAGGTGCTGGGCACCAATGTTCTTAAGAAGAATTGTGAGCCAAGTGTCTGTAGTGAATGTGTGTTGAATGAAAAATTGAGCTAAAAAGCTGCTACAGCACATGACACTGAGCAACAATTGAAAAATAAGTTTCTGAAGCAAAATGAAGAAAAGAAAAATCTAACAAGGATCAATAAACAATAAGGTTCACATCAGTAACTCTAGTTAGCATTGAGAGAGACATTTCACATCTGGAAGTTGATAATAATTGAGCTGCATTATGTCTGCATAAAACCCCATGAAACAAATTCAATTACTTGCTAATAAGGACATATATGCTTATCTGTTTTCATTGCTTTTTCTCATGCTTTATTGCTTGCTTGGGGACAAGCAAGATTTAAGTTTGGTGTTGTGATGACAAGTCATCTTATGCTAGTTTTACTAGCATTTTTACTTGTTTTTATTGGGTTTTATGCCCTTTCTTGCATAATAAGTAAGTGATTATAGTGGAATTCCATGTGTATCTTGACTCAATCAAATATTGTTGATTTTATGCATTATCATGAGATTTATGAAAGAATTATGTGATTATTATGAATGATGCAAAACCTTATGATTTTGGTGAGACTTTTATTGTATGTTTGATTGATGACAGATGAAAAGATGAAGGAAATAAGCAGTGCAGAAGAATGCTATGCTCAATTGAAGAACGCTACGCTCTCTACCGACGCGCACGTGTACAGGACGCTTACACATAGTACAAGAAGTTTGGAAGACCTACGCGTACGCGTGCAGGACGCATACGCATGGGTGTGACCAGCGCTCGTTTACAAAAGAGTGCTACGTCACTTTGAACGAGTGCCTGTGACAATGACAAATTTTGGGTTGAAGATTTGCCACCGACACGCATGCGTACATGACGCACATGCGTGGATGGGGCATCTGGGAAGAAGCACGCAAACGCGTGTATGGCGCGGAATCAGGGAGTTGACTATTTGCCATCCACGTGCACGCGCAAAGGACGTGTAGCGTGGGGAGTGCTCATGGCGCGAATGTAGCTCTCATTTAAAGAATGCTAACAAGGACGCGCACGCATGCATGATACGCACAAGCATGGGTGAGGCTGGAGATAGTGACGACGCGCACGCGTATGGTACGCATATGCGTCGATATGCAAAAACGCCAAGGACGCGCCGCCTATGCGTCGGTGAATGAGCATTGCGCTCTCTTTGAGAACGCTACATTACCCTGGAGCTGCATCAAAGTACCTTTTCTGACCCACTTCATCAAAAGCAAAAAAATAAAGCCCACTCTAAGTACTTGATGACTACATTGGAAAGTGTATAAATAGAGAAAGATTTAATTTCATTAGGGAGTTCTTCTTTTTGAGTCCATTAGAGTTTTAGAGTTTTTGAGATCTGAATTTATTTTTCTTTCTGTTCTTCGTCTTCTGCATTTTCATTTTCTTCTGTTTTGTGCTAGAGAAATGATGAACTAAACCCCAATTTCATTAGGGGGAGGAGCTCTATTGTAATTCTAATGAATCAATAAAATTCTTCTTCTTCTCAATTCAATTGTGTAGCTATTGGGTATCTTCTGTTTTGATTGTGAATTATTTTCTCCAGAAGGGAATTTAATTCAATGAATGCTTGTGTGAGCCTCGGAAGGGGAATCACTTGCATTAGAATTGGAGCTCTATCCTTCACTACTCTCTTGATCAACACTATTCGGGAGGAATTGAGTTCTTGAGAGTTAGTGTGGCTTATGGATGAGAGAAATGTGATCTAACTCTTCTCATGACAATTAGATCAAGGAATTGGCAAGATTGATTGTGATTAGAGAGATTGGATTACCAAGGAATTGGGATCCAATCAATTTCAATCCGCGATAGATCTATGCATTTGAGGTTGAAGAACAAAGATACATCTTAGAATAGAGTCATACACGAATTGAATAGAACAGTAGTACTTTTATTAATCCATGAAACTAAGCAGAGCTCCTAACCTTAACCTAGGAGGTTTAGTGACTCATGCTGATAGAAAATACAATGATAAACGTGAAAGTGGGCAAGAATCTGGTCGAAGATCCTAAACAAGGGTGATCTTATCCTATATATACTAATCTAATAACTAATGATTACAGAAATAAGATAAACTACGTTGATAGTGCAAAAATCCACTTCTGGGGCCCACTTAGTGAGTGTTTGGGCTGAGCTTGAGTGTCTCCCATGAGCTAGGGTCCCTTAGGGGCATTGAATGCTGGCTAAGGACCCCTTTACGGGCGTTGGATGCCAGCCACCCACTTGTGGCCGTTGAACGCCTGGAATAGGGCAGGTGGCTGGCGTTGAACGCAGGTTTTGGTCGTTTATTTCTAAAGCAAACTATGGACCATTACATATTTCTGGAAAGCCCTGGATGTTAGCTTTCCAAAGCCGTTAAGAGTGCCATTCAGACTTCTTTAGCTGTAGAAAAGCTCTTTCGAGTGCATAGAAGTCAGATCCTGACAGCATCTGTAGTGCTTTCTCTATCTCTGAATCAGACTTTTGCTCAAGCTCCTCAATTTCAACCAGAAAATACAAGAAATCACCATAAAAGACACAAAATCAAAGTAGAATCCAAAAATGTAAATTTTGCACTAAAATCTATGAAAATAGAATAAAACTTAAATAAAACATAATAAAAACAATATGAAAATAATGCCAAAAAGCCTATAAAATATCCGCTCATCAGAACACCAAACTTAAACTGCCGCTTGTCCCCAAGCAACCAAAAACAAAGTAGGATAAAAAGAAGAAAAGACTACCATAAATCTCAGAGTTTTCAATGAAGCTCAGTTTCAATTAGATGAGAGGGACTAGTAGCTTTTTGCTTTTGAATAGTTTTGGCATCTCACCTTCCATTGAAGCTCAGAATAGTTGGCATCTTTAGGAACTTAGAATCCAGTTGATATTATTGACTCTCCTACTTTAGTTCTTTTTTATTCTTGAACACAGTTTCTTTAGAGTCTTGGCCATGGCCCTAAGCACTTTGTTTTCCAATATTACCACCGGATACATAAATGCCACAGACACTTAACTGGGTGAACCCTTTCGGATTCTGACTCAGCTTTGCTAGAATTCCCAACCAGAGGTGTCCAAGGTTCTTAAGCACACTCTTTTGATTTGGATCACGACTTTAACTCCTCAGTCTCAAGCTTTTCACTTGACACCTTCACACCACAAGCATATAGCTAGGGAGACAGCTCATTTGAGTTGTCCAGGCCAAGATTTTTATTCTTTTAGGCCCTCCTAACCATTGATGCTTAAAGCCTTGAATCTTTGCTCTTGACTTTTGGTTTAAAGAGCTACTTGCTTTTTTTATTTTTCTTTTTGCTCTTTTTTTTTGCAATTGCATTTTCTTTTATTGCTTTTTGCTGCTTTTTCTTGCTTCAAGAATCAATTTTTTGGATTTTTTCAGATTACCAATAATACTTCACTTTTTTCATCATTCTTTCAAGAACCAACATTCTTTACTCCAACATCAAATATGCACTGTTCATTCATGCATTTAGAAAATAAAAGCAATGCCACCATATCAAATAATTGAACTATTCTTAATATATAACTCGAAATTCATGCATCTTGCTTTTCTTTTTCAGTTAAATTTTTTTTTTCTTTTTAAGCAAGGTGAGAGATGCATGGAACATTTCATAGCTTAAGACATAAAATAAGGATGATCATGCAATTAGAAACAGATAATGAAATAAAATATATGGAAAGCAGAAAAATAGCATAGGCAATAGAGGATTAAAGGAATGAATCCACCTTAATGATGGCGGCTACTACTCCTTCTAGAAGATCCAATGGAGTGCTTGATTTCTTCTATGTCATGCCCCTGCCTTTGTTGTTCTTCACTCATGATTCTTTGTTCTTCTCTCATGGCCCTTTCGTCTTCTCTTATTTCATGGAGGATGGTGGAGTGTTCTTGATGTCCCATCCTCAGTTGGTCCATGTTGGAGCTCAATTGGTCCCAATAGCCTTGGGGAGAAAAATGCATCCCTTGAGGTATCTCAGGGATGTCTCGTTGAGGCATCTCAAGGATGTCTTATTGAGGCATCTCTACATGCTCTTGTTGAGATGTATGTGTGGGCTCTCTAGTTTGCTCTATCCTTCTTTTAGTAATGGGCTTGTCTTCCTCAATAGGAATGTCTCATTCTATAATAATTCTAGCTGAATTGTATAGATGACAGATAAGGTGGGAAAATGCCAACCTTGCTAGAGGGGACGACTTTTCAGCTATCTTGTACAACTCTTGAGGTATTACCTCATGTACCTTCACCTCACTTCCAATCATGATGCAATGAATTATGATGGCTCGGTTGATGGTCACTTCTGACTGATTGCTAGTAGGGATGATGGAACGTTGGATGAATTCCAACCATCCTCTAGCTACGGGCTTGAGGTCAAGCCTTCTTAGTTGGATAGGCTTGCCTTGAGAATCCCTTTTCTGCTGTGCTCCTTCCACACAGATGTCTGAGAGGACTTGGTCCAACCTCTGATCAAAATTAACTCTTCTAGTATAAGGATGTGGGTCTCCTTACATCAAAGGCAAATTGAGCGCCCAACCTCACACTTTTCGGACTAAAATCCAAGAGCTTCCCTCGGACCATGGTTCTCCAATTCTTGGGATTTGGGTTCACACTAGTGTCATGGTTTTTAGTAACCCATGCATTAGCATAAAACTCTTGCACCATTAAGATTCCAACTTCTGGGATAGAATTGGTTAGGACTTACTAACCTCTCCTTCGGATTTCTCTTCGGATCTCCGGATACTTATTCTTTTTTAGCTTAAAGGGGACTTCATGAATCACCCTCTTTCGTGCCACTACTTCATAGAAGTGGTCTTGATGAGCTTTGCTGATGAATCTCTCCATCTCCCATGATTCGGAGGTGGAAGCAACTGCTTTTCCTTTCCTCTTTTTAGAGAATTCTTCGACTTTTGGTGCCATAAGTATGAATGGGAAGAAAAAAAGCAATGATTTTCCAACACCAAACTTAAAAGCTTTGCTTGAACTCGAGCAAAAGAAGAAGATAATAAGGGAGATGGAGGTAGAGAGAGTGTTCGGCCAAGTGGGGTGTTTAGTGTATGACGTGTGTGGTGGAAGGGATGTATGAGGGGTTATTTATAAGGCTGGGTTAGGGTTGGGTTTCGGTTTTGGGAATGGGAAATAGGAGGGAAAATTTTGAATTTAGAGTGGGTGGGAGTTGGTGGGAGTTATGATGGCTTTGGGAAGAAATTGTGGGGAAGAGTGAAAGCAAGAGAGAGAAGAAGGTGGGGTAGGTAGAGATTCTATGGGACCCACTGGTCTTGAGAGGCTAGGAAAGTTAAGTTCCCTACCCCCTTTTGGGCGTTGAATGCCCAGCTCTTGCTCCTAACTGGCATTCAACGCCAGCTATGTACCTCTTATTGGGCGCTGAACGCCCTTGAGGGTGCTCCTACCTAGCGTTCAACGCCAGGTCTGTGCCTCTGTTGGGGCTTTGAATGCCCAGGGTCTGCCCCTGACTGGCGTTCAACGCTAGCTTCAGACTCTCTGGCTGGCGTTCAACGCCAGCAATATGCTCCCTGGCTAGCGTTCAGCACCAAAAATGAGCTCCCTGGCTGGCGTTCAACGCCAACAAGGTCTTTGCTCTATGGTGTTCTATTTCCAACTCTGACTGTTTCTATTTCTGTTCTAACTAGTGTACATGATCACAAACTTAAACAAAAATGAAAATTAAACTGAAATAACTTAAAAAAAACTTAAAGAAAAATAGGAAAACATTAATTATTGATGGGTTGCCTCCCAACAAGCGCTTCTTTAACGTTACTAGCTTGACAGTTAGCTCCTTACGGAGATGGATAGGGGCTCAGAATTTTTTCCCTTACAGTGAACTTCTTGCCTGTGCTCTCATGGATAAGTTCCATATGTTCCAGAGACAGGATTCTATTCACAGTGTGTAGAATAACAGGATTATCAGTGAAGATAACTCTCATACTATGTGAGAGGCCTTCAGTGGGGATCTTCTTATCCCTCCAGCCTTTAGGTACTTTCTTCTTAGTACCTTTTGTTCTTAGTGTTTAATAATGGCTGCCCAACACCAAACTTAGAATTGGTGTCTGGGGGCTCTGTATACTTCTTCACTAAGAGAGAAGGTTGAAGCACTTCATGTTTATGAATGGTGCTTCCTTCAGCTGAGGTAGAATGAGGTTTATGAACCTTGAACACAAGACAGTCCTCATCTAATTGCAGGACTAGTTCTCCTCTGTCTACATCAATCACAGCTTTGGCTGTTGCTAGGAAGGGTCTTCCAAGGATGATGAATTCATCCTCTTCCTCCCCAGTATCTAGGATTATGAAGTCAGCAGGGATGTAAAGGTCTTTAACCTTCACTAAGACATCCTCTACCAGTCCATAAGCCTTTTTCATGGACTTGTCTGCCATCTCTAGAGAGATTTTTGTAGCTTATACCTCAGAGATACCCAGCCTCATGATGAATCCATATTTTACAATAATATTTGGGTAGAATTGAGAGGATTTCATCATATAAACTTACACTTATTCCACTAAATAGCATGCATTTGAGCTTTCCTCCTAAATTATGCTTAATTATGAAAACATCCTCTTTTGTGACCAATTTAACGTATTTTATTCCATTTGCCTTCCATTGATTGAATTGAAAATTTGTTTTTTCAACTTGCTTTAAGTATTCTTTCCATAGAACATAAAAAAAAGAGCTAGAACAACATACCTTGTGAGATTTGAGCTCTAATAGATTGTTGCACATTCCCAACCATAAAGTTTGTTCTTGTGTGATTATACACCTTTTTTATTGTGATCTTAGATTTGTATGAATCTATATGTCCTGTATTTGGTGTTTGAATGTATTTAGTATAATTGAGGATATTTTTGATATTGAACTCACTAACCCATATAGACAACCCTTACATTCACCATTGTAACCCCTTTTTGAGCCTTTAAATCCCCTTTTGTTCTGATTCTACGCACATTATTCTCCCTTAAGCAAAAAAACATTGATGTCCTTGAATTACTTCTTTGATTAGCTTGGGTGGAGTAGTGTGTGTTACTCAAAGTGTAGGAGAAAATTGTTGGGAAATATTAGTGATGAAGTTACATGGGGAATTGATTGTGAAAATTTGGAAAATGTGTAACTACTCATGCATTCATTGTTCAAGATATATGCATCTCTTGTTGTTGACAAAAACAAGAAAATTTTTGATTTTGTAATAAAAAAAATAGAAATCAATTCAAATCATGTGCAAAGTAGCATATGAAAAAAAAGGTAAATAAAGGATGCATATGTTTGTATTTTGGAAAGAAAATGCATGAGTGGATGTGAGATAGGAGATAAATGGGTAGTTAGGTTGTTTTGTTATGTGTGTATAGGATGGTATAGGATTAGGTGGACACTTGAGCTAATCAAAGATCTAATTCACTAAGTCCACTTAACCATATTAATCTTACCTTAACCCTAGCCCCATTACAACCTTCCAAAGACATCATGATATTTGTTTTCATGCATCAAATATTAGTTGATTGTTAGATGACTTGCAAATCTTTAAAAAATATGATTAAAGGAGAATTGAGTGATTAAGCCCTAAACACTGAGCGACTAGAGTGTATACACACCCGGTGAGAGGTTCGATCGCTCAATTCTATGTTATTGTCTCTTATATTGTATCTTCTCGCAAGTTGTTTGTTAGTTTTGAAAATCTTAATTCAATTCTTTGGACATTGATCATAGTGCATCGATTCTTTGCCTTGTCTCTAAGGCTTTCTTGGGATTGATTGGAATTTCATGGTTTATTTCTACCAATTTTCAGTAGAATAGATATTAGTAAGTAACGTCTAGAATAGTTGCATGCATATAGGTAGTACATTAAACAAATTGTTTTCCCTTTCATTCATCTCCTTTTATTGTGATTAGCATGAGGACACGCTAGTGTTTAAGCGTGGGAGAATTGATGAATCCATATTTGACGATAATATTTTGGTAGAATTGAGAGGATTTCATCATATAAACCTACACTTATTCCATTAAATAGCATGCTTTTTAGCTTTCCTCCTAAATTATGCTTGATTATGAAAACATGCTCTTTTGTACCCAATTTAACCTATTTTATTGCATTTTCCTTCCATTCGATACCTTGATGTTGTTTGTGAGTGATTTCAGATGTATAACGTAGGAATGGCTTGGTGAGAATGGAAGAAGAGAATGCAAGGAGGAGGAAGCATGAAAAAACAAAGGAGAAGAGCAAAGCAATGTGTGCATGTGCACAGCCCCTTGTGCGTACGCACAGGCAGCAAAACAAAGCCAAGTGTGCGAGCGCATAGCATGTAGCGCATCGCACGAGCATCCAAAGTATCGCGAAGTGTGCGTGCGCACAGCCTTCTGTGCGTACGCACAACCTGAGATTTCGGCCAAGTGTGCGTGCGCACACATCTGTGCGTACACACAGGTACCCGCACATGCCTTCATTAAAAACACATGCGACATGCATTTTAAAGAGGCTTGTAGGCCCAATTCTGATGCTAGAGCTCTGATAAACCCCAATTTTGTGGTTTATCTTGTGTTGAATTTAGGGGATATTATCAACTTTTCTCACATTTATTCAATGAAATAGCATGGTTTTGTGAATCTCTCCTAAATTGTGCTTTAGAGTGAAAACATGCTTTTTAGGCCTTAAAATTGATAATTTTAATTCACTTTAATTCCATTCGATGCCTTGATATGTTTGTTAAGTGATTTCAGGATTAGAAGGCAAAGATTGGGTTAAAGGAATGAGGAAAAAGCATGCAAAAATGGAGAATTCATGAAGAAATGAGGGTTTGCTGAACTCAAGGCCACACACGCATCACCCACGTGCACGCCTGAGAAGGAGATTCGCCAGCGACGTGCGCGCGTCACCAACACGCATGCGTGGAGAGGAATTTTGCCAGTAACGCGTACGCGTGACCTATGCGTACGCGTGACAAGCATCACGTGACCTCATTAAAGGCAATACGCTGGGGGCGATTTCTGAGTTCAAAGAGGCCCAAATCCAACTCATTTATGATGCTTTTGAACCCAAGGATTGCAAGGGAATATAGGGGGGAGAAGCCATAATATAGTTTACATCATGTTGTAGGTTAGAATTCTAGAGAGAGAAGCTCTCCATTCTCTCTAAAATTTAGGTTAGGTTAGGTTAAATTTCCTTAGATCAAACTTTTAATTCTTGTTTTGATTGAGTTTTTCCTTTTAATTTCTTGTTGTTACATCTTTACTCTTCTAGTTTTACTTGTCATTTCTCTTATTTTGCTCTCTTTTATGATTATGAACTCTTGTTAATTTCAATTTTCTTTTAATGCAATTTTATGTTTCCATGTCTCTTCTATGTTTATCTTCATTGTTATTGTTGATTTCTTGGTTATGTTAGTTATGGATTTTATTAATTCTTGCATTTTTTTATGTTTACTTTTATTACACTTTAGGTGTTTGATAAAATGTTTTCTCTAGTTTTAGAGTAGTTTTCTTTACTCTTGGCCTAGGCTAAGGGAATTGAGTGACCTTGAGTCATTGGGTCTCATTGAATTGGTGATTTGAGAATCCTATGTGGTCAATTTGATAACCATTGACACTAGCCTACTACTAAGTCAATTAGTAGCTATGTTAGGACTTATGGATTGATGTTGATCAAGCTTATTTGACGTACTTCAAGCTTAGGAGTAGACTTTTGACATACTTAAAGCTTAGAAGTAGACTTAATGGGTTGGTCCCTCATAATTGTCAATATATAGTTTGTAGACAATGATGGTTATCTCAATTTTCAAGTGTTAGCCAAGAGTTCTTTTCTTTTCTTTTATTAGTTCTTGTCATTTACTTTCTTGCTTTTATATTTTCTTGCCAATCAACAAAATCAAACCCCCCTTGTTTCTTCATAGTCAATAATTGAGCACTTCATTGCAATTCCTTGTAAGACGACTCAAGATTTAAATACTTCGGTTAATTTTTGTTGGGGTTTGTACTTATAACAACCAATTATTAAAATTTGATGTGAGAATTATTAGTTGGTTTTGAGCTATGCTTACAACAAAGTGCTTCTTTTGTATAAGAGAAATTCTAGACCGACCAAAATTCTTACTATCAAATTTTTGGCGCCGTTGCTGGGGAATTGCAATGGTGTTATGTTATTGGCTATTGTTGATATGTGAATATTGTGAATATGTTTGCCTTTTGCTTCTTTGTTAGTTGTGGCTAGTTGTAGAACTTTGCTTCCTTAGTTTCTTGTTAGCTTTTGTTTTTGTTTTCTCTTTCACTATGAATTCTCATCACTTTGGCTATGAGTTTGGTTCAAACTATGTTGTAGGAAATAGGAGCTACAATGACAAGATGCATCAAGGATGGAACAATCAAAGATGGGAGGAGCCTCAAGGAATTGATCACTCTTCGTGGAAACAACCTCCTCCGGTCTCTTATAGGTATAATTCCACCCCTAATGCATATCAACCTAATGGATGTGGTGACCCTCATTGTTGTTGTTAACTACAATCACCATATGCCTATGAACCACATCTTCAACATAATTTTGAACCATCATACTCAAAAGCCCCTTACCACTAAACACCTCCATATGACCCTCATCCTTATTCACCATACCAACCACCGTATGAGCCGTATAAACTATACATAGAGCCACCACAATTTCAACATAACTACTCCTAAGAACCACCTTCATATACACCATCATCATACCCTTACCAAGATGAACAACCTTCCGATTATGAGCCCTTTCTCTCAAACAATGAACCATCTCTTCCCACATCACCTCCAATGGATGAGTCTCTCCATGCCTTCATGCTAGAATAATAAAGAGATATTAGCTCTTACATTCAAATGTAAGAGAAGACACAAAAGGAGTTCAAGAAACTAGAAGTTGTGATTGCTACCGTGGTGGAAGCCGTTAGCAACATAGTCTCCTCCCATCTGAACCTATACGATCAAGGTACTCTCATTGTTAAATGTGGAGAAGCAATCAAGGAACATAGTGAGGGAGTGAATTGGGAACTTTAAGGTGGAGAAGAAGAGTTAAAGCAAGAATTGCAATTAGAGGAGGAAGTTGAGACACTTGAGTCGGAAGGAGTGGTCAAAGATTTAAGAGATGTTGAAAGTCCATGGGAATGTAAAATCATAGAGCCCTCTTCCAAGAAGCTTGAAATTGATGTTGAGGAGGGTGTACAACCTTCAAATCATGTCATAGTTGAAGACCGTGAAGAGGTTGATCAAGAGATGGATTCAATCATTGATGAAGTCCTATCTACAATTGAATCATCTCCCATTGGACTTAACATAGAGGTCATAGAAGAATTTGCACAACCTCCTACACCTTTGGTGAGCAATAAAGAAGAAACTGAATTGGAAGAAAGCTACCAAGTGGAAGGGATAAAAACCCTTGAAGATGAAGAAATAGTTGATGATTTAGGGGAGGTTGAACAAGAGGCACATTCCACCATTGAAGACAACTCTACACCAAGTAACATTGGTAAAGTGAACTTCACACAACCTCCCAAATTTGATTTGGTTGATGATGAGGTGGAGCTAGAAGAGGTTCACAAGCAAGGAGAAGTTGAAGAAAGTTGTCAAGAGGTGGAAGTCATCAAGGAGGAGCATAAGGGAATGACACTTGCAAAACCATTAGAGACATCCCTTCCTAAGTCACCATCCAACACAACATTCAAGTGGGTAAAATTCCCATCCTTAAGCTTTACTTTCTCACTTGAATATGGTTTGCCTGAAACGGATGGGCAACTTAGTGCTCTTTGTGGAGTTAAGAGTAGGAGAGAATTGTGTGGTGGTTGGAAAAATAATGTTAGGCTCATTAAGGTTGAACCCTCAAGGCATAGGTACCATGGTTGGAGGAATGCTAATTTGTGTGGGTTTAGGAGGAACATTTAGTGCTCTAATGAGAATTCTATGTGCCTACCACCCGGAAGGAACAATGATGATCAATTTGAAGATGGGTGTGAAAATAAGATATGGGATCCCGGATCACAACATGAAGACCAATTTTGGGAGCTCATATCTTGGGAAGAACTTCACCTAAGCTTGGTGAAGTCGGTTGGAAATTCTGACAATCGTTTGAGGAGCAAGCATTCTTGGAGGTTCAAGGATGAATACAAGCATAACCCACCTTGACAAGGAGCCTCCCAATTGTCCAACTTAAGGACAATAAATAAAAGTGCTAGGTGGAAGACACCCCACCATGGTAAACTCTTTCCATTCTCTTGTATAGATATAATCAATGAATGAATTGAGTTGCCATTGTTAGGTAGTTTTTTTCTTTGCATATTCTTCTTTTAGTATTTTGGTTGCTAGTTTGTTTGATTAGATTTATGCCTTAAGTTGTAGAATAGTTGTTGTTAAATTGTATTTTACTTGAAGTGTAAGTTTTGTTTGTTTTGTATTTGAAAATTTTTCAAACAAAAAAAAAACAAAAGATTTGTTGTTAAATTTGAATTTTGATTGCTTTAGAATGCTTATAGATTAGGAGAGTGCCCTGTTTCTGTTTTCATGTAAAAAAATGGCGCGCTGGTGCACGAAATTATGATCTCTAGAAACGGCGCCAAAAACTCAGTACGCACGTTCATAATCTCAAATTCCTTTTCACAACTCTGATATAACTAACCAGCAAGTGCACTAGGTCGTCCAATTAATAAACCTTACGTGAGTAAGGGCCGATCCCACGGAGATTGTTGGTTTGAAGCAAGCTATGGTCATCTTGTAAATCTCAGTCAGGCAGATTCAATTGGTTATGGAATTTTGATAATTAAAATATAAATAACAGAAAATAAGATAGAGATACTTATGTAATTCATTAGTGAGAATTTCAGATAAGCGTATGGAGATGCTTTGTTCCTTCTGAACCTCTGCTTTCCTACTGCCTTCATCCAATCAATCATACTCCTTTCCATGGCAAGCTATATGTTGGGCATCACCGTTGTCAATGGCTACTTTCCGTCCTCTCAGTGAAAACGGTCCACATACGCTGTCACCGCATGGCTAATCATCTGTCGATTCTCGATCATGTTAGAATAAGATCCAGTGATCCTTTTGCGTCTGTCACTACGCCCAACACTCGCGAGTTTGAAGCTCGTAACAGTCATCCCTTCTCAGATCCTACTCGGAATACCACAGACAAGGTTTAGACTTTTCAGATCTCAAGAATGGCCGCCAATAATTCTAGCTTATACCACGAAGACTCCGATCTTTCGAAATGGAGGCTAAGAGATAAACGCTCAATCTAAGGTAGAACGGAAGTGGTTGTCAGGCACGCGTTAATAGGTTGAGAATAGTGATGAGTGTCACGGATCATCATATTCATCATGGTTGAAGTGCAAGCAAATATCTTAGAATAGGAATAAACTTGAATTGAATAAGAAAACAATATTACTTTGCATTAATTCATGAGGAACAGCAGAGCTCCACACCTTAATCTATGGTATGTTGAAATTCTACCGTTGAAAATACATAAGTGATGAAGGTCCAGGCATGGCCGAATGGCCATCCCCCTAAACATGATCTCTGAAGATAAAATTATTCAAAGACTAACCAGAGATATAAATTAAATCACTAAAAGTAGTTTTTACTAAACTAGTAGCTAGGGTTACATAAGATAAGTAAATGAGGTAGAAATCCACTTCCGGGCCCACTTGGTGTGTGCTTGGGCTGAGTATTGAGCTTTCATGTGTAGAGACTCTTTTTGGAGTTAAACGCCATGTTGTAGCCTGTTTCTGGCGTTTAACTCTGGTTTGCAACCTGTTTCTCGTGTTTAACTTCAGAATAGGGCAGGAAGTTGGCGTTTGAATGCCAGTTTGCATCGTCAAAACTCGAGCAAGGTATGGACTATTATATATTTCTGGAAAGCCCTAGATGTCTACTTTCCAACGCAATTGAGAGCGCACCAATTAGACTTCTGTAACGCTAGAAAATCCATTTCGAGTGCAGGGAGGTCAGAATCCAACAGCATCTACAGTCCTTCTTCAGCCTCTGAATCAGATTTTTGCTCAAGTCCCTCAATTTCAGCCAGAAAATACCTGAAATCATACAAAAACACACAAAATCATAGTAAAGTCTAGAAATGTGATTTTTATTTAAAAACTAATAAAAACATAGTAAAAACTAACTAAATTATACTAAAAACTACCTAAAAATAATGCCAAAAAGCGTATAAATTAACCGCTCATCACAACACCAAACTTAAATTGTTGCTTGTCCCCAAGCAACTAAAAATCAAATAGGATAAAAAGAAGAGAATATACTATAAATTCCAAAATATCAATGAAACTTAGCTCCAATTAGATGAGCGGGACTAGTAGCTTTTTGCCTCTGAATAGTTTTGGCATCTCACTTTATCCATTGAAGTTCAGAATGATTGGCATCTATAGGAACTCAGAATTCAGATAGTGCTATTGATTCTCCTAGTTCAGTATGTTGATTCTTGAACACAGCTACTTTATGAGTCTTGGCTGTGGCCCTAAGCACTTTATTTTCCTGTATTACCACCAGATACATAAATGCCACAGACACATAACTGGGTGAACCTTTTCAGATTGTGACTCAACTTTGCTAGAGTCCCCAATTATAGGTGTAATGACCCAATTTTCAGTACGCCTAGGACATACTAGAAACTGAGTGCTACCAATTTGTCATCCGAATTATTATCTATTATTTATTATATGAGCCTGATTCGTTGTTAAAAGCGTAGTTAGTTAGTGAGGTACTTTTTTTTTCCTGAAAACATTTGGATTAATAAACATAATAATTAATAATCAATTCACAAAAAAAAAACAGATAAAACAGTTATAAACAATCACTCATAAATACATCACAAGCAGCTAACAACATTCAGGGATCCAGCCTTTATTAGAGTATAGACTTTTAGTTAGAACACCCCTAGATATATCTAGATAATAACTATATACATATACATACATACAACATCCCAGGTCCTGACCTATTCAAGAGATCCCTAAGCTGGCACCTAGGCTAGCCTAGACTCTATACTCACCTAGTCCCTCTAAACTACTAAACTAAGGGAAAGTACGTTCTAAGTCTTCACAACTGAAGTCAGGTGGAATGTCATCAAAAGATAGAACATCATCTGCTACTCCTCTGCACGATCAGACTTTTCCACAGGACGTCTTTCTGGTACCTCATGAAGTATCCACAAAATAGGAATCTCGTACACAGGATTTAGGTTGAAGTTCAAGAACAAACGGGGTGTAGACATTGGCTGGTCTCACAGTAGATACATATAAACAGAGAACAATACTCACCCTAGACTCAAAAGACTACCTAGAGAGGAATCCTCTTTGCAGAACAGTCATCAGCAGACTACGGAAGGGTACTCATGCTTCCATCTGAAGGGGGAAGGGAGAGAGAAGGGGTAAGAACTGGGGGGTTCTTAGTAGGGTTGGGGTTATTAGTTACGTTCATTAATTCCGTGTTATTTAGCAGAATACAAAAAAATAGTAAATAGAAGATACAGATAAATAGAGAAGATAGAGAAAACAGATAGCAGAACACAAACAGAAGGATACAAGAAAATACAAAACAGACACAGAGAATAGAATACAAACAAGGAAAACATACATTCATACCACAATCATAACAAAGGAAATGCACTACCAAGTATGATGCATGTCTAGCCCTAGCGCAGGTAATGAGCTCATTTGTCGGTTACATACCCGCTCCCGACGTTACCCGGAGTCCTCTGACCAGGTAAGGCTTCCCTGTTGGCAATGTCCCTCGCAAGAGTCCTTTGACTTGTGAGGCAAACCACTGTAAGAGTCCTTTGACTTGCAGGGCGGTACTAGCAACCCACTGCAAGAGTCCTTTGACTTGCATGGCGGAGCTAGTTAACTTATATCTGCCCAACACACTCACTGTAAGAGTCCTTTGACTTACAGGAGCATACACACACTCTCACTGTAAGAGTCCTTCGACTTACAGGAGCATACACACACACTCTCACTGTAAGAGTCCTTTGACTTACAAGAGTATATGCTAGTCGTGTGTTCTCGATACCCCTGTAAGAGTCCTCTGACTTACAGAATAGCATTATAGCTAAGTATCCTAGGAAAGCACTCTCAGTGGTCGTACCACCATCTATCTGACTGCCTTCACGCAGCAGATCATCACATAATCATTCTCATTATCATCATCACTTTCACATTCTTATGCAGTACCTCTTTCTTTCTCTGTATCTCTTTACTCTGTTTTAATTACTCTGTTCTCTGAATCTCTTTTCTCTTCTCTAATTACTCTTTTCATCTGTATCTATATTACTCTTTTTCTCTTTATCTCTTTACTTTATACTGGTTACTCTGTTCTCTGTGTTTCTTTACTCTGCTCTGATTTCTCTGTTTAACGTATGTATTTAAAGCTTATGTAAATTTCGGTATGAATAGTTAGTCTGTCCCAAGTATAGGTTCATTAAGTCTATACCGAAACAGTTTAACTTTTCATATAATACCTAACCTTATTCGCAATTCCAGGACTAGCTATGTTGCCCTAGTTCGTTCACTAGTCTCTGTCTGTTTTTCTGTCATTAAAACTTTACAGACTTTTTCTTCGATTTTTATCTTTTCTTCAACTTTTTAACTTTTATTTATCTTTGCCTCACTAATATGTTTTTACCACTCCCTAAGTATTTTATGAAAGTAATTATGAGATTCTGCACTTAAAGTTGTCTTTCTAAAGCTTTTACAGAAAACTGCCTTTTCCGCATTATTTTATTATTCTTATTAAAATATTATTTTTAATTAAATATTATTATTTAATATTTTATTATTATTTATTATTTTATCATTAATTTTCGAAAATTAACTTACCTTTTACTTTTAACCTTTAAAATTCATTTTTTACCTCCCGTAACTTTTAATATTTCTACTTTAACCCCCCTAACTTTTAGAAATTACCAAATAACCCCTTAAACACCAAAAATTTTACTTCCTTGCCCTTTTAAGGATCTAAAGCTTGTTTTTCATTGTTCTTCATCACACTCAAAGTGTTCTTCATGTTCTTCGTAAATTCTTCAGATTCTTTCTCTGTTTTTACCCGTTTTTCAGTCTTTTCAGCAACCGATTTTTACCATAATTCATAATAAATTAGCAGCCACTAAAACCCCATCTTTTATACATGATTTAAACACAAATTGAACTTCAATTTAAGCCTAGGGTTTCGTTTTTCCAGCAGCCCTAAGAACATGAACTTTAAAGCTTGAATTTCATCAAATTTCATCAAAATTTCACCAAATTTTCACCAAGAATCAATCATATATGCAACCAATTTTTAGCACAGACAATTTATACAACATTCACATAAATCAAACACAAATAATCAAGGTTAATTTCGTGACACCCTACCTTGATTTGCTGCTCCAAATTCGGTTAGACTTTCAGGTGGTCCTTAAGCACTTTTTCCTCCTAAAACACATCAAGAACAAATTTAAATCCACAAACTCTCAACTGACCAAATCTCCCTTAGAACGTTAGGAAGAGATATCTCACCTTAGACTTTCTGGAAATTCACGTTTCTTGGCCCTCAAGTCAAGTTAAGCATGATTCCTAAGGAAGAACATCAAGAAAACACATGTTTTGCATGGTTTTCCTTGAAAACCGAATTGAAATGGGAGGGAGACAGCCATCTCACCTTATTTCCATCCTTGATAAGTTACATGGTTATGTAGAGGAAGAAGAGAGGATCATTTTGGTGAAATCGGAGTTTTGATTTGAGTTTTGGTTCAGAAGAAATCAAGCTTTGAATATTAAGTGTTCATGAAGTTTTCTCTCTTTTCTCTCATTTCAATTTCGGCCAAAATGATGAAATGAGACAGCCTTGGAGGTCTTGGGGGTGTAAGGTGAGTTGTGATTGGTTGGCTTGGAGGTGGATTAAAATAATATTAAAATATCTCAGGTGTATAGCTACTAAAACTAGGTGTATCGGAACACTTGTAAAAACATCTCTAAAATTTATTTTCTGAGATACTAGCATAAATGACACTAGTAAAATATTTATTATGAGAATAAAACATGTATAATGAGGCCTTAGCATTGCTAAAGTCATCAGAGAGTGCTGGTGCTAAGCTGCACCAGTAAACCGTAAACCCGGTTAAACTGATTTTCTGTTTTTAACTAAAACAGACCAGGTAATCTTATAATATCATTCAATCATCTTCTAATACTAATATAATACTAATATTATACTATTATCTCTCTTATATCATGAATCGAGTCCGGTTTGTCAAACTGAGACTACTTACGAAAATCAGAATTAAAACTCCTAACCGGTACGGTTCAAAAACTAGGTTCTTCGTGATTGCGTTATCGAGCTTGCCTCAGAAAAGGTTCTAGCTTAAGCATGACATAATGACAATGAGGATCGAGATACTTATGGATATTGAAGAGGTGTTCTCTTTACTGATCTTCCGGAGAAATCCGTGCCTTTAGAAAAGATCTCGCGTACTCGAAAATCAGGGTTGTTACATTCTACCCTCCTAAAAGAAAATTTTGCCCTCAAAATTTCAGCCGCATGTAAGAAATCCATCTTTAAGCGGTCTATTTCCTTCAATCCATCCTGACGAAGAGATCGGTCCATTCCTTACAGCATCCAAATCTCACACAGCCATAGCCATGAAGATCATAACAGCTATGAAGATAGCTGTAGCTCACGTCGATTCGTCGTTGGGATCTCGATTAAACCATGCCTATTCACAGTCATTGAGGTCTTATCCGCACCAAACAATCAACATTAAGGTGATCAGTCTTAATATCTCAAGTTAAGTACTAACATTCCCAAAATGAGCACTCATAGACATTCATGCTAAATGTATCTTGTAGATACCCTAACAGCATGAGACACACAAGCAGAGTATGCAATGAAGCATAGTCAGTCCACTCCCCAGGCTCTACTGGGAACGAACTGCTCTGATACCAAATTGTAACGACCCAATTTTCAGTACGCCTAGGACATACCAGAAACTGAGTGCTACCAATTTGTCATCCTAATTATTATCTATTATTTATTATATGAGCCTGATTCGTTGTTAAAAGCGTAGTTAGTTAGTGAGGTACTTTTTTTTTCCTGAAAACGTTTGGATTAATAAACATAATCATTTATAATCAATTCACAATAAAAATAGATAAAACAGTTATAAACAATCACACATAAATACATCACAAGCAGCTAACAATATTCAGTGATCTAGCCTTTATTAGGGTATAGACTTTTAGTTAGAACACCCCTAGATATAGCTAGATAATAACTATATACATATACATACATACAACATCCCAGGTCCTGACCTATTCAAGAGGTCCCTAAGCTGGCACCTAGGCTAGCCTAGACTCTATACTCCCCTAGTCCCTCTAAACTACTAAACTGAGGGAAAGTACGTTCTAAGTCTTCACAACTCAAGTCAGGAGGAATGTCATCAAAAGATAGAACATCATCTGCTACTCCTCTGCACGATCAGACTTTTCCACAGGACGTCTCTCTGGTACCTCATGAAGTATCCACAAAATAGGAATCTCGTACACAGGATTTAGGTTGAAGTTCAAGAACAAACGGGGTGTAGACATTGGCTGGTCTCACAGTAGATACATATAAACAGAGAACAATACTCACCCTAGACTCAAAAGACTACCTAGAGAGGAATCCTCTTTGCAGAACAGTCATCAGCAGACTACGGAAGGGTACTCATGCTTCCATCTGAAGGGGGAAGGGAGAGAGAAGGGGTAAGAACTGGGGGGTTCTTAGTAGGGTTGGGGTTATTAGTTACGTTCATTAATTCCGTGTTATTTAGCAGAATACAAAAAAATAGTAAATAGAAGATACAGATAAATAGAGAAGATAGAGAAAACAGATAGCAGAACACAAACAGAAGGATACAAGAAAATACAAAACAGACACAGAGAATAGAATACAAACAAGGAAAACATACATTCATACCACAATCATAACAAAGGAAATGCACTACCAAGTATGATGCATGTCTATCCCTAGCGCAGGTAATGAGCTCATTTGTCGGTTACATACCCGCTCCCGACGTTACCCGGAGTCCTCTGACCAGGTAAGGCTTCCCTGTTGGCAATGTCCCTCGCAAGAGTCCTTTGACTTGTGAGGCAAACCACTGCAAGAGTCCTTTGACTTGCAGGGCGGCACTAGCAACCCACTGCAAGAGTCCTTTGACTTGCATGGCGGAGCTAGTTAACTTATATCTGCCCAACACACTCACTGTAAGAGTCCTTTGACTTACAGGAGCATACACACACTCTCATTGTAAGAGTCCTTCGACTTACAAGAGCATACACACACTCTCTCACTGTAAGAGTCCTTTGACTTACAAGAGTATATGCTAGTCGTGTGTTCTCGATACCCCTGTAAGAGTCCTCTGACATACAGAATAGCATTATAGCTAAGTATCCCAGCAAAGCACTCTCAGTGGTCGTACCACCATCTATCTGACTACCTTCACGCAACAGATCATCACATAATCATTCTCATTATCATCATCACTTTCACATTCTTATGCAGTACCTCTTTCTTTCTCTGTATCTCTTTACTCTGTTTTAATTACTCTGTTCTCTGCATCTCTTTTCTCTTCTCTAATTACTCTTTTCATCTGTATCTATATTACTCTTTTTCTCTTTATCTCTTTACTTTACTCTGGTTACTCTGTTCTCTATGTTTCTTTACTCTGCTCTGATTTTTCTGTTTAACGTATGTATTTAAAGCTTATGTAAATTTCGGTATGAATAGTTAGTCTGTCCCAAGTATAGGTTCATTAAGTCTATACTGAAACAGTTTAACTTTTCATATAATACCTAACCCTATTCGCAATTCCAGGACTAGCTATGTTGCCCTAGTTCGTTCACTAGTCTCTGTCTGTTCTTCTGTCATTAAAACTTTATAGACTTTTTCTTCGATTTTTATCTTTTCTTCAACTTTTTAACTTTTATTTATCTTTGCCTCACTAATATGTTTTTACCACTCCCTAAGTATTTTATGAAAGTAATTATGAGATTCTGCACTTAAAGTTGTCTTTCTAAAACTTTTACAGAAAACTGCCTTTTCCGCATTAATTTATTATTCTTATTAAAATATTATTTTTAATTAAATATTATTATTTAATATTTTATTATTATTTATTATTTTATCATTAATTTTCGAAAATTAACTTACCTTTTACTTTTAACCTTTAAAATTCATTTTTTACCTCCCATAACTTTTAATATTTCTACTTTAACCACCCTAACTTTTAGAAATTACCAAATAACCCCTTAAACACCAAAAATTTTACTTCCTTGCCCTTTTAAGGATCTAAAGCTTGTTTTTCATTGTTCTTCATCACACTCAAAGTGTTCTTCATGTTCTTCGTAAATTCTTCAGATTCTTTCTCTGTTTTTACCCGTTTTTCAGTCTTTTTAGCAACCGATTTTTACCATAATTCATAATAAATTAGCAGCCACTAAAACCCCATCTTTTATACATGATTTAAACACAAATTGAACCTCAATTTAAGCCTAGGGTTTTGTTTTTCCAGCAGCCCTAAGAACATGAACTTTAAAGCTTGAATTTCATCAAATTTCATCAAAATTTCACCAAATTTTCACCAAAAATCAATCATATATGCAACCAATTTTTAGCACAGCCAATTTATACAACATTCACACAAATCAAACACAAATAATCAAGGTTAATTTCGTGACACCCTACCTTGATTTGCTGCTCCAAATTCGGTTAGACTTTCAGGTGGTCCTTAAGCACTTTTTCCACCTAAAACACATCAAGAACAACTTTAAATCCACAAACTCTCAACTGACCAAATCTCCCTTAGCACGTTAGGAAGAGATATCTCACCTTATAATTGCTGGAAATTCACGTTTCTTGGCCCTCAAGTCAAGTTAAGCATGATTCCTAAGGAAGAACATCAAGAAAACACATGTTTTGCATGGTTATCCTTGAAAACCGAATTGAAATGGGAGGGAGACAGCCATCTCACCTTATTTCCATCCTTGATAAGTTACATGGTTATGTAGAGGAAGAAGAGAGGATCATTTTGGTGAAATCGGAGTTTTGATTTGAGTTTTGGTTCAGAAGAAATCAAGCTTTGAAGATTAAGTGTTCATGAAGTTTTCTCTCTTTTCTCTCGTTTCAATTTCGGCCAAAATGATGAAATGAGACAGCCTTGGAGGTCTTGGGGGTGTAAGGTGAGTTGTGATTGGTTGGCTTGGAGGTGGATTAAAATAATATTAAAATATCTCAGGTGTATAGCTAATAAAACTAGGTGTATCGGAACACTTGTAAAAACATCTCTAAAATTTATTTTCTGAGATACTAGCATAAATGACACTAGTAACATATTTATTATGAGAATAAAACATGTATAATGAGGCCTTAGCATTGCTAAAGTCATCAGAGAGTGCTGGTGCTAAGCTGCACCAGTAAACCGTAAACCCGGTTAAACTGATTTTCTGTTTTTAACTAAAACAGACCAGGTAATCTTATAATATCATTCAATCATCTTCTAATACTAATATAATACTAATATTATACTATTATCTCTCTTCTATCATGAATCGAGTCCGGTTCGTCAAACTGAGACTACTTACGAAAATCAGAATTAAAACTCCTAACCGGTACGATTCAAAAACTAGGTTCTTCGTGATTGCGTTATCGAGCTTGCCTCAGAAAAGGTTCTAGCTTAAGGATGACATAATGACAATGAGGATCGAGATACTTGTTGATATAGAAGAGGTGTTCTCTTTACTGATCTTCCGGAGAAATCCGTGCCTTTAGAAAAGATCTCGCGTACTCGAAAATCAGGGTTGTTACATTCTACCCTCCTAAAAGAAAATTTTGCCCTCAAAATTTCAGCCGCATGTAAGAAATCCATCTTTAAGCGGTCTATTTCCTTCAATCCATCCTGACGAAGAGATCGGTTCATTCCTTACAGCATCCAAATCTCACACAGCCATAGCCATGAAGATCATAACAGATATGAAGATAGCTGTGGCTCACGTCGATTCGTCGTTGGGATCTCGATTAAACCATGCCTATTCACAGTCATTGAGGTCTTATCCGCACCAAACAATCAACATTAAGGTGATCAGTCTTAATATCTCAAGTTAAGTACGAACATTCCCAAAATGAGCACTCATAGACATTCATGCTAAATGTATCTTGTAGATACCCTAACAGCATGAGACACACAAGCAGAGTATGCAATGAAGCATAGTCAGTCCACTCCCCAGGCTCTACTGGGAACGAACTGCTCTGATACCAAATTGTAACGACCCAATTTTCAGTACGCTTAGGACATACCAGAAACTGAGTGCTACCAATTTGTCATCCTAATTATTATCTATTATTTATTATATGAGCCTGATTCGTTGTTAAAAGCGTAGTTAGTTAGTGAGGTACTTTTTTTTTCCTGAAAACGTTTGGATTAATAAACATAATCATTTATAATCAATTCACAAATAAAAACAGATAAAATAGTTATAAACAATCACACATAAATACATCACAAGCAGCTAACAACCTTCAGTGATCCAGCCTTTATTAGAGTATAGACTTTTAGTTAGAACACCCCTAGATATAGCTAGATAATAACTATATACATATACATACATACAACATCCCAGGTCCTGGCCTATTCAAGAGGTCCCTAAGCTGGCACCTAGGCTAGCCTAGACTCTATACTCACCTAGTCCCTCTAAACTACTAAACTGAGGGAAAGTACGTTCTAAGTCTTCACAACTCAAGTCAGGAGGAATGTCATCAAAAGATAGAACATCATTTGCAACTCCTCTGCACGATCAGACTTTTCCACAGGACGTCTCTCTGGTACCTCATGAAGTATCCACAAAATAGGAATCTCGTACACAGGATTTAGGTTGAAGTTCAAGAACAAACGGGGGGTAGACATTGGCTGGTCTCACAGTAGATACATATAAACAGAGAACAATACTCACTCTAGACTCAAAAGACTACCTAGAGAGGAATCCTCTTTGCAGAACAGTCATCAGCAGACTACGGAAAGGTACTCATGCTTCCATCTGAAGGGGGAAGGGAGAGAGAAGGGGTAAGAACTGGGGGGTTCTTAGTAGGGTTGGGGTTATTAGTTACGTTCATTAATTCCGTGTTATTTAGCAGAATACAAAAAAACAGTAAATAGAAGATACAGATAAATAGAGAAGATAGAGAAAACAGATAGCAGAACACAAACAGAAGGATACAAGAAAATACAAAACAGACACAGAGAATAGAATAGAAACAAGGAAAACATACATTCATACCACAATCATAACAAAAGAAATGCACTTCCAAGTATGATGCATGTCTAGCCCTAGCGTAGGTAATGAGTTCATTTGTCGGTTACATACCCGCTCCCGACATTACCCGGAGTCCTTTGACCAGGTAAGGCTTCCCTGTTGGCAATGTCCCTCGCAAGAGTCCTTTGACTTGTGAGGCAACCCACTGCAAGAGTCCTTTGACTTGCATGGCGGAGCTAGTTAACTTATATCTGCCCAACACACTCACTGTAAGAGTCCTTTGACTTACAGGAGCATACACACACTCTCACTGTAAGAGTCCTTCGACTTACAGGAGCATACACACACACTCTCACTGTAAGAGTCCTTTGACTTACAGGAGTATAAGCTAGTCGTGTGTTCTCGATACCTCTGTAAGAGTCCTCTGACTTACAGAATAGCATTATAGCTAAGTATCCCAGGAAAGCACTCTCAGTGGTCGTACCACCATCTATCTGACTGCCTTCATGCAGCAGATCATCACATAATCATTCTCATTATCATCATCACTTTCACATTCTTATGCAGTACCTCTTTCTTTCTCTGTATCTCTTTACTTTGTTTTAATTACTCTGTTCTCTGCATCTCTTTTCTCTTCTCTAATTACTCTTTTCATCTGTATCTATATTACTCTTTTTCTCTTTATCTCTTTACTTTACTCTGGTTACGCTGTTCTCTGTGTTTCTTTACTCTGCTCTGATTTCTCTGTTTAACGTATGTATTTAAAGCTTATGTAAATTTCGGTATGAATAGTTAGTCTGTCCCAAGTATAGGTTCATTAAGTCTATACTGAAACAGTTTAACTTTTCATATAATACCTAACCCTATTCGCAATTCCAAGACTAGCTATGTTGCCCTAGTTCGTTCACTAGTCTCTGTCTGTTTTTCTGTCATTAAAACTATACAGACTTTTTCTTCGATTTTTATCTTTTCTTCAACTTTTTAACTTTTATTTATCTTTGCCTCACTAATAAGTTTTTACCACTCCCTAAGTATTTTATGAAAGTAATTATGAGATTCTGCACTTAAAGTTGTCTTTCTAAAGCTTTTACAGAAAACTGCCTTTTCTGCATTATTTTATTATTCTTATTAAAATATTATTTTTAATTAAATATTATTATTTAATATTTTATTATTATTTATTATTTTATCATTAATTTTCGAAAATTAACTTACCTTTTACTTTTAACCTTTAAAATTCATTTTTTACCTCCCGTAACTTTTAATATTTCTACTTTAACCACCCTAACTTTTAGAAATTACCAAATAACCCCTTAAACACCAAAAATTTTACTTCCTTGCCCTTTTGAGGATCTAAAGCTTGTTTTTCATTGTTCTTCATCACACTCAAAGTGTTCTTCATGTTCTTCGTAAATTCTTCAGATTCTTTCTCTGTTTTTACCCGTTTTTCAGTCTTTTCAGCAACCGATTTTTACCATAATTCATAATAAATTAGCAGCCACTAAAACCCCATCTTTTATACATGATTTAAACACAAATTGAACCTCAATTTAAGCCTAGGGTTTCGTTTTTCCAGCAGCCCTAAGAACATGAACTTTAAAGCTTGAATTTCATCAAATTTCATCAAAATTTCACCAAATTTTCACCAAAAATCAATCATATATGCAACCAATTTTTAGCACAGCCAATTTATACAACATTCACACAAATCAAACACAAATAATCAAGGTTAATTTCGTGACACCCTACCTTGATTTGCTGCTCCAAATTCGGTTAGACTTTCAGGTGGTCCTTAAGCACTTTTTCCTCCTAAAACACATCAAGAACAACTTTAAATCCACAAACTCTCAACTGACCAAATCTCCCTTAGCACGTTAGGAAGAGATATCTCACCTTATAATTGCTGGAAATTCACGTTTCTTGGCCCTCAAGTCAAGTTAAGCATGATTCCTAAGGAAGAACATCAAGAAAACACATGTTTTGCATGGTTTTCCTTGAAAACCGAATTGAAATGGGAGGGAGACAGCCATCTCACCTTATTTCCATCCTTGATAAGTTACATGGTTATGTAGAGGAAGAAGAGAGGATCATTTTGGTGAAATCGGAGTTTTGATTTGAGTTTTGGTTCAGAAGAAATCAAGCTTTGAAGATTAAGTGTTCATGAAGTTTTCTCTCTTTTCTCTCGTTTCAATTTCGGCCAAAATGATGAAATGAGACAGCCTTGGAGGTCTTGGGGGTGTAAGGTGAGTTGTGATTGGTTGGCTTGGAGGTGGATTAAAATAATATTAAAATATCTCAGGTGTATACCTACTAAAACTAGGTGTATCGGAACACTTGTAAAAACATCTCTAAAATTTATTTTCTGAGATACTAGCATAAATGACACTAGTAACATATTTATTATGAGAATAAAACATGTATAATGAGGCCTTAGCATTGCTAAAGTCGTCAGAGAGTGCTGGTGCTAAGCTGCACCAGTAAACCGTAAACCCGGTTAAACTGATTTTCTGTTTTTAACTAAAACAGACCAGGTAATCTTATAATATCATTCAATCATCTTCTAATACTAATATAATACTAATATTATACTATTATCTCTCTTCTATCATGAATCGAGTCCGGTTCGTCAAACTGAGACTACTTACGAAAATCAGAATTAAAACTCCTAACCGGTACGGTTCAAAAACTAGGTTCTTGGTGATTGCGTTATCGAGCTTGTCTCAGAAAAGGTTCTAGCTTAAGGATGACATAATGACAATGAGGATCGAGATACTTGTTGATATAGAAGAGGTGTTCTCTTTACTGATCTTCCGGAGAAATCCGTGCCTTTAGAAAAGATCTCGCGTACTCGAAAATCAGGGTTGTTACAATAGGTATCCAGGGTTCTTAAGCACACTCTTTTTGCTTTGGATCACGACTTTAACCGCTCAGTCTCAAGCTTTTTACTTGACACCTTCACGCCTCAAGCACATGGTTAGGGACAACTTGGTTTAGCCGCTTAGGCCAGGATTTTATTCCTTTAGGCTCTCCTATCCACTGATGCTCAAAGCCTTGGATCCTTTTTACCCTTGCCTTTTAGTTTAAAGGGTTATTGGCTTTTTGCTCTTTCCTTTTGGTTTAAAGAGCTTCTGGCTTTTTCTGCTTGCTTTTTATTTTTCTTTATGTTTTTTTGCCATTTTCTTTTTTTTTTTGCAAGCTTTTGTTCTTCAGTGCTTTTTCTTGCTTCAAGAATCAATTTTATGATTTTTCAGATTATCAATAACATTTCTCCTTTTTCATTATTCTTTCAAGAGCCAACAATTTTAACATTCATGAACAACAAATTTAAAAATATGCACTGTTCAAGCATTCATTCAGAAAACAGAAAGTATTGCCACCACATCAAAATAATTAAACTAATTTCAATGATGAATTCAAAATCATGTACTACTTGTTCTTTTATTTTTAGAACATTTTTTATTTAAGAAAGGTGATGGATTCATAGGACATTCATAGCTTTAAGACATAGTTACTAGACAATATTGATCATATAATAAAGACACAAACATAAATAAAACATAAGGCTCAAAAACCAAAAAACAGAAAAATAAGAACAAGGAGATTAAGGAACGGGTCCACCTTAGTGAGGGTGGCATCTTCTTCCTCTTGAAGAACCAATGGTGTTCTTGAGCTCCTCTATGTCTCTTCCTTACCTTTGTTGCTCCTCCTTCATAGCCCTTTGATCTTCTCTAATCTCATGGAGAATGAAGGAGTGCTCTTGGTGCTCTATCCTTAGTTGTCCCATGTTGGAACTTAACTCTGCTAAGGAGGTGTTAATTTGCTCCCAATAGTTTTGTGGAGGAAAGTGTATCCCCTGAGGCATCTCAGGGATTTCATGGTGAGGAATTTCCTCATGCTCTTGTTGAGGTCCATGATCTCTTGTTTGCTCCATCCTTTTCTTAATGATGGGATTGTCCTCATTAATGAGGATGTCTCCCTCTATGTCAATCCCAGACGAATTGCAGAGGTGGCAAATGAGGTGAGGAAAGGCTAACCTTGCCAAAGTGGAGGACTTGTCAGCCACCTTGTAGAGTTCTTGAGGTATAATCTCATGAACTTCCACTTCCTCCCCAATCATGATACTATGGATCATGATGGCCCGATCCACAATTACTTCGGATAGGTTGCTAGTAGGAATGATAGAGTGTTGGATGAACTTCAACCATCCTCTAGCTATAGGTTTTAGGTCCAGTCTTCTCAATTGAACCAGTTTGCTTCTTGAGTCAACTTTCCATTGAGCTCCTTCCACAAATATGTCCATGAGGACTTGGTTCAACCTTTGATCAAAGTTGACCTTTCTAGTGTAGGGGCATGCATTTTCTTGCATCATTGGAAAGTTGAACGCCAACCTTACATCGGACTGAAATCTAAGTATTTCCCCCGAACCATTGTAAGCCAATTCTTTGGATTCGGGTTCATACTTTTATCATGGTTCCTAGTGATCCATGCATTTGCATAGAACTCTTGAACTATTAAGATTCCGACTTGTTGAATAGGATTGGAGAGAATTTTGCATCCTCTTCTTCTAATCTCATGTCGGATCTCCGGATACTCACTCCTTTTGAGCTTGAAAGGGACCTCATGGATCACCTTCTTCTTGGCCACAACTTCATAGAAGTGGTCTTGATGGACCTTTGAGATGAATCTCTCCATCTTCCATGACTCAGAGGTGGAAGCAATTGCCTTCCCTTTCCTCTTTCTTGAGGTTTCTTTGGCCTTAGGTGCCATTAATGGTTATGACAAAACAAAAAGCAATGATTTTACCACACCAAACTTAAAATGTTTGCTCGTCCTCGAGAAAAAGAAGAAAGAAAATAGTAGAAAAAGAAGAAAATAAAGGAGATAGAGGGGAAGAGTGTATTCGGCCAAGAAGGGAAAGAAGTGTTTGTAATGTGTGAAAATGAGGTAGTGTTGAGGGGTTTATATAGGGGTGGAGGAGGGTTAAGTTTCGTGTATTAGGGTTGGGTTTAGGAGGGAAAGGATTTTGAATTTGGAGGTAGGTGGGGTTTGTGGGGAAGAGTGGATGTAAGTGGTGAAGAGTATTTGGGGAAGAGATATGGATGTGATTGGTGACGGGTATTTGGGGAAGAGTGTTATGAAAGGGTGTGAAGAGGAGAGAAGAAGAGCTGGGGTAGGTGGGGATCCTGTGGCGTCCACAGATCCTGAGGGGTCAAGGACTTAGCATCCCTGCTCTATTTAGGGCGTGCAAAACGCCCTTAGATTGCACTTCTGGCGTTAAACGCCAGGTTGCTACTTGTTTCTGGCGTTTAACGCCAGCTTTTCTCCCATTTCTGGCGTTAAACGCCAAGTAGATACTCTGTTCTGGCGTTAAATGCCAGTTTGGTGCTTGTTTATGGCGTTTAACGCCAGCTTAGTCCTTCTTTCTGGTGTTAAATGCCAGTTTGATGCTTCTTACTGGTGTTTAAATGCCAGTAAGCCCTTCCTCCAGGGTGAGCTATTTTTCATGCTGTTTTTCATTCTATTTTTGATTTTTCAGTTGTTTTTGTGACTTCACATGATTATCAACCTAAAGAAAACATAAAATAGCAATGGAAAATATATAGATATAATTAAATAACATTGGTTTGCCTCCCAATAAGCGCTTCTTTAATGTCAATAGCTTGACAGTAAGCTCTCATGGAGCCTCACAGATAATCAGAGCAATGTTGGGGCCTCTCAACACCAAACTTAGAGTTTGGTTGTGGCCTCCCAACACCAAACTTAGAGTTTGAATGTGGGGGTTTTGTTTGACTCTGTACTGAGAGAAGCTTTTCATGCTTCCTCTCCATGGTTACATAAAGAGAACCTTGAGTTCTGAATACAAGGTAGTCCTCATTCAACTGAAGGACTAACTCTCCTCTGTCAACATCAATCACTGCTTTTGCTGTGGCTAGGAAGGGTCTGCCAAGGATGATGGATTCATCCTCTTCCTTCCCAGTGTCTAGGATTATAAAATCAGCAGGGATGTAAAGGCCTTCAACCTTAACTTGCACGTCCTCTACTAGTCCATAAGCCTGTTTCATTGACTTGTCTGCCATCTCTAATGAGATTCTTACAGCTTGTACCTCAAAGATTCTCAGTTTCTCCATTAAAGAGAGTGGCATGAGGTTTATCCCTGACCCCAGGTCATATAGAGCCTTCTCAAAGGTCATGGTGCTTATGGTACAAGGTATGAAGAATTTTCCGGGATCCGGTTTCTTCTGAGGTAATGTCTCCCTTATTAATGCACTCAGTTCATTGGTGAACAAGGAGGGTTCATCCTCCCAAGTCTTATTACCAAATAAACTGGCATTCAACTTCATGATTGCTCCTAGATACTTAGCAACTTGCTCTTCAATGGTGTTTTCATCCTCTTCAGAGGAAGAATAGTCATCAGAGCTCATGAATGGCAGAAAGAGGTTCAATGGAATCTCTAGGGTCTCTGTATGAGCCTCAGATTCCTTTGGTTCCTCAAAGAGGAACTCCTTTCTATCCAGGGGACGTCCCATGAGGCTTTTCTCACTGGGATTCACGTCCTCCTCACTCTCTCCAGGTTCGGCCATGTTGGTCATGGTTATGGCCTTGCACTTTCTCTTGGGATTTTCTTTTGTGTTGCTTGGGAGAGTACTGGGAGGAGTTTCAGTAATCTTCTTACTCAGCTGAACCACCTGTGCCTCCAAATTTCTAATGGAGGACCTTGTTTCATTTATAAAATTTAGTGTGGTCTTGGATAGATCAGAGACTATGGTTGCCAGGCCAGAATGGCTTTGTTCAGAATTCTCTGTCTGTTGCTGAGAAGATGATGGAAAAGGCTTGATATTGCTAAACCTATTTCTTTCACCATTATTATTGAAGCCTTGTTGAGACTTCTTTTGGTCATTCCATGAGAAATTTGGATGATTTCTCCATGAAGGGTTATAGGTGTTTCCATAGGATTCTCCCATGTAATTCATCTCTGCCATTGCAGGGTTCTCAGGATCATAAGCTTCCTCTTCAGAAGATGCTTCTTTAGTACTGTTGGATGCAGCTTGCAATCTATTCAGACTCTTGAGAAATCATATTGACTTGTTGAGTCAATATTTTGTTCTGAGCCAATATGGGATTCAGAGTATCAATTTCAAGAACTCCCTTCTTATGAGGCGTCCCATTGTTCACATGATTCCTTTCAGAGGTGTACATGAACTGGTTATTTGGAACCATTTCAATGAGTTCCTGAGCTTCTGCAGGGGTTTTCAGATGAAGAGATCCTCCTGTAGAATAGTCCAATGACATTTTTGACAACTTAGACAGACCATCATAGAATATACTTATGATGCTCCATTCTGGAAGCATGTTAGTAGGACACTTTTTAATCAGTTGCTTGTATCTTTCCCAAGCTTCATAGAGGGACTCACCTTCCTTCTGTCTGAAGATTTGGATTTCCACTCTAAGCTTGCTTATCTTTTGAGGTGGAAAGAATTTGGCCAGGAAAGCACTGACCAGCTTATCCCAAGAGTTCAGGATATCCTTAGGTTGTGAATCCAACCATGTTCTAGCTCTGTCACTTACAGCAAAAGGGAAAAGCAGAAGCTTGTAGACCTCGGGAATAACTCCATTGGTCTTGACAGTGTCACAGATTTGCAAGAATTTAGCTAAAAACTGATGAAGATCTTCCATTGAAAGTCCATGAAACTTGCAGTTCTGCTGCATTAGAGAAACTAATTGAGGCTTAAGCTCAAAGTTGTTTGCTCCAATTGCAGGAAGTGAGATGCTTCTTCCATAGAAGTTAGAAGAGGGTGCAACAAAGTCACCAAGCATCTTCCTTGCATCTCCACCATTGTTATTAGGTTCGGCCATGTCTCCCTCTTTTTTGAAAATTTCTATCAGGTTCTCTCTAGAGAGTTGTGCTTTAGCTTCCCTTAGCTTCCTCTTCAAAGTTCTTTCAGGTTCAGGATCAGCTTCAACAAGAATATTCTTATCCTTGTTCCTGCTCATATGAAAAAGAAGAGAATAGAAAAGAAAATATGGAATCCTCTATGTCACAGTATAGAGATTTCTTATGTGAGTATAAGAAGAGAAGAATAGAAGAAGGAGAAGAGAAAAACTCGAACATAGAGAAGAAGATGGGATTCGAATTTTGGGCGAGAGAGAAGTGTTAGTAGATAAATAAATAAATAGAAAGAGATGAGAGGGGGAAGAATTCAAAAATTAAATAAAATAAACAAAAAATATTTTTGTTTTTATTTTAAATGTCAATTAGAATTCGAAAATTAAGGAGGAAAATAAAATTAAATTGAAATTTAAAACAATTAGTTAATGAAAAGAAATTTTTGAAAAAGAGGTTAGTGATTTTCAAAAAAAGAGAGAGAAAAGTAGTTAGGTGGTTTTAAAAAAGATAAGAAATAGTAAAACAAACAAAAGTTCAAGTAGTTAATTGAAAGAGATTTGAAAATCAATTTTGCAAAGATAAGAATTTAGAAAAGATTTTGAAATTGATTTTGAAAAATATATGATTAGAATAGAAAAAGATATGATTGAAAATCATTTTGAAAAAGATTTGAAAAGGGAATTACAAAGATTTGATTTTGAAAATTAAAGTTGATTACTTGACTAACAAGAAACTAATAGATATGATTCTAAAATTTAAAGATTGAACCTTTCTTAATAGGCAAGTAACAAACTTTAAAATTTTCGAATCAATCACATTAATTGTTAGTAAAGAATTTGAAATTATGAAATGAAATTAAGAAAAAGATTTTGAAAATCATTTTTTTTAAAAGTTTTCGAAAATATTAATAAAAAAATGAGAAAGATTTGATTTTTGAAAAGGTTTTGAAAAGATAGAATTTTTAAATTGAAAATTTGACTTAACTCATAAGGAACAACTAAATTTTAAAATTTTTTGACTAAGTCAACTCAATTTTTCGAAATTTATAAGTGAAAAAAAAGGAAAGATATTTTTTTGGTTTTTGGATTTTTAATGTGGAGAGAGAAAAACACCAAATTGATGCAAAATACAAGAAATTATGAATCAAAGCAAGAAATGTATGCAAGAACACTTTGAATGTCAAGATGAACACCAAGAACACTTTGAAGATCAAGATGAACATCAAGAACTTATTTTTTTGAAAATTTTTAAGAAAAGACACACATGCAAGACACCAAACTTAGAAATTTTCAATGTTTAGACACTAACAAATTGAAAATGCACATGAAAAACAAGAAAAGACACAAAACATGAAAATGCAAAGATCAAACAAAGAAGATCATCAAGAACAACTTGAAGGTCATGAAGAACACATGCATGAGTTTTCGAAAAATGCACAATTTTAAAAACATGCAATTGACACCAAACTTACAATTTGACACTAAACTCAAACAATAAACATCAAATTATTTTTGGTTTTATGATTTTATTAATTTTTTTGGTATTTTTTGAAAATTAATTGGAGAAAGAAAAATAAGGATTTCAAAATTTCTAATGAGAATTCCAGGAATCATGCAATGTTAGTCTAAAGCTCCAGTCCAGGAATTAGACATGGCTTACTAGCCAGCCAAGCTTTTAGTGAAAGCTTCGGTCCAAAACACTAGACATGGCCAATGGCCAGCCAAGCTTTAGCATACAAATCAGGCATACAACAGCTGAATTGATGAGAATCAAAAAGCTCTTGTGATGATGAGTTGAAACCTCGGTCCAAAAGATTAGACATGGCTTCATAGCCAGCCAGACTTCAACAGATCATCATGAAACTCTAGAATTCATTCTTAAAAATTCTGAAGCCATAGAATAATTTAAATTTTTTTTGAAAATTTTTTTTAATTTTTCAAAAATAAAAAAGAATAAAAACAAAAACTTAAAATTAAAATAAAATTACCTAATCTGAGCAACAAGATGAATCGTCAGTTGTCCAAACTCAAACAATCCCCGGTAACGGTGACAAAAACTTGGTGCACGAAATTGTGATCTCTAGCAACAGCACCAAAAACTCAGTACGCACATTCATAATCTCAAATTCTTTTTCACAACTCTGATACAACTAACCAGCAAGTGTACTGGGTCGTCCAAGTAATAAACCTTAGTGAGTAAGGGTCGATCCCACGGAAATTGTTAGTTTGAAGCAAGCTATGGTCATCTTGTAAATCTCAGTCAGGCAGATTCAATTGGTTATGGGATTTTGATAATTAAAATATAAATGACAGAAAATAAGATAGAGATACTTATGTAATTCATTGGTGAGAATTTCAGATAAGCGTATGGAGATGCTTTGTTCCTTCTGAACCTCTGCTTTCCTACTGCCTTCATCCAATCATTCATACTCCTTTCCATGGCAAGCTGTATGTTGGGCACCACCGTTGTCAATGGCTACTTCCCGTCCTCTCAGTGAAAATGGTCCAAATGTACTGTCACCGCACGGCTAATCATCTGTCGGTTCTCGATCATGTTGGAATAAGATCCAGTGATCCTTTTGCGTCTGTCACTATGCCCAACACTCGCGAGTTTGAAGCTCGTCACAGTCATCCCTTCCCAGATCCTACTCGGAATACCACAGACAAGGTTTAGACTTTTCGGAACTCAAGAATGGCCGCCAATAATTCTAGCTTATACCATGAAGACTCCGATCTTTCGGAATGGAGGCTAAGAGATAAACGCTCAATCCAAGGTAGAACGGAAATGGTTGTCAGGCACGCGTTCATAGGTTGAGAATAGTGATGAGTATCACGGATCATCATATTCATCATGGTTGAAGTACAAGCGAATATCTTAGAATAGGAATAAGTTTGAATTGAATAAGAAAACAATAGTACTTTGCATTAATTCATGAGGAACAGCAGAGCTCCATAATCTATGGTGTGTAGAAACTCTACCGTTGAAAATACATAAGTGATGAAGGTCTAGGCATGGCCGAATGGCCAGCCCCTAAACGTGATCTCTGAACATAAAATTATTGAAAGACTAACCAGAGATATAAAATAAATCACTAAAAGTAGTTTTTATACTAAACTAGTAGCTAGGGTTACATAAGATAAGTAAATGATGTAAAAATCCACTTCCGGGCCCACTTGGTGTGTGCTTGGGCTGAGCATTGAGCTTTCATGTGTAGAGACTCTTTTTGGAGTTAAACGCCAGGTTGTAGCCTGTTTCTGGCATTTAACTCTGGTTTGCAACTTGTTTCTGGCGTTTAACTTCAGAATAGGGCAGGAAGTTGGCTTTTGATTGCCAGTTTGCGTCATCAAAACTCGGGCAAAGTATGGACTATTATATATTTCTGGAAAGCTCTGGATGTCTACTTTCCAACGCATTTGAGAGTATGCCAATTAGGATTCGGTAGCTCCAGAAAATCCTTTTCGAGTGTAGGGAGGTCAGAATCCAACAGCATCTGCAGTCCTTCTTCCGCCTCTGAATCAGATTTTTGCTCAGGTCCCTCAATTTCAGCCAAAAAATACCTGAAATCATAGAAAAACACACAAACTCATATTAAAGTCCAGAAATGTGATTTTTATTTTAAAAATAATAAAAACATAGTAAAAACTAACTAAATTATACTAAAAACTACCTAAAAACAATGCCAAAAAGCGTATAAATTATCTGCTCATCACGCGCCACATGTGAGCATGGCCAACGCGTGTGCGTCGTATGCCATGTTTGAACTCCTGGTACAAAAATTAGAGAGTTACGCTGGAGTGGTGCTGGTATTGTGCGAATAGCACAATTTGGTTCCCATGCGTATGCGTGGATGATGCTTACGCGTCACCTGTACTTTCTGCATTCCATGCATATGCGTGGTCGACGCTTACGCGTCGCTTCACCCTCCTGCTTTTGGCACGCACGCGTCACCCATAAGCGCGCGTCGCCTCGCTCCCTATTTCTTCCCTTTACCTCTTTTTATGTTTTCGCTTCTTGTTTTTCTTCTTTTTCATTTTCTTTTTGTATGATTGCATTTGCTTATTTTCATCCATTGCATTTTGAATTTGTTTTTATAGTTTGTTCTTCTTTTCTTTTGTAAGTTTTTTTATTTTAACATTGGTGTTGAACTTTCATACTCAATTGTTGAGAAATTCTTGGATCGTTTTGATGTTACATGACTTATTTAGTATTAATTGCAATATTTATTCCACACACAAGATTGGTGCTTTAGTCCTCCCTAACTCATTATTCTTTGTTTTTGTGCCTTATTATCATTGAGTTAGGATAGGACCAAATGCTCTCATGCTTATCACTAATCTTGTTCGTGTCAATTCTTGTTTGAACTTGATGCTCAACATGCTCTTCATGTCATTTACTTATGCTCGGACTTTACTCTTGCATCAAGTATTATTGATATACCATTTACTTATATTATTTTCTCACTCACATGTTGTAGCTACCATGTAGTTGAGAACCCTACTCTTATTTGGCATTAGCCCCGCCTATGTTCTGTTCGCTTTGATATCTTTGTTGTAGGCTTAATTTTCTTTCTTTCTCTCTCTGTTTAGGCTGGCCACCAAAAAGGGAATGGAAAAGCTTCTAAATGGGGCAACAAACAAGTTCACCTGTACAATCTTTTAAAGGAGCTCATCAGTTGTAGCAACCTGTCCACCTTGCTCTTCTTTGTTTGCACCGAGGACGGTGCAATCTTCAAGTGTGGGGAGGTCGTCTGACCGATCTCCGTGGGTAATTACCTCCTTTTTTCCAACACTAATTCTTAATTTTCTTTGTTAGTTAGTTACTGTATTGCATGATAGGTTGCATGATAGTTAGAGTGTGTATATATACTCTACCACTTCTTTCTTGTCAGGACTACTTGGTTAGGGTGATAATTGATTTTCCAAGAAACTGTTTTTAGGGCACCCTACCAATTTGAAAAATTTTTTGTTGAACTTGCTTGATAGAATTTATTTTGGAACACGGCTTTTGAGCTAAGAACACACAAGCATGTAAGTTTTGAGCCCAATTGTGTGGTTATATCATATAACCACTTATTTACATTCTTGTGTCCATTGTTCTCCTTCTATGATTGTAATCTTTGATTTGTTTAATTCTATAGGTCCATTATTCCATGTATACATGCATTTATATGATTGAGGCCATCATTTTATTTAGCTCACTTACCCAAATATCCTACCTTTCATCAATCATTGTTAGCCAATTTTGAGCTATTTAATCCCTTTTGTTCTTAATTTTAGCACATCACTACCCCTAAGTAAAAAACAATAAATGTCCCTTAATTTAGATATTTGATTAGCTTAGGCTAGTGAGGGTGTGTATCATTTGGGTATGGGAAACTTGGGAACATTGGTTGAGGTAAAAGAGTGTTTTGTATTTTTATTGAAAATTTTAGGAATCGGGTATATACTCATGTATTAAATATTTGAACCATATGCATTTTTTGACATCGCCCCACCAGAGGAGCTCATCAGCGTAACCTCACCCTGGCCATTTGTAAAATGGGGACTCGACCTCCTTGGGCCGTTCCCTCAGGGATCAGGACAGGTCAAGTTCCTCATCGTTGGGATAGATTATTTCACAAAGTGGATTGAGGCAGAGCCCCTAGCTAACGCCACTCCTAAAAGAAGTAAAAAATTCTTATATAGAAACATTATCACAAGGTTTGGGGTCCCATAATCCATCACCACAGATAATGGCACTCAATTCACAGACGTAGGCTTCAGAAAATTGGTGGCCGACTTGAAAATAAAACACCAATTCACATCTGTAGAACATCCCCAGGCCAATGGACAGGTAGAAGCCGCCAATAAAGTTATATTAGCCATGCTGAAAAGAAGATTACAAGATGCAAAAGGAGCCTGGGCTGAAGAGCTCCCACAAGTCCTATGGGCATATCGAACAACTCCATACTCCACCACAAAGGAATCACCTTTCCGGTTAGCTTATGGAATGGAGGCAATGATCCCTGTGGAGTGATAAACCCCGATTTTGTGGTTTATCTTGTGCTTAATTTGGGTGGTTTTATCAACTTTTCTCACATTTATTCAATGAATTACCATGGTTTTGCAATTCTCCCTTGATTTGTGCATAAATGTGAAAACATGCTTTTTAGGCCCTAAAATTGATGATTTTAATTCACTTTAATTCCATTCGATACCTTGATATGTTTGTTGAGTGATTTCATGTTCATAAGGCAAGTATGCAAGTGGGAGAACTCATGAAGAAATGAGGGAACCGTAAAGTTGTCAAGCCCGACCTCCTGGCACTCAATCGACCATAACATGAGCTACAGAGGTTCAAATGAGGCGGTTTCAGTTGCGTTGGAAAGCTAACATCCGGGGCTTCGAAATGATATAAAATTTGCCATATGTTACTTCGCGCTCAGGGGCGCGCACGCGCCATGTACGCGTGCGTGCCGATTCTGCCGTGGGTCCACTTTAATAAAATCGTCCCCAGCGATTTTGTAGCTCATTTTGGGCCCAATCTAACCCATTTCTGATGCTATTGAACCCAAGGATTGAAGGGGGAATGAACCAAGTAGTCATAGTTTAGTTTTTATCATGTTTTAGGGTAGAATTCTAGAGAGAGAGGCTCTCTCTTCTTTCTAGATTTTAGGGTAGTTTAGGTTTAATTTTCTTAAATCCAACTTTTAATTCTTGTTTTGATTTAGTCTTCCCTTTTAATTTCTTGTTTCTACTACTCTATTCTTCTTAGTTCTCTTGTCAATTTTCCTTTTATGTCTCTTTTATGTTTATGAATGCTCATGTTGGATCTTGTTTATATTTAATGAATTTAATGTTTGATGTTCTTTTTATTGTTGATTTGAGTTGTGTTCTCACTCTCCTTGCAATTTGTAGTTGGTAGAATTTACTATTTCTTGTCATTTATTATGCTTTCCTTTTATGCCTTCCAAGTGTTTGACAAAATGCTTGGTTGGATGCTAGAGTAGATTTTGAGCATTCTTGGCTTGGAAAGAGTAATTAGGTAATCTTGAGTCATGAAAACCCAACTCATGTTGGTGATCTAGAGTTGTTAGCTAATATTGTTTCCATTGAAGCTAATCTTTTGCTAATTTAATTAGTGAGTTGATTAGGACTTTTGGAATATTGTTTCCATTAACGCTAATCTTTTGCTAATTAAATTAGTGAGTTGATTAGGACTTTTGGATTGAGATTAGCTAGTCTTATTAGACTTTCTCTGAGTATGAGGATAACATGATACCTTCCTCAATCGTCGGAGATGACGTAATGAGATAAATTCTTGTTTATAATTGTGGTATGATTGATTAATCTTGTTTGACTTTCTCCCTATTTGTTGGAGTTGACTAAATAAGATGAATTAATCATTGCATGACTAGGATAGAAAGCCTATGATCTTAACATTGCCATGAATGTCTCTCTTTATTACTTGCTTTCTTTAATTGCTCTCTTTACTTTTCTTGCCATTTATTTTCTTGTCCTCTTATCAACCAAACCCCCTTTGCATCTTCATAGCAAATAATTGACCACTTCATTGTAACTCTTTGTGAGATGACCCGGAGTCTAAATACTTCGGTTATTTTTCATTGGGGTTTGTTACTTGTGACAACCAAAATTTTTGTATGAAAGGATTATTGATTGGTTTGGAAACTATACCTTACAACGAGAATTCATTTATGAAATTTTAAACCGTCAAGAATTCGCTCATCATGGAGGTCAAGGAAGGATCGCCCAGAATAATCCACTACAACGAAGAGGCCAATTCCCTACTTCAAAAGGAAGAACTCGACCTACTTCCAGAAATTTGAGAAAAAGCTCGGATCAAGGAAGAGGCATTAAAACGTCGGACAGCCTCAAGATACAACCGAAAAGTAGTTCAGCGAGGTTTTGCCGAGAATGATCTCGTCTTAATCCGAAATGATATCGAAACAACTCGACCTAGAGAAAGAAAGCTGGTAGCAAACTGGAAAGGACCCTACCGAGTCGTAGAAGTACTCGGAAAAGGATACTACAGACTGACCGAACTCAAAGGGTGAGAGCTTCCAAGGTCATAACACGCCTACAACTTAAGAAGGTATTACAGTTAGGAGATAATAAGAGATCTTAGGATAAGGTGCACTCTTTTTCCTGGAAAAGGTTTTTTAACGAGGCACCAAGCCAAGATCTATGAACTACCTAACTTAGAGGGATAAAATGCCCACATGTATATATTTGCATTTTTTTATTTTGAATAAAGTTTCTAGATTTTCTACAAATATTCACCTGAAATGCAAAAAATTCATCGCCCAATTATAAAGCTACAGATCAGCAAAAAGTGAAAATCAAATTCATTGCTCGATCACGATAAAGACCAAGGAAGATGAAATCCAAATTCATCAAAAGGTCGACAAAACAAGGATCAAAACCAATTTCTACAAAATTGGCAAAGATGAAAAGGCGACAAAAATAGAATAATGCAAGAAGTTATCGAAAGTGATCCATAGAAAGGACCTGACAAGGTCTTAATGAAAATGGGTTGCTAAAAATAACTTAAAAGACAGGCCGACGTAAAGAAGTCAGACCAATCGACCACAATAAACAAAGTTATAAAAAGTAAATCCCTGGAAAGAGGCCTGGCCAGCCCTAGAAAAGAGGATTACCAAGAAAGAACTTAGAAAGGGACTGATATGATGAAGTCGGCCCAAACCAAAAGTTATGAAAAAGTAATCCATAAAAAAGACCTGACCAAGGTCCAAGAAAATGGAGTACTAGACTTAGAAGGGACCGACATGATGAAGTCGGCCCAAACCAAAAGTTATGAAAAAGTAATCCATAAAAGAGACCTGACCAAGGTCCAAGAAAATGGATTACTAGAAATAACTTAGAAGGGACCGACATGATGAAGTCGGCCCAAACCAAAAGTTATGAAAAAGTAATCCATAAAAGAGACCTGACCAAGGTCCAAGAAAATGGATTACTAGAAATAACTTAGAAGGGACTGACATGATGAAGTCGGCCCAAACCAAAAGTTGTGAAAAAGTAATCCATAAAAGAAACCTAACAAGGTCCAAATAAAATGGATTACTAGAAATAAACTTCAAACAAATCGAGATGAATAAGTCGGACCAAAGCTGCAAAATTATAAAAAGTGAATTTGTAGGATTTACTAAAAATAATTCACAAAGACATCGATCGATAGAAGGTATGCGCCATAAGGGACTCCAAATTGGACCCAGAAAGCAATAACCTCAAAAGAATCAATCTACAAAGTATAAAAGGCGATCAAAAGAGGTCGGAAAACAAGATTCCAACATCCTAAAGATCCCTGGAAAGCGCTAAAGCAAATCGACAAGCATATCACAAAAAGATAAAATTGCTATAATAACAAGACCCGAGAGGCCACCTGACATCGACCCTAAGAGGCTTGAAAAACTACTTTGTTGGCAAAATAAGGTTGCTAAAAAAGCAACTAAAAGTATCCAAAGTCAAGCAAACCACCAAATTACAGAAATAAAAGTTTAAAAGCCCACAGACCGGGCTGTATACCATACATTAGAAAAAAACTTATAAAGGATCCAAAGACTTCCCAGAAGCAGTGTCTCGAAGTGAAGGAGGACGAGTCTGAAGGGGGTACTGCATCTACTGTCCCATCATCCCGATTCAGGATCTGGACGTCAGGATCAGACTCAGGCTGACCGACTTCAACTGCCAGAGTTGAAGAAGGCGGGGCAATGAAGACTTTGACAGAAGGAACAGGAGGAGGCTCGACATCATCATCATCATCAGGGTCATCCGGGACAATCTTACCATCTTTTACAATGTTGTCCAAGCTGAAAAGAGTAATGTCAAGCTCAAGCGCAAGAACTCAAACTTGATCCTTCAAATTCTCATAAGCAGCATTCACACTGCCTACAAGATGACCCTGGAGCTCGGCGTAGTAAGCTCGGACAGACTCCAAACTCTCCCTGAGATTCATCATCTCCCCATAAGTTGTGACATAGCTCTCCTTATGTTTCAGCACCATATCCTCAGCCAACTTGGCAGAAGCCACAGTAGCAGTAGCCCGAGTCTTCTCACCCTCCAACTCTTTTTTCAGCCTCGTCACCTTCGCCTCAAGCTCCTCCTTCAGACCCTTCATCCAGTCGAATTCTGATTTGCCCTCTTCTATAAAGGCATTCGTTGCATGGATAGGAAGATCCTGGGCAGTTCGGTACAGAGCCACCCCTATATGTGCCATCTTAATGCTACTACGAGTAATGAAGTCCAAGTGACGAAGGAGGGAAACATCGTCAGTAGGAATGACACCATAAGGAGCGATTTGTTGATCAACAAGCCCGACAGCATCAATGTCGGGGGCATCCAGATTGAAGGGCTCAACAGTTCTTTGTCTCTTGGGAGGAGGGACGATAGTAGGGGAAGAGGTAGCAGCAAAAGTCTGGGGAGGATCGTCACATGAACCCGAGGGGTAGGAATCATCCTCCTAGGTCCAGGAGAGCTCAGTACTGACTGTTTTGGCAGAGCATGAGAGGATCCTTCCCCAGCCACTTTGGCCAAGATGTTCTGGGCAGCCGTAGCCTTCCTCGCCTTCTTAAAGGCCCTCATGGAGTCATTATTTTTAACCATCTCTGAAAATACACAAAGAAAACCAAGTTATCATCCAGAAAGAAGAATGAACTCGACAAAATAAATAAATACAACAAATATCAAGGAAGTCGACCCCTACCCAGTTCAGTTCGGAGAAGCAAAGGATTTCCTAAAAATTTCTTAGTATCAAGATGGGGAGGCTGCCCCCTGTTTTCTTCTAATATAGTTACAAAAGCTTGCTCAACTTCGTCCAACATTTCCCAGGTGTACCTAGACACACTACATTCCTCTGCCATTCTAAGGGAAAGTTGGGCTCGCCATTCTCATCCAAAAAGAAAGGTCGAGCTCCCTCAACAGCTCGGATCTTAAAAAGGTAATTCTTAAAATCCCTGAAAGACTCATCATACATGGAAAAAACTTTGTGTCCCTGGGCAGACCTGAAAGAAATCCAAGAAGCTTTCTTTTTGATAGTCCCAGGTTTGGTTAACACAAAGAGGTACAGAAAGAGAGTTTGAGAAGGTTTAACATCAAATTCTTGACAAAGCAATTGAAAAATCTTGATAAATCCCCATGAGTTCGGATGAAGCTGAGAAGGAGCTACGTTACACGACCACAACAGGTCAGTCTCAAAAGGGGTGAAAGGAAGGGTGATGTTCATCTGGCTAAAAAAGAAGTCGTACGCATAAAAGAAGGGACACTCCCCCTGGGTCAGAACAGGGAAGCAAACCCTTTCATCAGAATCAGGTGCTACCAATTCATAGTTGTTTTCTTAATCTCTATTACTACAGATTCAATGATGTTTTCTACGCTCCGCATGGAATTCAGAGTTAGCTAGAGAAACACACAGCAGGACGAGAGAGTCCAGCCAGTCGAACATACCCTCAGGAACCTTAGAAGACATCTCAACAATATTTTTGCAAGAAGACATGGCCAACTAGTCCTACAACAAGAAAAAGAAAATAGATTACTAACCAAAATAGCTCGGGAAAAATCAAAACAACTCGGAAAAACATGACTCAGAGCAACACAAATAGTAAAAGGAAAACCCCAAGACACACACCAAGGTCTAGGGCCATCCTTTGGAGGCAAGGATAGAGTAAGGACTCAGAAAAGATTCTACAAGGCTACACCCCAACAAAACTCTCAGCAAAGAAAAATAATCCCTTCCAAACAAGCAACGACACGAAGAAAATCAAAACAAGCCACCAGAAAAAGGTTTTCTTCTACAAAGTTCATCAGCAAAGAAAACTACCAACATGGCAAAAGTCATCAAAGGAGCAATCTTTTGAGGAAGCAAACAGGTTCATAAGCCTCAGTAATAACATGCAGTTCATAGAAGAGGAGCACAAACAAGAAAATAATAAACGGCACACAGAAACCCTAAAAGGACCATTTTCAAAATCAAAAGACACTCCCAGAGTAGTAACAAGCAAATCCACGATGATATAAAAAGGTTCAAAATTTCCAACACAAAGTCAAGCCAGATCAAAACTTTACCAAGAATAGAACAATGCAAGAATAAAGGAAGAACGACAAAAGAAATAAAAGAAAAAAGAACCAACCTGAAAGAGGAGGAAGCGCCAAAAAAGTTGAAGGCGAAAAGGCAAAATCCAGAAAGGCCTTTCGAGCAAAAGAAGCTCCGGTAACCACCAATAACGCCACAAAAGGAAGCGTGAAAAAATGGGCTCAGGCAAAGACAGAAAAACAAAGAAGGGTGGAGTTACAGTGAGCAAAAGAGAAGAAGAGACGGAAACCAAATCTTTGAAAAAACTAAATTCAAAATGAAGAAAGGGGAAAGACAGCAAAGGAAAGAATTAATGGGTTATTAAACCCTCGCACGTTCCCAAGGCAAAAAGACGCGCATTTCAAAAGAACAAAAGGAACGCCTGTTTCAAAAAATTAAGGAAAACGTTCCACATTCAAAGGGAAACTCTACAAAGAAGAAGTCGACAAAATGCTCGAGTTCGGCTTCACCAAAGAAGGATCGAAGTCCTAAAACTAAGGACTCGACCTCAAAAGGAAGACCACACTCGAGCAGGGGCAATGTTCATACCCTGGGTCGAGCTCTCCGACCCGGGTTGTTTAGCGACAAGTCGACCAACCTCTTCAGGTCAGGACTATCCGACCTCTTCTCAAAGAGCTCGGCCAGATCACTAGGAAAGCCCAAAAAGGGCCCAAAAAGAGGAACACGACCCAAATCCAAAGGCAGTCCAAGCCTATAGAGATAAGGGCGGTTCCCTTGAAAGATAAGATGACTTCACTCAAAGATAAGATAAGATAAGATAACTATCTTATCTCCAGAAAGGTCACTCCACACTACTATAAATACACTGGAGCACCCAGGTATAACTCATACTCTGATTCTACAGAAATATCTGCTTAATACCCTTGCTAACTTAAGCATCGGAGTCCCTTGCAGGTACCCCCACCCTCCGGTGACGAATGATCAGCATCATCAACAAGTCCAACAAGTCGGATATGACAGCTACGGCCGTCACCCACCAGTCGGACACGTCATATCCGACCCGAATAGAAGATCTCATCCCAGATCGACCTATAGTTTCAGGTAACCCTTGGAGCACCTAGGCTAAGGGAATTGAGTGATCTTGAGTCTTTGGGTCTCATTAAATTGGTGATTTGAAAACCCTATGTGGTCAATTTGTTAACCATTGACACTAGCCTACTATTAAGTCAATTAGTAGCTAGGTTAGGACTTATGAATTGATGTTGATCAAGCCTATTGGACATACTTCAAGCTTAGGAGTTGACTTTTGATGTACTTAAAGCTTAGAAGTAGACTTAATGGGTTGGTCCCTCATAATTGTCAATATATAGTGTGTAGACAAGGATGGTGATCTCAATTTCCAAGTCTTAGCCAAGAGTTCTTTTCTTTTGTTCTATTAGTTCTTGTAATTTACTTTCTTGCTTTTATATTTTCTTGCCAATCAAAAAAATCAAACCCCTTTGTTTCTTCATAGCCAATAATTGAGCACTTCATTGCGATTCCTTATGAGACGACCCGAGGTTTAAATACTTCGGTTAATTTTGATGTGAGAATTATTAGTTGGTTTGGAGCTATGCTTACAAATGAAGTTCTTCTTTTCTATAAGTGAAATTCTAGACCGACCAAAATTCTTACTATCAAGCTCATATTCGAGAGGGAAAACATTGTAGAATGATAGAGGATGTCATTAGGAGTAGTAGTAGATAGTAGTAGGAGGCTTTAGGTTTAGTTTTCTTTAAGTTTTCTCTCAACACCATTAGGGTTTATATTAGGGTTTTACATTTCAAGTGCCATTTTCCATTTTTGATCTTGGATTTTGCTAGCCTCAATTGTAAGTATCTCTTAATTACTACTCTTTATAGTTACAATTTTGATACTCTTTCTTGTAGTTAAAGTTATAGTGTTAATACATATACATTTTGCAATTTTGATTTCTTGTTGATCATTTTGATGATTGATGATTCTTATATGCTTGGTTGAGTTGCTATTGTTGCTTTTGATCATTTGTTACTTTTAGTTTCAAGCATTTTCTCAATTTTCCCATGTTTAATGTTTATGCCCACCAAGTATTTGTGGAAATGTCAAGTTTGATTATGGGCTAAATTTCCACCTCTTGGCTTGGGGAAAATGAGCTTATGGGTTCCTAGAGTTGGAATATCCAACATTTTGTGATAATTCTTGGATTGTTAATTGTTCTTGTTTCCACTAATGCTAACTTGTTGCTAAGGTAATTAGCAAGTGAGTTAGGATTTGTGGATTAAGAATAACTATGCTCACTTGACCTACTCTCCGAAGTAAGGGTTAACTAAGTGAGATTAATTCATTACAATTTTCATAGTTGTGGTTCCAACAAGGAAAGGACCCTTAGTTCATCCCAAACCAAGATTTCATTCATGCTTTGAATCACACACACATACATACATTGATGTGGATGGAAATTGGTGAGTTAAGAATGATTATAAAATATGCGTTGCAAGTATAGTTCTCAACCAACCAGAAATTTGCTTATCAATTTAGAAGGGTGTCACAGAAATTAAAATTAAAATACTGGGAGTATGAATCCTAGGTTGTCTCCCAACGAGTTGCAGAAAAGTGTGCTATTTTATTAATCAGATGTTTTCAAAAAGGTTTGAGTTGAATGGCAGTAAATTAAAATAGAGAATTTATATAAATTTAAATAAAAGCCTTGACTGGGAGTTGATTAGCTGGAAGCCCTATTCTTGTCGGAGTACTCTCAAGATTAATTGACAATTGAGGGTTATTATGTTTAGTTGCCCCTTACTAAGCAAGGGAAAGTCAAACGAGTTGGAATGCTGTATCTATCCACAAGTTCCAATCCGCTCTTGGGAGGATTGGTGTTAATGACTAGAGAGCAATCCAACAATAAACCCAATTACAATCTTTCTCTTGAGCATCCTAACTCAAGGGTTCCTTTCAATCAACTCCCCATCAAGTTAGGGAACTACTCGCTCATTGTAAATGTAAAATTCATAACATAAGAAAGGGAATTAAAGAAAGGCATGATAAATAATAATCAAAAGATTAATTAAAAATAAAAGTGATTCTTGTATTAATAAATGTTAAAATAATCCAATAGTAAAATTAAGTAAATAAGGAACATGGAAGAGTAAGAGACAACTAAAGAGAATGAACTAGAATGTCGAAGTCTTGATGAGGCAATAACTCTTCTCAATATCCCAATGCAAAAACAATGAAAAATAACAAATCCTAAAAACTATGAATGTGTAGAGAGAAAACCTAGAGGAGAGGAAAACTAGATCTAAAAACTAAAACTATGCGGAATGAATGTTCTTTTTGGTTTCTGCATGTTCTCTGGCTCTAGTATGCTTTTCTGGGCCAAAAACTGGGTCAAAATAAGGCCTGAAATCACCCCCAGCGATTATGCAGATTATACAGATCGCACATGTCACGTGGACGCGTCATTCAGGCGGACGCGTCATTCGGCGTTTCGCTTTGCCACGCGGGTGCGTCGTCCACGCTTTCGCGTCACTTGTGCAGTTTCCAATTCGCGCGGCCGCGTCATCCATGCGGCCGCGTCATTGCGATTTCCTCTCTTCCGCGCGGTCGCGTCATCCATGCGGCGTCGCTTCTCGCTGGTCATCTCCTCAATTTCTTGTGTTCCTTCCATTTTTGCAAGCTTCCTTTCCAATCTCTAACTCATTCATGCCTTATAAAGCCTGAAACACTTAACACACATATCACGGCATGGAATGGAATAAAGGAGAAATAAAATACATAATTAAAAGTCTCTAGGGAGCAAGTTTTCAATCATGCAATAACTTTAGGAAGGAATTATAAATGCATGCTTATTTAATGAATAAGTGGGTAAAGATCATGATAAAACCACACAATTAAACACAATATAAACCATAAAATAGTGGTTTATCAACCTCTCCACACTTAAACATTAGCATGTCCTCATGCTTAGTTGAAGGAGATAAAATGAATGAGTAAGAACATGTAAAACCTGTGCAATGCAATGCAACCAATATATATGAATGCAACTATATGATTTTTGTCCACTTGATCAAAAGTAAGTAAGCTCTTCAAAACAATTACAAATCAAATCCCACTAACTCAATTCTTATACAGTAAGAACAGATAAAAATGCAAGAAGATACCTCATGAAAGTAGGGAACATAGAAATTCAAGCATGGAACCCTCACTGATGATGTATGTACACTCTAGTCTCTCTAGTGTATAGGGTCATCACTCTATCCTTCTCTAATCATGCTCTCTAATTTTTGTTCTTCTCCTAACCAATCAACAACATTTAATATACCAATGCAAACATCATGAGGTCTTTTCAAGGTTGTAATAGGGCCAAGGTAAGGGTAAGGATGCATATATGGCTAAGTAAGCTTATAAATTGAATCTTTAATTAACCCAAGCTTTAACATAACCTATATATATTCTATGTAACTTTTAAAATTCATACCTAGCTACAAAGAAATTTCCTTTCACATTCCATACTCATGTTTCAACCTTTTATTCTGATTTTATCATACATGCATTGATCTTTGAATGCTTGACTTAGCATTGGGGTAATTTTGTTCCTTTATTTATTTGTTGAATAAATTATATATATATATATATATATATATATATATATATATATATATATTATCCATGAACATAGAAACATAAAAATAACATAGCTTATCAATGCACATAGATTTTTAATTCTTACAGTTTCTCATGAGTAGGTATCCAAATTCCCAGTAGATTATCATGACATATTCCCTTATTATCTTTTGCTTCCACAATTTCCCATACTTAAATAACACACACAATTCTATCTTAAGCTAACCAAAGATTCAATTTGGGATATATAATTATTTTTCCGCTTAAGGCTAGTAATGTGGTAAAATATAGAACAAATGGGATTTAAAGGCTCAAAGTGGCTAACAAAGGTAATTGAAAGGGTAGGCTTAATTTAGATAAGTAAGCTAAACAAATAATGGCCTCAATCATATGCAAACATATAAATATAATAAGCATTCGACTTATAGGATGAAACAAAATATAGATTACAATCATAGAGAAGTAAACACACAAGAATAAAATAATTATGGTTAAATAATGTAACCATTCATAAAGGCTCAAATCTCACAGGTTGTGTGTTCTTTAGCTCAAAAATCATGTTCGAAATACAACTTCAAGCAAATTTAACATAAAAGTTTTAATTAAAATTAGTGAAATTTTGTTCCAAAGATAGGGTTTTAGAAGAAGCAAATTGTCTTTTTAATGAAGCAGAACATGCATGCAACTAATCTATTACTATGCAATTTATCCTATTCTATAAAATAAAAATCTAACTAAATATCCTAATTTATTGGTGCTAGGGAAGAGAAATTACCTCCGGAAGTCAGGTACTGACCGACCTCCCCACACTTAAGGCTTTGCACCGTCCTCAGTGCCATCTGTCAGGAATAAAGGTGGGTTGGTAGCAGTATCTCCGCAGTCAGGACCATCATGGCTCCCTGTGCTGGTAAAGAAAGTGGAGTCCGGGGTGTCTGAGTCCTTGAATTTTCCCATAATCAGCTCCTTGAGGTATGTGACTCGGCGCTTGTTACGGCGCTCTCTCATCTTAGCTTTCTGTTCCTGCCGATCCAATCTGGCAAGTATCTGCTGGAGCAGTTGGGCTGTTGTAGGTGCTTGTGGTGTTGAAGAAGGAATATCCTCAATTGGTTCAGTGGGCTGGCTAATAGTGGCTGCTGGAAGTCTAAGGTACTTCCCGTTAGGGACATACTGATCATCCCGGAGAAGCATGGCTTTGGTGTTCGCAGCTCTGTAGGAGACTCTGGCTGCTGAGACAAGATCTGAGACCAGGGCAGGAAAAGGTAAGTTGCCCGTGATTTGTACGTGTCCCATGGCATTCCAGATATGTCTTGGTAGATTCAGAGGTTGGTCTGTAAGGATGCACCATAGTAGAACGGCCATGTCCGCAGTGAAGGAGGATTCGTGAGTGCTCGGAAAGACGTAATGGGACATGATCTGTGCCCATATGCGAGCCTCCAAGGTAAGTGCTAAAGCTGAAATTCCCTTGGGGCGGGTACGATAGTATCCGTAGATCCATCTGCTGCCAGGTAGTGCGATAACTCTGAGAATGGCGTCCCAGTAAAATTGGTAGATCTGGCGTTTGAGTGCGGCTTCTTGAAAGGCATCCAATCCTTCTGGAACAGGGGGAAGACCTAGAGCTTTTTGAATGGCTTCTTCAGTAATGGGGACTTACTTCTGACGGACATAGACAGACTACAGGGTTGGCAGGTGGAAGTTGGAGTAGAACTCAACTACCCAAGAAAGATTGACCTGCCTTGGCTGTCTCTGTAGGAAACCCCATTGTCTTCGGGCAATTTACGGCTCAACAAAGGTAGCAATATTGGGCGGGAGGAGAAGAAGGTATTCGTTGTTGTAACTCCTTTCAGCCAGGATGGGGAACATCTGCTCACAGTAGCGATTGCGGAATCGCGTAGTGTCCTTTGCTGTGAAGGCTTTTTCTTTATCATCAACCTTTATGATCCTCTTAATCTTCTTTGTTGAGGGCTTTACCACAGTTGAAGAGGGTTTGCCACTAATGCTCTCTTTGTTCCTCTTCTTGCTGGTTGTTTGGGAGTAGCTTTCTCTTTTCCTTTCTTGGTGGCTATCCTGAAAAAGGGAAGAGAAAGTAAATAAAATTTAAAGGAGTAGAGCAAGGAAGAGGGTGATGTAAGTGATAATCAATGCACAATAAAGAAGAATGACGTTAACACATGGTCCGGATTACATGTGAAAAGTTCATCAATGGAAATATAGCAAGTGCATGTAGGAGCAAATAAATGCAAGGGGTTTATTGGCATGCAGGCAAAGGCATGAGTAGCATATATCAAGTATTCAATGTCTAATTTAAATATGTTATCACTCGTAACTAACCATCACGTTTATATTGATAATTAAATTCAATAAATAAAATAGTAAAGGGAATTTGTGAAAAGCAAGCATTGAATATTAGAGTAGAAAAATGTAGAGAAGTTCATAATGCCATATGGGCTTTTTCATAAACACATAGCATGCATGTAGAAGAAGTTCTTGAAAATAAGAATTTGAACATGCAAGTGATCCCTTAAAAAGCAATATATAATTGTCAAACAAATTTAAAACAATCCACAAGCATATAATAATAGATAATGACTCACATAAATTGATAACACCAAGTAAAAAGGAGAAAGAAAGAAAAAGAAAATATGAATAATGAAGGTAAAAAGAAAAGAAAAGAAGATGGCATATAAAAATAAGAAGAATAATAGAAAATAAGGGGGGAGGAGAAAAGAAAGAGAAAAACCTTGTTAATGGGGGTGAGAGAGAGTAAAAAGTGAGAAAGAAGGAAGAAGGGAGGAAGGAAGGGAGAAGAAATAAGGAGGGAAAGGAGAAAATAGGATTTGGGGAGAAAAAGATATGATAATTGGCAAATTAGGAAAACTGTACAGTGCAAGCGACGCGGTCGCGTGGGGCACGCGGTCGCGCGACTTGTGCTTAAACTGAATGACGCGGTCGCGTCAGTCACGCGGTCGCGTAACCCGTTTTATGCCATTGGCGCGAGGGTAGCCTCGCACTCACACAACTCTCTGTTCAATATCATATTAGTGCCAAATTTTGGGTAACGCGATCGCGTGGGGGATGCGATCGCGCGAGTGGGCTTTAGAAGGATATGACGCGGTCGCGTGGATCACGCGGCCGCGTGGGAAGGATTCTGCGTTCAGCACCAATCCAGCACCACTCTCGCACAACTTTCGGTCGTGCACCACTTTGACGTCGAAATCCTGGTCACGCGGCCGCGTGGGGCACGCGGTTGCGTGGGACAATTTGTGCCATTGGCATGCCTCCAGTCACGCTCTCGCGTGACTCTCTGTTCATTTTATTATGCTCTCCCAACACCCGCGACGCGGACGTGTCAATGAGGTGGTCGCGTCGCGTGATTTTTTTTTTTTAATAAAAGTATGGAAATGCAGATGCACGAAATGTACTAATGAAGAGAAGAGTTATTGAATAAGAAAATTAAAAATAAAAAAAAGAATGATCATACCATGGTGGGTTGTCTCCCACCTAGCACTTTGCTTTAACGTCCGTAAGTTGGACGCTCCACTAGCTCAGTCTTCAGCTATATGGGGATCTTCCAAGAGGAAGATCTCAAGCTCCTTATTTTTCTTCAGCTTCTCGCCATGGTACAGCTTTAAACGATATCCATTAACTTTGATAAGTTCAGAGTTTGAAGGATGGCTTAGGTGATAAACTCCGTACGTTTCTGCCTTCTCTACTCTGTATGGACCTTCCCATCTTGATCTCAACTTGCCTGGCATGAGCCTCAGTCGAGATTTATAAAGGAGGACTAAGTCCCCAGGTTGGAACTCTTTCCTCTTGATCTGCTGATCATGTACAGCCTTCATCTTCTCCTTGTATAGTCTTGAGTTCTCATAAGCTTCTAGGCGAAGGCTCTCTAGTTCCTGCAGTTGCAACTTCCTTTCAGCTCTGGCTTTTTCAATTCCCATGTTGCATTCCTTTACTGCCCAAAAGGCTTTGTGCTCTACTTCAACAGGGAGATGACAAGCTTTTCCATAAACTAAGCGGAAGGGACTCATCCTAATGGGTGTTTTATATGCTGTTCTATATGCCCAGAGTGCATCTTGTAGCCTGGTGCTCCAGTCTCTTCTATGAGGTTTGACTATCTTCTGCAAGATACGCTTTATCTCTCTATTTGACACCTCGGCTTGCCCATTAGTCTGAGGATGGTAGGCTGTTGCAACTTTATGAATTATCCCATGCTTCTTCATTAGTCCTGTTAGTCTCCTGTTACAAAAATGGGTGCCTTGATCGCTCACAATTGCTCGTGGTGATCCAAAGCGACAAATAATATGGTTTCTCATAAAGGAAACAACAGTGTTAGCATCATCATTGCGGGTAGGAATCGCTTCCATCCATTTGGAAACGTAATCCACAACTAACAATATATAGAAATAACCATTAGAATTTGGAAATGGACCCATGAAGTCAATGCCCCAAACATCAAAAATTTCACAGAAAAGCATAATCTGTTGAGGCATCTCATTCCTCCTGGATATATTACCAAATTTCTGGCATGGAAAACAAGATCTACAAAATTCAGCAGCGTCCTTAAAAAGAGTAGGCCACCAGAATCCACAGTCTAAGATTTTTCTAGCAGTTCTTTGAGGGCCAAAATGTCCTCCACTCTCAGATGAGTGACAGGCCTCTAAGATGGACTGGAATTCTAATTGAGGCACACACCGTCTAATTACCTGGTCAGCGCCACATCTCCATAAGTATGGGTCATCCCATATATAATATTTAGACTCGCTTTTCAGCTTGTCTCTTTGATGCTTAGAAAAGTTCGGAGGGAAGGTGCGGCTAATAAGATAATTAGCTACAGGTGCATACCAAGGGACTATCTCAGATACTGCTTGCAGGTGAACAAATGGGAAAGTATCAGCTATAGGAGTGGAGTCATCTGTAATGTGCTCAAGGCGACTCAAGTGTTCTGCCACTAAATTCTGGTTACCACTCCTGTCCTTAATTTCCAAATCAAATTCTTGTAATAGCAGTATCCAATGTATAAGCCTTGGTTTGGACTCCTTTTTAGATAATAAATACTTTAGAGCTGTGTGGTTTGAATACACTACTACTTTAGTACCAAGTAAATAGGCTCGGAATTTATCCAGAGCGAAAACAATAGCAAGAAGCTCTTTCTCAGTAGTAGTGTAATTCGACTGAGCGGCATCTAAAGTTTTAGACGCGTAAGCAATAACAAAAGGATCCTTATCTTCACGCTGAGCCAGTGCTGCTCCTACGGCATAGTTGGAAGCATCACACATTATTTCAAATGGTTGGCTCCAGTCTGGTCCTCGCACAATTGGAGCTTGAGTCAGTGCGGTCTTCAGCTTATCAAACGCTTATTTGCAATTTTCACTGAACTCGAACTCAATATCTTTCTGCAGTAACCTGGATAAGGGAAGTGCTACCTTACTGAAGTCCTTAATGAACCTCCTGTAAAAACCTGCATGGCCAAGGAAAGAACGGACCTCCCTCACAGAAGAGGGGTAAGGTAAACTAGAAATAACATCCACCTTTGCTGGATCTACAGAAATGCCAGTGTGAGACACAACATGTCCTAGTACAATCCCTTGTTTAACCATAAAGTGACATTTTTCAAAATTTAATACAAGGTTTGTACTGACACATCTCTCTAATACTCTAGATAATCCATCTAAGCAAAGGCTAAAGGAATCGCCATAAACACTAAAATCATCCATAAAAACCTCCAAACAGTCCTCAATAAGATCAGAGAAAAGACTCATCATGCACCTCTGGAAAGTAGCTGGTGCATTGCACAAGCCAAAGGGCATTCTCTTGTAAGCATAAGTCCCAAAAGGACATGTAAAAGTGGTCTTTTCCTAATCCTCAGGAGCTATATGAATCTGGAAATAACCTGTGTAACCATCTAAAAAATAATAATGCGATTTACCTGACAGGCGATCCAGCATTTGATCAATGAATGGAAGAGGATAGTGATCCTTACGGGTTGCTTGGTTGAGGCGTCTGTAGTCAATGCAGACCCTCCATGCGTTCTGAACTCTGGTTGTCAGGAGCTCTCCATGCTCATTCTTCACTGCAGTGACTCCAGACTTCTTTGGCACCACTTGTACTGGGCTTACCCATTCACTGTCTGAGCTGGGATAGATGATATCTGCCTCTAGTAGTCTGGTCCCTTCCTTTTTGACAACCTCTAGGATAGTAGGGTTCAGTCTTCTCTGGGGTTGATGGACAGGTCTTGCTCCCTCTTCTAAAAATATCCTATGCTCACAGACTTGAGGATTGATGCCTACTATGTCTGCCAAACTCCATCCAATTGCCTTCTTGTGCCTCCTCAGCACACAAAGTAACTGCTCTTCTTGTTGAGAAGTAAGTTCCCTTGCAATGATAACCGGAAACTTCTACCCGTCTTCCAGGTAAGCATATTTGAGGTGTGGAGGAAGGGGTTTTAATTCTAACTTCTGATTATGTTCAGGCTCTGGGTTGTCTGGAGCTGGTAACAGTGGTAGAGCACTGTCATTGTCCTCTGAGAATGTCCCCACACTTGGACCTTGTCCTGTGTTCTTCTCTTCAAATTCCTCCTGATGGACTTCAGCCACTGTTTCATCTATAATGTCACACTTGAGGATAGAGTGATCCTCCGGTGGGTGCTTCATAACTCTGTTCAGATTGAAAATCACTACTCGGCCATCTATTTCAAAAGAGTATGTTCCTGAAAAAGCATCTAATTTAAACTTTGATGTCTTCAGGAATGGTCTTCCGAGTAGGATTGATGATGGCTTATCTGAGTCATTTTGGGGCATCTCCAGGATATAAAAATTAATGGGAAATATGAGTCCCTTAATGCCCACTAGTACATCTTCAACAACTCCAACCACTGTAATAATGCTTTTATCTGCTAACACAAAATGAGCTGCCGACCTTTTTAAGGGAGGGAGCCTCAAAATATCATATATATACAAAGGCATTATACTTACACATGCTCCTAAATCACACATGCAATCAAAAATTATCAAACCACCAATAGTACAATTAACTATACAAGGACCTGGGTCACTATACTTTTCAGGTAAACCTCCCATTAAAGCAGATATGGAACTTCCTAAAGGAATAGTTTCTAATTCATTAATTTTGTCTTTATGTATACATAAATCTTTTAAAAACTTTGCATACTTAGGTACCTATTGAATAACATCAAATAGAGGAACAGTTACCTCAACCTTTTTAAATATCTCTACCATTTTTGGATCAGGTTCCAGCTGCTTCCTGGGCTTCCTTGCAAGTTGTGGAAATGGAATAGGAGTGGTGTCTTCTACAGTGTCTGTGCCTTTTGATGCTTCTTCCTGTGGTTGAGCTTCTTCTTTTTCAGCTATGTCCTGTATGTCTTTTTCCTCTTCAATATCTTCTATTTCCACTACCTCTTCAGCTGAGGCGTGTTCTGGTGAGCTTGGTTCCTCCTGGTTCTTCTCCTATAGTGTGGTTCCGGACCTCAGGGTGATGGCATTGATGCCACCCTTTGGATTGGTTAATGGTTGAGAGGGGATTTCACTGGAGCTCAAAGGTTAGTTATTGGAGTTGTTCATTGATCCAATCTGGGAGACAAGAGCCTGCAAAGTAGCGGTCAGACCATTCAGAGTGGCATTAATATTGTTTTCCATGGTCTATTGTCTCCGATCAATAGATTGTAGTAAGTCATCATTAGCAGATGAAGAAGGATAGGTAATTTGAGAGGTCTGCTGTAGGGTATTCTGTGGCCCTTGGGATTTTCTTAGGTGAGGTGCTCTGTAAGGTTGATTCTGATTCTACTGCCTATTGTTGTTGTTATTCCACCTCTGATTTCCCTGATTATCTCTGCCTCCTCTATTGTTGTTGTCCCTCCAATTCTGGTTAGAATTGTCTTGCCATCCGTGGTTGTAATTGCCACCTTAATTGTACCCTTGGTTGGGGCGGTCATAGAAGTTATGTGTGGATGCCACGATGTTGTCTTCCTGCTAGAGCTGCGAACATTCATTAGTATAATGGCTGTAATCAGCACAGATTCCACAAACTCTCTGTGGGACTAACTGTTGGTTTTGCTGTGTTGGAGAAGGTTGAACTTGCTGAACTTGTTGTTGGTTCAATTGCATCTGCTTCAGCAAGTTGGTCATTTCACAGATACTCTGAGTTAAAGCAGCAGTCTCTCTACTAGAGGATACATCTGCAATGGCTTTTGCACAGCCTTGTTTCTGCCTGTGATTCCTAGTAGATTCAGCTAAGTCACTGATCAATTGCCATGCCTCATCAGTGGTCTTGTACTTTTTCATAGACCCGTTGCTAGCACTTTCCAATGTGGTCTTATCTTGGGGCCTCATGCCTGTGTGACATAGCCGAGTAACACTATCTTGTCAATCATATGGTGGGGGCAAGCTTCCAGAAGATTATTGAAGTGCTCCCAGTACTCATAGAGAGTTTCAGAATCATCCTGAACAATCATAGAAATATCTTTCCTCAGTTTATCAGTAACTTCAGCTGGAAAGAACTTTTCCAAGAATTCTCTTCTCAGTGTATCCCAGTTGGATACGATTGCTGCTGGTTGAGTGTAGTACCACTCTCTTGCCTTCCCCTCAAGAGAAAACGTGAAAGCTTTCAGCAAAATTGAAGTTTCATCTGCACCATAACGCCTGACAGTAGAACAGGCTGCCTGAAAATCTCTTAGGTGCTTGATAGGATCTTGAGCAGGTAAGCCATGAAACTTGGGCATCAAATTGAGCAGTGCAGTCTTTATTTCAAAGTTTGTAGCCACCACTGGGTGATGCACTTGAAATGTTTGCATTGTAAAATCAGGGGCTCCAGCCTCTTGGATAGTAACTCTCCTGGCTGCTGCCATGTTACCTGCACGAAAACAACCAAATCAGTAGAACGGGGGCTGGTTTCTTTCTCAAGTGACGTTTCAGATCCGCCCTCAGAGAGGACTAACCGACGCCGAGCTTGCCTTATTCGTGAAATAGTTCTTTCAATCTTAGGATCGAATACTAGCAAGCTTGGGTCAGGAAGCGAACGTGTCATCTAACGAAAGAAACAAGCAGCTCATAGTTGCAAAATAGAATAAAATGCAAATAAATAAATTTCAATTAATAACTTTAGCACTCTATTGCAACTCTCCGGCAACGGCGCCAAAAATTGATGTGGACGGAAATTGGCGAGTTAAGAATGATTATAAAATATGCGTTGCAAGTATAGTTCTCAACCAACCAGAAATCCGCTTATCAATTTAGAAGGGTGTCACAGAAATTAAAATTAAAATACTGGGAGTATGAATCCCAGGTCGTCTCCCAACGAGTTGCAGAAAAGTGTGCTATTTTATTAATCAGATGTTTTCAAAAAGGTTTGAGTTGAATGGCAGAAAATTAAATTAGAGAATTTATATAAATTTAAATAAAAGCCTTGACTGGGAGTTCATTAGCTGGAAGCCCTATTCTTGTCGGAGTACTCTCAAGATTAATTGACAATTGAGGGTTATTATGTTTAGTTGCCCCTTACTAAGCAAGGGAAAGTCAAACGAGTTGGAATGCTGTATCTATCCACAAGTTCCAATCCGCTCTTGGGAGGATTCGTGTTAATGACTAGAGAGCAATCCAACAATAAATCCAATTACAATCTTTCTCTTTAGCATCCCAACTCAAGGGTTCCTTTCAATCAACTCCCCATCAAGTTAGGGAACTACTCGCTCATTGTAAATGTAAAATTCATAACATAAGAAAGGGAATTAAAGAAAGACATGATAAATAATAATCAAAAGATTAATTAAAAATAAAAGTGATTCTTGTATTAATAAATGCTAAAATAATCCAATAGTAAAATTAAGTAAATAAAGGAACATGGAAGAGTAAGAGACAAGTAAAGAGAACGAACTAGAATGTTGAAGTCTTGATGAGGAAATAACTCTTCTCAATATCCCAATGCAAAAACAATGAAAAATAACAAATCCTAAAAACTATGAATGTGTAGAGAGAAAACCTAGAGGAGAGGAAAACCAGATCTAAAAACTAAAACTATGCGGAATGAATGTTCTTTTTGGTTTCTGCATGTTCTCTGGCTCTAGTCTGCTTTTCTGGGCAGAAAACTGGGTCAAAATAAGGCCCAAAATCGCCCCAGCGATTTTGCAGATTATGCAGATCGCGCATGTCACGCGGACGCGTCATTCAGGCGAACGCGTCATTCGGCGTTTCGCTTTGCCACGCGGGCGCGCCGTCCACGCTTCCGCGTCACTTGTGCAGTTTCCAATTCGCGCGGCCGCGTCATCCATGCGGCCGCGTCATTGCGATTTCCTCTTCCGCGCGGTCGCGTCATCCATGCAGCCGCGTCGCTTGTCGCTGGTCATCTCCTCAATTTCTTGTGTTCCTTCCATTTTTGCAAGCTTCCTTTCCAATCTCTAACTCATTCATGCCTTATAAAGCCTAAAACACTTAACACACATATCACGGCATCGAATGGAATAAAGGAGAAATAAAATACATAATTAAAAGTCTCTAGGAAGCAAGTTTTCAATCATGCAATAACTTTAGGAAGGAACTATAAATGCATGCTTATTTAATGAATAAGTGGGTAAAGATCATGATAAAACCACATAATTAAACACAATATAAACCATAAAATAGTGGTTTATCATACGTCAATCACTTTTATATCTTACTTGTTCATATTACATAGCTAGTTCTTTAATTCCTTTATTATTTCATTACTTGCAGCTTTGAATGTTCTTTTATTCCTTTAATTGTTTATCTCTTCATTGAAAATATCTCTTGCCTTCACAACCAAAATTTTGCACTCAATGATCACTGGTCCTTGGGAGACGACCTGGGAAGTAAAACTCCCGGAATTATATTTGTTTTGAATAGTGACATCTTTTGTTCTAAACTTTGGTGTTGGCCGATTGTTGGGTTGGGGCTATACTTGCAACGCTAATTCCCTTATTTTATGAGGAAAAACCCCTAACCCTACTTTCGACAATTCGTCAAGTTTTTGGCGCCGTTGTCCGGGAGCTAGTGTCATGAGTGCTATAGTTTTGGTTGTTGTGAGTATGTGAATAGTGTGAATAGATACTTTTTGAGTTGTTTGATTGTTTTCGCTATTAATTAGGTTTTTATCTCTTTTGTTAATTGATGTCTTTAGTTTTTATTTTCTATTTTCTCTATGAGTTATTACCCTCTTGGTTTGGAGTTTGGTTGTGATCAATTTGTAGGGCTTGATAACTTCAATTTTAGATTGCATCAAGGGATTGGAACATCAATTTTGGAAGGAGCAACCTCTCCCATGCTACAACGAGCCAAACCCTCCCCATATGCATACCCAAACCAAGGATATGGTGGATTTCACTTTGATTATGCACCTCCACCACCATATACCTATGACCCATGCTTCCAACATGATCTTCAATCACCACATTTTCAAACACCACACCAATACCAACAACCACATTCTTACATACCACCTCAAAATACTTACCAACCTGAGTCACCTCCCACATATACAACCTTTCCTCCAAATAATGAAACCCCTTTTTTACCCTAATGTGAAACTTTCCCACCCTTGGCTCAAGACTAACAAGAGCTTCAACCCTTTCTCAAAGAGCAAGAAGGGTTCCGACAAACACAAGGGCAATTCATGGCTACCATAGCCGAAGCGGTTAACCGTTTGGTTCTACTATGTTCATCCGATCAAGGCACTCCTCTTGAAGGGTGTGAATGAGCAATTGAAGGGCGTAGAGAAGAGGAGAGCATGGAATGTCAAGTGGATGAAGAGGAGCTAATGTTTGAAACGCAACAAGAGGAGGAAGGTGGGATAAGTGCACCGGAAGAGAGAAAAGGAGAATTGAGGGAGATTGATCAAGATGAGGATTTCATCATTGATGATTTTTTGTCTTCCTTGGTCAACCCCCTTAAGAATCCTAATGAGCCTCTTCCCATTGAGTTTGAGAGAGACATGGAAGTAGATTTCTCACAACCTCCGTATTATGACTTGAGTGATGGGGAAGGGGAAGTTGGTGAGGAAGAAATTCCGTTCTAAGAACACATTGAGTGGGTGGTAATTTCATCTATGAACTTCATTGGCCCCAATCAATATGCTATCTTGGAGATGGATCATCAACTCAAAATCTTTCTTGGGTTGTTACATGGTGGAAAAAGGAGTGTAGGTTGCCAAGAGAATCCAAGATTCATCAAGAAAGCCAATTCAAGCTTTGGGATTCAAGCATGGTGTAAAGCACGATTGAGTGGATCCCAAAGAATGTTGGGTTACTTCAAGGGTAATTTGAGAGCTTATCCATCTGGCTTGAAGCATGTAGATCAACAAGAAGGAGGACGGAAAACTAGAATATGGGATCCTGGAGGAGCTTTAAAGACCAAGCTTGGATGGAGATTCAAGAAGGAGTAGAAACACAAGCCACCCTAACAAGAGTCTCCTCAACAAGTCCAACTTAAGGACTATAAACCAATGTGCTAGGTGGGAGACACTCCACCATGGTAACATTGTTCTTACCCTTTCCTTGTTTATAATTTTGGTTTATTGCATGTTTGCTTGTCTTAGTTAGCCTAGGATTAGTTTGATTTTGAGCTTAGATAGGTTGATTTTGGTATGGATCATAATTTTGTAAAGTTTTTCTTGTTTGGGGTTGAGATTTTGATTGAGCTAAGGTTGAGTACTTTAGAAATTGAAAGAAAAAAATTTTGGCAAAATAGGGCATCGTGCGTGCGCACCCACATGTGCATGCGCACAAAATCTCCATTTTCTGTGTCCTGTGTGTGCGCACCTGCCTGTGCGTGCGCACACTCATGCTTGTGCCCTCTATTTGCTGCACCCGCACGGCTTGTGCGTGGGTGCTCCCCTATTTTTCTGCAATCTGTGCATGCACACCTTCTTGTGCGTACACACACGTCCCTTTTTCCGCACTCTCTGTGCGAGCGCACAGGCTTGTGCGTCCGCACACCAGCTTACAACGCTTCTGTTTGGAGCGCTGGCACAGCCTGTGCGCATGAACCCCTGCAAGTTCTTGTCCGTGCGCACGCACATATGACCCTTCTCCAAGGAATAATAAAAAAAAATTTTAGTAGATTCTGGTTGGGAGATCTAAGAGATACTCATTCTAGCTTAATTCATGTAGAACAGAAGTGTTTGTCAGGCACGCGTTCATAAGGGAGAAGGATGATGAGCGTCACACATAATCATCACCTTCATCACGTTCTTGGGTGCGAATGGATATCTTAGAAGTGAAATAAGATGAATTGAATAGAAAACAGTAGTACTTTGCATTAATATTTGAGGAACAGCAGAGCTCCACACCTTAATCTATGGAGTGTAGAAACTCTACCGTTAAAAGTACATAAGTGAAGGTCCAGGCATGGCCGAGATGGCCAGCCCCCTATTGTGATCTAAGATAGCATACTACTGATCAAAGATGTCTAATACAATAGTAAGAGGTCCTATTTATAATAAACTAGTCACTAGGTTTTACATGAGTAGGTAATTGATGCATAAATCCATTTCCTGGGCCCACTTGGTGTGTGTTTGGGCTGAGCCTGAGTGTTGCACGTGTAGAGGTCCTTCTTGGAGTTGAACGCCAGTTTTTGTGCCAGTTTGGGCGTTCAACTCTGGTTTTGGCTCCTTTTCTGGCGCTGGACGCCAGATTTGGGCAGAGAGCTGGCGTTGAACGCCAGTTTACGTCGTCTATTCTTGGCCAAAGTATGGACTATTATATATTGCTGGAAAGCCCTAGATGTCTACTTTCCAACGCAATTAGAAGCGCGCCATTTCAAGTTCTGTAGCTCCAGAAAATCCACTTTGAGTGCAGGGAGGTCAGAATCTAACAGCATCAGCAGTCCTTCTTCAACCTCTGAATCTGATTTCTGCTCAAGTCCCTCAATTTCAGCCAGAAAATACCTGAAATCACAAAAAAACACACAAACTCATAGTAAAGTCCAGAAATGTGAATTTAACATAAAAACTAATGAAAACATCCCTAAAAGTAACTAGATTCTACTAAAAACATACTAAAAACAATGCCAAAAAGCGTATAAATTATCCGCTCATCATATTTCCTGCTTGTGGCTTTGATTCCTTTGAGGCTTCTGAAGTTATTTCTAGTAATCCTGTTTTGTTTGGGCCTTTTATGAGGTCTCTGCCAGGTATTACTTTTTACAACTTTAGCATTTTATGGAGGCCGACTTCATCATGTCGGGTCTTTCTAACTTATTTTGTAATCCTCTTTCTTAGACCTTGTTCAGGTCTCTTTCAGGGATTACTTTTATAACTTTTATGTTTAGGGCCAACTTCGTCACGTCGGGCCCTTCTAAGTTATTTTTGTAATCCACTTTCTTGGACCTTACTCGAGTCTCTTTCAGGGATTACTTTTATAACTTTTATGTTTTGGGCTGACTTCGCCACGTCGGGCCCTTCTAAGTTATTTTTTTAATCCTCTTTCTTGGACCTTGTTCAAGTCTCTTTCAGGGATTACTTTTATAAATTTTATGTTTTGTAGGAGACCGACTTCGTCATGGCGATCTCTTCTAAGTTATTTTGGTAATCCTATTTCTTGGACCTTGTTCAGGTCTCTTTCAGGGATTACTTTTATAACTTTTATGTTTTGTAGGAGACCGACTTCATCATGTTGATCTTTTCTATGTTATTTTTGTAATCGTCTTTCTTGGACCTTGTTCAGGTCTCTTTCAGGGATTACTTTTATAACTTTTATGTTTTGTAGGAGACTGACTTCGTCATGTCGATCTCTTCTAAGTTATTTTTGTAGTCCTCTTTCTTGGACCTTGTTCAGATCTCTTTCAGGGATTACTTTTATAACTTTTATGTTTTGTAGGAGACCGACTTCGTCATGTCGATCTCTTCTAAGTTATTTTTGTAATCCTCTTTCTTGGACCTTATTCAGGTCTCTTTCAGGGATTACTTTTATAACTTTTATGTTTTGTAGGAGACTGACTTCGTCATGTCGATCTCTTCTAAGTTATTTTTGTAATCCTCTTTCTTGGACCTTGTTCAGGTCTCTTTCAGGGATTACTTTTATAACTTTTATGTGTTGTAGGAGACCAACTTCGTCATGTCGATCTCTTCTAAGTTATTTTTGTAATCCTCTTTCTTGGCCCTTGTTCAGGTCTCTTTCAGGGATTACTTTTATAAATTTTATGTTTTGTAGGAGACCGACTTCGTGATGTCGATCTCTTCTAAGTTATTTTTGTAATCCTCTTTCTTGGACTTTGTTCAGGTCTCTTTCAGGGATTACTTTTATAACTTTTATGTTTTGTAGGAGACCGACTTCGTCATGTCGATCTCTTCTAAGTTATTTTTGTAATCCTCTTTCTTGGACCTTGTTCAAGTCTCTTTCAGGGATTACTTTTATAACTTTTATGTTTTGTAGGAGACCGACTTCGTCATGTCGATCTCTTCTAAGTTATAGCAATCCTCTTTTATAGGGTTGGCCAGACCTCTTTCCAGGGACTTACTTATAACTTTGGTTACTGCAACTGGTCCGACTTCTTGACATTGGCCAGTCTTTAAGTTATTATTTAGCAATCCATTTTATTAAGACCTCGTCAGGTCTTTTCTCTGGATCACTTTCGATAACTTCTTGCATTATTCTATTTTCATCTTTGCCGATTTGTAGAAATTGGGTTCAATCCTTGCTTGGTCGACCTTTTGATGAATTTGGTTTTCATCTCTATTGGTCTTTATCGTGATCGTACAGTGAATTTGATTTTCACTTTCTGCCGATCTGTTGCTTTATAATCGGACGATGAATGTTTCAGATTAATGCGTCTTGAGAATTTGTAGAATATCTAAACATATTTTATTCAAAAAGAAAATGCAAATATATACATGCGGGGAGTTTTTTATCCTTTAAGTCAGATAATTTGTAGGTCATGGCTTGGTGCCTCATTAAAAAACCTTTTTAGGAAAAAGAGTGTACCTTACACCAAGATCCTTTATCATCCCTAACTATAGTACCTTCTTAGGTTGCAGGTGTGCCACGACCTAGGAAGCTCTCATCCATCGAGTTGGGACAGTCTGTAGTAGCCCTTCCCAAGTACTTCTACGACTCGGTAGGGTCCTTTCCAGTTTGCTGCCAGCTTTCCTTCTCCAGGTCGAGTTGTTGCGATATCATTTCGGATTAGGGTGAGGTCGTTCTTAGTAAAACCTCGTGGCACTACCTTTTGATTATATCTCGAAGCCATTCGATGCTTTAGTGCTTTTTCCCTGATCCGAGCTCTTTCTTGGACTTCCGAAAGTAGGTCGAGTTCTTCCCTTTGAAGTTGGGAGTTGGCTTCTTCATTATAGTGGATCACTCTAGGAGATCCTTCTTCGATTTTTACTGGGATCATTGCCTCCATTCTGTATGCTAATCAGAAGGGTGATTCCTTTGTGGTGAAATACGGCGTTGTTCGATATGCCCATAGAACTTGTGGGAGCTCTTCAGCCCAGGCTCCCTTTGCGTCCTGTAATTTTCGTTTTAGTTCGGCCAATATGACCTTACTGGCAGCTTCGGCTTGTCCATTAGCTTGGAGATGTTCTACGGAAGTGAACTGGTGTTTTATGTTCAAGTTGGCCACTAATTTTCTGAAGCCTGAATTTGTGAATTGGGTGCCATTGTCTGTGGTGATGGAGTATGGAACCCCGAACCTTGTGACAATGTTCCTATATAGGAATTTTCAACTTTTTTGAGCAGTGGCGCTAGCTAGGGGTTCTGCCTCGATCCACTTTGTGAAATAGTCTACCCCTACTATGAGGAATTTAACTTGTCCAAATCCCTGAGGAAGGGTCCGAGAAGGTCGAGTCCCCATTTTGCAAATGGCCAAGGTGCGGTTACGCTGATGAGCTCCTCTGGCGGGGCGATGTGAAAGTTGGCATGTTTTGACATGGTGGACATGTCTTTACGAACTCTGTGGCCTCCTTTTGTAGAGTTGGCCAATAAAATCCTGCCCGGAGTACTTTTTTGGTAAGTGCTTGTGCTCCGAGATGGTTGCCACAAATGCCACTGTGTCTTTCTTCTAGAACTTCCCTTGTATTGGAAGTCGGCACACATTTTAACAATGGTATTAAAATCCATCTTTTGTATAGAGTATTATTTATGATAGTGTAGAGTTGTGCCTCCCGTTTTAACCTCTTTGCCTCTTTTTAATCTGTGGGGAGTGTTTTTGTTTTTAGGTAGTAAATTATGGGGGTCATCCATCCTTGATCCTGACCTATTATGGCTAGGATTTTTTCTTCTTCCGAGATTGATGGAGCATGCAGCATTTCTTAGATGAGGCTTCTATTGTTGCCCTCTGGTTTGGTGCTGGCTAGTTTTGAGAGTACGTCAGCTCGGGCATTCTGTTCTCGGGGTATCTGACGGACTTCATATTCTCCTAGTTGTCTGAGCTGTTCTCTGGTTTTGTCCAAATATTTTTTCATGGTGGGATCTCTGGCTTGGTAGCTTCCTGCTATTTGTGAAGTGACGACTTGCAAATCACTGAAGATGATAAGCTTTTGAGCTCCAACCTCTCTAGCCAGCTTCAAACCAGCTAGTAGTGCCTCATATTCTGCTTGGTTGTTTGAGGCAGGGAACCCGAATTTGAGGGAGAGTTCGATTTGGGTTCTTTGGTCGCTTTCAATTATCACACCTGCGCCACTTCCGGTTTTATTTGAGGAACCGTCCACGTAGAGACTCCATTCTGTGGTGGTTCTGGGGTGTCCGTAAATTCTGTGATGAAGTCAGCCAGGTATTGTGACTTGATGGCTGTCTAAGCTTCGTATTAAAGATCAAATTCGGACAACTCGACTGCCCATTACAAAATTCTGCCTGCTAGGTCTGTTTTCTGTAAAATCCCTTTTATGGGCTGGTTAGTCCGAACCCTAATGGTGTGGGCTTGGAAGTATTGACGAAGTCATCGAGATGTCAGTATGAGGGCATATGCAAACTTTTCTATTTTTTGGTAGTTCAGCTCGGACCTTTGTAATGCTTTGCTGATGAAGTATACGGGTTGTTGCCCACTGTCGTCTTCTTGCACTAGTGCTGAAGCTACTGCCCGACTTCCTACTGAGAGGTACAATGTGAGTGGTTCTCCTTCCCGTGGCCGAGTTAGGATGGGTGGTTGTCCCAAGAATCTTTTGAAATCTTGGAAGGCTTGCTCGCACTCTTTTGTCCATTCAAACTTTTTTCCCTTCCTTAGAGTAGCGTAGAAGGGGAGAGATCTTATTGCCGATCCAGCTAGAAATCTGGACAAGGCTGCCAACCTCCCATTGAGTTGTTGTACCTCTTTGACACAAGTCGGGCTCTTCATGTCGAGTATAGCCCGACATTTATCCAGATTAGCCTCGATTCCTCTTTGTGTGAGCATAAAACCCAAAATTTTGCCAGCTTATATGGCGAAAGTGCATTTTGCAGGATTGAGTCGCATGCCATGCCTTCTTATAGTGTCGAACACTTGGGCCAGGTTAGATAATAGCGTCTCCTCACTTTGTGTCTTTATTAACATATCATCCACGTAGACTTCCATGATTTTTTCGATATGATCCAAAAAGACCTTATTCATTAACCTTTGATAAGTAGCTCCCGCGTTTTTAAGACCAAAAGGCATGACGATGTAGTAGTAGTTTACTTTTGGGGTTAAGAATGAAGTTTTTTCTTGGTCGGATGGATACATTGGGATTTGGTTGTATCCCGAATATGCGTCCATAAACGAGAGGTATTTATATCCAGAGGAGGCATCTACCAGAGCGTCGATATTTGGGAGTGGATAAGGATCTTTCGGGCAGGCTTTGTTGAGATCAGTGTAGTCGGTGCACATTCGCCACTTCCCGTTTAATTTTTTCACCAAGACGATGTTAGCTAGCCGTAGTGAGTACTTGACTTCTCTTATGAATCCTGCCTCCAATAGAGCTTGTACCTGCTCTTCCACAGCTTGGGATCGTTCTGGTCTGAGCTTTCTTCGTCGTTGTTGTACTGGTCGAGACCCTGGGTAGACCGCCAACTTGTGGCACATTAATTTGGGGTCTATGCCTGGCATGTCTACAGCTTTCCATGCAAAGAGGTCGACGTTATCTCGTAAGAACTGTACGAGTAATTCTTTTATGTCTCCTCTTAGAATCGTACCAATATTGGTCGTTTTGTCAGGGATGTCTCCGATCTGGACTTTCTCTACTTTCCCTTTGGGTTGTGGGCGGAGTTCTTCTCGCCTCTGAACTCCCCCCAGTTCAATTGTGTGGACTTCTTCTCCTCACTTTTATCATCGTCCCGGGTGGCCAGGTACCGATCTAATTTCACTTCTCTTACTAATTTTTCTATGACATTTTTTAAGTCAAAACATTCGTTGGTGGAATGCCCGCGGATTCGATGGTATTCACAATATTCGGTCCGATTACCTCCTTTTTTTTTGCCTCTGAGTGGTCGAGCTGGGGGTATTTTTTCAGTGTGGCAAACTTCTCTGTAGACATCCACAAGGGACACCCGAAGAGGGGTGTAATTGTGGTATTTTTTGATTTTTTCTCCATGTCGATCTTCCTTCTTTTTGGACTCTTTATCCTTATCCCGGGAGTGATAGGTGGATCCAGATTTTGAGGTCTCTCCTAGCCGAGTGTTTTCCTCCATGTTAATGTACTTCTTCGCTCGTTCTTGCACTTCGTTCAGAGATGTGGGGTGTTTTTTTGATATAGATTGACTAAAAGGTCCCTCTTGCAAGCCATTGATGAGGCCCATAATGGCAGCCTCTGTTGGTAGGCTTTGTAAGTCCAAGCATGTTTTGTTGTTCCATGTAACTGCGAAGACTTTCCCGATCTCCTTGCTTAATTCCTAGTAAACTTGGGACGTGTTTAGCCTTATCTTTTTGCATGGAGAATCTGGCCAGAAACATCTTGGCTAAGTCGTCGAAGCTTGAGATGGACCTAGGAGGTAGGTTATCGAACCACCTAATTGCTGTCTTTGTTAAAGTAGTTGGAAAGGCTTTGTAGCGAACTGCATCTGAGGCATCGGTGAGATACATTCTACTTCTGAAATTGCTGAGATGATGGCTGGGATCTGTAATGCCATCGTACAAAGTCATATCCGAAAGTTTGAAGTCCTTAGGGATTTTGGTTTTCATGATCTCCCTAGTGAATGGATCTTGATCCTTGCGAGAGTTGTCCTCATGGGTGGATCGAGTAGCTTTGGCTTTGAGATCGGCTTCGAGTTTTAGAAGTTTATCTTCTAATTCTCGGCGTTGCCTTATCTCCCTTTGTAGATCCTTCCCAGCTTCTCGCTGATGTTGGGCTTCTTTTTCAAGTTGCTTTAAACGATCTTGAAGCGCCTCTATCGTTCTCGGATTTGGTGAGTCTTTGTTTCCGTTAGATTCCAGGGTATCTTTTGGTGTAGTGTCCGCATTTTTGTGCAGCATTCTATCCTCTAGATCTGAATCATGGTCATTGTCATGGTCATCCGCCATGGTAATGGGATGACTTCCAGGTTCCCCGGCAACGGCGCCAATGTTCTGAGGGTTACCTGAAACTGTAGGTCAATCTCGGATGAGATCCCCTGTGATGATCAGAGATGGTGTATCCGACTGTGAGTGGAGGCCGAAGTTGTCGTGTCTGACTTGTTGAACTTGGCTGCACTGTTGATCCTTCACCACCGGAGGGTGGGGGATACCTGCAAGGGACTCTGATGCTTAAGTTACCAAGGGTATTAAGCAGGTTTTTAGTAGAATCAGAGTATGAGTTATACCTGGGTGCTATAGTGTATTTATAATGGTGTGGAGTGACCTTTTTAGATAAGATAAGTTAGTTATCTTATCTTATCTTTTATCTTTTGGTGAGGTCAGCTTATCTTCAAGGAAACCGCCCTTCTCTCTGTAGGCTTAGGCTGCCTTTGGATTTGGGTCGTGTTCCTTGATCTGGGCCCTTTTTTGGGCTTTTTAGATGATTTGGCTGAGCTCTTTGAGAAGAGTTCGGGTTGTCTTAACCTGAAAAGGTCGGTCACTTTGTCTGTAGAACATCCCGGGTCGGACAACTCGACCCTGGGTATGAACAGGGGTCTTCAATAAGGTTGTGCAGTTGGAAAAAAGAAAAGGTGCTAGTGTGTTAACAACATTATCGAACTGGTAGATATAGAGTTGAATGACCGTAAGTTTACGTGGTTCAATAGGTCAATCGTGCAGTTAAATTATTAGAATATTGGTGAGTTTAGTTTCATTGTTATCATTTGGAGCACTTGGTTGAAAAGGAATGACAGAATTTTCAGGAATCAAGAATCAGATGTTGCAGGAGTAGTTAACAGGTCGATTAAGAGTTACAAAGATTGGAGTGATATTTGATCTTTTGGATTGTTGTGGCTTTTGTCGAAGATGATTAGGAATTAGTGTATTTTATCTATTTAGTACTTTTTTGTTGGGACGTTGATGCTCCACCTTATTGTGTTGAGCTTTTTATTTCAAAAAAAAAGTTATTTATTTTGCTAAGCTTGGATATTTGTTTGGTATAAAGCTCTAGGATTGCTTCTGGCTTCTCGGGGTCTTACTTCTTACATTACTAGGCACTGTTACCATACTGAGAATCTCCGGTTCTCATTCCACACTTTGTTATTATTTTTCAGATGTAGGATGCAACCTACCTCGATGAGTTGCTTGATGGTGACAGAATGGAGGACCTTATTCCATTTTGTTGTCATTTTGGTTATTTTGATTTGTTTTCTCACTTTTATATTTTTATTTACCCTAGAGACTTACCTTGAGAGAGATATTGTATAAGCCGTTTTACTTTAAAAACTCCGTATTGTCTGTATATAACTAGTCGGCTTAAACTCCACGAGCTGCGAATAGTTCTTTATGGCTATTATATTCTTATATCTATATATATTTGATGAGCAGATATTTTATACGCTTTTTGGCATCATTTTCACGTAGTTTTTATTATGTTTTGTTTAAGTTTTATTATATTTTCATAGGTTTTAGTGCAAAATTCATATTTTTAGATTTGACTTTGAGTATGTATGTTTTATGATGATTTCAGGTATTTTCTGGCTGAAATTGAGGAGCTTTGGAAAAGACTAATTCAGAGATAGAGAAAGGACTACAGATGCTATCAGATTCTGACCTCCATGCACTTGAAGGAGCATTTCTGGAGCCACAGAAGTCCAAATGGTACGCTCTCAACGTTTATGAAAAGCTAACATCCAGGGCTTTCCAGCAATATATAATGGTCTATACTTTGCTCTAGAAATGAAGGTCTAAAACTAGCATTCAATGCCAACACTTCACCCTCTTCCTGGCATTGGACGCCCAAAAGGGAGCAGCTGGCGTCCAACTCCCAAAAAGGAGTCCAAAGCTGGCGTTCAATGCCCTAGAGGAAGCATCAACTCGTGACTTCACTCAAGCTCAGCCCAAACACTCACCAAGTGGGCCCGAAAAGTTGATTTTTGCACTACATGACTAGTTTATCTTATTTCTGTAATTCTTAGTTATCAGATTAGTATTTAAAGGAGAAGATCACCCTTGTTTAGGATCTTTTTCCTCCTCCATTCAAATACATTACTATTTTCTGTAAGCTATGAGTCACAAACCTCCTAGGTTAAGGTTAGGAGCTCTGTTGATTTCTATAGATTAATAATATCATTGTTCTATTTCAATCTATGCTTGATTCCATTCTAAGATATATCTTCGTTCTTTATCCTGATGAATTGGGAGTGTAACTTGACCGTCATCCCTATTCTGCATGGGTTCTTGCAAGTCCTTGAAGGGATAGTACTGAACAACAAGCTTGATTATACATCTCTTAGATGGCTAATCCACGACTTTGTTAGGGACTTGGAGACATCAGTTCAGCCGAGGTACAAGGCAATTAGGGCCTTATTGGTAGAAGCTAGAATCATCGAGCAGCGTTCTCTGATTTGGAAGATCCAACCGTGTCTGTGGAATTTTGAGTAGGATCACCAAGGGAATTGACTGCAAGAGCTTCACCCCTGTTCAGATTGGATGACCACTGACTTGGCATTTGATCTGAAGCAGAGGAGATTAAATACCACGGACCTGGTGTTAATCACTTACAGCCTGCCATGGAATGAATTATCAGAAGTTGAAGTAGATAGTGAGAAAAGTTGATCCAAAAGGAGGAAGCATCTCCGAAGCCTCAACCGTTCTCTCATCACTAATTTCACACCACTTAAGTAGTTTTATCTTTATTTATTATGTTTTCATGCTTTTTTCCACAACAAATATATTTTCTATCCGCCTGACTAATATCTACAAGGTAGCCATTGCTTGTTCAAACCAATAATCTCTGTGGGATTGACCTTCACTCACCTGAGGTATTACTTGGACGACCCGGTACACTTGTCGGTCTATCTGTGCTAATATTGCAGAGTTAGTTTTGTGCACCACCCATATGGGTGTTGAACGCCCAGCTTCTGCGAACGCCAGCTTTATGCTCCTTCCTGGCGTTCAATGCCTGATCTCTACTTTTTTTGGGCGTTGAACGCTCATTAGGGATACCCTGTGTGGCATTCAACGCCAGGTTTCTGCTTCATGGCTGACATTCAATGTCTGCTGCATGCTCCCTGGCTAGTGTTCAACGCCAGTAATGCTGCTCATCTTGGGTGCTGAATGCCCACTCTTGCACCCTTGTCTGGCGTTCAACGCTAGCAAGGTACCTGCTCCAAGGTGTTCTGTCTTCAGTTCTAACTGTCTCTATTTCTGTTCTAACTACTGTACATGATCACAAACCTAAAGAAATAATTATGTAAAATAAAGGAAAAAACAGAAATAAATAATTATGGTTGGGTTGGCTCCCAACAAGCGCTTCTTTAACGTCACTAGCTTGATAGTTAGCTCCTTACGGAGATGGATAGGGTCTCAGAATTTCGCCCTTTACAGTGAACTTCTTCCCTGTGTTCTCATGTATGAGCTCCACATGCTCTAGAGACAGGATCTTGTTCACAATATGTGGAATGACTTGGTTGTCAGTGAAGACAACTCTCATGCCAGGTGAGAGGCCTTTAGTAGGGATTTTCTTGTCCCTCTAGCCCTTAGGTACTTTCTTCTTAGTACCAATGCTCTCAATGCTTGATGATGGCCTCCCAACACCAAACTTAGAGTTGGTATCTGGGGGTTCTATGTAGCTTTGCACTGAGAGAGAGGGTTGGAATACTAAGTGTTACATAACTGTCTCTTTTCTGTCCAAGGGAGAATTGGGGTCAGGCATCTTGAACAAGATGTGGTCTTCCCATAACTATAGAATCAGCTCTCCCTTTGTTACAAAAATGATGGCATTGGGAGTTGCTATGAAGGGTCTTCCAAGGATGATGGATTCATCCTCTTCTTCCCTAGTGTCCAAGATTATAAAATCTGCAGGGACGTAAAGGTCCTAAACCTTTACTAAGACATCCTCTACCAGACCATATGCCTTTTTCATTGACTTGTCTGTCATCTCTAGTGAGATTCTTGCAGCTTGTACCTCAAATATTCCCATCCTCTCCATTACAGGGAGTGGCATGAGGTTTATACTTGACACTAAGTCACACAGAGCCTTCTCAAAGGTAATGGTACCTATGGTACAATGAATTACAAAGCGTCCGGGATCCGGCAGCTTCCAAGGTAGTTTCTTCTGAACCAAGGCATTGAGTTCCTTGGTGAGCACTAGAGGTTTTTCCTTCAATGTCTCTGTTTACAATAGCTTGGCATTTAACTTCATGAGGACTCCTAGGTACCGAGCAACTTGCTCTTCCCTAGTTTCCCCTTCCATATCAGAGGAGGAGTAATCTTCGTAATCCATAATTTGTAACAAGGCATTCAATGGAAGTTCTATGGTCCCTTTGTGAGCCTTAGTTGCCTTCAGTTCTTTAATAAGGGAGTTTTTAGTGGGTGTTGAACGTCCAGCTGCCCCATTACTAGCGTTCAACGCCAGCTTTTGTGCCACTTTAGGCGTTGAACGCCCAGTAAGGACTCCCTTACAAGCGTTCAACGCCAGGGATGACTCTTCTTTGGGCGTTGAATGCCCAGTAAGGACTCAATTACTGGCGTTCAATGCCAGGGATGGCTCCTCTTTGGGTGTTAAACGCCCAATTACTGGCGTTCCATGCCAGAGCATCCCCTTCAGATTCGGCCTCAACTTCTACAGTGATGGCCTTACACTCTTCCCTTGAGTTAATAGACTGTTAGGAGATGTCTCAGGGATTCTCTTGCTCAGCTGACCAATTTGTACCTCCAGATTTCAGATAAAGGACCTAGTTTCTGTTATAAAACTAATAGTGGTCTTATAGAGTTCAGAGACAATGGTTGCCAAGTCAGAGAGGCTCTGCTTAGAAGTCTCCATCTGTTGCTGAGAAGGTGGGAATGGTGGTCTGTTGTTGAACCTATTCTAGGTTCTTCCATCTTGGTTGTTGTTGAAGCCTTGCTGAGGCTTCTATTGATCCTTCCATGAGAAGTTAGGATGATTCCTCCATGAGGAGTTGTAGGTGTTTCCATAGGGTTCTCCTATGTAATTCACGTCTTCTATTGTGGGTTAATCTGGATCATAAGCATCTTCTTCATAGGAGGTGTCTTGAGTGCTACCAGCTGCAGCTTGCATTCCAGTCAAATGCTGAGACATCATATTGACCTGTTGGGTCAAGATCTTATTCTGAGCTAATATGGCATTCAGAGTGTCAACCTCTAGAACTCCTTTCTTCTGAGCTACCCCATTGTTCACAGGGTTCCTCTCAGAAGTGTACATGAAATGGTTGTTTGCAACCATTTCAATTTGTTCTTGTGCCTCTTCTGGCGTTTTCTTCAAGTGGAGTAATCCACCAGCAGAATGGTCCAAGGACATCTTGGACATCTTAGATAGACCATCATTGAAGATACCTAGGATAGTCCATTCTGAGAGCATGTCAGGAGGACATCTCCTGATCAGTTGCTTGTATCTTTCCTAAGCTTTATAGAGGGATTCACCCTCTTTTTGTCTGAAGGTTTGAACTTTCACTCTGAGCTTGCTCATCTTTTGAGGTGGAAAGAACTTGACCAAGAAAGCATTGACCCACTTTTCCCAAGAGTCTAGGATTTACTTACGTTGGGAATCCAACCATATCCTAGCTTTGTCTTTAACAACAAAAGGGAAAAGCATAAGTCTGTAGACCTAAGGATCCACTCCATTGGTCTTAACAGTATCACAGATTGCAATTCTGTTGCATTAGAGAGACTAAGTGAAGCTTTAGTTCAATGTTGTTTGCTCTAATGGCAGGTATGGAGATGCTTCTTCCATAGAAGTTAGAAGTGGGTGCAGTGAAGTCACCAAGAACCTTACTTGTAACTCCTCCATTATTCGGATCAGCTGCCATGTTAGTACCTTTTAGTACTTTCAACTTCTTGTTCGAAAAGTTCTGTAAGGTCTCCTTCAGAGTGTTGTTCTTTAACTTGTTATAAATGCCTCCTTAGAGTCCTCTTAGGTTCAAGGTCAGGATCAAAGAGAGGTTCTTTATCTCTATTCCCGCTCATAAACAAGAAAAAAAACCAAGAAAGAAGGAGAATGGGAGCTTCTTTGTCAAAGTATAGAGGACTCCCTGTGAGATATGAAGAAGAAAAAAGAATGAGGGTAGAAAAATGAGAGAAAGAATTCGAATGAGAGTGGTAGAAGAATTTGAAAATTAAGAAGTAAAAAGGGAAACTAGAATTAAAACATTTTTGTTTTTATTTTGATTATTAATTGAATTCGAAAAATAAGAAGAAAATTAAAAGCTAATTAACTAAAAGGATCTGAAATTTAAATTAGTGATTTTCGAGAAAGAAGAGAGAGAATGAGGTAAGAAGTTTCAAAAATAGAAGAGATAGGAATTAGTTAGGAAGTTTTCAAAAAGAAGAAAGAGAAATGAGAGTATTAAAGAGATACCAAACTTTTAAAATTAAAATAAGATAAACAAGTAACTAATTAAGAAAGATTTGAAAATAAGATAAGATAGGAGATTTGACAGAGATTTAATTTTAAAAATTTTGAAATGTAAAGTTGGAAAGGAAATGTAAACAAGATAAGATAAGAATTGAAAAGATTTGAAAAAGATTTGATTTTGAATTTTGAAATTGAAACAAGATAAGATATAGGTTTGAAAAAAAGTTAAAAAGATAAGATAGGAAAGAACCAAATTAAAAGAAAGATATGATAAGATTTGAAATTTTTTTTAAAAAGGATAGGATTTAAAATTTAAAATTTGACTTCAATAATAAGAAAATACCAAACTTTAAAATTTTTAAATTAAAATAAAAAATAAAGCAAGATTTTCAAAATTTTTGAATAAAGATAGAAAAGATATTTTTTTATTTTTTGAATTAGTGAAGAAAGAGAAAAACAACCAAAAGACACCAAACTTAAAATTTTTAGACAAAAGACACTAGTTTTACAAAAATTTTAAAGAAAAACACTAAAAGACATCAAACTTAAAAATGTTAAGATCAAAACAAGAAAAGAAACAAGAAAACTTGAACACCAAGAAGAACAGTCAAGAATAATTTTTGAAAACTTAAAGAAATTAAAGAACAGACAAAGGACACCAAACTTAAAAGTTGACACTAGACTCAAACAAAAGATCAAGATTACTAAAGAAAAGAAAAGATTTTTGAAAAATTTTTGAAAAAGAAAACAAAAGAGTAAAAAGTACCTAATCTAAGCAACAAGATAGTCCGATAGTTTGTCAAACTCGAACAATCCCCGACACGGCGCCAAAAACTTGGTGCACGAAATTGACTCCACAATATTCGCACAGATAGACCGGCAACTGCACCGGGTCGTCCAAGTAATACCTCACGTGAGTGAGGGTGATAAACCCCATTTTTAGGGTTTATCCTGTGTTGAATTTAGAGGATTTTATCAACTTTTTCCACATTTATTCACTAAAATAGCATGGTTTTTTAAATTCTCCTTAAATTGTGCTTAAGAGTGAAAATATGCTTTTTAGGATTAAAAATTGATAAATTTGATTCACTTTAATTCCATTTGATGCCTTCATATGTTTGTTAAGTGATTTCAGGTTTAGAAGGCAAAGATTGGATTGAAGGAATGAAGAAAAAGCAAGTAAAAATGGAGAATTCTTGAAGAAATGAGGATTTGCTAAATTCAGGGCAACATATATACGTGGCCCATGCGTATACATGGGAAGGAAATCTGCCATGCGAAGCACATACGTGGCCCACGCGTACGCGTGGGAAGCAGCACGTGACCAACTTAAAGGCAATACATTAGGGGCGATTTTTGAGCCATCCAAGCCCAAATCCAACTCATTTCTGATGCTATTAAACCCAAGAATTGAAGAGGGAATGAACCAAGTAGTCATAGTTTAGTTTCTCATCATATTTTAGGTTAGAATTGTAGAGAGAGAAGCTCTCCCTTCTCTCTAGAATTTAGGATAGTTTAGGTCAAATTTTCTTAGATCCAAGTTTTAATTCTTGTTTTTAGATAAACTCTCTTTATATTTTATTGTTATATTGCCTCAATTTTCTTAGCTTTCCTTATTAATTTTCCTATTTTTCCATTTTTACTTTCATGAACTCTTGTTAGATTTTTATTTTCTTTTAATTCAATTTTATGTTTCCATATCTTTTTATGTTTATCTTAATTGCTATTGTTGATTTCTTGGTTATGTTAGTTATAGCTTTTATAATTCTTACAATTTATGATGTTTACTTTTATTGCACTCGAGGTGCTTGATAAAATATTTCCATTAGTATTAGAGTAGTTTTCTATACTCTTGGCCTAAGCTAAGAGAATTGAGTGACCTTGAGTCATTGGGTCTAATTGGATTGGTGATTTGGGTCCCTTGTTGATCAATTTGATATCCATTGACACTAACCTACTACTAAGTCAATTAGTTGCTAGGTTGGGACTTATAGTTGATGTTAATCAAGCCTATTTGACTTACTTCAAGCATAGAAGTAGACTTAATGGGTTTATCCCTCATAATTGTCAATATATGGTTGTTAGACAAGGATGGTGATCTCAATTCCTATGCCTTAGCCAAGAGTTCTTTTCCTTTCCTTTATTAGTTAATTGTCATTTACTTTCTTGTTATTTAGTTTTCTTGTCAATCACCAAACCAAAACCCCCATGCTTCTTCATAGCCAATAATTGAGCACTTTGTTGCAATTCCTTGAGAGATGACCCGAGGTTTGAATACTTCAGTTTATTTTTATTGGGGTTTGTACTTGTGACAAACAAAAAAATTAAACTTTGATTGAGGATTGTTTGTCGGTTGGGAGCTATACTTCGACGAGATTATTTTGTGAAAATTCCTAACCGACGATAACCTTATATCATCGATCGCACAGAGATTGTTGGTTTGACCAAGCAATGGCTACCTTGTAGATCTTAGTCCGTCGGATAGAAAATATAGTTGTTGTGGAAAAACGCATAAAAACAGAATAAATAAAGTGTTACCAGATTGGTGTGAAATCAATGATGAGTGAAAGGTTGAGGCTTCAGAGATGCTTCCTCCTTCTGGATCAACTTTTCTCACTATCTACTTCAACTTCTGATGATTCATTCCATGGCAGACTGTAAGTGATTAACACCAGGTCAGTGGTCATTAATCTCCTTTGCTTCAGATCAAACGCCAAGTTAGTGGTCATCCAATCTGAACGGGGGTGAAGCTCTTGCAGTCCACTCCCTTGGTGATCCTACTCAAAATGCCGCAGACATGGTCGGATCTTCCAGATCAGAGAATGCTGCTTCACGATTCTAGCTTATACCACAAAGGCCCTAATCGCCCCGTACCTCAGCTGAAGTGATGTCTCCAAGTCCCCAACGAAGTCGTGGATTAGTCGTCTAAGAGATGTATAATCAAGCTTGTGGTTCGGTACTATCCCGTCAAGAACTCACAAAAACCCATGTAGAATAGGGATGACGGTCAAGTTACACTCTCAATTCATTAGGATGAAGAACGAAGATACATCTTAGAATGAAATCAAGCATAGATTGAAATAGAATAGTGATATTATTAATCCATAAGAATCAGCAGAGCTCATAACCTTAACCTAGGAGGTTAGTGACTCATAGCTTACAGAAAAGTAATGAAAGGTTCGAATGGCAAAGGTTAGGTAGAAGATCCTAAACATGGTTGATCTTCTCCTATATATACTAATATAATAACTAAGAAGTACAAAAATATGATAAACTAGGTTGATAGTGTGAAAATCCACTTCTAGGGCCCACTTAGTTAGTGTTTCGCTGAGCTAAGGGTGACTCCACGAGCTAGTACACTTCTTGGGGGTTGAACACCAACTTTGGACTCCTTTTTGGCCGTTGGACGCCAGCAGCTCCCTTTAGGCGTCCAACGCCAAGAAGAGGGTGAAGTGCTGGCGTTGAACGCCAGTTTTAGACTTTCATTTCCAGAGCAAAGTATGGACCATTATATATTGCTGGAAATCTCTGGATGTTAGCTTTCCAATGCCATTGAGAGCACGCCATTTAAACTTCTGTAGCTCCAAAAATGCTCCTTCGAGTGCATGGAAGTTAGAATCCGATAACATATGTAGTCCTTTATCTTTCTCTAACTCAGACTTTTCCAAAGCTCGTCAATTTCAGCCAGAAATTACCTGAAATCATCATAAATTGCAACAACTCAAAGTAGAATCCTAAAATGTGAATTTTACACTAAAACCTATGAAAATATAATAAAACTTAAACAAAGCATAACAAAAACTATATGAAAATGATGCCAAAAAGTGTATAAAATATCCGCTCATCAGAACACCAAACTTAAACTGTTGCTTGTCCCCAAGCAACCAAAAACAACGTAGGATTAAAAGAAGTGGAGGATACAATAAATATCAGAGATTTCAATGAAGCTCAATTTCAAGTAGATGAGCGGGACTAGTGGCTATTCACTTTTGAATTGTTTTGGCATCTCACTTTCCTTTGAAGCTCAGAATAATTGGCATCTTTAGAAACTCAGAATCCAGATGATATTATTGACTCTCCTAGTTCAATTCTTTTTTATTCTTGAACACAGCTTCTTTTGAGTCTTTGCGGTGACCCTAAGCGTTTTGTTTTCCAGTATTACAACCGGATACATAAACGCCACAGACACTTAACTAGGTGAACCCTTTCGGATTGTGATTCAGCTTTGCTAGAATCCCCAGCCAGTGGTGTCCAGAGTTCTTAAGCACACTCTTTTGCTTTGGATCACGACTTTAACTGCTTAGTCTCAAGCTTTTCACTTGACACATTCATACCACAAGCATATAGTTAGGGGAGCAGCTCATTTGAACTGTTTAGGCCAATATTTTGTTTTTTTTAGGCCCTCTTAACCATTGATGCTCAAAGCCTTGGACCCTTGCTCTTGCCTTTTGGTTTAAAGAGCTATTGGCTTTTTCTTTTTGCTTTTGCTTCTCTTTTTTTCGCCTCTTTTTTTTTTCTTTTTTTCTTTTTTTCTCATTTTTCTTTCTTTTTTTCTTTCTTTTTGCTGCTTTTTCTTGCTTCAAGAATCAATTTTGGATTTTTTAAATTACCAATAATATTTCTCCTTTTTTATCATTCTTTCAAGAGCCAACATTCTTAACTCCAGCATCAATTATGGACTATTTATTCATGCATTCAGAAAGTAAAAGCAATGCCACCACATCAAAATAATTGAACTATTGTTATGATATAACTTGAAATTCATGTACCTCCTTATTCTTTTTCAAATAAAATTTTTCTTTTAAGCAAGGTGAGAGATGCATGGAATATTTCATGGCTTTAATACATAGATAAAGACGATCATGCACTAGAAATAGGAAATAAACATAAAACATAATAGAAAATAGAAAATAACATAGGCAAGGGAATAAGGGGAATGGGACCACCTTAGTGACGGTGGCTACTACTCCCTCTTTGGGATCCAATGGAGCGTTTAAGCTCTTCTATGTCTTGTTCTTGTCTTTGTTGCTCTTCCCTCATAGCTCTTTGATCTTCTTTTATTTCATGGAGGATAGTGGCTTGATCTTGATGTTCCAACCTCACTTGCTCCATATTTGAGCTCACTTCCATTATTGGGGTGTTCAGTTGATCTCAACAATTTTGGGGAGGAAAATACATCTCTTGAGGTATCTCATGGATTTCTTGTTGAGGCGGCTCTATATGCTCTTGTTGAGGTGCATGTGTAGGCTCTCTAACATGCTCCATCCTTCTTTTCATGATGGGCTTGTCTTCTTCAATGGGGATGTCTCCTTCTATGACAATTCCTACTGAATTGCATAAGTGACATATGAGGTGAGGAAAGTGGAGGCAAGTGCCGCTCCCTTCCCCTTCCTTTAGGTTTCACCAGTCTTTGGTGCCATACTTAAGAGTGGTAGAAGTAAAAAAGAAAAGCTTTTGCAACACCAAACTTAAGAGTTTTGCTCGACCTCGAGCAATTATGAACAATTGGGAAGAAGAGAGTAAAAATAGAGGGAGGAAAGGGGAGGGGTGAATGATAGGTGAGGTAGGTGTATAATCTATGGACCCCACCGATCTTGAGAGGCTAAGGAATCAAATTTCCTGCCCCCTTGTGGGCGTTGAACGCCCAGCCTCTGCTCCCTGGCTAGCGTTCAACGCTAGCTTCTTGTCTCATTTAGGGCATTGGACGCCCATGAAATCCTCTTCTCTGTCGTTCAACGCCAGGTTACTGCCCCTTATAGGGCGTTGAACGCCCACTAGGGACTCCCTGGCTGGCGTTCAACGCCAGCAATGATGCTCTTCTTGGCTGTTGAACATCCAATAAGGACTCCTTGGTTGGCGTTCAACGCTAGCAATGATGCTTTTCTCGGGCGTTGAACGCCCCTCTTGCCTCATTGACTAGCGTTTAACGCGAGCAAGGGACTTACTCCAGGGTGTTCTGTTTCCATCTCTAGAAGTCTCTGGCTCTGTTCTGACTACTGCACATGATCACAAACATAAATGAATAATTATGTAAAGAAACTTAAAGAAAAACAGAAATAACTAATTATGGTTGGGTTGCCTCCCAACAAGCGCTTGTTTAACGTCATTAGCTTGACACTTGATTGTTGACTTTCTTTCTGTTCTTCCAGTTGGTTAACAGAAACGACTCCTTGGGAGAAAAGTAGGAGATTAGTGCCCTCAGATTTGAATTCCTCCTAACAAGCTTTCTTTTAGCATGATGAGCTTGATTCTCCTTGCTTGTTAGGGTAGCGGTTGTATTGTTTCTCCATCCCCTATGCATCTTCCTCTTGTGACCTTCCTCTTTGGTGTGTGGTGACTGCCCAATACTAAACCTAAGTTTGATGTCTGGGGAAACTGTGTGAGTTTTCACCAAGAGAGGAGGCTTCAGTATTGTACTCTGCAAGGAAGTACCTCCTTTGTCAGGGGGTAGTGAAGGCTTCAAGACCTTGATAATCATGTAATCCTTTTGTAATCTTAGCACCAATTCGCCTCTCTCAGCATCAGAGAGGTTTCTTCCAGTAGAGAGAGACCATTACTCTAAAACCTCAGCAAAAGGAATATTGATTTGCATCCTTTTAGAGCCTTCCAAGGATAGTGAGCAATGCTCGTCCTTGGTCTCCTTTTAGGGCATCTGAGGGTGTGGTACTTCAGGCTTTCTTCCCAAAAGAGGGGCGTGCAACAATGTGCTTCCAGCCTCTTCTTGAGCCTCTTTTGCATTTAGTTCCTCAATAGTGTGTACTACCTTAGGCTCGGCCTCCTTGGTAATAATGAGGGCCTGGCACTCTTCCCTTGGATTCACCTCGGTAACTCTGGGAAGAGTGTTAGGGTTTCTTTAAACTTTTTTAGGAAGGTTCCTCTAAATGGCTACACTACACTCCTTAATAAGAATCACTGTCTCTACTTCCCTCCAATCCTTCTTGTTATTTAGTATTTTCTTCATGAACTTAGCATATGAAGGAATTTGTTCAAGAGCCTCTTCAAAGGGGATTTTGATCTCCAGCTTCTTGAAAGCTTATAAGAATTTGGCAAATTGCCTATCCTTTTCTGCTTTCTAGAGTATTTGAGGGTATGGTAAGTTGGCCTTGTACTCAAGGGCTGGTGCACAAATCCTCACACCTTCGTACAGCTGTACCAGTAAGTGTACTGGGTCATCCAAGTAATACCTGAGTGAGTCAGGGTCGATCCCACAAGGATTGTGGTTTGAAGCAAGCTATGGTTATCTTGCAGATCTTAGTCAGGCGAATGGAAGAGTTGTTAGATATGGATTTGTATTTGTGAGATCTAAACAAAGTTGACATGTAAATAAAGAAAATGGTATAAAATACTCTGTGAATTAAATGGAATCAGTAATAGGAATATGCTTAAGGATTGGAGTTGCTTTGTCTTTCTGAATTAACTCTGGTATTACTGTCTTCATTGCTTGTGAGTGATTTCTTATATGGCAGGCTGTATGTGATCAACGCCATTGGCCGTGGTCATCAACCTCCTCTATTTCAGATCAAATGCCATTGGTATGGTCATCTAATCTGAACGAGGGTGAAGCTCTAGCAGTTCATTCTCTTTGGTGATCCTACTCAAAATGCCACAGACAAGGTCAAATCTTCCATATCAGAGAATGCTGCTTCTTTTGGGTTCTAGCCTCTACCACAGAGACCCTAATCTCCATAGAAATCGGCTGAACTGGTGTCTCGTGAAGTCCCCAACGATGTCGTGGATTGGCCCTCTGAGAGATGTATAATCAAGCTAGTGATTCGCGCTTTCCAGCCGCATATTCACACAAACCCAAGTAGACACGGGTGGTTGTCAGGCACGTGGTCCTAGTATGATGAATAGAGCTGATTGTCACTGATCATCCTATTCCCCATGTTGAAGAACGAGTATACATCTTTGAATTAAATCAAACACGAATGGAAGAGAAACTGTAATACTTTTATTAATTCATAGGACTCACCAGCGCTCCTCCCCTCAACCTAGGAGGTTTAGAAACTTATACTGATAGGAAAATACAATGAGAGGATTCAAAAATATGGTAAAAAATGGCTGAAGATCCTTAACATAGAGTGATCTTCTACTTTAAATACTAAACTAATGACTAGTAAGGGTAAAACAGTATTTTTAGTGCTTTAATCCATTTTTAGGGCCCACTTGGTGAGAGTTTGGGCTGAGTTTTGATAAAATCCATGTGCTAGAAGGCATCTAGGGCATTAAACACTGGCTAGGGTGCCTCTTTAGGCATTTGGATGCTGCTCTCTTCTCCTTGGGCGCTGGACGCCTGAAAGGGGGCACGAGGCTGACGTTGGACGCCAGTTTTGGTCCTTTTAAACTGAGTCAAAGCATGAACTATTATATATTGATGGAAACCTATGGAAGTCAGCTTTCAATATCCGTTAAGAACTCTCTATTTGGATATCGGTAGCTCCAGAAACGCTCTTCCGAGTGCAAGGAGGTCAGCTCCGAACAACATCTGCGGTGCTTTCTCTGTCTCTGAATCAGACTTTTTCTCCAGCTCCTCAATTTCAGCCAGAAAATACCTGAAATTGTTTAAAAACACATAAACTCATAGTAGAATCCAAAAATGTGAATTTAACACTAAAACCTATAAAAACTTAATAAAAACTAAACAAAACATACTAAAAACTATATGAAAATGATGCCAAAAAGCATATAAAATATCCGCTCATCACAACACCAAACATAAACTGTTGCTTGTCCCTAAGCGACTAAAAACACAATAGGATAAAAGGAGTATTAAGATATAATAAATCTCAAAGTTTTTAACGAAGCTCAGTTTCAATTAGATAAGTTGGACTTAGTAGCTCTTTGCTTCTGAATAGTTTTGGCATCTCACTATCCATTAAAGCTTAGAAGTGTTAGCATCTCTAGGAACTTATAATCCAGATTATATTATTGACTCTCCTAGTTTAGTTCTTTTTTATTCTTGAACACAGCTTTTAGAGTCTTGGTTGTAACCTTAAGCACATTGTTTACATGGGTGAACCCTTTCGGATTGTGATTTAGCTTTGCTAGAATCCCCAGATAGTGGTGTCCAGAGATCTTAAGCACACTCTTTTTGCTTTAGACCACGAATTTAACCGCTCAGTCTCAAGCTTTTTACTTGACACCTTCACGTCACAAGCACATGGTTAGGGACAGCTTGATAGAGCCGCTTAGGCTAGGATTTTATTCCTTTAGGCCATCCTATCCATTAATGCTCAAAGCCTTGGATCCTTTTACCCTTGCCTTTTGATTTAAAGGGTTATTGCCTTTTTCAATCTGCCCTCCTTTTCCTACATTTTTGGGCAGTAATGGATTTTTCTCTTTATTTATTTTTTCGGCATTTTTTTCGCATGCATTAATTTTTTTTCTTTTGCAACATGCTTTTTCTTTTTTTTTTTGCTGCTTTTTCTTGCTTCAAGAATCAATTTTTTGGATTTTTCAAATTACCAAAACTATTTTTCCTTTTTCATCATTCTTTCAAGAGCCAACATTCTAAAATTCCAACTTCAAATATGCACTGTTTATTCATGCATTCAGAAAACAAAAGCAATGCCACCACATCAAAATAATTGAACTATTCTTATTTTAAACTTGAAATTTATGTATCTCTCAATTCTTTTCAAATAAAATTCTCTTTTAAGCAAGGTAAGAGATATATGGAACATTTTATAGCCATAAGACATAAATGCAAATGATCATGCAACAAGAACAAGAGAACAGACAACACAATATAACAGAAAACACAAAAATACAAAACAAAAGGAGGTAAAGAGAATGAATCCACCTCTAAAGGTAGCGGCTAGTACTCCTCCTTGAGGGTCTAATGTAGTGTTTGATCTCTTCAGTGTCACTCTTTTGTCTTTGTTATCCTTCCCTTATAGCCCTTTAGGAGTGGTAGAAGTCAAAGAGTAAAGCTTTTGCAACACCAAACTTAATTTTCTTACTCGTCCTCAAGCAAATATGAACAATGGGGAAGAATATGGTAGAAGAGGGTGGTGTAGGTGAGGATTCTGTGGGACCTACTGGTCCTGAGAGGCCAGGGCAATTGAACTCCCTGCCCTCCATATGGACGTTGAATGCCCAGCTGCTACACCATGGCTGGCGTTGCCAGCTTCCTCCCATTTGTGGTGTTGAACGCCTAGGAAGAACCTCCTTCCTGGCATTCAACACCAGGTCTTCTGCCTTTTTGGGCGTTGAACGCGCAGCCTGGCTTCCTGGCTAGCATTTAACGCTAGCTTGTTGCTCCCCAGAGGGCGTTGAATGCCCACTCTGGCTCCTTGTCTGGCGTTCAATGCTAGCAAGGTCTCTGCTCCAGGGTGTTCTGTTTCCTATTCTAACTGTTTCTATTTCTGTTCTAACTACTGCACATGATCACAAACATTAAAAAGCAAGGGAAAACTCTAAAAATAAACAAAAATAAACTCAAATGAAAATAAACAAAAGAAATAGGAACAGAAATACTCTACTCATGGTTAGTTGCCTCCCAACAAGCTCTTCTTTAATGTCATTAGTTTGACACTCAATTTCTGACTTTCTTCCTCTTTTTCTAGTTGGTTAACAGAAATGACTCCATGGGAGAAGAGGAGGAGATTAGTGCCCTCAGAATTGAATTCTTCCTAACAAGCTTTCTTTTAATGTGATGAGCTTGATTCTCCTTGCTTCTTAGGGTAGGGCTTGTATTGTTTCTCCATCCTCTATATATTTTCCTCTTGGGACCTTCCTCCTTGGTGGGTGATGACTTTCCAACACCAAACTTAAGTTTGATATCCGGGGAAACTGTATGAGTTTTCATCAGGGGAGAAGGCTCCAGTATTGTACTCTGCATAGAAGTACCTCCATTGTCAGGGGGGGAGTGGAGGTTGAAGGACCTTGATAACCATGTAATCCTTTTGTAACCTCATTACTAATTCACCTCTCTCAGAATCAGAGAGGTTTCTTCCAGTAGATAGAGACCATTGTTCCACAACCTCAACAAAAGGAATATTGATTTGCATCTTTTCAGAACCTTCCAAGGATTGTGAGTATTGCTCATCCTCGGCCTCCTTTTGGGGCATCTGAGGGTGCGGTACTTCAGGCTTTCTTCCCAAAAGTGAGACGTGCAACAATGTGCTCTCAGCCTCTTCTTGAGTCTCTTCTTCATTTAGTTCCTCAATAGTGTATACCATCTGAGGCTCAGCCTCCTTGGTACTAATGAAGGCTAAACACTCTTCTCTTATCTGTTCAGACAAGTTCTGTTTAACTTGACTCAACTATGCCTCTATATTCTTGTTAGATGCTTAGGCTTCTTGCAACATCTCTTGCAATTTCAATGTTTATTGTGTAAGGGAGTGCAGTTGCTGGGTTAATGACTCACTTTGCTCAGGAGGGTCTGACTCAGTGGACACTGTCTTAACCTATCCTTTCATTGGAGTCTCATTAGATGAATACAGATGCTGATTGCTGGCAACTGTCTCAATGAGCTTGTGAGCTTCTTCAATAGTGTTGTTCATGTGGATTGAACCACCAGCAGAATGGTCTAAGGACATCTTAGCCGTATCTGTGAGTCCATAATAGAAGATGTTTAACTTTACCCATTCTAATAATATTTCAATAGAGCATTTTTGTAGCATCATCTTATATCTCATCCAAGCATCATAAAGGAATTCATTATCTCCTTGTTTGAAGTCTTGGATGTCCAGTCTCAGCTAGGTCAGCTTCATTGGAGGAAAGTATTGATTCAAAAACTTGTCAACCAGCTGATTCCATGTCTTCAAGCTAGGCTTGGATTGGTTGTCTAACCACCTCTTTGCCTGGTCTTTAACAGCAAAGGAAAAAAGCATCAGTCTGTAGACATCCTGGTCTACTCCCTCAGTGTACACTGTGTTAGCATATTACAAGAATTCTACAAGGAATTCAATGGGCTCTTCTTGTGAAAGTCCATGAAATTGGCAGTTTTGCTGCACTAGATTGATTAACTGTGGGTTGAGCTTAACTACTCCAACAGGAGGTATGCTAATGCTGCTTCCATAAAAGTTAGGAGTGGGGGTTGTATAAGATCCCAAAGTTCTTTTGAATTGTTCATCTCCATTTGGGTTCATGATGAACTCTTCCTATTCTTGTACATTCAGTCAGGAGACAAGGAAGTGGGGAGGTGTGTGTCTCTATATTAGAGTATAGAGCACTTCTAGTAAGATATCTTGAGAAGACAAGAAGAATGGAGGTAGAGGGAGAGAGATGAAATATTTTTTTCAAAACTTAAATAAATAAATAAAATAAAAATAGAAAACTAATTCAAAAATAAAAAAATAATTAAGAAATTTCGAAAATTAGAAGAGAGAGGAATTAGTTAGTAAGTTTTGAAAAAGAAGAGAGAAAATAAGTAACTAATTAAGAAAGATTTGAAAATAAGATAAGATATAAGATTAGAAAAGATTTAATTTTAAGAATATTTGAAAAAGTCAACAAGATAAAATAAGAATTGAAAAGATTTGAGAATGATTTAATTTTAAAATTTTAGAAGAAGATAAGATAGAAAAGATCTTAAATTAAAGATGAGATAAGTTAGATAAGATAAGGAAGTTAAGAAAAGATAAATTTTAAATTAAAAAGATTTGAAATCAAAATCAAAAAGTTAGTTTCTAATTTGAAAAGATTTGAAATTTAAATTTCAAAAGAATGATAAGATAAGAAATAATCAATTTTAAAAGAAAAAATTTGAAAAGAAGTTGAAGAAGATAAGATTTGAAATTTGAATTTTGTAAAAGATTTGAGTTTAAAATTTGAAATTTGAATTTTAAATTTTGAATTTTGAAATTTGAAATTTAAAATTTGAAAATTGAATTTTGAAAACTTGAATTTTGAAACTTTGAATTTTGAAATAAGATAGGATAAGAATTTGAAATTTGAAATTTGAAATTTGAAATTTAAATTTTGAAACTTTGAATTTGAATTTTAAAATTTGAATTTTGAAAAAAGATAATATAAGATTTTTGAATTTTTTTAAGAAAGATAAAAAGTTAAGATAAAATTTTGAAAAAGAAATGATTTTTTTGAAAAGATTTGATTTTGAAAACATTTGAATTTTGAAATTTAAAACTAAGATAAGATAAGATAAGATAAAAATTTTGAAATTAAAATTTGAATTTTTAATTAAAAATTTTGAAAAATCAATAAAAAAATAAGAAAAGATATTTTATTTTTTTGATTTTTGAATTTAATGAGGAAAGAGAAAAAAAACAAAAAGACACCAGACTTAAAATTTTTAAAATTTTAAGACAAACACCAAGACAAATACAAGAACACTTTGAAGATTAAAAAGAATACCAAGAACAAGACTCAAAAAATTCAAAGAACACAAGAACATGTAAAAGACACCAAACTCAAAATTTTTGAAAAACAAACACACAATTTTCGAAAATTTAAAGAAAATACACAAGAAGACACCAAACTTAAAGATTGACAAAAGATTTAAACAAAAGACACTAATTTTGAATTTTTTTTGAAAGAGACACCAAGAAATTCAAAACTTTTACCAAGAACAAGAACTAAAGACTCGAACAAAAGGTAAAGATTAATAAAGAAAAGAAAATATTTTTGAAAAAAATTTGAAACAGAAAACAAGAAATAGGTAAGACTCAAAGTAAGAAAAATCAAAAGAAAATACATAGCCAAAAACAGAAAAGGTTTAGAAAATAATTTTTGAAAGAAAACAAAAAAATTCAAACTTTAAGCAAGAACCAGAAAAAATCAAAAGACTCAATTAAAAAAAGATCAAGAAAAGAAAATATTTTTGATTTTTTCGAAAATAGGAAGAAGAAAATAAAAGTAGAAAAGCTAAAAAAATTAAAGATAATACCTGATTTAGGGAACAAGATAATCCGTCAGTTGTCCAAACTCGAACAATCCCCAGCAACGACACCAAAAACTTGGTGCACAAATCCCGATACCTTCGTACAGCTGTACTAGCAAGTGCACTGGGTCGTCCAAGTAATACCTAAGCGAGTCAATGTTGATCCCACGAGGATTGTGGTTTGAAGCAAGCTATGGTTATCTTGCAGGTCTTAGTCAGTCGAATGGAAGAGTTCTTGGATATGGATTTGTATTTGTGAGATCTAAACTAAGTTGACATGTAAATAAAGAAAAGGGTATAAAATACTCTGTGAATTAAATGGAATCAGTAATAGGAATATGGCTAAGGATTGAAGTTGCTTTGTCTTTCTAAATTTACTCTGGTATTACTATCTTCTTTGCTTGTGAGTGATTTCTTCTATGGCAGCCTGTATGTGATCAACGCCATTGGCCGTGGTCATCAATCTCCTCTATTTCAGATCAAACGCCATTGGCCATGGTCATCCAATCTGAACGAGGGTGAAGCTCTAGCAGTTCATTCTCTTTGGTGATCTTACTCAAAACGCCACAAACAAGGTCGAATCTTCCGGATCAGAGAATGCTGCTTCTTTTGGGTTCTAGCCTCTACCACAGAGACCCTAATCTCCTCGGAAATTGGCTGAACTAGTGTCTCGAGAAGTCCCCATCGAAGTCATGGATTAGCCGTCTGAGAGATGTATAATCAAGCTAGCAGTTCGCACTTTCCAGCCACGTATTCACACGAAACTAGGTAGACACGGGTGGTTGTCAGGTACGCGGTCCTAGTATGATGAACAGAGCTGATTGTCACAGAGCATCCTATTCACCATGTTGAAGAATGAGTATACATCTTAGAATTAAATCAAACACGGATCGTAGAGAAATAGTAATACTTTTATTAATTCATAGGACTCAACAGGGCTCCTCCCCTCAACCTAGGAGGTTTAGAAATGCATACTCATAGGAAAATACAATGATAGGATTTGAAAATATGGTAAAAGGTGGCTGAAGATCCTTAACACAGAGTGATCTTCTTCTTTAAATATTAAACTAATGACTAGTAAGGGTAAAACAATTTTTTTAGTGCTAAAATCCACTTTTGGGGCCTACTTGGTGAGTGTTTGGGTTGAGCATTGATAAGATCTACGTGCTAGGAGGCCTCTAGGGCATTGAACACTGGCTAGGGGGTCCTCTTTGGGCGTTTAAACGCTGGTCTCTTCTCCTTGGGCGTTGGACGCCTGAAAGGGGGCAGGAGGCTAGCGTTGGATGCCAGTTTTGGGCTTTCTAATCTGAAGCAAAGTATGGACTATTATATATTACTGGAAAGCTCTAGAAGTCAGATTTCCATAGCCGTTAAGAACACTCAATTTTGACTTATGCTGCTCTAAAAAATATCTTCCAAGTGCAAGGAGGTCAGATCCGGACAACATCTGCAGTGCTTTCTCTGTCTCTAAATCAGACTTTTGCTCCAGCTCCTCAATTTCATCCAGAAATTACCTGAAATTGTATAAAAACAAAAAAAAATCATAGTAGAATCCAAAAGTGTGAATTTGACACTAAAACCTATAAAAACTTAATAAAAACTAAACAAAACATACTAAAAACTATATGAAAATAATGCCAAAAAGCGTATAAAATATCCGCTCATCAAGGGCCATGAGTGGTGCTGGGTGAGTGTTCATAGTACCTATAAAAGGACTAACAGCTTGCTTAGGAGTGGTGTTCCCAGTACTTACATGTGTCTGGCCTCCCCAGGACTGGCGTTCAACGCCTGGGCTGCCCCCTTCTAGGGGTTGGACGCCCATGCCATCCCTTTCTGAGTGTTCAACGCCCTTGATGGTACCTTGGGCTGTAGCTTGTTCATCTTCTGCCATTTCTTCCTCTCCTTGCCTCTTACTATTCTGAGGTTGGGTGGTCAAGGTACTCCCTAATTAGATAGCTTGACATTCTTCTCTTATCTGTTCAGACAAGAGCTGTTTAGCCTGGTTCAACCGTGCTTCCATATTCTTGCTGGAGGCCCGGGTATTTTGCACTTACTTCTTGCAAGCTTAGCACTTGTTGTGTGAGAAAGTGTAGCTACTGAGTTAACGACTCACTTTGCTTAGGAGGGTCTAATTTAGTGGACACTGTCTTGACCTCTCCCTTCATTAAAGTCTCATTAGATGAGTACAGATGCTGATTGCTGGCAACTATCTCAATGAGTTCTTGAGCTTCCTCAATTGTCTTTCTTATGTGGATTGAAGCACCAGCAGAATGGTCTAAGGACATCTTAGCCATATCTGTGAGTCCGTAATAGAAAACATTTTAGCAGGGCATTTCCATAGCATCATCCTGTACCTCCCTCACTTCTAACTTCTATGGAAGCAGCATTAGTATACCTCCTATTGGAGTAGCTCACTTTGAGCTCAACCCACAACTAATCACACTAGTGCAGCAAAACTGCCAGTTTAGAATAATCTTGATCTTTTGTCTTAAAGTTCTTTAGTAATCTTGATCTTTTGTTTGAGTCTAGTGTCAATTTTTAAGTTTGGTGTCCTTTGTCTGTTCTTTAATTTCTTTAAATTTTTGAAAATTGTTCTTGAGTGTTCTTCTTGGTATTCAAGTTGTTCTTGTTTCTTTTCTTCTGCTCTCTTGGAAAAGCATAATAGGCTCAAGAGACAGGATTTTATTCACTGCCTGAGGTAGGGTTGGGCTTACAGTAGTATACAGGTGTTCCTTTTTGTTACTTCCCTCTTCCATGGTGAATACCATGATGAGATAAGTGAATACCACCATCTTCCATGATGAAAATCCTTCAGTAGGGATATTTTTGTTTTTCCAGCCCCTAGGTATCTTCCTTTCGGGGCCTTCCTCCTTTGTGGATAGTATACATCCAACACCAAACTTATGTTTGGTCTTAGGAGGGATTGAATTGGTTTTATCCAAGGGAGGAGGCTTGGATGCAGAATCTTTTAGACAAGTGCCTCCCTTGTCAGGGGGTAATGGAGGGTCCAGAACCTTGAATACCATCCAGTCCTTATGCAAGGTAATCCTTGTTTCCTCTTGGATTTCCAACTTCTCCATTACTATACTTGACTAGGTCACAAAGAGCCTTATCAAAGGTCATGGTGCCTATGATGCAAGGAATCAGAAAGCGTCCATGATCTGGAAGCTTCTAAGGTAGCTCCTGCCGAACCAAAGCATTGAGTTCTTTGGAAAGCAATGGAGGTTCTTCCTTCAAAGGCTTTGTACCAAACATTTTGGCATTCAGCTTCATAAGAGCTCCTAGGTACTGAGCAACTTACTCTTCCCTAGTGTCTTCATCCTCATTCGAGGATGAGTGTTCATCAGAACTTATGCACTGCAGAAGTGCATTCAAAGGAACCTCTATTGTCTTTATGTGAGCATTGGCTTCCTTTGGTTCTGGGATAGAGGGTTCTTGAGTGAGATTTAAGCACTCAGAGGGTGTACTTTTATTGGCATTTAACGCCAGCTCTGTTAGGTTATTGGGCGTTAAACGCCCATGCTGTGCACCCTTACTGGCGTTAAATACCAGTTCCTCTAGTGTTTTGGGCGTTGAACACCGAGCAGGGATGTCCTTGCTGGCATTCAACACCAGCTTTCCTGGGTGTGTGGGCGTTGAACCCCTAGTGAGGGGTTCCTCACTGGATTTTAGTGCCAGAATGGCTGCCTGTTTGGGCATTGAACGCCCAGTGAGGGGTTTCTTACTGGCGTTTAGTGCCAGAGTGCCTATATGTGTGGGTGTTGAACGCCCAACCAGTGCTCCCTGGCTGGCATTCAATGCCATCTCTGCTGCCAGGATGGGAGTTGAACACCCAGTGAGGGGTTCTTCACTGGCGTTCAACGCCAGGCTCTCTGCCATCTTGGGCGTTCAGTGAGGGCTTCCTCAATGGCGTTCAATGCCTTTTCAGCTTCTCTAGATTTGGCCTCAACCTTAGTGGAAGGTATCAGATTTAAACTTAAGCCAAGATCATATAGGACTTTGTCAAAAATGATCTTTCTAGTATTCCATAGGATTTGAAAGCTCCATGGATTTGGCATCTTCCTTGGCAGTTCATGCTGAATTAGGATATTGTACTTCTTAGTAAGTATCTCTATTTTATCTCCCCTTAGGTCCTTCTTTTCAAATACCTCTGTAAAAGAGATATTGAGTTATAATTCCTTAAGGGCTACTGGGAAATAAGCCAACTATTCATCTGCCAGTTCTTTCTTCATGCCAAGTAAAGATAGGTCTTGAGGTTCTTTCACCTTTGCAAGAGCGAGCTCTGTGATCATCACAGACTCCTCTTGCATGCCCAGAGAAGAATCAACTTGAGGTTCCTTCTCCTCTGTAGGGCCGTGCTCAATGGCATTCTCAGGATCCTCCTGGTCCTTGATTGCCTTAAGTCCCTCAGTAGCATGCTCCTGAGGTTCGGCCTCCTTGGTACTAATGAGGGCCAGAGACTCTTCTCTTGGATTCACTTCTATGTCTCTGAGAAGAGTGTTAGGGTGTCTCTGTAGTTTTTGAGGAAGGGTCCTCTGAATGACTGCATTGCACTCCTTAGTAAGAGCTACTGTCTCTACTTCCCTCCAATCCTTCTTATGACTCAAGATGTCCTTCATGAACTTAGCATAAGAAGGTACGTTCAAGAGCTTCTGCAAAGTGGGTAAACTGTTTATCCATTTCCTCTTGACAGAGTTTCTGAGGAAATGGCATCTTAGCCTTATATTCATCAATCTTGGTTGATGGAGGCTGAAAGCCATATGTGTTGGAAGGGGAGTTGCTAGCTTGCTTAGGAGGGTTGTTGTCAGTGAGTGACTGACCTCCCTTGCATAGGCATTCAATGCCCATGTTGCTGCCTCCTTGGGCGTTTGAACACCCAATCTCTGCCCTTTCCTGGCGTTCAACGCCAAGAGGGATACCTTCCTGGGCATTTGAATGCCCAGTCTCTGCCCTTTTCTGGCGTTTAATGACAAGAAGGATACCTCTCTGGGCGTTTGAACGCCTAGTCTCTGCCTTTTCCTGGCGTTCAACACCAAGAGGGATACCTCTCTGGGCGTTTAAACGCCCAGAGTTATCTTGTGCAGAGACCTGGTTATCCTCTATGGGCTTTTCGTTCTTATTGTACTGAGGTTAGGTGCTTAAGGTTTTCCTACTCCTCAGTTGAATAGCCTGGCATTCATCTGTTATCTGTTTAGATAACTGCTACCTTGTTTCACTCAACTGGGCTTCTACTTTCCTGTTAGAAGCCTGAGTTTCTTACAGAGCCTCTTGCAGTTCCATCAGTTGCTGGGTAAGGGCGTGCAGTTGCTGAGTTAATGGGCCATCCTGCTCTGGAGGGTTAGGTTCAACAGCTACTGCATTAACCTCTCCTTTTATAGAGACCTCAGGATATGAGTACAGATGCTGATTTGCAGCAACTGTCTCAATAAGCACTTGAGCCTCTCCAATGGTCTTTCTCATGTGTATGGAACCACCGGCATAGTGGTCCAAAGACATTCTAGCCATGTATGAAAGCCCATAGTAGAAGATGTCTAACTGTACCCATTCTGAAAACATTTCAGTGGGACATTTTCTTAGCATCCTCCTATACCTCTCCTAAGCATTATAAAGATATTCACTATCTCCTTGTTTGAAGCCTTGGATGTCCAACCTCAGTTGGGTCATCTTTCTTGGGAGAAAGTATTGATTTAAAAACTTGTCCACTAACTATTTCCAAGTTTTTAAACTAGCTTTAGGCTAGTTATCCAACAACCTTTTTACTTGGTCTTTTACAACAAAAGGAAAAAGCAATAATCTATAGACATCTTGGTCTACTCCCTCACTGTATACTGTGTCAGCAATCTTTAAGAAATCTGCCAGGAATTCTGTAGATTCTTCTGGAGAAAGCCCAGAATACTGGCAGTTTTGCTACACTAGAGTAATAAGTTGAGGGTTGAGTTCAAAGCTACTAGCTCTGATGTGAGGTATGCTAATACTTCTTCCATAGAAGTCAGCAATAGAATTTGTATAAGATCCCAGAGTTCTTCTGAACTCTTTATTCCTACTTGGGTTCATGATTAAGAAAGGTACAAGATGAAGAAGGAAGAAGATAGAAGGAGTAGAAGAAGAGATAGAAGTAGAGAAGATAAAAAATAATTAAAATATTTTTTTATTTAATTAAACCAAAATTAAAAAAAAAGAATTAAAAAGAAATTAAAATTTAATTACTAAATTTCGAAAATAGAAGAGAGAGAAGATGTTAGTTAGGAAGTTTTGAAAAAGAAGAGAGAGAAGATATCTAATTAATTATGAAATGATTTGAAAATAAAATAAGATAAGAGACAAGATAAGAATTGAAATTGGAATTTGAAATTTGTAAATAATATTTTAGATTTTGAAAATTTAAAATTTGAATTTTTAAATTTTGAAAAAGAATTGAATTTTGAAAAGATTTAATTTTGAAAGTTGAGATTTGAAATTTAAATTTTGGATTTTAAAAATTGAATTTTGAAATTTTAAATTTGAATTTTGAATTTTAAAAGATAAGATTTTGAAAAAGATATGAATTTTTATTTTAAAATTAAGATAAGATAAGATAAAAAATTTTAAAATAGAAATCTGAATTTTTATTTTAAAAAATCAAAAATTAATAAAAAATAAATATAGAAAAGATATTTTTTGATTTTTGAATTTAATGATGAAAGAGAAAAACAAGTAAAAGACACTGGACTTAAAATTTTTAGATCCAATGCTCCTTATTTTCGAAAATTTGGAGGGAAAACACAAAGGAACACCGAACTTTAAAATTTTAAGATCAAACACAAAGAAAACTTAAGAACACTTTGAAAACTAACAAGAACACAAAGAACAAGACTCAAGAAATTTAAAGAATACAACACACAAAGAACACCAAACTTTAAATTTTTGAAATCCAAACATAAAATTTTTGAAAATTAACAAGAAGACACCAAACTTAAAAACTTGACACAAGATTTAACCAAAGAAAAATTATTTTTAATGTAAATTTTTAGAAGGAAGATACGAAAAAATCGAAAATTGCTGTAATTAATAAGTATAGAGACTCAAAGAAGCAAAAATTTACCAAGAATATAAGCACAAGGCTCTAACCAAAAATAAAGATTGAACAAAGAAAATAAAAATATTTTTGAAAAGCTTTTTGATTTTTTTTCGAAAAATTGAAGAAGAAGAAAATTAAAATAAAAGACTCAACAAGAACACAAGACTCAGACAAAGAACAAAGATTAAACAAAGAAAATAAAAATATTTTAGAAAAAGGTTTTTAATTTTTGAAAATTAGAGAAGAAGAAAGCAAAAATTAAAAGACTCAATTAGGAATGATAAAGAAAAGAAAAAAAAAATTACCTGATATTGGGAGCAAGACAATCTGTCAGTTTGTCCAAACTTAACAATTTCCGGCAACGGTGCCAAAAACTTGGTGAGCACGAACCCCCACACTTTCGTAATGTTATACCAACAAGTGAACTGGGTCGTCCAAGTAACACTTGAGCGAGTCAGGGTCGATCCCACGAGGATTGTAGTTTGAAGCAAGCTATGGTTATCTTACAGGTCTTAGTCAGGCAGATCAGAAGGTTGTTGATTTGAAGTTGTAAGAGTAATGTATGACTTGAGAGGAATAAAGCAAAAGAGGTAGAAAATACTAATAGGAATAGGGTTAAGGATTGGAGTTGCTTTATCTTTCTGAATGAACTCTGGTACTACTGTCTTCCTTGCTTGTGAATGATCTTCTACTATGGCAAGCTTTATGTGATCCAAGCCATTGCCTGTGGTCATTGATCTCCTCTGCTCCAGATCAAACGCCACTGCCCGTGGTCATTCAATCTGACGGAGGATGAAGCCCTGCCAGTCATTCTCTTAGCGTTCTTACTCAAAACGCCACAGATAAGGTCGAATCTTCCGGATCAGAGAATGCTGCTTTATGGATTCTAGCCTATACCACAGAGACCCTAATCTCCCTGGAAATCGGCTGAACTGGTGTCTCGAGAAGTCTCCCAACGAAGTCGTAGATTAACCATCTGAGAGATGTATAAACATAGCTGTTGGCTCGTGCTTTCCGGCCACGTATTCACACGAACCCAAGTAGACGCTGGTGTTTGTCAGGCACGTTCGTCTTAATGTGATGAACATAGCTAATTTGTTAGATCATCCTATTCACCATGATGAAGATCGGATATACATCTTAGAAGTAAATCAAACACGGATCGAAGAAGAAATAATAATACTTTTATTAATTCATAGGACTCAATAGGGCTCCTCCCCTTAGCCTAGGAGGTTTAGAAACTCATGTTGAAGTAAAATACAATGATGAATTCGAAAATATTGTAAAGTGATGTGCGTAGATGTCTAATGATTATGTAAATTATACTTTAAATACTAAACACATGACTAGTAAGGGTAAAATAGTCTATTTAGTGCTAAAATCCACTTTTGGGGCCCACTTGGTGAGTGTTTGGGCTGAGCTTTGATGAGATCCACGTGCTATGAGTTCTCTTGGGCATGGAACGCCAGCTAGGGGGTCCTCATTGGGTGTTTGGACACTGGTCTCTGCTGTTGGGCGCTGGAAGCCAGGAAGGGGGCAGTGAGCTGGCGTTGGACGCCAGTTTTGGGGCTTCTAATCTAAAGCAAAATATGGACAGCATCTGGACTTCTTTAACTCCATAAACGTTAAGAGCGCTCTATTTGGACTTCTTTAACTCCAGAAAAGCTCTTCTGAATGCACGTAGGTCGAATCCGGACAGCATCTGTAGTGCTTTCTCTGTCTCTGAATCAGACTTCTGCTCCAGCTCCTCAATTTCAGCCAGAAAATACCTGAAATTGTACAAAAATACAAAAACTCGTAGTAGAATAAAAAATGTGAATTTAACACTAAAACCTATAAAAGCTTAAAAAATCTGAATAAAACATGCTAAAAACTATGTGAAAATGATGTCAAAAAGCGTATAAAATATCCGCTCATCAGTTCTCCCATGTAATTCGTGTCTTCTATTGTGGGTTGATCTGGATCATAAGCATCTCCTTCATAGGAGGTGTCTTGAATGCTGACAGTTGCAGCTTGCATTCTAGTAAAATATTGAGAGATCATATTGACCTGTTGGGTCAAGATCTTATTCTTAGCCAATATGGCATTCAGAGTGTCAACCTCTAGAACTCTTTTCTTCTTAGCTACCCTATTGTTCACAGGTTTTCTCTCAGAAGTGTACATGAACTGGTTGTTTGCAACTATTTCAACGAGTTCTTGCACCTCTTCAGGTTTTTTCTTCAAGTGGAGTGATCCACCAGTAGAATGGTCTAAGGACATCTTGGATATCTCAGATAGACCATCGTAGAAAATTCTTAGGATAGTCCATTCTGAGATCATGTCAGATGGATATCTCCTGATCAGTTGCTTGTATCCTTTCCAGGTTTCATAGAGAGATTCACCCACTTTTTGTCTGAAGGTTTAAACATCCACCCTGAGCTTGCTCATCTTCTGAGGTGAAAAGGATTTGGCCAAGAAATCATTGACCAATTTTTCCCAAGAGTCTAGGCTTTCCTTAGGTTGAGAATCCAACGATATCCTAGCTCTGTCTCTAATAGTAAAAGGGAAAAGCATAAGGCTGTAGACCTCAAGATCCACTCCATTGGTCTTAACAGTATCACAGATTTGCAAGAATTCAGATAGGAATTGATGTGGATCTTCCAATAGAAGTCCATGGAATTTGCAATTCTTTTGCATTAGAGAGACTAATTAAGGCTTAAGCTCAAAGTTATTTGCTCTAATGGCAGGTATAGCGATACTTGTTCCATAGAAGTCAGAAGTGGGTGCAGTGAAGTCACCAAGAACCTTCCTTACATCTCCTCTATTATTCAGATTTGCTTCCATGTTAGTACCTTCAGCTTCTTGTTCGAAAAGCTCTTTAAGGTCTCCTCCGGAGTGTTGTTCTCTAGCTTGTTGTAGATGCCTCCTTAGAGTCCTCTCAGGTTCAGGATCAGGATCAAAGAGAGGTTCTTTATCCCTGTTCTTGCTCATGAACAAGAAAAAGAAACCAAGAAAGAAAGAGAATGGGAGTTTCTATTTCAGAGTATAGAGAACTCCCAGTGAGATATGATGAAGAAAGTAAGAATGAAGATAGAGGAATGAGAAGAAGAATTCGAATATTAAGGAGTAAAAAGGGAAATTAGGATTAAAATATTTTTTTTATCTTAATTGTTAATTGAATTTGGAAAGAAAAAGGAAATTAAGGACTAAGATACCTAATTAACTAAAAAGATATAAAAATTAAATGGGTGATTTTTGAAAAAGAAGAGAGAGAAAAAAGTAAGAAATTTTCGAAAATAAAAGAGAGAGGAATTAGTTAGAAAGTTTTGAAAAACAAGGGAAGAGAAAGGAGAGTATTAAATAGATACCAAACTTTTAAAGTTAAAATAAGATAAAGCAAGTAACTAATTAAGAAAGATTTGAAAATTAGATAAGATAGGAGATTTGAAAAAGATTTTATTTTAAAAATTTTGAAATTTAAAATTAGAAAGAAAAAGTCAACAAGATAAGACAAGAATTGAAAAGATTTGAAAAAGATTTGATTTTAAATTTTGAAATTGAAGCAAGATATGATAAAGATTTGAAAACAAGTTGAAAAGATAAGATATGGTGAAGATTTGAAAAAAATATTTGATATTTTTAAAAATTAAAAGAAAGATAAGATAGGAAAATCCAAATTAAAAGAAAAATATGATAAGATTTTAAAACTTTTTTTTTAAAAAAGATAGGATTTAAAATTTAAAATTTAACTTCACTAACAACAAAACTCCAAATTAAAAAAAAATTAAATCAAGAGAAAAAAAGGAAGCAAGATTTTCGAGAATTTGAATAAAGATAGAAAAGATATTTTTTAATTTTTTTTCGAATTAATGAAGAAAGAGAAAAACAACCAAAGACACCAAACTTAAAATTTTTTAGATTAAAGATATTAGCTTTTTCGAAAATTTTAAAGAAAAACACTACAAGACACCAAACTTAAAAATTTTAAGATCAAACAAAGAAAATAAAAAGAACAACTTGATGCCAAGAAGAACACTCAAGAATAAATTCGAAAATTTAAAGAAGAGATAAACACACAAGGGACACCAAACTTAAGAACTAACACTAGACTTAAACAAAAGATAAAAGAATATGGATTTTGAAAAAGTTGTTTTTTGAAAAATAAAATAAAAGACATGAAACAAAATAGTAAAAAATACCTAATCTAAGCAACAAGATAGTCCGGTAGTTTGTCAAACTCAAACAATCCCCAATAACGGCGCCAAAAACTTGGTGCACGAAATTGACTCCACAATATTCGCACAGATAGACCGGCAAGTGCACTGGGTCGTCCAAGTAATATCTCAGGTAAATGAGGGTCGATCCCACGGAGATTGTTGGTTTGAACAAGCAATGACTTCCTTGTAGATCTTAGTCAGGAGGATAGAAAATATAGTTGTTGTGGAAAAACGCAAAAAAATGGAATAAATAAAGATAGAACTACTTAAGTGGGGTGAAATCAGTGATGAGAAAACGGTTGAGGCTTCAGAGATGCTTCCTCCTTCTGGATCAACTTTTCTCGTTGTCTACTTCAACTTCTGATAATTCATTCCATGGCAGGCTGTAAGTGATTAATGCCAGGTCAGTGGTCATTAATCTCCTCTGCTTCAGATCAAATGCCAAGTCAATGGTCACCCAATCTGAACGGGGATGAAGCTCTTGCAGTCTATTTCCTTGGTGATCCTACTCAGAACACCATATATAAGGTCGGATCTTCCGGATCAGAGAATGCTGCTCCATGATTCTAGCATCTACCACAAAGGCCCTAATCGCCCCGTACCTTGGCTGAACTGATGGCTCCAAGTCCCCAACGAAGTCGTGGATTAGCCGTCTAAGAGATGTGTAATCAAGCTTGAGGTTTAGTAATAACCTGTCAAGGACTCGCAATAACCCATGTAGAATAGGAATGACGGTCAAGTTGCACTCCCAGTTCATTAGGATAAAGAACGAAGATACATGTTAGAATACAATCAAGCATAGATTGAAATAGAATAATGATATTATTAATCCATAGAAATCAGTAGAGCTCCTAACCTTAACCTAGGAGGTTAGTGAGTCATAGCTTACAGAAAATAGTAATGTAGTCGAATAGGGGAGGAAGAAGATCCTAAACAAGGGTGATCTTCTCCTTTTAAATACTAATCTGGTAACTAAGAATTACAGAAATAATATAAACTAGTCTTGTAGTGCAAAAATTCACTTTTCAGGCCCACTTGGTGAGTGTTCGGGCTGAGCTTGAGTGAATCCATGAGTTGGTACTCCCTATAGGGCGTTGAACGCTAGCTTTGGACTCCTTTTTGGGCGTTGGACGCCAGCTGCTCCCTTTTGGGCATCCAACGCCAGGGAGAGCGTGAAGCGCTAACATTGATCGCCAGTTTTGGACCTTTATTTCTAAAGCAAAGTATAGATCATTATATATTGCTGGAAAGACTTGGATGTTAGCTTTCCATAGCCGTTGAGAGTGCATGATTTGAACTTCTGTAGCTCCAGACAAGCTCCCTCGAGTGCATGGAGGTCAGAATCAGACTTTTCCAAAGCTCCTCTATTTCAGCTAGAAAATACCTGAAATCATCATAAAACACACAAACTCAAAGTAGAATCCAAAAATATGAATTTTGCACTAAAACCTATAAAAATATAATAAAACTTAAACAAAATATAATAAAAACTATATGAAAATGATGCCAAAAAGCGTATAAAATATCCGCTCATCAGAACACCAAACTTAAACTGTTGCTTGTCCCCAGGCAAGCAAAAACAAAGTAGGATTAAAAAGATGAGAAAGATACAATAAATCTCAGAGTTTTCAATGAAGCTCAGTTTCAATTAGATGAGCGGGACTAGTGGCTGTTCACTTCTGAATAGTTTTGGCATCTCACTATCCTTTGAAGCTCAGAAGTATTGGCATCTTTAGGAACTCAGAATCCAGATGATATTGATGGTAAGATTATGGTCATTCTAGAAATTCATCAATAGAAAATCATTATCATTGTCATAGTATAGTCCTAGACCTACATATAATCCTATCGATCAAATTTTGATATGGTTGTCGCAATGTTCAACCCCAATAAAATGTAACCGAGAGTGTTGGTCTTGGGTCGTCCTCAAGAGAATGGGCAAACATGTGCATCAATATTGGTTAGAATTCCGGGGTTGGGAGTCATAAACAAGAATTTAAACTGCTAAACTTATCATGCAAGAAATCTTAAAGTGTAAAAAACTAAATCTAGTAATTAAGGCAAGGTAAAATTAAATGCCATCTTGCAAGAGAACATATAAAGCTACTTCTATTCTAAGACTAAGTAAACTAATAAACTAAATATAACAAGAATCAAGCAATTGAGAATTTTTGGGTTTCAAATATAAATAATGAAAAGGAACACTTGGCTAGGCATAGGAATTATGGTCACCATCCTTGTCTAATAACCATATATTGACAATTATGAGGAACTAAGCTCATTAAGTCTACTTCTACAAGTGAAGTAAGTCAAATGGCTTGGTCAATTTCAACTCAAAAGTCCTAATCTACCTACTAATTGGCTTAGTAGTAGATTAGTGTCAATGGGTATCAATTTAACCACTAAGGGTTCTCAAATCACCAAATCAATTAGACCAAATGACTCAAGTTCACCCAATTCCCTTAGCCTAAGCCAAGAGTATAGAAAACTACTCCATTATCAAAGGAAACATTTCATCAAACACATGGTATGCATTAAAACAAGAAATATTCGAATTGCAAATTAATTGGAAATTACAAGTACCCACTAACAATTATCAATAGAAAATAACTCAAATAACACTATCAATCATAGAAAACATCAATGCACTAATAGAAATTCAAAATCCACAAAATTCATAAAATGAGAAGAAAAGGGGAAATGATAAGAAAACACAATTCCAACACAAGATATAAACAAAATTATAACTAGGAAATTCAAATTAAGCAATTGAAACTAAAATTAACAAGACCTAATTCAGAAGTTCAACAAGGGAAGATCAAAACAAACTAAATCTAGAGAGAAGTAAGAGTTTCTCTCTCTAGAAAACAAGAACCAAAAACTAGCTAAAATTATGTGTGTTGTGTATAAGTGAGTCCCCCTTTCCTCAATCAATTCCTGGGTCTTTTCCATGTAGAATCAAGTTGGATTTGGGCCTGGAGCCTCTCAGAAATCGCCAGCCACATTTTCCATTAATGAGATCACGTGCTGGGTGTCACATGTGCGCGTCGGCCATGCGTGCGCGTTAGATGAGTTCCTCGAGTCACGCATACACGTCAGCCATGCATGTGCGTCCGTGCCAACTTCTCCAAAGCTTTATTCTTCATGTTCCTTCCTCTTTTACATGCTTCCTTTCCATTTTCCAACCCATTCCTACCGTATAGATCCTGAATCCTCTTAACAAACACATCACGGTATCGAATGGTAATAAAAGAGGATTAAAATATAGTATTTTTAAGGTTAAAGAAGCATGTTTTAAACCATGAAGCAAAATTAGGAAAGAAACACAAAACCATGCAATTTATATGAATAAGTGTGAAAAAATATTGATAAAACCCCCTAAATTCTCCACAAGATAAACCAGAAAATTGGGGTTTATCAGATACTATTGATTCTCCTAGTTTAGTCCTTTTTTATTCTTGAACACAGCTTCTTTTGAGTATTAGCCGTGACCCTAAGCGCTTTGTTTTCTAGTTTTACCACCGGATACATAAATGCTATAAACACTTAATTGGGTGAACCCTTTTGGATTGTGATTCAGCTTTGCTAGAATCCCCAGTCAGTGGTGTCTAGAGTTCTTAAGCGCACTCTTCTGCTTTGGATCATGACTTTAACTACTCAGTCTCAAGCTTTTCACTTGACACCTTCACAGCACAAGCATTTAGTTAGGGAAGGAGCTCATTTGAACTGTTAGGTCAAGATTTTGTTTCTTTTAGGCCCTCCTAACCATTGATTCTCAAAGCCTTGGACCATTTCTCTTGCCTTTTGGATTTTTCAGATTACCAATAATACTTATCTTTTTTCATCATTCTTTCAAGAGCCAACATTCTTAACTCCAACATCAAATATGCACTATTCATTCATGCATTCAGAAAGTAAAAGCAGTGCCACCACATCAAAATAATTGAACTATTCTTATGATACAACTCGATATTCATGTATCTCCATATTCTTTTTCAAATAAAATTTTCTTTCAAGCCAGTAGAGAGATATTTGGAATATTTCATAGCTTTAAGACATAAATAAAGATGATCATGCACTAGAAACAGACAACAAGATAAAATACATGGAAAACAAAAAAATGACATAGGCAACATGGGATTAAGGGAACAGGTCCACCTTAGTGACGGCGGCTACTGTTTCTTCTAGGGAATCCAATGGTGCGCTTGATTTCTTCTATGTCACGTCCCTGCCTCTGTTGTTCTTTCCTCATAGCTCTTTGATCTTCTCTTATTTCATGGAGGATAGTGGAGTGCTCTTGGTGTCCCATCCTCAGCTGATCCATGTTGGAGCTCAATTCTCCTAGAGAAGTATGCAATTGATCCCAATAGCCTTGGGGAGGAAAGTGCATCCCTTGAGGCATCTCAGGGATTTCTTGTTGAGGCGGCTCCACATGCTCTTGTTGAGGTGCATGTATTGGCTCTCTAGTTTACTCCATCCTTCTTTTAATGATGGGCTTGTCCTCCTTAATAAAGATGTATCCTTCTATAACAATTCCAACTGAATTGCAGAAGTGACAGATATGGTGGGGAAAGGCCAACCTTGCCATGGTAGAGGGCTTTTCTGCCACCTTGTACAGATCTTGAGGTATTACCTCATGTACCTCCAACTCACTCCCAAGCATGATGCAATGAATCATGATGGCTCGGTCAATGGTCACTTCTGACCGAGTGCTAGTAGGGATGATAGAGTGTTGGATGAATTCCAACCATCCTCTAACTACGGGCTTGAGCTCAAGCCTTCTTAGTTAGATAGGCTTGCCTTGAGTATCCCTCTTCCACTGAGCTCCTTCCACACAAATGTCTGAAAGGACTTAGTCCAACCTCTAATCAAAATTTACTCTTATAGTGTAAGGATGTGGATCTCCTTGCATTATTGGCAAATGGAGCGCCAACCTTACACTTTTCGGGCTGAAATCCAAGGGTCGCCCTCGGACCATGGTGCTCTAATTTTTGGGGCTTGGGTTCACGTTTGCATCATGATGTTTAGTGACCCATGCATTTGCATAGAACTCTTGCACCATCAAGATTCCAACTTCCGGGATAGGATTAGTTAGGACTTCTCAACCTCTCCTTCGTATTTCTTGTCGGATCTCCGGGTACTCATTCTTTTTTAGCCTAAAGCGGACTTCAAGAATCACCCTCTTCTTTGCCACTACTTCATAAAAGTTGTCTTGATAAGCTTTGGTGTTGAATCTCTCCATCTCCCAAAGTTCGAAGGTGGAAGCAACAGCTTTCCCTTTCCTCTTTCTAGAGGATTCTCTGACTTTAGGTGCTATAAGTGTGAATAGAAAGCAAAAAGCAAGGCTTTTCCAACATCAAACTTAAAATCTTTGCTCGTCCTCGAGCGAAAAAAATAGAAGAAAAGAGTAGAAAAAGAAGAAAATAGAGAGATAGAGGGAGATAGGGTTCGGCCAAGTGGGGGATTATGTGTATGAATTGTGTGTTGAAAGGGTTGGAAGAAGGTGTATTTATAAGGGTAGGATGGGGTAGGGTTCAAATGTAAGGGGGGATTTGGTGGGAAGTTTTGAATTTGAAGTGGGTGGGGGTTAGTGGGAGTTATGATGGTTTTGGGAAGGGATATAGATGTGATTGGTTGAGGGTTTATGGGGAAGAGTTTGCGGGGAAGAGTGAAAGTAGATGAAGGGAAAAGGTGGGGTAGGTGGAGATTCTGTGGGACCCACTGATCCTGAGAGGCTAGGGAATTCGAATTCCGTGCCCCCTTGTGGGCATTGAACGCCCAGCTCCTGCTGAACGCCAGCTTCATGCGCCTCATGGGACGTTGGATGCCCGTTGGGGGCCTCCTTTCTGGCATTCAATGCCAGGTCTCTACCTCCTTTTGGGCGTTGAATGCCCAGCCTCTGCTGCCTAGCTGGCGTTTAACGCTAGCAAAACTGCTCTTCTTGGGCGTTGAACGCCCATTAGGGATACCCTGTGTGGCGTTCAATGCCAGGTTTCTGCTCCCTGGCTGGCGTTCAACGCCAGCAATGCTTCTCTTCTTCGGTGTTGAACACACACTCTTGCCCCCTTGTCTGGCGTTCAACGCTAGGAAGGTACCTGCTCCAAGGTGTTCTTTTTCCGGTTCTGACTGTCTCAGTTTCTGTTCTAACTACTACACATGATCACAAACCGAAAGAAATAATTATGTAAAATAAACTTAAAGAAAAACATAAATAACTATTTATGGTTGGGTCGCCTACCAACAATCGCTTCTTTAACGTCACTAGCATGACGGTTAGCTGCTTATGGAGATGGATAGGGGCTCAGAATTTCGCCCCTTACAGTGAACTTCTTGCCTGTGCTCTCATGTATGAACTCCACATGCTCTAGAGACAAGATCTTGTTCAGATTATATGGAATGACTGGGTTCTCAGGGAAGACAACTCTCATACCAGGTGAGAGGCCTTCAGTGGGGATTTTCTTGTCCCTCTAGCCCTTAGGTACTTTCTTCTTAGTACTAGTGCTCTCAGTGCTTGATGATGGCCTCCTAACACCAAACTTAGCGTTGGTGTCTGGGGGCTCTGTATAGATTTGCACTGAGGAGCAAATAAACGATAAAGAAGACCAAGTTTTTGGTGCCGTTACCGGGGATTATTTTTGTTTGACAAACTACCGGACTATCTTGTTGCTTAGATTAGGTATTTTTTACACTTTTTGTTTTGTGTCTTTTGTTTTCTTTTTCATAAAACTTTTTCAAAATCCATCTTCTTTTTATCTTTTGTTCGAGTCTAGTGTTAGTTCTTAAGTTTGGTGTCCCTTGTGTGTTTATCTCTTCTTTAAATTTTCGAATTTGTTCGAGTGTTCTTCTTGGTATTCAAGTTGTTCTTGTTTCTTTTCTTTGTTTGACCTTAAAATTTTTAAGTTTGTTGTCTTGTAGTGTTTTTCTTTAAAATTCTCAAAAAAGCTAATATCTTTGATAAAAAAAATTTTAGGTTTGGTGTCTTTTGGTTGCTTTTCTCTTTCATTAATTCGAAAAAATAAAAACAAATATCTTTTCAAAAAAATGTCTTTTGGTTGTTGTTCATGCCCTGGGTCAAGCTGTATGACCCGGGCTAAATGGCAACAAGTCGACCGACCTCTTCAGGACAGGATTACCCGACCTCTTCTTAAAGAGTTCGGCCAAATCACCAAGAAAAGCCCAAAAAGGGCCCAAACAGAGGAACACGACCCAAGTCCAAAGGCAGCCCAAGCCTAGAAAGATAAGGGTGGTTCCCTTAAAGATAAGATGACTTCAGTCAAAGATAAGATAAGATAAGATAAGATAATTATCTTATCTCCAAAAAAGATCACTCTACCACATTATAAATACACCGGAGCACCCAGGTATAACTCATACTCTGATTCCACAAAATACCTGCTTAACATCCTTGTTAACTTAAGCATCGGAGTCCCTTACAGGTACAACCACCCTCCGGTAACGAAGGATCAGCACCACCACTAAGCCCAACAAGTCAGACACGACAGTTCCAACCACCATCATCAAGTCAGACACAACAGCTCCGACCAGCACAGCAGATCTCATCCGAGATCGACCTTCAGTTTCAGGTAACCCTCGGAACATTAGCGCCGTTTCCGAGGAACCTGGAAGTCATCCCATCACTATAGCGGACGACCTTGACAACGACCACAATTCTGATTTAGAAAACAGAATCCCCCATAAGAACGCAGATATCACACCAAATGATACTTGTTAACCTAACAAAGACAAGAATTCGCCAAGCACAGATATCATGGAGGCGCTTCAAGCTCAACAAGATCGTCTAAAACAGCTCGAAAAAAGAAGCCGAGCATCAACGGGAAGCCGAGAGGGACCTACGAAGGGAAACTAGGCGACGCCGAGAGTTAGAGGACAAGCTCCTAAAGCTTGAAGCTGATCTCAAAACCAAGACTACCCAATCCAGTCATGAAGATGGCCCCCACAAGGATCAAGACCCATTCACCAAAGAGATCATGAAAGCCAAAGTCCCAAAGGACTTCAAAGCTCCCGACATGGCCCTGTACGACGACACATTAGATCCAAGCCATCATCTTAGCAGTTTTAGAAGCAGAATGTATCTCACTGATGCCTCTGATGCTATTCGATGTAAAGCCTTCCCAACAACACTGACAAAGATAGCAATTAAGTGGTTCGACACTTTGCCTCCCAGATCCATCACAAGTTTCGACGACCTGGCCAAGAAATTTCTTGCCCGATTTTCCATCCAGAAGGACAAAGCCAAACATGCTCCAAGCCTATTAGGAATCAAGCAAGGAGATCGAGAGAGTCTTCGTAGCTACATGGAGAGGTTCAACAAAGCATGCCTGGACATACAAAGCCTACCAATGGAAGCAGCCATTATGGGCTCATCAATGGCCTGTGAGAAGGGCCTTTTAGTCACTCCATATCAAAGAAACATCCAATATCTCTGAATGAAGTGCAGGAATGAGCTGAGAAATACATCAACATGGAAGAAAACTCTCAGCTAGGAGAGACCTCAAAATCCGGATTCTCCTACTCCTCCCGGGATAAGGATAAAGAGTCCAAGAAGAAAGAAGATCAGTACAGCGAGAAGCCTAAAAATTACAACAACTATACCCCTCTCCGGGTGTCCCTTGTGGATGTTTACCAAGAAGTATGCCATACTAAAAAGATACCACCACCTCGTCCACTCAAAAGTAAGAAAGGAAGAGAAAATCGGATGAAATACTGTGAATATCACCGAATCTACGGACATCCTATCAGTGAGTGCTTCGACCTAAAAAATGTTATTGAGAAATTGGTAAGAGAAGGACAACTAGATTGGTATTTAGCCAACAAATTGGAGGAGCCTCGAAAAAGAAGAAGGGACGAAGAGGTCAGACGAAGGGAACAACCACCTCACACCCCAGAGAGACATGTTCATATGATAAACGGAGGATTCGCAGGAGGGGGATCTCAAAATCATCTCGCAAAAGGCACCTCAAAGAAGTATATCATGTCGAGGGAAGAGAAGGATCACCCGACCTCCCTACTATTACTTTCACCCAAGAAGACATGGCAGGCATCATCCCAGGACATGACGATCCTATGGTCATCACTATCATGTTGGCCAATGCAAACCTCCACCATACACTGGTGGACCAAGGAAGCTCAGTAGATATCTTGTTCAAACCAGCCTTCGATAAACTTGGCCTGTAGGAGAAAGAACTTAGAGCATATCTAAACAGCTTGTTTGGACTAGGAGACACTTCAATCCAACCACTTGGATACATCTCACTACACACAACCTTTGAAAAAGGAACCCGATCAAGGACACTCAACATAGACTATATTGTAGTCAACGTAAGCTCAGCCTACAATGCCCTGATAGGTCGGGCAACATTCAATCAGCTCGCAACAGTAGTTTCAACTCCACATCTATGCATGAAATTCCCAACTCCAGAAGGGTTTGCTACGATAAAAGGAGATCAGAAAATAGCGTGACGCTGTTACAATGAAAGTCTGAACCTCAGAGGCAAAGGGGAAGAAATCCACACCATGGAACTCGGCGGAGTTTGAGATCGGGAAGAATTTTGCCCACAACCTGAGGGCGAAATTGAAGAAGTCTAAATCAGAGACACCCCGGACAAAACAACAAATATTGGGGCAACCCTAAAGAAAGAGGCGAGGGAGCCCTTGATACAGTTCCTAAGAGATAATTTCGACCTCTTCGCTTGGAAGGCCGCAGACATGCCGGGCATAGACCCCAAGCTAATATGCCATAAACTGGCAGTATACCCAGGATCTCGGCCAGTACAGCAGAAGCATAGAATGCTCGGATCGGAAAGATTCAAGCTGTGGAAGAACAGTACAAGCTCTACTGGAGGTAGGATTCATAAGAGAAGTCAAGTACCCCCTATGGCTAGCCAAAGTTGTCTTGGTGAAAAAGTCAAATGGGAAATGGCGGATGTGCACTGATTACACCGACCTCAATAAAGCTTGCCCAAAAGATCCCTATCCACTCCCAAATATCGACACTCTAGTGGATGCCTCCTCTGGATACAAGTACCTCTCGTTCATGGATGCTTATTCAGGATACAATCAAATTCCAATGTATCCACCAGATCAGGAAAAAACCTCATTCCTAACTCCAAAAGCAAGCTATTGTTATGTCGTCATGCCATTCGGACTCAAAAATGCAGGGGTTACCTACCAAAAACTAATGAACAAAGTCTTCTGATGAGCGGATATTTTATACGCTTTTTGGGGTTAATTTCATGTAGTTTTTAGTATGTTTTAGTTAGTTTTTAGTTTATTTTCATTAGTTTCTAGGAAAAATTCAAATTTCTGGACTTTACTATGAGCTTGTGTGTTTTTCTGTAATTTCAGATATTTTTTGGCTGAAATTGAGGGAGCTGAGCAAAAATCTGATTCAGGCTGAAAAAAGGACTGCTGATGCTGTTGGATTCTGACCTCTCTGCACTCGAAATGAATTTTCTGGAGCTACAAGAGTCCAATTGGCGCGCTTCTAATTGTGTTGAAAAGTAGACATCCAGGGCTTCGCAGCAATATATAATAGTCCATACTTTGCTCAAGGATAGATGATGTAAACTGGCATTCAACGCCAGTTCCATGTTGTAGTCTGGCGTTCAACGCCAGAAACAGGTTACAAATGGGAGTTGAACGCCAGAAACAGGTTACAACCTGGCGTTTAACTCCAGAAATAGCCTAGGCATGTGAGAAGCTTAAGTTCCAGCCCCAGCACACACCAAGTGGGCCCCAGAAGTGGATTTCTGCACCATCTATCATAGCTTATTCAATTTCTGTAAACCTAGGTTACTAGTTGAGTATTTAAACAACTTTTAGAGATTTATTTTGTATCTCATGATATTTTTAGATCTGAACTTTGTACTCTTTGACATCATGAGTCTCTAAACTCCATTGTTGGGGGTGAGGAGCTCTGCTGTGTCTCGATGAATTAATGCAAGTATTTCTGTTTTTTATTCAAATACGCTTGTTCCTATCTAAGATGTTCATTCGCGCTTCATTATGACGAAGGTGATGATCCATGACACTAATCACCATTCTCAACCCATGAACGTGTGCCTGACAACCACCTCCGTTCTACATTAGATTGAATGAGTATCTCTTAGATTTCTTAATCATAATCTTCGTGGTATAAGCTAGAATCCATTGGCAGCATTCATGAGAATCTGGAAAGTCTAAACCTTGTCTGTGGTATTCCGAGTAGGAATCAGGGATTGGATGATTGTGACGAGCTTCAAACTCGCGAGTGCTGGGCGTAGTGACAGACGCAAAAGGATAGTAAATCCTATTCCAGTATGATCGAGAATCGACAGATGATTAGCCGTGCAGTGACAGCGCACCTGGACCATTTTCACTGAGAGGACGGATGGTAGCCATTGACAACGGTGATCCACTAACACACAGCTTGCCATAGAAGGAAACTTGCGTGTTTGAAGAGGAGTACAAGAGGAAAGCTGAAATTCAGATGACAAAGCATCTCCAAAACTCCAACATATTATTCATTACTGCATAACAAGTATTTATTTTATGCCCTTTCACCTTTTTACAATTCAAACTAAGAATTATTATTGATATTATATCCTGACTAAGAATTGCAAGATAACCATAGATTGCTCCAAACCAACAATCTCCGTGGGATTCGACCCTTACTCACGTAAGGTATTACTTGGACGACCCAGTGCACTTGCTGGTTAGTTGTGCGAATTTGTAAGAAATAGTAATATTGATATTGACATATACAAATTCGTGCACCAAGTTTTTGCCGCCGTTGCCAGGGATTGTTCGAGTTTGGACAACTGACGGTGTATTTTGTTGCTTAGATTAGGAAAAATTTTTCTTTTTGGTTTAGAGTCTTTTATTACTGTTTTTGGTTGAAATTTCTTTTTTTTAAATCCTTATTTTCTCTTTTTAAATTTTTCGAAAATTTTATAAACTGATAATTGAGTTTTTCTGTTTAAGTTTAGTTTCATGTTTTAAGTTTGGTGTCAATTGCATGTTTTTATTTTCTTTTAAATTTTCAAAATTGTGTTCATTGTTCTTTCTTAATCTTCAAGTTGTTCTTGTTTATTTTCCTTGTTTGATCTTTAGTTTTTCTTGTTTTGTGATTTTTCTTGTTTTTCTTGTGCATTTTTGAATTATTAGTATCTAAAAAAAAATTTTATTTATTAAATACCTTGTTAAAACACTTTAAATTTATAGCTCAATTAGCTAGAGCGTGATGCTTATGTTCTTGGTAATTGGCTATCTTCTTTTTAAAAAACTTTTTCAAAATTAATTTTTCTTTGAATAAATCTAGTGCCAAACTTGAAGTTTGGTGTTTTCTTGTTGATTTTTCTTTAGTTTTCGAAAATTTTGTTTTGGTTTTCTAAAAATTTTAAGTTTGGTGTTCTATCTTCATGTTCTTGTTGTTCTTGTGAGTCTTCAAAGTGTTCTTGAGTCTTCCTTGTGTTTTGATCTTAAAATTTTTAAGTTTGGTGTTCCTTGGTGTTCCCCTCCAAAATTTTCGAAAATAAGGAGCATTAGATCTAAAAATTTTAAGTTTTGTGTCTTTTTATTGTTTTTCTCTTTCCTCATTGAATTCAAAAATATCTTTTTCCTTTATTTTAATTGATTTTTCGAATTTTCCTTTTAAAAATTCAGATTTTATTTTAAAATTTTTTATTTTATCTTATCTTAGTTTTAAAATTTCAAAATTCAAATCTTTATCAAAAATCATATCCAAAATTTTTCAAATCTTCTTAATTAAGTAATTATTTTAGTCTTAAATTTTTTGTTCTTGATTTTCGAATTCTATATTTAATTTCAAACTATTTTATTCTCTTTTCTTTTATTATTTATTCGTTCCCCTTTTACAAAAGAAAAAAAATAAAAAAATAAAAATATATTCTATTTGCTATTCATATCAATTCCCTTCTCTCCATCATGGATCTAAGTGGAATTGAACAGTCCAAAAGGACTCTGGGGTCATATGCCAACCCCACTACTGCTTCATATGGGAGTAGTATCTGTATACCCTCCATTGGAGTCAGTAGCTTTGAGTTGAATCCTTAGCTCATTATCATGGTGCAGCAAAGTTGCCAGTATTTCGGTCTTCCTCAGGAAGAACCTACAGAGTTTCTGGCACAGTTCTTACAGATTGCTGACACAGTACATGATAAGGAAGTAGATCAGGATGTCTACAGATTATTACTGTTTCCATTTGCTATAAAAGACCAAGCTAAGAGGTGGTTGAATAACCAACCTAAGGCTAGCATAAGGACATGGAAACAGCTGTCAGAAAAATTCCTGAATCAATACTTCCCTCCAAAATGGATGACACAGCTAAGGCTGGACATCCAAGACTTTAAACAAGGAGATAATGAATCTCTTTATGATGCTTGGGAGAGATACAGAGAGATGCTAAGAAAATGCCCCTCTGAAATATTTTCAGAATGGGTGCAATTAGACATCTTCTATTTTGGGCTTACAGAGAAAGCTCAAATTTCTCTAGATCACTCAGCTGGTGGATCTATACACATGAGAAAGACAATTGAAGAGGCTCAAGAGCTTATTGATACAGTTGCCAGAAATCAGCATTTGTACCTAAATAGTGAATCTTCCATGAAAGAAGAGGCTAAAACAGTAACTGCTGAACTCAGTCCTGCAGAACAAATTACTGAATTCAATCAGCAATTAGACTTTCTAACAAAACAGCTGGCCGAATTCAAGGAGATACTACAAGACACAAGAATGGCTAATATAAATATGGAGGTACAATTGAAGCAAACAGAAAAAAAGTTATCAAAATAAATAACAGAAGAGTGCCAAGCAGTTCAATTAAGAAGTGGGAAAACATTAAATACCTCACTTCAAGGCAGCAAGAAGCCAAGAAAAGAACAAACTGCTACCCAAAATCCCTATGAGGACAGTAAGAGCCCAGAGAGGAATAACTCTGGCGCTCAAACGCCAGAAACAGGCAAGGATTTGGCGTCAAACTCCCAATGAAAGCTCAGTTCTAGTGTTCAAACGCCAGGAACAAGTAAGGAGTTGGCGTCCAACGCCACTCCAGCTTCTAACCCTGGCATTCAAATGCCAGTGAGGGATCAGACACACACAAGTGCTGATAACAACCCCTCTAAAAAGGCTTCTCCAACCACCTCTGTAGGAAATAAACCTGCAGCAACTAAGGTTGAGGAATATAAAGCCAAGATACCTTTTCCTCAAAAACTCCGCCAAGAGGAGCAGGATAAGTAATTTGCTCGCTTTGCAGATTATCTCAGGACTCTTGAAATAAAGATTCCATTTGCAGAGGCACTTGAGCAAATACCTTCTTATGCCAAGTTCATGAAGGAGATCTTGAGTCATAAGAAGGATTGGAGAGAAACTGAAAGAGTTCTCCTCACTGAAGAATGTAGTACAGTCATTCTGAAAAGCTTTCCAGAAAAGCTTAAAGATCCCGGGAGCTTTCTGATACCATGCACCTTAGAGGGTAATTGCACCTAGACAGCTTTATGTGATCTTGGGGCAAGCATCAACTTAATACCTGCATCCACTATCAGAAAGCTTGGTTTAACTGAAGAATTTAAACCAACCCGGATATGTCTCCAACTTGCTGATGGCTCCATTAAATACCCATCAGGCGTGATTGAGGACATGATTGTCAGGGTTGGGCCATTCGCCTTTCCCACTGAATTTGTAGTGCTAGAAATGGAGGAGCACAAGAGTGCTACTCTCATTCTAGGAAGACCTTTCCTAGCAACTGGACGAACTCTCATTGATGTCCAAAAGGGGGAGGTAACCCTGAGAGTCAATGAGGATGAGTTTAAGTTGAATGCTGTCAAGGCCATGCAGCATCCAGACACACCAAAAGACTACATTAAAGTTGATCTTATTGACTCTCTGGTGGAGGAGATCAACATGGCTGAGAGTCTCGAATCAGAGCTGGAAAACATATTTAAAGATGTTCCTCCTGATCTAGAGGATTCAGAGGAATTGAAAGAGCCTCTGAAACTTCCTCAGGAAGAGGAAAAACCTCCTAAACCCGAGCTCAAACCATTACCACCATCCCTGAAATATGTATTTCTGAGAGAAGGTGACACTTTTCCAGTGATCATAAGCTCTGCTTTAAATCCATAGGAAGAGGAAGCACTAATTCAAGTGCTAAGGACACACAAGACAGCTCTTGGGTGGTCCATAGGTGACCTTAAGTGCATAAGCCCAACTAGATGCATGCACAAGATCTTATTGGAGGACAATGCTAAGCCAATGGTTCAACCACAGAGGCGACTAAATCCAGCCATGAAGGAAGTGGTACAGAAAGAGGTCACCAAATTACTGGAGGCTGGGATTATTTATCCTATTTCTGATAGCCCCTGGGTGAGCCCTGTCCAAGTTGTCCCCAAAAAGGGAGGCATGACAGTGGTTCATAATGAAAAAAATGAACTGGTTCCTACAAGAACAGTTACAGGGTGGCGCATGTGTATTGACTACAGAAGGCTCAATACAGCCACCAGAAAGGATCATTTTCCTTTACCATTCATACACCAGATGCTAGAAAGATTAGCAGGTCATGATTATTACTGCTTTTTGGATGGCTATTCAGGCTACAACCAAATTGTAGTAGATCCCCAAGATCAAGAGAAAACAGTATTCACATGTCCATCTGGAGTGTTTGCTTACAGAAGGATGCCATTTGGGCTGTGTAATGCACCTGCAACCTTTCAGAGATGCATGCTCTCTATTTTCTCTGATATGGTGGAAAAATTTCTGGAAGTCTTCATGGATGACTTCTCAGTATATGGAGACTCATTCAGCTCCTGTCTTGATCACCTAACACTTGTTCTGAAAAGATGCCAAGAGACCAACCTAGTTTTAAACTGGGAAAAATGTCACTTTATGGTGACTGAAGGGATTGTCCTTGGGCATAAAATTTCAAATAAGGGAATAGAGGTGGATCAAGCTAAAGTGGAAGTAATTGAAAAATTACCTCCACCTGCTAATGTTAAGGCAATCAGAAGCTTTCTAGGGCATGCAGGATTCTACAGGAGGTTTATAAAGGAATTTTCAAAAATTGCAAAACCTCTGAGCAATCTGCTAGCTGCTGCAATGCCATTTTTGTTTGACACAGAGTGCCTACAGGCGTTTGAAACTCTGAAAGCTAAGCTGGTTACAGCACCAGTTATCTCTGCACCAGACTGGACATTACCATTTGAACTAATGTGTGATGCCAGTGACCATGCCATTGGTGCAGTACTGGGGCAGAGGCATGACAAGCTTCTGCATGTCATTTATTATGCTAGCTGCGTTTTAAATGATGCCCAGAAAAACTACATAACCACAGAAAAAGAATTGCTTGCAGTGGTTTATGCCATTGACAAGTTTAGATCATACTTAGTAGGATCCAAAGTGATTGTGTACACTGACCATGCTGGTCTTAAATATCTACTCACAAAGCAGGATTCAAAACCCAGGCTCATAAGATGGGTGTTGCTTCTGCAGGAGTTTGATATAGAAATAAGAGACAGAAAAGGGACAGAAAACCAAGTGGCTGACCATCTATCCCGGATAGAGCCAGTAGAAGGGGCGTCCTTTCCCTCTATTGAGATCTCTGAAACCTTTCTGGATGAGCATTTGTTTTGCCATTCAGGAAACACCATAGTTTGCAGACATTACAAACTATAAAGCTGCAAGGTTCATACCCAAGGAGTACAGCAGGCAACAAAAGAAAAAATTAATTACTGATGCAAAGTACTACTTGTGGGATGAACCCTATCTCTTTAAGAGATGTGCAGACGAAATAATCCGTAGGTGTGTGCCTAGAGAAGAAGCACAGAGGATCTTATGGCATTGCCATGGATCATAATATGGAGGCCATTTCGGAGGTGAGTGAACAGCCACCAAGGTCCTCCAATGTGACTTCTACTGGCCTTCACTCTATAGAGATTCCCGAGAGTTTGTACGTAGCTGTGACAGTTGCCAAAGAGATGGTAATCTGCCTCATGGTTATGCCATGCCTCAACAAGAAATCTTGGAGATTGAGTTGTTTGACGTGTGGGGAATTGACTTCATGGGACCTCTCCCACCATCATACTCAAACACTTATATTCTGGTGCCAGTCGAGTATGTATCAAAATGGGTAGAGGCCGTTGCCACACCCACCAATGATACTAAAACAGTGCTGAAGTTCCTCCAGAAACATATCTTCAGCAGGTTTGGTGTCCCTAGGGTACTAATTAGTGATGGGGCACTCACTTCTGCAACAAATAGCTTTACTCTGCCATGGTCCGGTATGGGATTCGCCACAAGGTGGCAATTCCATATCATCCACAGACAAATGGGCAAGCTAAAATTTCTAACAGAGAACTAAAAAGAATCCTGGAACGGACTGTAAGTACTCGTAGAAAGGATTGGGCACGAAGCTTGGATGATGCTCTGTGGGTTTACAGAACAGCATTCAAGACTCCTATAGGGACCTCCCCATACCAACTTGTGTATGGTAAGGCTTGTCACCTGCCCGTGGAACTGGAACATAAGGCCTACTGGGCAACCAGATTCCTAAACTTTGATGCCAAATTAGCTGGAGAAAAAAGATTGCTCCAGCTGAATGAGCTAGAGGAATTCAGATTCACTGCTTTTGAAAATGCCAAACTTTATAAAGAGAACTAAAAAAGGTGGCATGACAGAAAGCTGTCATCTAGAATCTTTAAACCAGGACAAAAGGTTCTGTTGTTTAACTCTAGGCTCAGGCTATTCTCTGGGAAACTAAAATCCCGGTGGAGGGGACCATATGTAATTACAAGCGTATCACCATATGGTTATGTGGAGCTTCAAGACACTGATTCTGATAAGAAGTTCATTGTTAATGGACAGAGAATCAAGCACTATCTTGAAGGCAATGTTGAGCAAGAGTGCTCAAGGCTGAGGCTAGATTAAAAGCTCAGCAAGGTCCAGCTAAAGATAATAAAGAAGCGCTTGCTGGGAGGCAACCCAGCCATTAGCTAACTTTTTCTGTTATTTTATTTTATTTTTCATCTTAATTACATGAGCTTAATATTAACAAGGTAAAGAATCAATTGCATAAGTTCACAGGGCTACAGAAGGATTCAGAGCACAAAACAGAAAAAAGGAGCTCACTGGCAAGAAAACGCCAGTAAGGATAGCCATCTGGGCGTTAAACGCCAGAAAGAAGCATCTTCTGGGCGTTGAACGCTAGAAAGAAGCATCTTCTGGGCGTTTAACGCTAGATTTACAGCATCTTGGGCGTTCAGAAAAACACCCAGTGACAAAGGAGTTCCTGGCGTTCAACGCCAGAAAGAAGCAACAGCTGGGCGTTGAATGCCGAGGAGAAGCAGCATTTGGGCATTAAACGGCCAAAACATGCAGCATTGGGGCGTTTAACGCCAGGATGGTGGGGAGGAGGTAAATTCATTTTTACTTCACAATTTTAATTTTAATTTTAATTTTCATGTTTCAATCCATGATTTCTTGCATAAACATGTTACAAACTCTCAATTCCAAAAATCTTTTAACCCTAATTTCTAAAAACCCTATTTCAAAAATATCAAATGTATCTTAATCCATAAACACAAATCCTTTTTTTTCAATCCAATCTAACTCTTTTTCAAATTCTCCAAAACAAATCTATCTCTTTTCCTTCTAAAATCTTCTCAACTCATCAATATCTTTTTTTCAAATCTCCACATTATCTTTTTCAAAATCCAGATTCATCTTTTTCAAATATCTTTCATATCTTTTCAATTTTAAATCACATCTTTTCATATCTTACTTATCTTTTCCAAATCACTTTTTCTATCATATCTTTTTCAAAAGATTTTTGAAACCCACCCCCCCTACCCCTTAAATATTGGGTTGGCCTCTCCCCCTCTCCTCCACAAGTTGCGTCTAGCTCTCCTTCTATCCCTCTCCTTTCTTTTCTTTTGCTTGAGGACAAGCAAACCTCTAAGTTTGGTGTGTTTATCCGTGATCACTAAACCATACCCACTAAGATCATGGCTCCTAAAGGAAAATAACCCACTCCAAGAGGCAAGAAAGAGAGTATTCCAAAACCACTTTGGAAATAAGGGAAGTTCTTAACCAAAGAACATTCAGACCATTACTACAAAATAATGGGTCTAAGATCAGTGATCCCGGAAGTCAAGTTCAATCTGAAAGAAGATGAATATCCGGAGATCCAAGAGCAGATTCGAAACAGGAACTGGGAAATCCTAGCTAATCCTGAAACAAAAGTGGGAAGGAATATGGTTCAGGAGTTCTGTGCTAATCTGTGGCAAACAGACAGGCAGAGAATATTTGGAACTGCCCTCTATGACTATCAGACTTTGGTCAGAGGAAAGATTGTTCACATCCACCCTGACAAAATCAGGGAAATCTTTAAGCTACCTCAGCTGAAAGATGACCCAGACTCCTTCAATAGGAGAATGATGAGAACAAACAAGGGCCTGGATAAGATTCTAGAGGATATATGCATCCCTGGAGCCAGGTGGACCACCAGCAGCAAGGGCGTCCCAAATCAACTCAAGAGAGAAGATCTCAAACCAGTCGCCAGAGGATGGCTGGACTTCATTGGGCGCTCTATATTGCCCACTAGCAACTGTTCTGAAGTCACCGTTAAAAGAGAAGTGATGATCCATTGCATTATGTTGGGAAAAGAAGTGGAAGTTCATCAACTGATTTCATGTGAATTTTACATAATTGCAAACAAGAACTCCAAAGATGCCAGGTTAGCTTATCCAAGCTTAATCTCTATGCTCTACAAAGATGCTGGAGTAAGAATGGGAATAACGGAGTATATCTCAGTGGAGCAACCAATCACTAAAACCACAATGGAAAAACAACAAGTGCAGGATGACCCCATCAAGAGAAGAGCACAGGAATTTCTCCTGGAAATCCCTCAATTTGAATATTGGGAACATCTTGAAGCATCTGTTACTAAGTTGCAAGAAGCTATGGACCAAATAAAGGAAGAACAGAAAAATCAAAACAGCATGCTCTGCAAACTGCTCAGAGAACAAGAAGAGCAAGGGCGTGAACTGAAGGAATTAAAGCGTCAGAAACTATCTCTTGAAGGGCCAAGTACTCCACAGACTAAAGAGGCATCCACTTCCCAACTTCAAGGTTGTTGAGTTCTAACCTTAGCCTTAACTCTGTGATAATTGTTCTTATTTGAGTTTTACCTTATAAGTTATTTATAAATAGTAGTAATTAGTATCTATATTTTGATTTTATCTCCAATTAAGCTATAATTTATTTTTCTCATCATCATTAAACATGAATAAAATAGCAGATTTTCTATAGAATAAGGAGGCAATTTTCTTTCGAGTTTTTAATAAGAAAAATTCTAATTATCTACATGTGGTGGCAATGCTTTTTATCTTCTGAATGAATGCTTGAACAGTGCATATGTCTTTTGAATTTGATGATTATGAATGTTAAATATGTTGGCTCTAGAAAGAATGATGAAAAAGGAGAAATGTTATTTGATAATCTGAAAAATCATAAAAAATGATTCTTGAAGCAAGAAAAAGCAGTGAATACAAAAGCTTGCAAAAAAAAAAAAGAAGAGAGCAAAAATAAAAGAAAAAGAAAAAGAAAAAGCAAGCAGAAAAAGCCAATAGCCCTTAATACTAAAAGGCAAGGGTAATAAAAAGGATCCAAGGCTTTGAGCATCAGTGGATAGGAGGGCCTAAAGGAATCAAATCCTGGCCTAAGCGGCTAAACTAAGTTGTCCCTAACCATGTGCTTGTGGCGTG